>NC_140638.1:31966553-32651553 GCF_057382275.1 Copadichromis virginalis
AGTCTTGGTTCATAGTTTTAGTTTTCTTTATTGAAAAGTATTGAGTGTTTGTCAGTTGCAGGATTTATGAAGTTGAGATCAGTGTTACTGACTCACAGTAACGTAGATATTCCACTCTTAATACTGGTATGTACCAACGCTTTATCGTGATAGTTATTTCATGTGATTATAGTTGGGCAGATTGACAAAGAGTAGAACTAAAGACTTTAAATTCTTTTTCAAAATGTATTTTAAATATTCATTTATTTTATTGTAACCACAAATATCCTGTTATTAATTTTTTTCAGTTGGCTAAAAATGACACACTAGCTATAGCCACTAAAAGCATGACACCCTCATCAGACCTTCCCGCTGTTAGCAAAATGCTTCCCAATGCCTTGATAGATAATTGAGCCACAGCTGGTTAAAAAACACGATGAAGAAAGAGTGCTTTTAGTAACAAAAACAAATTCATACAAATTGAGGAAAATTGGATACACATGATGATTTCCTTCCAAGCTTCTCTACCCATTCAAGTCAATATTTAGACCTATATAAGCATCTCTGGAAGCAAACGAAGCCTTGAGTTGATGTGGCTACATGTGCATTAGTTTTGTACATCTGGACACTTAAAAAACAGTCTGTATTTGCAAAGCTGCTCCAGCTCCATCAAGTTTCAATCTCTGACTTGGCCACTGCAGGACGTTAACATTGTTGTTTTGAGCCCATTCCAGTGAAGCTCTGGCCTTGTGTTTGGGGTTAATGTCACGCTGGAAAATTCATTTTCTCCCACGTCACAGCACTGCTGCCGGCCACAGAAAGCTTTCCTCCAGCATTCCCATGTACTTCACAGCCATGCATTGTGTTAGTCTGACTGTGATCTGCTGGTTTGCAATTCCCTTTTCAAATTATGTCTCTTAGATATTTTACAGTGGATGCTACTTGGACCTTCCTCGTCATTCATTCTTCAGTTCAATTCAGTTTTATTTATATTGTGCCAAATCAAAACCTCAAGACACTTTATATTAAAAGATAAAGACCCAGCAATCAGATGACCCCTATTAGCATGTACTTGGTGACAGTAGGAAGGAAAAACTGCCTTTTGACAGGAAGAAACCTCCAGCAGAGCCAGAATTAGGAAGGAACAGTCATCTTCACTGTTATGAATATATTGATATGTAGTATATTATTGAACTATTATTGAATTATCGAACTGTTTTGATGTTAATGTGCCATGAGGATTTATTTGAATGAAAGACAATGGACTTGTGTCACTGTCAAACCAGCTTACATAAGGATTTAGATACAGTACTAGTAGACATTTCAAAATGCAGTGATATAGTAGATAAGAGCAGAAAACACCATCAAAGAAAAGACTGTGACACTAGAAGGAGGTGGTGAATCTATCTGTAGGCCAATGGCTCCCAGCGACTCCAATTATGTTTCCAGGTAACACTGACACACTGTCAGAAAGAAGTTAGGAAAGCAAACTTGAATCCCTTAGCCTGCCATGATCTCCCACGGCTTATTGGATTAACTTTACAGTGTTCTTCATGCTCTCCTGTGCATCTGCCTGTGAGCGTCTGAGCAGAGTGTGTTTTCAGTATGACTGCATGCATGAGTGTGATCCACACATGTTGTCTAAATAGAAGAGAGGTGTTAGGTCACTCAGTGTCTGGAAGGGCGCCCTCTCTGTTTGTGTGCTTACACTGAGGAGGTCAGAGGATTTTTTTTAAAAAAGTGCTAATGGAGAAGAGGATGAGGTCTGTTAAAAGGTTATTGGCCAAGTCAGAAATATCACTGAATGCAACAAATAATATGTGAAATGGAGCGTGTAAACAAATATACCGCTTTATACTTTACCTTTAACCTCGATTCAATCAATCTGAGCAATTGAGTGGGCTATATGAAAAACCCAGGTAGGTATGTACACTGAGCACCATCCTTGTCTGTTTGCCATGTAGCTGCAGCTAACTTTCTTCATGAAAAGTCAGCGCAGGAACCATTAATCACCTTACGGCGAGGTCACGTTTGGTGGGGCCAACTCTTATACTCTCAGGTAGTGCCCTTCCCTCAGGGGGAGGATGTAGAGCAGGTCAGCAACAATGTTTATGTGGGTAGTATGTATCACAGCAGGGATCAGGATCCAGAGCTTTACAGCACAACATTGTAGGTACCAAGATGATCTGTATTTTAAACTTTACTTCTCAGTGGATTTTGTGGCAATTGTTTACCGCAATGCAAATGTAGATGTCGACTTAATTAAATGTTTGTCATAGAATTCATTCATTTCATTTCTTTAAACATTCCATTATAGTTGTGAACCCCTTCGTTTCCAGAGGACCGTGCTGACTTAGGATAAAAATCAGGAAAGCACCACATACAAATCATCTGTAACATAAATGAAGTGAATTAACCCATTTAAATGCTTTATCAGGTTCAAATTATACGACACCCTTCCACATGCTAAGTAAGAAGCACTGCCTAGATCACTGATAAAACACAATGAGACTCAGTTAAATAGTTCGGACTCATTGCAGTTATTCACCTCAAAATTCCTTTGCTCAGTGCAACCTCTTATTGGGTTAGGTGCACACAGGTGCTACAGAACCACAAGCAAACCTAAAGCTGGAGCTACACAAGAATTAGCATGCAGTGTCATGTTTACATTGTTCTTAGTTGATTCTCCAGCAGCAACGATCACACGATACCTGGGGAATCAAGTAGTCAAAGATGTCATTGTATAGCTCATGGGCCACATTGGTCTGCTGGTTTATCCCTGACCGAGGTGTACAAATGATGCAGTGATTCCCATTAAAAAGGACATATTGATACAGAATGTGGAGCTTTTAACAACACATGGACTTACTTCTAAGCATTTATTTAGTGAAGCCACTTTGTTTGTGCAGAGCTGATTGCTGTGTTTAAGGATTACGGTTTACAGAATTGCCATTAGAACATTAAACACACAGAGAAATGTACAAGAACTTGACTGATGATTTTGAATGTTTTTCCTGGGATCTGCACAAGAGCTGTGATGTCTGCAACACAGCACAGACACTCATCCTTGTATGTAGGATAATGACAGAATTTGAGATTACGGAGGAGCTGGCAGCAATGCACTCAGTGAAAGGAACTAGAGAGCGATTTGTTCATGGAGGTGGAAAGGTATTGGAAGGTTGGTTGGTTCTATCCCTGTCTGCCTGCATGTCAAGTATCCTTGGTTAAGATAATAACCTCAGGTTGCTTTCTGATGCATCAATCAGAGTATGAATGCGTGAGAATGTTAAATAGAAAGCAGTTACATAGAAAGAGTATAGGAAAACATACTTGTGTGAATGTGTGAATGAGGCAAGTTGTTCTGTAACTCGGTGCTAAAAATGAACCATGTTGTTAATTTTGTAACAAAGGACTGTTAAATACGATAGTTCATCGGGGCAAGAGCTTTTAACCACAGATGGTTTGGTCCAAGTTTGATTCAGTACTCGCAGAGCGCTTTGACTTCTTGTCACTGCTGAGTTCTTCTGTTAGAGAGCAGAACTTTCCTGGTGCTAGCTAAGCTCACCAGGTTGGGAAGCCATTCAGCCCGGACTCACGGAAGTTCGTCAAATAATCACAACAAAGTGATTTATGCCTGATGGGCAAAATAGCATGAAAAATTTTACTATGGGCCAAAGTAGTTAGGTTTTTAATCAGGTTTTTATCAGACTTGACAGGGCAATCTGTTCATGTTTTTTCTGTGACAATTTAATTTGCAATTATGGCTCATTACCTATTATTTAGATACCAGGGTGCTCTTAGTAGTCTGAAATAACAGCCCAAGGGTGGCTGGTGAGTGTCTAGACTTGTCTATAAAGTTAACCTACGCTATTTCTGGCTAGATGGTTGGAGATTTTGCAGTCAACTGGCGGTAACCCTGGACAGTAAATGTCACAAACCACAAGTCATTCGGGTGCTTTTCAAATTCCTGGTATCATCAGAAATTTACTGTCATGTGTGGCAAATAAGCAGCAAATACTGTGTTGTAGGAGACACTGCATGGTTGAAAAAAAAATTGTATACATAATTAGTAGCCACAATAAAACTTTTTATTTTTATCTTTTTTAAATATCAGCCTGTGTACAATAAATAACTAAAAATGTTCATGTGTCTACTGATTTAGATTTTAAATGTTAAATCTATGTTAAATCTAACAAATGCTAATCTATTTTATTCAATTAAAGAAAACTCCACTCCAGCTAATTATGGATAAGGGATTAGCTCTATTATTTGCTTCCATAGCTCACGTTGTGTAGTGTCAGCATGCATTCATTCATATATTTATGAATTTTTGTAATTCACAAGTTCTGCGCTGTAATGGATGTTTTTTTCTTCTTTAGCTCTGACCCAGTCCGGTCCAAGTCAAGCAACAACTAAAGCCATGACCTTGTTTGACCTTTTAAACAATGAGTTTAACCTGAATCCCTCTCACACTGCTCCTCCCACGCCACATGAAGGGTTACATTATAGACTTAAGCCTCCTGAGTAGCAATTAACAGCTGCCAGCATGGCTAACAATCCTTTTAACCAAAGCCTAATGAAAGCCCTAGCACCTCTTAAGAGTCTCTCCAACTGTATAACAAGCTCTCTTCATTATCAGGCAACTACAGCTACACAACACCATGCTAATTATATAAGAGCAGCGGTGGGCTTTGTGGGTCTGATAACTAGATTTGTCAATGCATCAATTCAATGTTACTAACATCATTGTTAGGATGGACACATGTCTGAGCTAACCCATAAGGCGTGATTATATTTTGTCATTTGCAAGACTTCCCAGATCAATCAAAATGTCATCGAGCAGCAGTTTAAAACTAAAAATATCTGCATAAGTAGCTGCACTGAAAGAACCTTATCAGTCGGCCCTCAGGCAACACAAGGCCTTCTGTCTGTGAACAGTGATGCATGCAAACACAGGATGTTGCCTTTGTTGCTGATATGCTTTAAACACCAGCGTCTGGAATGCGACCACAAACACTGCAGGCAGCACAACATGGTCTATTACTTACTGCAGGTGATCAAGTCTCTCTTTTGCTCGAAATCTGATTGGAAATCAGATTTTCATATGTTAGTGTATGTACATTTTCTGTAATTGCTCCCAGCGACTCGGTCTCTTTCTCACACTCTTTTCCTTGAAAACATCTTGAAGCGATTTAGAGTGGGTCAAGGTCTCCCGGGGACACAGGAAAGGCCTGCTCTGAATCTAAATAAAGGGGGATGAGGTAAAGCACAGCAGTGTGACAGGACATCAACAGGACATGCCTCGCTAACACTACATCACTTTCTCTCTCTGGATCGCTCATTGTTGTCTTTCTTTCTGTCTTCCTGTCTTTCTCCCTCTGCACATTGTTACCTTGACATTCCTGTATCCTTTCCCTTTTCAGAGCGAGAAATTTTCTCTTTTGAATCATCATCTGGTCTGGAGCCTCATGCAAACTTCCAACTGCAACTACTGTCCTGCTGTTCACTCTTTTATACTCTTGCACACAGTACTCTCTTTGACACACTAATCTGATAAATGCTAATAAGATTCACACTAATGCTATTAAATGCCTCTTAAGGGAATACCTTTCATTGTTATTTGTGTTTGAGGTATTACACTAATACATTGGTTTGTAGATTTCTCTGGCTGAGATGAGTCAGTTGTTTTTTGAAGTTCTTTAATAGAAGAAAAGATTATTGTACTGATAATATACATAGATTCATGTGCAATTATGTTTCCTAATAAATTAATGCTTTCACATAAACCTAGAGAAAAAAATTTGCCCTGCCATCTTGAATATAGTGGCAACGATGGACATCACTGTTCAATCTAACTGCATAGTATGTATGTGCCGAGCGACCGGCCACATATCTAATATGCAAAAGCAGAAGAAAGGAGAACTCGCAGGCAAATTTTCATTTCCGTCTGCACCATCATACTCAAAATAAAAAGGATCATACCTGTATTTTACTGTAAGCGCCTTGAGGTGAATGTTGTTGTGATTTGGCGCTATATAAATAAAACTGAATTGAATTGAATTGAATTATTTTATCATCTGAGAAGAATTCCCCTTCACGAAACAAGCAAAAACACAAAAACACAAAGAAGGAAAATAACACGACTAAAATCTGGATGAAACCTTATTCTTTTCCTTTTTAACTCAAGATCATCTTCTGAACTGAAGTCAGGGCTCTAACAGATGAAAACATGCATAAACATGATATTGTTTGCAATTACTTATTGCCAGCAAATAAGACAAACAACCCCGCTATCTCTGTACAGTTGACGAGTTGGCTAAACGTTATGCTAGCTAATATTACACTTGACTGCCCTAAATATCACGTATTCCTTCTATAAACAGTTTGTTTGCATTCTCACTTTGCTGGACTTGAATTAACTGTCCTACAATATTAGGTTTACCTGAAAGAAAGTTTCACTAACGCCTAACAGCAGCTGACAAAAACACTGACAAAAACAACAGCTAAAAGAGGCTAACATCAGCTAACAGGGGCTAACAGCAGCTAACAGAGGTTGACAGCAGCTAACACCACAAAAAACAGGAGCGCTTATCAACCATATCGCGTACCAAGTTCATCATATCCTCAACAGCTCACCTCAGTATCATGTCATGGGAAAGAAGCAAGATTCACTGAATATTCAATTTGTATCGGACTTCTTTCATAAAGTTTTACGGCCTGGACTAGCAGCCTGCACTCACAACAGATTAATGGTAGCCAGAATTGTTTGGCCTACAGCGGGTACTGTAGCTGCAATTATGCACAATACTTTGGAAGTTGCCCATCCCCTGTGACCCTGAATTGGATAAGTGGGAAAGAATGAATTGATTGATGGATGGATAGCTACTCCTGCCTTACATAAAGTCTAGGTACAAGCTAACTTTGATGTTGCCAGTTTAAACTGTGGTTATTCAACTGTGGAAAGTCAGTATGGATGATTTTTTTATTACTGTTTTTATTATTTTTTATTACTGTTTGCTCTTAGTGATGCAGCACATAGACTGAAAAAGTTAATAAAGCACAAACATATGAAACGTGGGTTTTTTAATCTGAGAAAGTGCAGAAGAGTTTAAAACAGTGATGAAAAATAAGTAAAACTTCCTTTTGTTATTGAATGTAAAAAGGTTATTTTGAACAAATTGAGTCAGTCTTTGCTTCCCACACATCGTTCATCACAAAAGGTCAGAGTCCTAATTAACAAAAGCACTTAAAAAAAGAAAACAAATGTAATAGATATCTAACATCTAATGTAATAATAGGGAAAAAAAAGGTAGTGTCGATTTATGACCAGTTCTACGCGCAGCTCAACTCTTAAATACAGTTTGTCGTGTCAGCTTCGATGAGTCACTTTACAGTGTGTCTGTGTTGTGCTCCACCAGCAGTAATCAAAACAGGAGGAAATGCTGGCCAACTTTTCTAGGCCTTTTCCTTCGATGTTGCTCCAAACAAACTAAGAGGAAGAAGTCCGCTCCACCAAAGAAAATGAGGGTCAACATGTTTATTTGTTCATTTGTGTGTGTGCATGTGGGTTCTTTGAATTTATTTCGCAACCCAATCTCCTGCCGCATTCCTGTATATGTCGGCTTTGATGCTGTGTGTGTGTGTGTGTGTGTGTGTGTGTGTGTGTGTGTGTGTGTGTGTGTGTGCGCTTGCCTGAGAATGTGTGTTTTGTCTTTATGGAATGCAACAAGACACCTCGATCTGCTGCCTCTAATTGCAAGGATACCGCAGCCCCGGGAAAAGACACATCCTATTTCCTGTGACATGGCTGCAACTTCCTGTCACCCAGTTTTTTATGGACGCTGTCCCAGTCACTCGGTTGATTGGCTGGCCTCTGTGTGTATGAGTGAGACAGAGGTCTTAGGATCGCCAGTAGTTTTGATTCCTCTGCACTGATGAGTTGCTTGCCAAGATCGAGATTGAGATGGTATCTGCCTCTACTCAGAGAGGAAACAGAGCTCTGTGAGTGTGCGGTTTTATCTTAATGAAGACCAAATGTCTGATGAAGATGGAAAGATGTGAGGAATGAGGGCATTTGGCCAGAAATCTGCACAGGGCTGGTTGAGGCCTAAACATGGATTTGGAGTTATGATTACGTCAGGGTCAGGGTTATGTAAAGCATTTTATGAGATTATGGAAAACCCTGTCAGTTCAGTTTACAGCGTTAAACATGTGCAATATGTATATAAATAGGTTCTGTAAATGAAAACATCAAATATTTATTTGAAGGGAGATGTTATTGGGAATTGCAGCTGTGAACACTAGCAACATCTGCTGGAATCCTTTGTTTGAATGTGATAACATAGTTTGACATACAGCTTGATAAAGGTGATACAGTTAAGATGTTAGTATATGCATCTAGCTGGAAAACAGCAAAGCAAGCTCAAAGATTAATTCTTGGTTCTGGTCTTTTTTATAAATTTTGTTTTAGATTTGCTAATCTGCTTGGGATCATTGTCCTGTTGCAAGAACCAATCGTGGCCACGCTTGAGCTATCGGACAGATGGCTTCACGTTTTTCTCTAGAATACTTTGGTGTACAGACGAGTTAGTGTTTCTGTTATTTAGTTTGGTATTTCTAGCTCCCCTAGTTATATTTAATAGTCCTGATGTGTAGTTCTTAGTTTTGTTGCGGTGCCTTCCCTGCGCTCTTGTGTCTCATTGTCTCAGTTATGTTTCCATGTCTGTTATTTCCCGTTCTGTGTCGTGTCTGTCTGGGTTTAGTCTCTGTGTGTGTTCCCGTTACTTCCTGTTTTACTTTGGTAGTCTCCTGTCTGTGTGCGCCATGTTCTGTTTTGCTTCACTTACTTTGAAGGTTCCTGGTCTCATGTGTTATGTTCAGCTTTGCGTCCTCTATCTCGTTGTGTGTTGTTAGCCCCAGCTATGTTCCCCACGTGTTTCCTGTTTCCTCGTCATTCCCGGTGCATTTAAGCATTTAAGTTTTCTTCTGCTCGTTGTTGCGTTCTCACTGTGTGTTCTGCCTGCTTGTCTGTTTTGTTTTTTTGTATTCCAGGCTACCAGCAATAAAGCTGAGTTTTTCTGAGTCTGATTTTGGGGTCACCTCTACCAGCCGCACACAGCAGACATAACTCAATGACTGCAAAACAAGCCCAAATCATCACCCCTCCACCACCGTGCTTGAATTCAGTGCTAATTGTTCCAAACAATCTTGGGATACGAAGATCTCGGGTAAACTGTATTTGCTTTGGAATATCTAGCTGCTGAAACGACTTTGAAACAATAGCTAGATATCAACTAAACTTCACCTTTAAATGAAATTTTACTAATTTTGTGTTCAATTTGGATATTTTTCAGATCTCTAAGCAATGGAAAAATGTACAGTCATAATAGCAATGAAACTGTATTACAGGTTTGCCTAAAATACACCAGATACCCTTCACAACCAAAACCAACCCAACAAAGTCAGTGAAGAAGAAATCAATGGTTGTCAATGGTTTTGTGGAGCAGCTTCCACTGATTTTTCAACTACTCACAATGGGCCTTGTTTATTAACAAGCACAAAGAATTGTACTTATTTGCATCAGCATATGTACCAGCCATTTTTGTTCTCACCAAAGTGTGCATGTTAAATAATCAGAATAATCCCAAACTGACAGGCACATGCCAACAGTTTGCAATCGGCATATTTCCACGCCCCCAATTCTGTCCATAGCAGCATACATTTGCCTAGAGTTGAAGGCCTACCATGGCGAAAGCTGTGAAGTTGTTTTAAGAGAAGAAATTCAAGAAAAGTTGGTGAGGTGGAAGTCAGACTTTTCTGAAGTGTCCCCTGAGACACAAACTGTGGCTCAGGTAAAAAGAAAAAAGTTTGATGTTAAAGTTGCTGTGAAAAAAAAGAAGAAAAGCCCAGAAGAAAAAGAAGGAAACAGGGGGAGGATGAGAAGCACCAGATCTGTCAGCCCAAGATAACAGGTAGAGTTCCATAAGTAGGATATGGCCAATAAGTGAATGCAAGGGCGTAGATTTCGTTTTGGCATTGGTGGGGACGAATGATTCAGAGAGATTCAGAGAAAAGCTGATCAGCTGATCATTGATCAGTTTCATGATTGAATTAGCAACTATCTAGCTGAAGTAGTACGGGACAAATCGCGTTCCTTTTCACCTTAACTTTAAAGTTTGACCTCCTCGGCTGTAATTGGTCCAGCCCAGAGTCGATCATGACCAACTGGCCAATCCACCACCGCTCATTTATACCGTTAAAGAAAGAAAAGAAAGAATACCCCATTGGCCCATAAAAACGAAAAATCACGAGCGGCCCACTGGGCAAATGCCCGGTATGCCCGATGGCCAGTCCAGCCCTGAAATACAGTCATGACAATAAACGAATATGAGTTCAAGGACTTAACAACATTACTTCAGTTACATTACACCAACATCTCTGATACATTAGCACTAAGGGAACACTGAATGACCTGGTGGTTTATGTCCATCTAAGATTACCACAAAGTAAAAGATCTCTCAGCAAAATTATTTAACATTTTAGCCACACTATTGCCCCGATCAAATCAGTGAGTTGGGATTTTTTATTCTAAGCATGAGCTACTGTTACAGCAACAGACATTAATACTACTGGTGTCTCACACAACAACTCAATGTCCACTATGTGAAGGAGCCAAACACATGCCTTCTCCTCTCATTAACAGAGATAAACTGCTGGCATATTGGTTTTACATCTATACTGTCCAGTTTCTCCTGGTGGACATACAGCAGCATTGTTTAATCTGTAACGTTATTATGACGGACACATTTTATGGGTGAACTTGAGTTTAAGTGACTTACAGGTTTCTTTGAAAAATACTTTCTTATATCCAGGTTCTTCCTTTTTGCTGCCGTCCTCCTCTCCTCCTGGCAGCGCAGGTTTGCCACTGCTAAAACTAAACAGAGCTCCCTGAAAGGCACAGCCAATCACATTGGCCATATTTGTCACATGACGTAGGACTCCAGTAGAGAACGTAATTTAACTCTTTCTGCACCGCTGGGTGAATGAGACACTGACAGATCGTTTTTTTTTTTCTTTCTATCGGGATTGTTTTTTTTTACTCGAAGAGATCCAATTATTGGTGGGGACAATTCAATAATCGCTGGATATTGGTGGGGACACGTCCTTTCCGTCCATGCCAAATCTACGCCCTTGAGTGAATGTCAATCTGAAGACATATGGCAGCAAGGACGAATTAGTATTAATTTCACAATTACAGTTTAATGAATATAGTAAATGCATTAGTAAGTTAAGAATGTGTTATTTTTTATATTAGATTTTTTATGACAGAAATTTTCATTGTCACTGTCTGTTTTCTTATCCCACAATTCAAGTGCAAAATCCGATGTTACTGTAGCTGCTATAGGACAAATATCAAAAAGCATTAAATCTATAGTACCACATAACAGCTGCAGCGTGCCGGTTTGTTTCTATTACTGTTGTGTAAAAATAAAATTTTTGTACACTCTATCTTTTAACATATGTGAATAATATTAACACTCAGTAATAAATCTTAATATTAACTGCAATAAATCAGGAAATTAAAAAATGCATCACATCTGCTGTTAGCCTCTTTTAGCTACTGTTGCCTTCTGTTAGTTGAGGTTAGTGAAACTGTCTTTGAAGTGGATCTATCATTGTTGAAAACACACACACAAAAATTGTCATACAAATTGTCATGTAAAAGTGTAATCAAAGTGTTTATTAAAGGGAGAAAGGCATTTTTACAACTCAGGTGCCAAACAATGACTGTCATAACGTTCACTTGGTGTTTAGCCAGCTTGTTGTCAGCTGTCTGGACACGGGAAGGTCACGCGTCTAATCTATCAATAAGTAGCAGATTACAATATTGGCACAAATGTAAATGTCCCTCCAGGGCATGCAAACACCTACAAATTCTCTGATCCTTCACCTTTAGCAAAATGGTAAATGGCCTGTTTTTGTCCCTATGGACCCCAAAGCGCTTTACACTATATTCAGTCATCCACCCATTCACACACTGGTGATGGCAAGCTACATGTAGCCACAGCTGCCCTGGGGTGCACTGACAGAGGCGAGGCTGCCGAACACTGGCACCACTGGGCCCTCTGACCACCACCAGTAGGTAACAGGTGAAGTGTCTTGCCCAAGGACACAACGACTGAGACTGTCGGAGCCGGGGCTCAAACCGGCAACGTTTGGATTACAAGACAAACTGCCAACTCTTGAGCCACGATCGCCCCGTTGTGTATTACATTGTGTGACCAGTTTCTACCTACATACATAAAGCGGTTTTAGTCAGAAGGGAGATGTCCTGTCCTTACATTTGAATACATTTCTGTTAAATAACCTTGGAAAATGACTGACGAGGCCTTTAATACATATTTATTAATATATTATACCTTTTTACATTCACACCTTTCTCACCAAAACAAAAGAGAAGCGATAAAGCTTCCAAACATTTTACAAGTAGTGACCCAATTTTTAAATACTGTGCCTATTAAAATGATATTCATCAAAAAAGACAAAAAACAAACCAACCCCCTACCCACCCACCCTTGTAACCTTGATAGATGTTGTCACTTGCACTTGTTTCTGGGCAATCTCCCACTTATGGAGATTTTTTTCCACTCTTGCAATAAGTTTGTCGTCCTGGGTTCATGCCCTCCACCTGCTTGCTTCTTTTTCTTTTGCATCAGTTCGTTTATTTGTGCAGCTGAATGTGTTTAACCTGGGACCGTCTTTCATCTCGTTCTTTCATCATAATAAATGTGGTGAGAATTTCACGCCCTCACTTTTCATAGTTCTGATTTACCGTAACACTAATTACCAAACCACACCAGAACCCAGAACTTACTTTAAACTCATCTTTCACCACAGAGTGCAACATTCACACTTCAGTAGTACCTGCCAACACCTGACTCAGAAAAACCACCAGCCCTAAAGCCTGTGTAAATTAACTGGCATATTATTGCTGGCATGCATTGACTTGTTACTAGGTTAGCTAGTATCGACCAATATTGAATGTCCAAAGCAGTGCCATGCTGTGAAACTATGTAAAGACTAAAGAGAGAAAAAGAATTAGTCTCCTGACCAGAATTAAGATTTCAGTTATAGTGTAGTCACAACACTTTAAAAGTTTTGTATCTGAATGATTCCCTCATTTATTTATTTAATCCAAGGCAGAGGGACTCTGTGGGGTTTGACATATTTTGGGAGCACCATTTTGAGTTATGTCTCTCCCTCTGTGCACACCCATCCCCGTCGTCCCTCAAATCCCCCTCCCTCTTCAAGCACATCCCCACCTTGTTATCACCCTGCAAAGCCAAAAAGCTGTGTTGCCATGGTGACAGCCTACCCGTCAGAGACAGAAATGTGTGATTTGGAGGTGCCACAGCCATTTTCACGGCTGAAAGAGACACCATCGTTCGCAAGTCCCATACCCTCTCCTGCATCGCGCCATCATTAACACAGCATTTCCCCTTTACAACCGTATGTATACAATGTACGTTCCCATTCATGAATCAACACGTGTGGCTAAGACATAATGAAGATTATCAAAGCACTTTTCAGTAGTTGTGTTTAGCCTAAAGGTACCAGAATATCCTGATCAGCCCGTATACTAGCGTCCAGAAGTGTCACAGCTTTGGTTTATACATTAAATTAGGTGAAATATGACATGCAAGCTATAATTGGGCACATCAAAGCAGAAAAAATGTAAATAGGACCAGTCAAGTGTGGCAAATTATAAATTCATGCAGCTGTCCTTGGGGCAACCACAGGGCAACCATGAAGAGGCAACCATCCAGAAATCACATCTGGAGAAGTGGCAAGGAATAAACGTGATGTTAGCATAGAGATTGAGTGTTTTGAACTTGCCTCAGAGGAAAAAGGTCCCAGGTTCACATCTTGGCCCCGATCCTGGTTTGAGTCCTAATGAGTGCTCCTGTTTCCTCCCCTAATACATGCTGAAACTCTACATTCTAGAGGTGAGAAACAATGTGCTCTCTGACAGAGTGGCAACTTGTCCCAGGTGAACTCAGCATCCTCTCACACATTGCTTGCTCTGGAATCTCAAACCCTGACCTTGAAGCAAGTATAGAGAATAGCTGCATGTGTGATAGGTATGAATAAAGGAGAGTGTATTTTACGCATATTACTGGCTAAACATTCACCAAAAACATATATGAAAGAAAAGGAATAATAACGATCTCTAAATATCCAATAATCATAAAAACATGATTGACTTTGTTATTTTGCAGTTTTTTTATGGTATAATAAAATAAAGGAAATTTTGAATTTTTATTTCATAATTGTGGCAATTCTCAGACTGGTCATATCTGTGCTTGCCACATCTGTCGTGGATTTAGGAAGTGTGACTCCAGCAAAACAAAGAATTCTGGGAGAAGCAATTGGGAAATCCCCTGGACTGATTTATTCTTCCAGCCAGATACATCTGGACCAGTGTAAAACATGTTTTGCTGAAAAACCAATTGTTATATAACTGAGTGCATTAAACACCTAGTTATAAAGCAGTTGATAAGCATCATTAGTAAGGGATGTATTTTAACTCAAACAAGTTGATATGGCGTAGAGCCTGCTTGGGGACCCCCAGACAAAATCCAGGCATTTGGAATAAAATGTGTATTCCCCAACCAGTTGGCAACTGTTTGTTGGCTGTCCCTGGGTGAAATTGGTCACAAAGAGGGCACTGCACCCAAAACTGCCTTGCGATTGCTTTAGTCACTACCAGATTGCCACAGTTACTTGTGGTTTGCATGGTAGATATCGACCTGTCTGCAAACACTTAGTAACTGACCACAGTGTAAGTGAGACCGGAAAAAGTGTAATGCAAGCCCAAAATAGTAAAAGTAAAGTGGCACTTATTAAAACATGTTCATTTCAGTGGCAATGAACAGCATTTTGCTCTGAAGGCACATGTTCTTCACTTTTGGTTGGCTTCTTCCATGCAAACTACCAGTAACAGTGTCAATCTGCTAGTGACCAAAGCAATTGCAAAGAGATTTTCGGTGCCCTTTATAAAAGGTGTAGCTTTTTGCAATCAATGTCATGCTAGTGATAGCAAACAATCTCCAGCAACCACTTGCTAGCTGGTTTGGGTATATACATTTTTCCGCAGCAACCAGTTTTCTTGAGCTGACAAGCCTTTTGACTTAAGGTTTGTAATCAAATTCACTGTAATCAAATTTTGGTAAATACATTTCTTGGGGCAGCACGGTGGCACGGTGGTTAGCACTGTTGCCGCACAGCAAGAAGGTCCTGAGTTCAATTCCACCATCAGGCCGGGGTCTTTCTGTGTGGAGTTTGCATGTTCTCCCCGTGTTTGCGTGGGTTCCCTCCGGGTACTCCGGCTTCCTCCCACCGTCCAAAGACATGCAACTTGTGGGGATAGGTTAATTGGATAATCCAAATTGCCACTAGGTGTGAATGTGTGAGTGAAAGTGAGTGTGAATGGTTGTCTGTCTCTGTGTGTTGGCCCTGCGACAGACTGGCGACCTGTCCAGGGTGTACCCCGCCTCTCGCCCTATGACAGCTGGGATAGGCTCCAGCGCCCCCCGCGACCCTGAAAAGGATAAGCGGAAGCGAATGGATGGATGGACATTTCTTGGATTTAATTAATCTGTTAGCACAGACTAGCATCTGATGCACTCATTGAGTTCATGGATACTGCTACTTTCTAACAAATCTAGCTAGCACTAACTTGGCGCTTTACCCCTTCATCCAAGTATTGTCACTTTTAGGCCTGACAACCAAAAATGCTAATGTTAAGTCCAAAATGCAGCAGGTAATGATGAGATTACAACCAGGCTTGGCATCAAAATGTGAGTGAAAATTAATGTAAAAGCAAAATTTGATCCCAGATGATTTTTCTAATAAAATGTAATAGAAAAGCTCCTGTATGTCGTTTGAGATGGTAGAAAGAATAACCGGTGTGATCGTTTACATGGAGGATTCGTTGGGTAACAGCGATAAGCAGCACTTCCTTAAAGTGGAAGTATGACGGGCAAACACTGTGGCTAGGGAGTTTAATCTTTGAACTGACTGATCAATTCTATGAGTCTGCAAGCACAGTTGCAGTCAATAAATGTTTCTATATGCACACTGTCACAGTTGCATAAGGACTTAGATCTAACTAACTCATGTAGTGTTTAGGACTGTTCCCGTAACTGCAATCAGCCTACCAGCCTGAAAATTACCTGTGCTCTCGGTGAGACCTGACCATGTTGATTCAGCAACCCATCTTCACTCTGCTGGGATGCACCCACTCCCTGCAACAGTCTCAATCTAATCTGGTTTGTTCAGGCGCTGAGCAACAAGACCGAGGGAGCATTTTTCTCTTCCTCGACTGCTGGTTTAAATGGAAGCTTACAAACGCCATCTGCCCACAGCTCAGCCAACACACTCTGTATATATGAATAGTCAATGTCAATTAACTTGTTTCTCAAGTGTTCTCTCTAGCATCGAGCTGCTCAGAAATCACACTACCTCTCCCAGGAAGTGTGTATGTGTGCATCTGCGTACAGTATGCATGTGGGTAGAGGGGGTCTTAATTAAAGCTGCTTAATATGCGTATGGGTTGGCTTTTTTAGGGGTGAAAACAAATTTGTGGGGAACATATGGTGCCCCAGACATGGGACACACACACACCCCCATAATACATAGACACTTGCAGGCACACACAAACACTTTCAATCTTCAAAGTGAAGCATACGCACACACACATACTGGCACGCCTGGGCTCCTGCAGAAACTGGAGTGATGGATTCTGGCTGATTGTGTGTAAGTGTTGGAATATCATTAATCCCCCTTTTTTGTGATTTGGGAAGGTGTGTGCTCATGCACATCTCAGGGTGCTTTTGTGAGAGATTATTTCTGGCAGATGGAAGGAACCGTGGCCCCTTCTGCAGGGTCAACGGGGGGAAGTTAAGCAGCACAGATTGTTGCCTCTCCTCCTCGTTTCCTTTCTCTCCTCTCTTGTTCCCCTTTTCTCTCCTTCTTCATCCCTTGAAATCAGCTTCAACGCCCACCTCCAATCTATCTTCACACCCTTCTCTGTTTGTTTATTTTTATCTCGTTTAAGAAAGACGAAAGTAGAATGTGGTGCCAAAAATAGGGAAGAAAATCAGGGAAAGTGAAGATATTCAAACCTTTATGCAATACAAGATAAATACTAGCTAGGTTGAACATTTAACAAGAAAAAAAACAAGGCACACAAAGAAAATCCCTTCACTTTTATGCTTGTTTCAGCATTGATCTGTGAAAAAATTCAGTGTTACGTTGGCCATTCACTGGGTCCTTGATACTTTTTTCATACAGTCCAGGCCTTTAGACAGAAAACTAAACATTAGAATTACATGTTATGAGCATTTCCCACTTGTTGAGTTCTATTCAAGCCTTCTAAATGAAATTGAAGAAATGGAAATATTCCACTGCTAAAGGTGAAAAGAATAAGTTTAAACCCAGAAGACTTCCAGCACTTTTAGAAGGCCACTTCTCTTAGAAGTAAGATGTGAAAATTCTACCAATCTTTTAAAATGCTAAGTGGAGATTTGGACAAAAAATCAAGAAGAAACATCAAAGTAGTGATATAAGACGAGAGAACTTAATTCACATGTTGCAGCACAAGATGCTGTTTAAAACTTTCACGGACGATATCATGAATCCTTGTAGAGCTGAGATGAAGAAGAGTACAGTGGCCAAATGCCTGGGGATACATGGTCGCAATCCATACAGTAATTGACTTAAAACATCCACAGGCCTTATCACCGCAGTCCATATGTCTTAGTGTATGTGTGTTTAAACCACTCCACCTACATGTTCCAACCTGAGACGTCCAAGAGACAGAAGAAGCCGTGCAGAGGATTAGAAATCAGTATGCCCAAATCCCAGACGCGAGGTTCCTCCACCAATCACACAGCAAGCAGTCTGCTAACCACCTGGGGAGCCGTGCTGGGGAATCCTGGAACAATACTAGTCAAGGCGATGCCTGAAGGCAAAAGGGATCTTGGATCGGAGCTTCTCTGATCCCCACCTCAAAAAGACTGCTTCAAAATGTCCTGAGTGAAAAACTGGGGAGCGGTTGTGCACAAAGGATTTTATTTCAGAACTCTGTGTTTACAGTCGTGTCAATTTAACTTGCATGCCTACATGTGGAAAATCATCCACAAATATATATATATACATACATGCAAACCCTGCATTTATCCCCTCTGTTGCTGTCATTCTTCACCTGCCGCTTATTTCTGTGTTGGCGGTTTTCTCCCCACGGCTGCTTGTGGCAGAGAGGAGTGTTAGACAAGAGTGACGATATTGTAATAACAACATGCTTCCTCTTCCTGTCAATACTCGCCAATACCTGATCAAGGGGTGAAAAAACAGAAAACCAGTGGAGCGAATGTGGTACAGTTACAAAGTTACAACCTCTTACATAATGTATGTTGTTTTTTCAAGTTTCTGTTTTATTTAAACATTTCTTAAAATTTCTGTGACCCTGGATGTAATTGTTTGCGGCTCCTGGAGGTTAAAATGCAGATTAAGCTTGACAGGAATGCTATTTCTTGTTTGAAACTCTCTTTTCTTTTTTTTTTTTGGCCATGAGAAGGCATAAGCCAAAGCCTGGATGGTGTTTTATGAGAACCATTGATCGGGAGGCGCATGCTGATGAGCTGAGTCGAGACAGTGCTGTGAATGAAGCAGGATATAGTCGTGACCCAGGGGGAATCACACCACACTCCAGCCTGATCTCTCGCAAAGCCGCTTGGAACCCCAACGCCACCCTCCCTGATGAATGTACTCTCTCTGTGTCTCTCCTCTCTCTCTCCTCTTTCTGCCTCTCTTTGACTCCTCTGCTCTCTCACTCTGTTTTCTGGGCCTGATGAATGCAGAGCGAATCAATAAATCTATTCCCCTGCTGGATACCTGATAAAATTTACAAGGACAAGCTTAATAAATTACTAATGGGGTGGCCAATTAGTTTGTGTGTTTGCATGTGCTGGATTGACTGTGTGGCTGTGTGTCTTGTGGGCCACATGACTTTCAATTCCTGCATTGTCATTTGCATGCACATGTATGTTGCGAGGTTGTTCCATGAAAATGCAACGTTCTTCTATTTTGTGAATCTAAAGTGCACACTGTTCTTCTTCCTTCTTAATTTTTTATGATTTTTCTTATGACTGTTGTGTAATTGAGACCTAAGTCACACAGACCTAGAGATGAGTTGGTAACCCCCGGCAACATCGAGTCACTAAGGACAAATGCATATTCCCCACCCGGTTTGTAAGTGGTTACTGGCTGTCGAATGATATTGATTGGAAAGAGGGGCGCACCAAAAATCTTCTTGTGATTGCTTTGGCTGCTAGCAAATTGCCACGTGCTCCACAGCCTTGTAGACATTTGGCATTGTAAACTGCAGACAGTGCTGAAGCTGGATTTTAGGTACTCTTTTAATGGCTGGAGAGTTTAGACTGTAGTTTATGCAAGTGACCGGTGCTATTGATTGCTTCACACCTGCTGTCAAAGTTATGGAAATGAAGAAATAGCAACATGGATCTGGATAAAGTCTGTTCCCCAAAACAGCTCAAGTGACTTTGTTGACACTCTGTTGAAAGACAGAAACTGACTGCAAAGTTTGGACCTGTGCTTCGGGTCATAGTCCTTGTCCTTGTATCCTTGTGTTTACATTGAGACCAGTTTTTTTGCGCACCTGTTAGACTCTTTCTTTTAAGAAAGTAGTACGAAAATGTTGCTTTTTTAAAGCAGTCTCCTGCAGTTGCATTATTAGAACAAGAATCATTTTTAAGGCTGTTTGGAGACTTAATGAAATGGATTGCTTCTTTAATCAGCAGATGAGTTTTCAGATTTACTAATGATTATTCTAATGATCGTATTGGTCTAACATGATAAACATTATATAACACATTGTGTCACCAAAACACAGGAGTGATGGTACTGAAAATGGCCCTCTCTACGCCTGCAAAGTTAATCAATTAAAAGTCACTAATGAAAACTGGAGTCCCTTTAGTTTACCTTTGGGGAATATTTAAAAGGTGGTGTGGTTGTAGGGGGGAGGGGGGGGGGTATAACTTCTTCCCAATGGTCCCTCTAAGACAGGCTTTATATATGCAGAAACATGGCATTTACACCTGAAGGCCAAGTCATGATTTCTGTAGACATTTTCAGACTTTCATGTGCTTATTATACATGACAGTGTACAGTGGAACGATGACATGCATGTGGTGTACAAAATAATTACCCAGTTCATGTTGTACATGTGTAGTTGACAGTTCACATAGTTTCAAAAAGCATAGGAATGTCAAAGGAATGGATGTACACATGCAGATGCAAAAAGCACTAATTTGCAGCACTAAATACTTTTATAATCATTTTATATATTCACCAGACTCTGATTAAAACACTGATTGTACTCAGGTAAAACTGCACTGAGGAATCTGAAGAGAACTGCTCACTTCAGTCAAACTCAAGAAACAACAGATATCTTTTACACCTCACCTAAGGAACCAAGGACATGAGCCAGGAAACTATGCATCAAGGATTGCTACAAGCTTGGTATTTTGATATGTCTAAAATTTGTTGCTGCGGTCTTGCCTGTCAACAGTGATTTAAGCAGCTAAGTGTAACCAACAAGCTGTGTCTGCCTCGCTCCTTGGCAGATGTTACTTGCGATGCACAATTTCATTGTTTGACAACTGAGAGAGGAGACAAAAAGAAATTAACGGGTTTTTTTCTTGTTGGTTTTTTTTCATCAGTTTTGATTATGAAATTTCGATTCACACATCTTTTTAAAGTCTTAGTCCCAAGCTGCAAAACCTTCACTTTAAATCGTCATAAGTTCTGGGTCAGGGGTGTCAGACTTGATTTGGTTAACAGGCCACGTTCCTTGGTTTAACCCTCTTCCTTTGCTGTGCTATGGCAGGCCATGGATAATGTCTTTGTAAGTGGGAAGGCTGCAAAACCGAAAATGAGTCAGACCTCTGGATTACATTTAATTAATAGCTGAGAGAACCTCTGCCGTAACACTTTCTAATAGCAGTGATTCTTGATACAAAATATAGTGAAAAGTTCAAACATCTGCAGTTTTTACACCCTGCAAAGTCATCTAATGAGCCAGATTGGATCAAAAATAAAATACACTCTGTTGTCCCAAGCAATGCAGGATGTTAGGATTTTGGGAGAAAGAGTGAAAGACATCAGCTCTGAGTCTCCTAGTGTGTCTCCTCCATTAACCAGCATAACATCAATGAATCTTTTGAGGATCGCAATCTTCAAAAGGCCTCCCAGCTTCCCTCCCGCAGACAAGACTGTAATTATTCTACATTTGCATGACAAGTGTGTCTGCCTGTGTACGCATTTATGTATGTATGTATGAGTGCTTAAACGCACATTAGCCGTGGTCGGGCACGAATTCTCGTCTTTTATCTCGGCGCAGAAGACGAAAAGAGGCCTTTTTTTAAAATGTGGAGACCGGATTGCTGTCTCTTTGCTCTTCATCTGAGTGTTCATCATTAGCCACTGTCAGCCCGAGAGCTTTGAAGTGGAGTCAGGGGCTCGCTCACGATGTGGAATAGTTATGACACCCGGGCTCTGTATTTGTGTGTGCGTCCACTTACATTTATATATTTTCCCATCAAAAAGCCCTTCCTTCTTACACTTCCATTTGAACTCTAGCAAGTGTGCTGCAATGCAAAGAGGCTCTTCATCGTATAACTTGCATTCATATTAGCCGTGATGGTGCATGCCATTATAAGAGAGGAGTTTTTATTTATTTATTTATTTAATTCAAAGCAAGGTATGTTTGGTTTTTCCTGCACAAGACAGAAATCTTTTAATAGCCAATCATGCTTCACTGGGTCTGATGATGGGAAGATGCAAATATAGTAATGAGAGGAAGCGAACAGAAACCCGAGTACATGAGTGTGATAAAAAGAGTGCATGAAGTTTGACTATGTGAGATGTCTTCTAAATGTGCTGCAGATTCTATACATTGCTTCAGGCCAGGAAAAACATATTGAAGTAGCAAGCAAACGAAGAAACATTTTCGGATGCGCACGATCTCCCAAGGCCTCATTATCTCCCGAAAAAGTGTGCGTGTGCACCGAAGCGTAGCTGCATACATATTGTGCATGGGCCTACAGCTGCTCATTCAGTCAACACTTGACTGGCCCGGAAGCCCCTCTCAGTGGGCAGTCAGGTTCACCATGTAGCAGCGCCTCGTTTAGCTTATTAATTATGAATCATGTTTATTCAGTCTACATTGTGTATCTTTTTCTGGCCCCTCTGCTTCTTTAAGCATAGACAGTGTCATCTACACACTCTATATGAGTTTCCCATGATGTCTGCTGGGTGTTGGCAAGAAAAAGACGAAAAGAAGAAAAAGGAGAACTTCTTCTTTTAGCCACATTCTCGTTTTTAGCATGATGTTGCAGGAGTGTGGTGTGGCAGTAAAAAAGTCTGTCCTGTTTATGAAGCTTTTATTGCTGCCGGTTCCCGGTGAGCACTCCTCCTTGTTTCCGAAAGGAGGTGACTAATCTTGCGGTTTGCGAGAAGCCGAGTTAATCACTTTAAGAAAACCATGATGTGGTGTTGATGTTGTTGTATGGTGTTTCTGGAAACCCACAGTATCCTTGCAGGTCGCTGTGTGCAGGGTGGCTGCAGCTCAGGAGGTAGAGCTGGTCACCTACTGATCGGAAGGTTGGTGGTTCGATCCCTGGCTCCTCCAGTCTGCATGTCACGTATCCTTGGGCAAGATACTAACCCCAACTTGCTCTCCGATGCATCCATCGGAGTATGAATGTGTGTGAATGTACTTAGAAAGCACTATGTATAGATAAAGTGCTTGTGAGAATGGGTGTGATTGGGTGAATGAGACATGTTGTATAGAGCGCTTTGAGTACTCCGGGAGAGTAGAAAAGCGCTATATAAGAATCAGTCCATTTAAAGGTGGCTTATGGACATTAATTTAGACTTTATTATTCAATGTGTTTGGGTCAGTTACTCCTGTGTCTGCAGGAGCTTTTGATTGTTACTATCATTCAGTTCATTTTACAATCTCAAAATAGCTTATTTTTTGGGTAAAGCTATTAAATTTATATTTTATGGGTACAAATACACTGTCAAAGCACACTAAAAAATAATATTTTTTTAAAAAACGATTGATGTACAAGAATATATCCAGTGTAATGTTAGCTGCAGGAATGATTTTGATGAGCAGGCAACCATGCCCGTGTCACTTGACTGCTAGCTCGCAGCTCACAGAATGACATCATGAATCAGCTGTTTATGTTTCAGTGTATATTGGCAAAACACAGGTCCTGTATATAAAAGATGGACATAAACGCAGTAGTGCCATTAAGTGATTTGCACACCCAGATTTTTAAGCCTGACCATCTCTGGCTTTTTGACCCCATTATGTTGGTTTTTGCAGCCACATTTGGACCAGAGGCTACGGTGCAAGGGTGCAATACACAGGGACAACAAACCTATTAATTAGTTAACTGAGCAAGCTAATTAACTAATCAGATACTAGACTTTTAGTCACCAAACCTGAACCACTAACCTCTTGACAGTCATCATCACATAGCAAGCAGTGGTGTGTGTAAGTGTTACAAAGTAATTGCATTATTCAGTTATGCACTAATGTAATGAGTTACTGTGCTAAATGCAATTATTGCATTACAGTTACAATTGTGTTATTACTTGCTTTACAAAGGTTCACACATCATAAAGACATAAAGATGTCCAGTTCAGTGATTCATTTTAGTGGATGTGAAGCTTAGAAGACAACTGACTACACCACCTGTAAATCAAAGCAACACCTCTGATGTTAAACCTCAACTGTATCCAAATACACAAGTTATATAAATACATATATATCTAATTTCACTGGATCCACTGATCCAATCCAGGGTTGCAGTTGGACTGGAGCCTATCCCAGTGTGAGAGGTAGGGTACATCCTGGACAGGCTGCTAATCTATCACAGGGCAAACACAGAGAGACAACCATTCACACCTACAATGCTGGTCACCAGTTAACTAACTATGCATGTTTTTGCACTGTGGGAGAAAGCCAGAGGAGATGTAAAGCATTTGAACCCAGGACTTTATCGCCACAAAGTGCTAAAATCATAAAAAATTATAATAATTAATATTAAATTACATTAAAAAGTTGGTACAAAATCACACCGAATTTTTATACAAGATGTTTTTAAATAGATAAAACATTCATAATAATAATTTCTTTTTTAATAAGTATACATATAATAATAAAAACTGTGACAGTGGATATTTAAAGTTGTAGTTTAAAGAAGTATGAACATATGCTGTCGGTACTGTGTCATATAAGTCAGGGTGATAGTTTAGTTGACACCAATTAGCAACAGGAGTGATGTCAGAATGAGCAAAAGTGGAAAGATTGCAGCTAAGACATTACATCAGATCAATAACACAGATCCATATAGTCTAAATTAGACTTCCCCACCCACTTCCACCTCCTCCACCTCCTCCACCACCATCACCACCCCATCAAGACTGACAGCTTTAATAACTGTCCTAATAACAGGAGAGCAGATTAATAAAGCATACCGTAAATGATTACCTCCATCATTAATCCATTCCACGGCTATTTAAAGCTGCACGTATTAACTATTTGGACAGGAGGTTTCATGTGTTAATGGCCAGACTGCACTCGCAGAGGGCTGAAAGTACATTAGAGGAACACATGATTTGATTAATGCCATTCACAGAATTAGAAACAAATTACACAGGCAGCACAATGCCGTTCACCTGAAGAAATCAAGTAAAAGGAAAGCCGGGAGAGCTCAGCCGAGAAATGAAATGTTTGCACTCGAACCTGTGTAATCCCCCCGCAGCGGATCTGAAATGAAACCTGGTTCTCATTAGCTGTATTTGGGCCAGATTGCATTGGGTCCACTGATTCATTTGGGAAATCCATCTATATATTGCGTACGCCCTCCTTATAGGTGTGCTTGAGGCTGTGCCTGTTAGAGTGTGGATGATGACAGCGCTGATTCAGACTTAATAAATAATATAGTGATACTGGAGGTATCACCTGATGAATATTGCATTCCCATTCCTAGCGCCTGCCTGTCCTCCTTCCTTCCTTTTCGTCTATCTGTCTGTCTAAGAAACTACCTGGCCTAATGCCAGCTTTCTTTTTTCTTTTTTTGTGGTATCCAGTGGCAATATCCAGTTCGGCTACATGTCGACAGCTGGTGAGGTTGGAGGCACTCTGCATTCAAAAACACCCACAGTGTCAGGCAGCAAATGCTAGACAATTACTTCTCGTCTCCAGCACTGAAAGTTGTTCCCCCCAAAAAAGAAAAGTAACGTCCCGCCCATCTGACACACACCGCGGGTGGATTTTGTGCCAGCTGGAGTGCAGAGAGTTGGGAAAAAAAGGAGGGGGACAGTTATGAAGACAGAGAATAAATTATCACCTTCAACAGATTATTACCGGGGAAGGTGTTTGGAAGTGTGGCTCTGTGTTCTGAGGAACATGTGTGGGCTTGCACTTTTATATTTCTTTCTGACTCACAGTAAGGATGGGTATATATCTTCTTATGTTGTCAAACCTAGTCACGAATACTGGTAAGAATCATTATTAATCTATGAAAAACAAGTTCTTCCATGCGTGTAACACCTGCTGATGTTGAGCTCTAACCGAGCAGAAGTGGGAAAACAGAGAGACGAATGCTCAGCGACTACAGTTGTGTAACACCACTTATTGCAAAAAATCTGTCAGAAACATTGTCAAAGCTGTTTTGTATGTGTGTGTTTTCATGCTGAGTGTTTCACCATCCATGAAATGATTTTTACTCGTGACAGGATTTTTTTTCTTTCTTTGTTAATTTGTTGTTTTTGACAACAGAAAAATTCTATTTTTTTTTTTTTGCATAAACACAAGTAAAGCTGCAAATAAAAATCATAAATAGCAGCCTTGTTATGATGCAAGAGGAAAAAATAACAGTCATTATGGCCGTCCTCATGCGACAGAGGTGTTCTCTACCGATTTCCGCGGCAATCCATCAATACTCATGTAGACTGGCGTTAAGGAAGCATTAATTCAAAATCCAGGATTCTCCATACTCATTAGAATTCATCCTCTGGGTAGCATCAGTGTCTGTGCAAAATGTTGGAATAATCTATCTTACAGATGTTAAGATATTTCTCTTGGGGCCAGAGCATTAGAATGACTGACCAACTTTGTTAACATGGGTGACAAATACACTTTAAGTTTGAAAGTTTGATAGGCGCAGCCACAGTGATGTAGCCCACTGGTTTCTAGATATCACATTTGGAAGCCTTAATTCTGGTGCTGCCACTTTTGTGTTTTGGAGACTTAAGTGATTATACTTAGACAACAGATTAGAATACTAGGTTATCTGTTAAATGTGATTGCTAACATTGCATTCACACAGGTCTAGAGGCCATTCAGCAAACACTGATCATGGGATAAAAATCTCTGTTCCACAAACGACTAGCAAGTAGTTGTTGGAAGTTGGTGTAAGTTGGTTGCATCAAATCAGTCTTGGAGAGTTATATGGTGCTGCACCGAAAACTTCTTTGCCAGCAGGTTGCTGCTGTCACAAGTAGTTGCCCACTTGTGTGAAAACTACTCACCAAATGTTTGTGAAACTGTAAAAATGTAACAGAATTTGCAAACAGAGACTCTGCACTTTCAAATTTAAGATTCTTCTTTTTGAAAAGTGTAGTTATCTTTCATGCAAACTACTGGCAACTGTGGCAAATTGCTAATGACCAAAGCAGTCAAAAGCGGTTTTGTTTTTCTTCACCCTCGTTGCAGTCAGTTTTACTAACTACCAGCAATCTCCTGCAACCAGTAGCCAACAGGTTGGCAAATAGACATTTTTTCTTGATGGAGAGTGGGTCAGGGGGGGTCAGGGGGTTACCATCTGGTCCCCATATGGAAAAGAAACAGTAAAAACTTATAAAAGACTTGCATAAGATGTGGCCTACTTCATATAGTGAATCATATAAGGCTTATATGATTTTACTCATGAAAGTGGCCACTTCCTCTTTACTTTCATATATTGTTTTTGTAAGTATCCAGAACTTAGAAGTTTCATTTATATAATTTTTCAAGGGAACTTTTATCTGTTTTCACTCTTGTATGCTTTTCATACACGTTAACACAAGACAGATACAAACTTTATAATATTTATATATATCTTTAGCATATGGGTCTCTAGGCCAGTGCCACTAAGACCACACCAAGCTAGGCATGCTTTTCTGATAGTCAAGTTGACCACAACCCTAATTTTAAGCCTTTTAAATAAAAGTCCTGACATGCTGTGATGTCGTCATGTGTAAAACCTACCGAAGTTGTCCTTAGTCAAACATGAACTTTGTGAGCCAATTTGTAAAGTAGTTTCTAATTACTTCACTTATTATAATACAGAAGTACACAATATGATTTATTATACCACTGTGCTCTGTGATGTGATTTTATTGATGTTTTGTCTGTTTAGTTACAGACAAACTATAACAACTACAACTTCGACATCCGCTGCTTTATATAGATGCTCTTTTCAGAGTCTTTGAAAACTTGTTATTGCAAACTCAGAAAACCCTGAAAAAGTAACTCTTCTGTGCTCTAATAACATTTGGAAAGTACATGAGAACAATCTAAATGTGTATTTTATCTGATTAGAAAAGTGGGTGGAGCCAACAGGAAGTGGCTTTGCCAGTGGAAGTCTCAGTGGAAATAGTTCAACTGTAACAAAGACAACACTCAAACTTTATGGGCTTTAGGACCAAAAACTATTGTGGACATCTCATTATAAAAGGCAAACTGAAAATTGGAAATTTGTTGCAGTGGACATTCTGTGTGGTGGGAAACAGTGTGGTGTGTGAGACATTCCAAATTATTGTGTTACTTTTTCTCTGTAATAAACAATGTAATTTATTCAAGTCAAGAAATCTGTTAGCTAACTTGTTACTGCCTTTCCTTGTTCCTTATGTTGATGAACACATTTGCAATGTTTCTGCCTCTCCGACTCTTTTCATGGTGGAAAATATCCAATCCTACAGTTGTGTCAGTGAACATGTTAAGATCCGTTAGCGTAATGAAAGAAAGACGACTGTTACATTGATTGTGCCAGGGTGATAATACTTTTCTTTCAGCTTTACATTTTAAAGACACAAATATGAGCCAATGACAACTTTGCAACACAGGTGGTGAGGCCCACTGACGAAGACAATAACATTAGCTTTTAGCTAAATTTGTCATTCTGTGAGAAGTCGTGCTTGTGTCATGTGATGGTAAATGCTAATAATGTCATTTCGCTATGCAGTGAGGAAGATTCAGATGTAAATTTACTAAATGTAAATGGACAGATCTACATTTAGTTAAATAGATTCTGGTCAAATTAACAAACTTGCAAATTTATGTTTAGATAGTTAAGCTAGCTGTAACACGCTATTTTTTTTATTGGTAAAGTCTTGTTGTTTAACAAGTTACTTTTTAACAATGATGTTACTCAACACTAAATATGGTTTTAAAAAAAGTTTTTTTTTAACTTTAAGCTAAAGAAAATAGAAAGCTTTTTTATTACTTTTTTAAAACCATTCCATTCTACTTTTTCTTTCTAGTTTTACTGCTACACGTTTTCCTTCCATAGATTTTACTGTTAGTGGTTTATTTTAGTGTTAAATCTACATTTCATTATCTGTGTTTACAGTAGAAGCCATAGTTAGCTTATGATATGAAAGATTTCATTTTATTACTGTTTGTCAGCATTATTTGGTTAAGACTGTTTTACTTTAAAATGTAATAAAGTTTAAAATGAAGTGTTAAACCTGCACTGGGTTTCTGTGTTACGCTTTACCTAATTTTATAAGGGTTTTTGCAGATCTTTGACAATAAGCGATGATTATTTTAGTGTTTTCTTTTCCAAAATGAATCTGTGTTGGTAAAACTAAACCAATGCTGAACAGATGTTCGGGGCAGTTTTACCTTCATTTTCTAAGGCATTCCTCCCCCCTCCTTCTTCACTGTTTCTATCATGCATGTGCCAATCAAGTCTCAGTGTATGTGTGCGTATGTGGATCTTTGATTGTGCCGGCATGTGTCAACACTGCACCAGCCGGTGTGTGTCTGTGTTTGAATAGGAAAATACTTTTTTTTCATTTTTTTTCTGAAAAGGTGGAGGGAGAGAAAGGAAAAAGTGAGGAGCCTAATCAGCCAATCACAAAGCAGATTATCAGACTGGGAGGGCTGCGGGGGGTGAGGTAGGGCTGTTACTACACAGGGAAAAAAAAATTTCTTTTTTGGATAGCAACACAGCGACCAATCACAATCCATAAACAGACCAAAACAACTTTATACACCAATGACCCTGTCTGGGTGTGTGTTTGTGTGTGGAAAGATGGTAAAAAATAAGACCAGGCAAAACTGCCAGCTCCCGGGAATTTTGGCAGCTGCCCAAATGTTGTGTGTGTGTGTGTGTGTGTGTGTGTGTGTGTGTGCATGTGTGTTTAAGGCAGTCTCTCTCTAAAGAAGATGGGCAGAGAGTGCACAGACTTCTTCTAATTTGACATGGTTCACTGTTTTGGCATGCACTTGCTTCCTCACCATGTGTGTTTGTGTATATGAATACGTGCTTATGCACTTTTGGTTCTGTGTGCATCTTTGTGTGTGTGTGTGTGGGTGAGTGACAGCCCTGACCTTTTCAATATGCTGGTTAAACCTGAGCTCTTGTCCCAGAGCAGACATGCCTGTGTCAACTCCAGCACTCCTACATGAAGGTCAAACTCTCTCCTGTTGGAGTATTGGCACACACGCGCACGTACATGCATAGTGTTTCCTGTCATGTTGTTCTTCTTTATAAATAATGTGCTCTATGCCCTCGCTACCACGTCTAGGAAATTAACACTTCAAAATGATGCATTTCTATTTTCCTTTTTTCTTTCTTTCTTTTCTTCCTTTTGGAGACTGCAGAGTTCTGGTCTTGTTACCGTGGTCACCATAACAGCTCCTGTCATAGGTTGGATGCTTGATAGGGTGTAGTTTTGATTGGGTGGTTTTAGCTGTGCTTATTTAGTTGGCATGTAATGTATGTTCTCTGGAGAAAATGCTATTCAGTCTCTGCAGATGATGGGTATAAAGGAGATTTAACGCAGAATAATGTTGGTGTTGGTGTTTCACAGATAGTAAAATGATTACACTATTAACAAATCCAGGGTAATAAAAATATGTTTGACATGTTCATATAGCTCCATTGTTAGACACATTATTGCATTAGGGTGACTGTAAAAACAAAGGTTTATTTGGTAGTTTATTTTCACACCAAACCTGATGCTCTAAATCCAATATAACCTACGGTATCTCAATTAGTCTCAACATTTTTACTGTTTACTTATGTTCAAGTACTTTTAGATTAAAACCCCCTGTAACTATAAAAAAAATATTTGTGGAAAGTTTTCAGTGGAATAGTAAAGCTTTTTTTCATTTTTTAAATAATTGCATATAATTAATTTACAAAAAGACTGTATGAGAAGAGCTGGATATGTGTCCCATATATGGTCAGTATGAAGCTAGCCAAAACTGTTAACAGTACAAACAACTTGTCTGACAGTAACAAAAGTAGCATGCTACAATGTAAGTAAAAAAATGAAATGAAATAAATAAAAATTAAATAATAGACTGTATTAAAAAAAAAATATTGCTTCTAGAAAAAAGAAATCTGATGCAGATGTGTTTTAAACCTGCATTCTACATAATGGCCAGCAGGGGGAGAACATAGAATCCAGTTGTGCAGAGGTTCATATAAAAATTATCCTACTTCCAATGTAATTTATGAATGTAGTAACTATGTTCATATTAAGTTTATTGTGTTAATTCATAGATTCAAGTCTTTTTCAATATGAGTATGTTTATCAACTTAACTCACTATGTTAATGTTTGTAAATTACTGTGCTGTGTAGACTAAATTAAACCCGAGTGAGCTCTAGGGTGTGGCTACATTGTTTTAATGCTACTATGATACGAGTCAGACCATCTTGTTTAAAAAAAAAACCCAACAACCCCCCAGATAACTAGATTACACTTCAGAATGCATTTCATAAACCAATGGGTGATGTAACCATGGCAACATCCATCTTTTACATACAGTCTATGGATAAATCAAATGAAGGGATAAGTGTTACAAAGTTGTTTTATTGTTACTATTGATTTAAAAGACGCCGCCTGGATGTGGCTCTATGGGCTAGAGTGGTGGACAGAATGTGTGTGCATCCATTCATATCTACCCAAGTGTGAATACAAGTGTCTTTGTGCTTTTGTCCCTCTGAACACATGTGGATGTATGTATACCACACTCAAACTCACTTTGTTGACTAAATGCAGCAGCGTAAAAGACTGTTGGTGCCTGTGTACATGTGAACATGCATGTGCTCACATCTACTTGTTTACATCCATTTTACCTTATAGACCTATGTAGAGCTTTGTAATAATGTGTGTGAAAGCATCTCCTCTGTGTGATCATCACACAGGGGAGGTGCTTATAGCCCATTTGTCTACAAGCACACTGACCATTAGCTGGCAACCATACATAATGTATAGCAGTGACCTTTCTACACACTGCACCCTTAGGCCTATAAGCCATTGTTTGGTGTTGTATTGATTTTCAGCCCCCTCATAGATGGAGATGGTGATTTGAGGGGAGAGAGACTGAGTGCTGCTGTGTCTGGTGAAAGGACAGGGGAGGCCAAAAGCAATGGAGTGTAAAGAAATGAAAAGGCTTGTTGTGGAGAAGGACACAAACAACACACGCCACATACCTGTACCCGGCCTCTAAGCACAGTTACTGCTTGGAGGCTGGCCCCTCCAGTGAAAAATGGGGTCATGTTCAATAGTCTTGAATATAGCGGCTTATACAAGTGCCACCTATACACAGCCCATTAGACAGAGTGGTGAGCGCAAGGCTTCATAGTAAACAATTTAAGCACAGACCCGGAGAGATTCTCAACATTCATCGAGCTCGACTTGGTGGAAAAAAGGGACATTATGGGGGGGGGGGAGACTGTGGTTTCCATCTACATTCCTTCCCTATAATCTGTCAGAATGTTCTTTATGTGCCTCCTTCTCCAACTGACAACTAAAGTGGAGGTACACAGAGGAGGAAAATGGGCTCAGAAAAATGTTTCGTGTCCTACGGTTATGGAGCTATAGGTCGCCTGGCAGATGAAGGATGAGGGGAAGAAGAGGCTGATTTGAATTCAGCATGACTTTGTTGTCACCCAGTTGGCCAGGAGTTGATCTGTAGGAGGACTGGGACAGCAATTGGGCCTGTTGCTCTGACACCCCCCCACAGTGTTAAGAATATTGCACATATTAGTCAGAGAGCAAAAAGTAGGAGACAATCTTATATGAACTTATGTCCTGCTCCTCCTCCACGTTTTGATAGCACATACATGATAATATTGTAAATTATAGCTTACAATATTGCATGACACAATATCCATGGAGGAAAAATTCCCATGTAATGTAACTGAGCTATTCACTTAAAGTTTGGTGTCATTTTTAAACTTTTCAGCAGATGATTCCACTTTTGGGTGAGGCACAGAGATGACAAAACACTACAGTGGTCTAGGCGAGTTTGTTGTTTGCAGAAAGAACAAAATCAAGTCAAGAGGATAACTTGATTGGAAACTTTACAGTAAAATCTGAAACCTTCCTACATGTGTAACATGTATTGCTGTTAAGGCTTGCTTCTTCTTTAAGCCCCTGCACTGGATGAGCTTTTAAAACTGTTTTTAAAAAATACTCCTAATTCTTGGGTTAAAGCTTACGAATTCTCATTTTTAGATCACTCTTTTTATTGTTGGACTCGACAAGAGTAGCTTTGCATGAGTCACTGTTCTCTTGTGATTGACCATATTGGGGATAAACTCTGCCGTTGACATGTTTCAGAGCCAAGAATTTTAAAAATGACATGTAAATCATGTAATTGAGTTTTTACAGTAGTCTGAATTCTGAGCATTTAGTTGCACTTATTCTGACCTTGTTATCTTAAACTTTGGTCAGGTGTAATGAGCATTTTCATATGAAAAAGCTTAATAGGTGTTTGTAGAGTGCAGTTCTAATTTTACTGTATACAAAATAAAAATATAATGTTTAATTTTTTAATATAAACCTTGATTAGAGTTGGTTTTTACTAACAAATAAAGCAGGATGAAAGTCAACCGCTGAGCCAAATCATGCTCCTCTTTTGGAGGAAAAGGAGTTTTAATGGAAAAAATATGTATATGTAAGGATCTCGTGTAGAAGCCCAACATTAGGTTATAAGTTCACCAGATAATGATATCTAGTCTTCGTCTTAACAGTCCTTTCAGACATGAAGCATTGCGGCCATGTTTTTGGCCCGAAACAATGTGCATTACATGTTACTGTTAATGAAAGTGGCACACTGTATTGTAATGAAACTGTAATGAAATAATGAATGACAGTCACATTACCTGACTGCAGTTTTAATGAGGTTGATCGGTGCACTTTCACATTTTAATGGGAAGTTGTTAGTTAGCAAATAGCTATTTGCAAGTCTTACTGACACAGACCAACATTAGCCTTTAAATGGGAATGTGTTTCTGGACAATTGACATGGACTTTTTTCAGTTTTCACTTAGCAACTCTTGAGGACAACAGTACCAAACTATTTAGCAGCTTTATCATTTTCTATGCTCATCGATTAGCGGCTAACTTAATATGCTAATATTTGGTCGTTGGTAATTAGCGATCTTCTAAGGGTTCAAGTTGTAGGAAAATGTAACCTTCTTCAAGTTACTCTATTAATTAGACAAATAGACATTTTATTGCGTTGTTTGTGTGTGCGGTTTTAAGCACTTATGATGTTTAGCAAGCTTAAACTGAATACAGCAGTGCAGCAACATTGACAGGCGGCCTTGAATCTCTAAACCTGAATATGTTTCCCTTTGTACTTTGCTTGCCGAATGACCATTGCTAGCTGCCAGTTACAAATTATTCAAACTGTCACAAAGACCATAATCCGTGAAATGCATTTAGAATACTGCCTGATGGGTTTGATTCATTAATACATCTGATGTAAGTGCAATGGAAAGTAAAGCCATTTTGACTGAAAGAGAGAGAGAGAAATGTGAAGCCGACACTAATGCAGTGCTGATCACTCGGTTAACTGGGGAGAAAGAAAAAGGAGGGGGGGTGCTGAGGGTAGAAAATAAGTGGCATCCCGCAGAGCTTTCTAACTCCTCCAGGAGATTGACACCTGAATGTGCTTTCATGCGGCAAACCGCTGGGTGGCAACACCCTGCCAATCCCCCAACCCCCCGACCCCAGCTTTTTCTCCATCTCCATCCATCCCCCTCCCCAGCCCATAGACCCCTGATCTCCTCGCGACCTGACACTGCATAGAATATCCATCGTAATGTCACATTTAGGCTCAAATTGAGTTCTAAAATGCTTATTTGGTAAACAGTGTTTCCACACTTTGCTTGATGCGTGTCTGGGTGCATCAGAAGTAAATTGTGGGCCCATTAAAATCAAGGAGAAACTCGCCGAGTGCATCAGAAAATCACATTTGAGCTAATGGTATGTCGTTAATTATTCAGTTTGCCCCATAAAGTATTCAAGCCTCTAATTTTTTTTAGCACATTATGTTTATTAGATCATGATGTGATTATGATAATTATAAGGCAGTCAGTGTGGGGCTCTAATGCACTTTTGATACCTTTTTGGAGGAGACTGAGAGAAGTGTCATTATTTCTGAAAAGAGCAGTAGACTCCAGTATTTATTCAGGGGATTTTAGTCGAGTTGATTTGCGTTGGAATTAAGTGAAACTGCATTCCACTCCAAGTGCATGTGATAGTTTTCGATCACACGCACGTTCTACCTGTCATCTTCCTCTTTGTTTTTTGTTTTGTTTTTTCCCCCTCCCTCGTAACATATTTGATCACCGCTGTTGTGTCCTTCTGCTGTTTTCCTCGGTTTGTTCTCATTCATCTTGCGTCTCCATTGAAGGTGGACGAGGAGGGAGGGAAAGAGGGAGGGTCTGGGGACAGAAGAGCTTCGCAGCGGGCCTCCGCTCCATTTATCAACATCAGGATTTCAATCGCAGCGCTGCGTCTTAAAAGCCAACTCGGAAACCCGTGCTTTTCCCTAGAACAAAAGCAAACGGAGCCCGACTTAAATATGAAATCCTACCTTTAACCTCATCATGCTGAGCTCACCTTTTCACCCAGCGGCACGCAGCTACACGAGTTTACTTTGCTTCCAGAAGAAGACGGCAGATAAAAATAAGTGAAGAGCATTTACAGGAGCCTCTTTACAACAGCCTTGAGGCTTCTTGCATGAAAAAGCTTTTTTTATTCTTAAAAAAAAAATGTATTCAGTGCGTTTTAATTCTTCTGTTTTTGTCGTGGCTTTCATGGTGCACCGCGCTGTTTCACCATGACAAGCCGAATTAAGTCTAGAGCGCTAAACACCTCTGTATGACAATCTTTTCTGTCGCCTCTGAGAAACAGTTTACTCGTGATATTCTTCAGCTCTCTGAGGGGCTGGCAGATAAAAAACAGCCATGGGTTTACATTGACCTTCCATACAGAAGCATTGTATCCTTGCCTATGTGTTTGTGTGTGTGTCTGTGTGTGGATGCATGTTGTCATTACTGGGTCCCTTCCACATTTAGCCCTCCATATGGCTCATGTAGATAGCTTTCTTTGGGTCGTGTCTTGGCTCGGCTTTAATTAGTGGATTTGCTGCTAATAGATGGAGCTAATTAACAGGGATTGGGGCTCCTGCATATTTACTATCACTCCTATCTGTGTGTGTGTGTGTGTGAGAGAGAGAGTGTGCACGGTCATATGTGTGCAAGCTGACATGTTTCTGTCTACCCAACGATGGAGACAACGGATGCTGTCACCTTGGTAACCATGTAAAATGGATTCCAGGGGTGGAATCAGCCCGAGCCAATTAGACATAGACATGCTATGGAGTTGGCAGGGCGCACACAGACGCACACTCTGTGTCTGTGTCGATCAGCCTTCCTATCTCCCTCGCGCACAAGCACGCGCACACATACACGTGTAGGCAGTCAGACAGCGTCTTGCCCCAGGCAGTGTGGATATGACCATCATAATCACATCATCCTCTCCCTCCGATAACAATAACTGCTCAGGGATGCAAATAATCTGTGCGTCCACATATCTTATTATTGCAATCAATAATAACGAAGCAGCACCAAATACACGCTCACTCCCAAAAATAACACTCCTGTCACCCTAATGAGAAAGTATAGCCTATTACCACACTCTGTGCATTGCTGTGTGTGCGTGTGTGCACGCGTGTGCAGAGTGTGTGCGTTTCAGCAGCTGTGTCCCCCTTCTTTAAAAAGCGAGGAGATCAAAACGGAGCAAAGGGCTCACGGGGCGTAAAAACTAATTTACTTTGAAAAAAAAAGTAATTTTGCCGTCTGAGTTTCTCTATTTTTATTTATTTTTTGCCCCTGCCATCAAATAGCCCCACTCTTCATCAAAAGCACAGTGAGTGAGAAACGGGCCAAAATGTTGAGGGTGAGAATCCACACGCACTCCGATCAGCGTGCGTGGGTACTCCCAAAACAAAACCATTGACCCACATGCATTCTCGCTTCACTCAGCCCGTCCCGATGAAATGGCCAGGGCATTACTGCTGACTTTGTGATAACGCTGTGTTGTGTTACTAATGTCTAACACACACAGCATACACGCTGCATCTCGATTGGCCGGGTTAGGCTGACTTGTAAGTGTCAATAAGTGAGTGTAAGTGTGTTTGTATGATGTGTGTGTGTGTGCTGATAAGTGAGTGAGTGTATGTGAGTGTGGATGATTGCTGATTTGTGGCAGGGTGTCTATTGTTAATGAAATCCTTTGTGCCGCTCTGATTGGCTCATCAATCAAACAGCAGTTCGCATATTACCCATAACCCCTTTCTGCTCTCTCCAGGTGGTGGATTACAATGTGACACGTGCATGTGTGCACTCACATCGACATGTGATGGAAGGATGGAAGGACTGTCTATCTATCGATCTGTCTATCTATACTGTATGTTGTTTATTAAAAAATATGTAGACACAGAACACAAAACATTCAAATTATCTGTTTAAAAATGTGTAGGAGCAAAACAGCGGAGCAAATTTGGACCTCTGGGAATGTCCTTTGGTGTCTGGGCCCTGGACCTTTGGTTCTTCTTGGGTGGGACAGTTGTGGAGGTCAGTGGAGGTCAGATTATGTAGTTTTTTGCAGCATATCATGCTGGTAACCATGTCTCCTGCTCAGAGAGGAAAAATGACATGTGCCTGGACTGGAAGAATGTTTTTGTGTGCTTTGAAAAAGTAGATAAACATGGCACTATAAGGACATGATCAATATTACTGACTTTACTTGTCAGTGGCGTTAACCTTGTGGCCGATGAGCGTACTGTGCATAGGCACCCCGCAGACTCACTAAAAGCTTCCCCAAAGTGTTTACCCCAATGTTGCTGTCATCTCGATTTCCATCCCCAGAATGAAGGAGACAATGAAACAGTGAATGCTTCATCTGCATTAATTTCTGCTTGATTCAAGGTGTCGTGGCTAAAGAGGGCAAAAGGAGGGGCGATGGGAGGGAGGCGAGGTGAAGGGGAAAGGGTGGAGGAGGAGAGGCAGCTTCGCAGGGGGGAAATTGCGAGAGGAGGGGTGTGTGTGAGGAAGAGGCCCTGGGGGACACCTCACTGCGGCTGGCCCCGAAGCTAAGAGAGAAACAAACACACACACACCGTCGCATATCCACTGAGATTAGTAACAGCAGACACACACGAGTGCACATAATCACATTCACATATATGCACACTCATGCAGAAAAGCCATAGACATAACGAGGTAAACGCCCCATACAATGGTTATGAAATCAAATGAGGATACAACAGAGACAGTACTCGTATCAGACATACATGTGATCATGTACAGATTGGATTGTAGGCCAGCTCAGGCCCATAGGTGTAAATCATGCTTGTAGCTAATAAAGAACAAACCTGGAGGAATCCAGGTTTTAAACAAGGAATAAAAAAGCATAGTGTGTGTACACTGGGATAAATTTTGAAGTCGTTGTGTACAGAATAGTATTAACCTGTAAGGGAATTGTTAGACTTTTATTTTATGGACTTACTAGTTCATAAAAGGTGGATGTCCACAGTCCAAATTCTAAAACACAAAAAGAGGGTCTATTCTTTCAAAAGAAATCATAATTTCTTCATAAGTTTGTGTTTTATTTATCCCTTTTTCATGACTGCTTCATGCTTCCTGGTATTCTGGCGCTTTTAACTAATTGTTAAATAAAAAAACCAAAATAATATCCAACAATCATTTTTAAGCGTGGCTTGCAGCCTTTACTTACGTCTAAACATACCCACAAAAGCCACAAGTAATTTCACCCTTAGGCCCCGCCCCTATAAGAGAATAAATAGCTTTTTAAAAATTTGTTAAACACATGTAATGTTCTAAATATTTAGGTCGGGAAGCAAGTGTAAAAACGAAGTTGAGCATAATTTCAAACTGGATTCTGCAAATATAACAAACCACACACATCTGTCTTTCTAGCTAACTAGGTGCATGCATGGTGGTGGTAATGACAGCTGAGACCAGAGAGTGCTCTTCTGTATCTAAATTATTAATTTTTAATTCTTAATTAATCATGTTAAAAAGGACAGAAGTCTTTCAATTCGAAGGTTTTACATATCAGGATGTCATAAAAAATCATCTGATCCTTAGCAGGTTTTAAATCGAGCTAAATACATATATCTCTGAAAAACAACATGACATATTACATTGTTTCATTATTTATCTAACATTACATAGAGCAAAAATGCAGAAGCAGTGTGTAAAAAACCAAGTTCACACTTTCTGCTTCCATAGGATTTAAGTAGGTTGCTAGGATAATAGGTATCTATGTGCTGCTAATCAAATACATCCAATTAAGTGATCATCAGCAAGTGTGAGCACGTCTATAAAAGCAGATGTTTTTCTGTTTGCCTTCTGGAGCAATTCATGTATGTCATAATACACAGCAGAGAATGAAAGATATTGGAAATTATGTGGACTGCTCATAAGTCTGGGAACGATTATGAGTTAATTTCCAAGCAATTTTAAGTCTATCATTGATACAGTGAGATAGATTGGTCACTATTCAAGTGCCAATCTTGCCAGGTGTGGATGTCACAGGAAATTCAAGTAGAACCAAGAAATGCTTAGAAAGCTGCAAAAATCCAGGAGCTACATGTCACACTCTACAGGTAAACAAATGTTAGTGTTCATGACAGTGGAATTAGAAAGACTGAGCAAGTATGACATGTTTGGAAGGTTTGCCAGGATAAAGACTCTTCTCTTCAAAAAGAACATGGCAGGAGAGCTTAGGTTTGCAAAGCTGCATCTGAGCAAGCTACAAGGCACCCTTTGGGCATAATGCACAGGGCTATTTGGAGCAAAAAACAAACACAGCATATCAGTACAAACACCTCAAAACAGCTTTCAAGCATGGTGGTGGAAGAGTGACGATTTGAGCTTGTTTTGCAGTCTCAGGACGTGGGCACCTTGCAGTTTTTGAGTCAACCATGAATCCAAAAGCTAAAGCTTGGTCCAAACTAAGTCATACAACAGGATAATAGCCATACAGTAAAGAATGACTGCACTGCAGAGTACTACCTCATAGATCCATACACACAGCAACATGACCAAAGACAGTCTTGTCTCTGGCACACGTTGGCCTTCCTGTGTTATGATATGCTTCCTGCTTGAACCACTAATACAATTGTCACCTAGAGAGGTGTTGCTAGGACGCTGATATAAGGAAAAGGAGGCGGATTAGGTGACAGCTGTTGTGGGAAAAATGGAGGGATTGCTGCATCGCTATAGCTAACTACAGGGTTGCTGCTGGTATGTTAGCCAAACGCAGAGGTAAAACACACAACGACCGAACGTCTGTTTAGCCATTTAAAAAAAAATAAGAGCACGTTTTGTGTCGGTGTAAACAGCATGTGTGCAAATGTAGGTTGAGAAACAGCTTTGGTAAAATACATGTGTAATAATTTGCTAATTAGCCATGTGCTCATGTTGCTTATGCTAATTAGCCATGTGGGCCTGTGATGGTTAAGACCTGATTAAGGCATGCAGGTCTGGTGAAAGTGGAAATGTTCTAAGGCAGCGGTCCCCAACCTTTTTTGCACCACGGACTGATTTATCTCGAACAATATTTTCACACCTTAAACGCCTTTAAGGTGTTGCGGATAAATACAACAAATAAAATACCGGTACCAAAAAAAAAAAAGATTTATTCATAACACATGTGAGAAGACCCAGGGAAACAGAGTTAACGATAAAAACAATAAAAAAAAAAAGATTAAAAACCCAGAAAACCATAAATTTCACACCAGAGCCTCAACTCTCACGGCCTGGTACCAAACGAGACATGGACTGGTACCGGTCCGTGGCCCGGTGGTTGGGGACCGCTGTTCTAAGAGCCTACAGGTAGAGCATCAAATGGATATACATCAGAATGATAGAGCAAGTGTGTGTTGAGTAGTAGTAGTAGCTAGTATTTCCCACATTGAAATTATAATGTTAATGTATCATTATACAATAAACAATAATTTGGCTTTGATATGTGTCATTGATCTTTAAGGTAAAAAGATGCTAATTCAATTCTGCAGCACACACTGACTTTCTTATAACATATGTTTCTTGTTAAGTCTTAATTGATTCGATAGTACTCAAAAACAGGTCAAGACTTTAGACTTCAGATGCAAACTGCATCTAGAGCTAATCAATACCTACAAACAAAATGCTCTCAGCTTGCATTTTCCAAGAAACAGCAGATAAGGTGAACTCTCCTAATCGAGACAAGATGTGAAGTAGGAAGAAAATTTTCCAATAGCACTGTATGTCTGATGGGCAGAACAGCAAAGTGGCAAAGCGACGCCTCCCACATAGTCGCAGAAGAGAAGCAATATGAACAGCTGTGTTCAAACAGGTTTTACATGGAGGAGTCATCGGAAGGAAAACTTATCTGCAGCTTCATCACTAAGCCAACATCTGAGGTCTGTGAAGCAACACGGTTTTGGAAACAAGGGCTGCAAACAGATGCAGTTTAGATTGAGCTGTTTGGCCACAAGGTATGCTTGGAGGATAAAAAAAAGAAAAGGAAAAAGAAAGGAAGCAGCATTTGATGAAATGGACACCTTGCCAACTGCTGGGTGGAAATTTTCTGGTTTGGGTTTGCGTGACAGCCAGCTGCACGGGAAAGATTTCACATATCAGAAAATTTGTGGGACAAAAAATCTCAGGCGGCGAGTTGAGAGAGTAAAATCCAAACTTTCTATAAAAGTGTGCAAAAAACCCCCAAATCTACAGTTAGCTTTAGAACATTTTATAGAGATACTGGCTTGATTCTTTATGTACGCCCTGCAATATATTATGTAATACCCATTTCCTAAGAGACTCTTCCAAGAAATAAGAAAAAGTAACGACGATACAAAGACACACATGCTGCAGAGAATGTGTTCTTCTTTTGGCATGAAAAATTCAGTAAAATAAGATGACAAGGTGACAAATTTATTTTCACGTCTTTTTCTGTTTGACCAGTGTATGGCAAGAAGCAAGCAGGCATCTTCTTCCTTCTTTCCCTCCTCCTGTCCGCCCCTCCATTCCAACCTCTTGTTCCACATCTCCACTCTTTCATCTCAACAGCCTGTCAGCTCTGGGACACAGTTATGACTCATCTGTCTGTCACATTGAGGATGCCAGACAAACAGACAGTCAGAGAGTCAGTCTTTATCTCTGGAGAGCAAATCACAATTTGGCGCTGGAGGCCCCGTCCAAAAATCAGGCAATCTGTGCTGTCTACACCCCTCCCTTCCCTTTCCCTGGCAGTTGGCAGTTTACTCGATTATACTTCATTGTAGATCAGATCAGAGATTGATTGGCAGGCTGAAGGAATTCTACAGCACTGCAGCGTTTTAATCTATTTAAAATCTGAAGTATTTTATGATTAGAGTTTTGAGTAACGAGATTATGCTTTTTTCCAGGGTTGGCAAAAATAACTTTTAGGCAGACAGCAGATTGTGTAGTAATATTTTATAAGTGTTTGAAACGTCTTTGAAAACATATTAAAGTTGAAGTGAAATGGGACTGAAATGAGCCCCTTACGTTGCTGTTAGCAGTCGATGGTGTAACAGAGATTTGCTACATGAGTAAAGGTCTACATTTCATCCACTCTATAGACAGTATAGACCATGGACATAGCTTCTGTGATGTCATCCATTGGTTTCTAAAGTCTTATTATGAAGTGTTAAGATGAGCATTTCTGCAGTTGCCCCGTCTCTGTTGCAAAAAATATGCAAAGGATGGGCGGGTCTACCTGTGAAACCGCATACTTATTGGCTAATGACCTCTGATTGACAGCTCGTTATCCATTGAGCATGCAGTTAGTTGAAAATAGAAAGTGGTATTCCCATTTACTTCTGAAAGAAGGAAAGTTTTTTTAGCAACCACAGCTGTTGCCATCTTCAGATAGAATCAGGTTTAAGGCACTTCTGCAAAACAGGCAAAGAAAAACTGAAGTACAAAACAACAATGACTTTGATTCGATGCTTACATGCGGAGCTCATAATCACTAAAGTCTAAAACCCATAACCAGAACATTTGTGCATATGTACACATGTGCTCATTTATGGGATGCATAGTTTGATATTCTGCAGTCAGTGCACAACACAAATGTTGACAGCCATGTCTCCATGGCAACGCTGGCTTTCAATGGTTGGTCCAATGCTGCCACGGGCCACAGATCCCAAGATGCTTGGTGCTTTACAGCAAAGACAATGAAGAATTAGTTATCCTATTTTTCTTTTTTAACTACATGTTGATTGAGCTGGGTTTTTTAACATAAGGCCATTTACCCCCCAAAAAGATTAATTGATATATATATATATATATATATATATATATATATATATATATATATATATATATATGTGTGTATGTGTGTGTGTGTGTGCGTGTATATATGTGTGTGTGTGTGTGCGGATTCACTGAGCACTCAACACAGACAGCATGGTCAGAAGGAAGAGCGCAGGGCAAGCTAGCGAGACAGAAGTGGACCTCCCCACCCTCATTCAGATCTGGCGTTTGGAATTATTTTGGTTTTCATGTGACGTATGACCCTGAAGGTAAGCGAGTCATGGACTAAAGTAAAACAGTATGTTGGATGTGCCATGCAATGCTCAATTACATGGGTGGGAGCTAGTGTGTTAGCGCAGTTAGCTCGTTAACGTGTTGGCCGTCTAGCCCCTCTGTATAGGGTAGCTCGTTAACGGAGATTTGCCGTGTTGTGGCGTTAAGGTTATTTCAAAGAGATTAACCTGAAAGCACTAGTGGGAACACAACGAATATGACTGCACATTTACACCGACATCATCCTAGTGCAAAGACAAAAACAACAAGCATGCATGCTACAAACTTTAGCCGAGTCATTTAGACAGCTGTTAGCACAGGATTCTCCTTATGGAGACCTGATATGTTTAATATGCTGCTGAGAATATAGCCCAGAAGAAGCGGATAGTATAGCTTTTATTTTGGAAAGAGACATTTCTCTGTAATAAAGATGAGTGATTCCTCAATCAGATACAGGGCTCGCAATATCGCTAGCCCGACGTCCCGGGGCTATCTCTGCCCTGCCTGTCGGGCTATTGTAGGAAGGAAAAATATATGTCAATGCTTTTGCATTCTTTCAGAAATGTAGCTGGGTAATTATGTCATTGGGTGAGCCACTGTCAATATGTGACATATTGAAATCGTGTTTGAATTTGCGCTTGTTTTTTTGCTTTCACTTTGCAATCGCTGTGTATAGAGAGCGACAGCACTGATCTGTGAGTGATGATAATTTGTGCACCAATTCCTCTGACATCGTCTTATTAATTGTTAGCTTACTATGCAAACATGACAAGTGAAATCTCCCGCAGCTTAAACATGTGAGAGGTTGATCGCGCAGAGAATCGCTGAGCTTATGTGAGTGCGGCAGGATATATATTTCACTACGATGACCTGGATGATTGAGAACCTTCACAGACAGATATATATTTTAGTTCTGCTGAGCCAAATAAGACAGGTCAGGGTGAAGAAGTGACAGCCAAAGAAAAGCTTACCACAAAACGGAGAAGTTATGACAAATCAGACTATAAGGCAAAAAGAAAGTGCAGCTTTATGGTTTCATGGACAAAAGAATTTCTGTGGCTGCAATATGACGAGCTAAAAAACAACACGCACAAGGGTTAGGGTTAAATTTAAAAACTGTACTTTTGTGTTAAAATATATATTTATAATTTTAATAAATGACAAATTAAAAAGGCATGAACATTTTTTTTTGTATCGAAAAAATATCGAACCGTGACACCAAAGTATCGAACCGAACCGAACCGTGAATTTTGTGTATCGTTGCACCCCTAGTATGTGTGTGTGTGTGTGTGTGTGTGTGTATATATATATATATATATATATATATATATATATATATATATATATATATATATATATATATATATATATATATATATATATATATATATATATATATTATATTATTATTATTTTACTTTTTCATTTTTTTTTACAAAAATAAGCAAAATTGTTAACCCCCCCCCCCCTTTTCAGTTGTATATATACTGTTACAGTGATGGAAGCTCATACAACTCATAGTTACAAATAACTAGGTTAATGTATTTACAGGTGATACCAAAAGGTCAGGTTGCATACTACTGTTTCAGTGGGGGTTGTTTTCACTTTCTTGGACTCTCCCCTTACCCGCAACCAATCATAGCAGACGGCCACCACTCTATGAGCCTGGTTCTACTGGAGGGTTCTTCCTGTTAAAAGGGAGTTCTTCCTTCCCACTGTTGCCAACGTGCTTGCTCACAGGGGGTCATCTAATTGTTGGGATTTTCTCAGTATTATTGTAGGGGCTTACTTTACAAAATAAAATGCCTTGAGAAAACTGTTGTTGTTTTGGTGCTATATAAATAAAATTTAATAAAGTTTAATTATATGATCATTTCAGGCAAAAAAGACCCATGTCGACTGATGCTTAAAGTTTGTCCACTGCTCTAAGGCAAGTCTCCAAGTTTTGAAAGATGAGCAGAAATATTTCATTTGTGAGAAAAGTTACGTTTGTTTCACAAGGCAAAAGTTGCTCTTTTTTTCAAACCCTCAATGGCAAAAGCCAGTGTTTGTTTGTGCACATCATCTTCCAGAGTCCTCTGGGAGATGATGTGGATTTTTCTTTTCAGAACTGATGTCTAGACTCGGCTAAACTTTATAAAACACAATTTTGAGGACTCCGACACACAAGTCACAAGTGACACTTTAATGCTGAAGTGTTTGCCCTGTATTGATATAATATTTGGACCAAATGCCTTTTAGCATAATGAATTTATTTACTTATAGCTATATTCTTGCAAGCTGTTTTTATATTTATAAAAGTGTAGAAAGATAATATACATTTGTTATCAACAACACAGCATCTGTTTCATTATGTTGCCTTTGGTATTTTCAGACAGCAGAAGTTATGAGGAGTCCTTTTGTAATTTTAGTTGTTGTACATGTTTGTAGTGTCCACTTTAGACATGTAAGGATTTGAGATGTCTTTTCTAATTGAAGAACAAAAACAAGAAAGAACATTTTTGTAGTTTATTTATATTTGTTTTCAGAAAAAGGCTTAAGATTGTGGATAAAATAAACATAATAGTCAAAAGCAATTAGGCCCCATGTAGGAGTTTTAAGACTGATACCAGTACCGATATTTGATGATTTAGAAATCTGATATATAAGTATATACGGGTGATATTTATTTTTTTACAGACATATGAAACATAAAGAGATTTACCTAAAATCTCTTTATGTTTAATTCTTTTTTTACTTGTTTACACTCTGGCTGACTCAGCCTGGATCCGCTGGTTGCTGTGTTCATGGCGCCAGGAGGTAAGAGTTCCCTCTAGTGGACAAATTATGCAACGCCAACACTCACAGATGAAGGGTGTTTCTCCAGTCTCTTCTCTATTTTTTCAGTTTTGATTTATCAGTCATTACAGGTACTGATATTGATAGATAGGCAAATAGTAAATATAGTGCTGCTGATAAATCAGTTGCACTCTACCAGAAATCCATTCCAATCATTTCACTGCGTATAAATTGTAGCTCATATCACATACGGTGTGTTCACATGCTCAAAGTAGTATATATTGGTATAAGCTGAACAAATAGCAACCTGGGTTTTTCCAGTCACCACGAAAAAGAACAAGGCGGAAAAGGGAGCGCAGGTCTTGACATTGCCCACAGCTCACAGATGTTCAGATTGAACTGCTAAACATAAGTCACCTCTTTTGCTCTCAGGGATATGACTCTGAGTGCGGTTTATATGGAACATTACCAACATTCCTTCAAAGTAGGACAGTAACAGACGACATCTGACAGAGGTCAGCAGAGAAGCCACTTTGTTGAAGCCATGTTGAAAACATAAGAAGTGTGTGTGTGTTTATGTGTGTGTGTTGAACACATTGAAGGTTTCCAGCCAAACTTGAGCCGACTCTGGTTTAAGTGGAGAGACTCAGTGTGGCCTGCCAAAACACACAGCAGCCCCACCAACAGTGAACTCTGTATGGTTGGAGATGCAGGGATTAGTGTCAAAGAAGAGAGAGAGGTGGAAAGTAAGCTAATAAAGAGACAGAAGAAGAAAAGGAATGGGTAGATAGGAAAAAGGAGGGAGGGCACAGGAAATGTATCATAACAAAATGTGCACCCTCTCCATCTAACTTGTGCGTGTGTTCAGTAATGACAGAGTGACTGATGTAGTTCTGGTCTCAATGGGTAGATACCCTGTACTTAAAAATCCATTTAAGCTTGTAAAACCACTCACCCGTAAAACTTCAGTCTGGTTGTATGTGTGCGTATGTGTGTGTGTCCGTGTGCTACATGTCACTATGTGTCCATTGATTGCGTGAGCCGGGTCTTTGTGTCTTCGCTCATTAACTTTGATTGCAAGGGCGAGTGGGGGACGCTTGTCGAATAAAAACAACAGGTTGGCTCTGCTGTGAACTTCACAATTCATGGGAGGTGAGAGGGAGCAAGGTGATAGAGACTGGAATTCAGAATGAAGATAGAAGGAGAATAAAGGAGGGGAGGAGGCTGTAAATAAGTGCATTTCAGTATTGTGGAAGGGTAGATGAGCAGGGACTGTGACAGGTTAGAGTCTGACAGCTAAATGGCTAAAAGTCAGAAGACGTGAAAGCAGGAGAGGCGCAGGAAAAAAGCAAAGAAGAAGATGGGTGAGGTTGGCTGTAATTGTTTATGTCACCAACCAGAATGAGTCTAAGCGTGATCGTTTGTCTGTATGTATTAACAGAGTGCTGTTAAAAAGGTGATGACACTGACGCTAGAAGCTGGAGATTTTAAATAATCTTTCAAAGCTTCTGTGTGAAAGAGTGTAAACTGTTTTTCATGGAATAACATTTATTGCTTTTGGGTAAACTGTAACTTTTAAGAGGAGACTTTGCCCAACTCTCTTGGTTATCTATGACAGACTATGGACTCATGGAAAGGTCTTAGACAAGAATTTCAGAGAAATTCCAAAGAGTGTGACATTTATGCTCACTTCATAGTGCCTTAATGAAGGCCTCAGTCACACTGTCACCTCTTTTAATTGTTTTGTTGCGAGCTGATTACCATGGTCACCATTTACTCTCTGAGCTGCAGCGAAACTTGAATAAGTCTGACACAAACCTAAAATTCAATTCAATTTTATTTATACAGCACCAAATCACAACAGTCACCTCAAGACACTTTATATTGTAAGGTAAACCCTACAATAATACATTCAGAGAAAAACCCAACAATCATATGAACCCTTTGAGCAAGCACTTTGGAAACAGTGTGAAGGAAAAACACCCTTTTAACAGGAAGAAACCTCCGGCAGAACCAGGCTCAAAGAGGGGCGGGGCCATCTGCAATGACTGGTTGTGCAAAATGACATACTTCTTCAAAGTAAATGTGTCTGTGCTGAAACCAGCACGATTCAAAAACTGAGCTTTTACTTTGAAGGTGAATGGTCACAGTTTCACTACTTCTTGGTGAGTAGATTGCAAGTGTTTTCACACGTCAGCATCACACGTTGTGTCTAATTACACACCAGCGGCTTCCAGCATCCTCCATCAAACACATACCAACGGTTGCGGAACGCACACTTTTCCTTAGAGACCACTGATTACCATGGCATCACTGACTGGTTTTTTAGCCTGTGTGACTGGGGCTTTAGTAACTGGCAGTAACCTCCAGCAAGTACTTGCAACTATTTGGGAAATAATAATTTCTCCCTAGCAATTAGTGGAAATGACAGCAGAAATGCAGGAAATGATCTCTAATGCATCTCTAGGCCTACGTTTTGGCTTCACTTGTCAGGGGATTGACTAGCTGACAATCATCAGGTATTGAGGTGAAGTTGGCTTAAAGATCTCAAAAAGCAACACATCATGCCATGATCTAAAGAAACAGCTGCGAAATAAAGTCATTCCTAGAGCTTCGGGACTCCAGTGAACCATAGTGAAAGCTATTATTCACAAATGGAGAAAACTAGGAGTGGCCATCAGTTTGTGCCCTGAAGCTCAAGTTCACTCGATCTACACAGCAGGACAAAGATCCAGAACACACCATGAAGTTCACCTCTGAATGGTTCAGATAAGTAAAGTGAAGGTTTTGGGGTGATCTCGTCAAAGTATGGACTTAAATCAGGTTTAGCTGCTTTGGAACGACATTAAACAGACCGTTCATGCATCTTTCATTGTGGCTCAATTGAAATAATTCTGCAAAGAAGAGTGAGCCAAAATTATTTAACAGCAATGCGAAAGACTCAGTGCCAATTTTAACAAACATTTAATTGCAGTTCTTGCTGGCAAGGGTGGCAAAGCCATTTAGGTTTAGGGGACAATTACTTTTTCACATAAGGGTTGGATAGCTTTTTCCCCCCTTTGTACAATCATTATTTAAAAACTGCATTTTGTATTTATTCTGGTTGTATTTGTCTAACATTACAATTGGTTTGATGATATGAAATGTGTAAGTGTAAGAAATATAATATGACTTGTTCACAGCAGTGTTCATTACTATTTGTGGAGGAATTTCAGCTTCAGCTGATAGCACAGTGACTGTCTCACTGCGAAACAGACACACCAAAGTCGCTTTGAAGATGGAAACTGACTGAGTGGTCGCAGACCTGTCCCCATCTTCAAAGCAACGATTTCAAAGGCAACAAAATTACAAATTCACCGGACACACTGAGTAATTTTGATTGTGCCGTGGTCTCTAATCACCATTTTCTCTAGTCTGACCGTAGCAATAATATGCTACCATGCCATCCTTTACCAGTTGCTTTTATTTAACTGTCCTTCATCTGTGAATGACTGTTATCGCTACATTATTGAGCTATCTTGCTTTGGAGAGCTGGACTCTAGATGAGTAGCACATCTAACACTATAGTATGATAGCAGTTAACATCAGTTAAGTATTAGAAAATACATTAATAACTTTTTGGAACTCTGTATTTCTCAGTACTTCTTTTAAAGCTAGTATAAAGACGTTTTTTTAACTGTTGTAGAACTTGAAAACTCTTAGTAGAGTAACTGAACTCCATTCAGAACCATTAAAGAGAATTATTCACATGTACGTCTACAAACATATGCCATTCAGGGAATTATTTGAAGTTTGTTGGCCTTAAGTACTTCAAGAGGACAGTCCAGCCCAGAGTACAACCCTCCCAAGAGTGCATTGACAGGCTATGACATTCTCCCTCATTGGACAGCTCTCAGCTGGGACCGTTAAGAAACAGAGGAGTCCACAGATGAATAACTAACTACCACTGACTCTTACTGAACACATTTTAAAGTAGGCTTGTTTATTCTCTTTGATGCTGTTACATAAAGCATCTTGATCTGACTGTTCCATAAATTCCGTTTATAAATAGAAGAGCAGGGTTTATGAGTGTCTGCTCTGCCTCTCGTGTAAGGTAAATCAATTTAGATCAGTGCTATTGGGCCTTGTGTTAGATCCCCCATATATATCCTCTAAACATCATTCTAAGCCAACAGATGTTGCAACGTTATTCATCAGCAACGATAGTCAAAGATATGGGCTTGATGGATTTTTTTCGTTTTCAATATAATTTGATACAATTATTGTTGTAGAAACTTTTAATGTGTTGTAAAGTTTGACAGTGATGCAAAGCCAGTTTCTGGAATGCAATAAAGGCGCTGGGATTGTGGCATTAACCATGACCTTACTGAGACTTGTAACCTTTTTTCTACCTGACAGCATACAGAGGAGGACCGTGTGTGTGTGTTGGGACACATTCACCTCACACCCTCAGCCACATCCATAACTTTTTATGTTCAGCAGTCTGCACTTCTCCTCATTGGCATAATTTACTGCTGTTTTATGCAGCGTATCCTGTAGGTCGTCCAAAGTTTAACACCTCTGTTAGATTTTAACATCTGTGTGACTGCACCGTTCTGCCGGCCAGAAACAGGGACCTCTATTTTTCTGCATCCACCTCTAACACCCATTCTTTCAGTTCTATTGTATTAAATGAAGCCGTTTATTCAGCGAATTTCACAGTTGAGAAAATTCTCTCTTTCCTGTGTGTTAAGTGTTTAATCATCATTTTATCTGAGTAATTGAGGAAGATCATTTTGTATATTTCTTTCATTTCCACCCTCAGGCGCATAATTGAGACCATTAGAGGTGATAACGTCAGGAGCTGGGTTTTCCTCCAAGTCTTTTATGAGGTATTGAATTAGACAGACTGAATGGAAACAGTGAAGCTCCCATAAAAAAAGTGCTTATGGCAAACATATTTAGTGATTATAAATATATGGTGCAGTCAGCTGGAATAGAAATGAAAGTAACCTTGATCCAACACAAAGAAATGTCTAACATGTTGTAGCTTGCAAGATTTTAACTGCAGATTTCCCAAGGTGCATATCTGTAATTTTACTATTGAAATTAGTATTTTAAGTATTGAAATTAGTAGTATTAACCTTAGATCACACCAACCAAGGAAATTTAGGGGTTGTGCTTGCAGCACTGAACATTTCTTTCTGGTGGAGCACCACCTGCTAACTGGAGTGAAGCAATGTTTAAGAAGAGGAAAAAATCACTCAGGCTGCATTCATGGCAGTGAATGAGGAGAGGATGTTCTTAGACAGATGTTACAGCAGAAACTGGGTGTGATCAGACCTGGCCAGGTCAATTGGGTCAGAGTGTTTGATGTTTAAAGGCCATCCCTGCCTCAGCATTGCTTTGTTGATGCCTGAGGTCAGAGGAGAAGGGCCAGACTGATTCATGGTAATAGGAAGGAAGCAGTAACTCAAATAACCACTTGTTACAACCAAGATATCCAGAAGAGCGTCTCTGAATGTGCAACATAATATCTACAAGATTCAGCTACAGAAAACAGAAACATTGATTTTTGCTCTGACATTCAGATGGTGGGGTCAGATTTTGGTGTAAACAATGTGAAACCTAGGATCCATACTGCCTTGAATCAGAATTGGACCTTGAACCTTGTTGGTGGTGATGTAACGGTGTAGGGCAGGGTTAGGCAACTCCAGCCCTCGAGGGTCGGTGTCCTGCAGGTTTTAGATCTCACCCTGGGTCAACACACCTGAATCAAATGATTAGTTCATTACCAGGCCTCTGGAGAACTTGAGGTGGTAATTTAGCCATTTGAATCAGCTGTGTTGGATCAAGGACACAGCTAAAACCTGCAGGACACCGGCACTCAAGGCCTGGAGTTGCCTAAACCTGGTCTAAGGGATATTTTCTTTACGACACGTTGAGCCGCCTAGTACCAAATGAGCATTGTTTAAACATCCCAGCCTACCCGAGTATTATTGTTGACCATGTCCATCCTTTCTTGACAACAGTGTACACATCTCCCAATGGCTGCTTTTCAGCCAATTCTGTGAATCTTGGGCAACTCGACTTGTATGAAATGTTCTCAGCTGGGCATCGTGTACCTGGAGTCAAGTGTTACATAAGTTGAAACGGCAGCAATTTTCTTTGTGAGTATTGATTCAACGGCGTGCTTCGGGGAAAATCCTGTTCTAAGGTTTATTTTTTAGCACCTGACGGCTCCTTTTGGCCTCTCATCCGTAAACACTCTGCATACTATTTCAGGTGATTCAGTTTATTTTGAAAAATCTCAACAGGAGCTTGACCTTTATTGTGAAAGGTTTATGTGGAAAATAAACAAGCGGACGGCGGAGCCACATGATCGTTGTTGCTAACGACAACGCATAAAAACAGCCGCTTGTCCGTACGTAGTGTGGTTATAGTAAATATAAGAGAAAGAGAGAACTTTAAGAAATTCTACAGTGACCATCAAAGCGATAAAAAAAATATTGCCGTAAACAGTGTATTTTGCGACACCACAAAACAAACGATAGACTTTTTTCATTGTGATCCGATATATATCGTTATATATCGAACAGCCCTACATGGCATGCATTTTTAATTTCTCTTTGCTATTTGGGCGGATTGGGAGCTGATGAAAAACAAGATGTAAAAACAAAGAACCTGATTACCTGATTTTTGTTTCTGACTAAATGCGATCCACATATGAGCGCATTCATTTTAAATTTCGACAGAACAGTGGCAGTATAAAATCCTCGTAAGTGGATATCAGGCCCTTGTAGAGCAAAATTTAATATTTTGGTCCAGGCAACCCAAAATGCGATGTCCACATATGTGGATGCCAGGTCCTAGGAGTTTAAGGCAATTCTGAAGGCAACAGTGGGCCCAACCTGTTATTAGAAAGGTATTAAGAGAGGCATAGGTCAGTCATGCTAGGTCATCACTTTTTTGCAAGCCTAACAGATAATGACTGAAGTTACGAACATGTCTTTCAACCTAAATAACCATTTAGGTTATTTGTCTCTCTGGAAAAGTAGCTTTCTTCACCAACTGTATAGGTTCAGGCATGCTTGCTTTGGTCTTGGCAGACTTTTGGAAGGTTTTTTTTGCAACATGGGATCTCTGTCATCACAATAATTTCTTATAGAATATTTACTGCTTAAAGAAGTCTCAACTATTGCTTTGTAACAATAAATAAATAGCAGTCTGCCAACTTTTATTGATCTGTCCAGCAACCCCGACTTAATCACCTACTTTAATTTTGCTACACTAATCGGTCGTAGGTGGAACTTTTACTGACAAATAAAAGAAGAAATGCCACTTGCCACTGAGTTTGGATGCTGTGTGGAAACACAGTGTTTACTCCTATTATTTTCTGTTCATTTACACCTGAATGCATAAAAAAAGCCCATCATAATAACAGAGAGCGTGCATGCCAGCCTGTGTTGAGCTATATACAAAATATTTAACAGGAGGTTTATTTACTCCTCATAGCCGAGAGCTGCATGTGCCAATTTTGCTCTCCACTGCGTGCACTAGCTAGCTGATGCGCATGTCAGCCTTGACATAACTTTACTCTGTTATCCCTTTCATTCTTTCACACTCTGCCTTCTTTGCCACCCCAAGGCAGAGCAAGGCAGTGAGGGATCCCAGTAAAAGCAATGATCAAAAGTAGCACTTGGATGCCTACAGGTTTCTCTGACATGAGAGGAGATTGTGTGGTGGGGGAGATCGATGGCGGAGCAAGATTTGGAAGAGCAGGAAGGAGGAGGCGAGAAAAGGAGGAGAGACACACCCTTAACTTGTCAGGCCCAAGTAGAGACTGGTACCTCAAAATTGGGAGAGATGTAAAGAGATGGTGGTGGTGGTGATGGTGGTGGGGTGCAAGAGAGGATGAAAGGTTTGAGGCATGAAAGGAAGGCAGACATGGGGTGAAAATAAGCGGAAAAGGAAAGTAAAGGAGAAAAAAGGGCGAGAGAAAAAGTTGGGTTGAGCAGAGCGCGACATGAGGAGAAGAGAGAGCTGGAGTTGAAAAGCCGTCACAGGTGAATAATTGAAGACAGCCTTGGCTGCCTACACTCGTATACAGTAAAGTCAAAGGCAAGAGTGCAGATGCGAATGCGCAACCCTGAGCAAGACCGACATGGAAAATCTTTCGGTAATGAGGAAATTCTTGACTCAGTATAATAATATTTTCCCAGTTCGGAGAGATTGTCGTTCCTCAGCTCATTCAAATCCGCTGCCTGTATTTCACTTTTCTCAGAGTGGATCTGATGGCACCGCACAGGAGCAACTCAACAAGAAGCCGATAACGCCGGGTCTCTGATAAGCACTGAAGTACGACAATAACACGAGTGTGCCATAGCTGCTCTCTGTTTAGATATTGTGAGCTAGGTTTTGTCTGGGCCTCATATAAATAATTTTACTCTCTCAGGGGCAATGCTCGCTGAAAGATTTACCTCCTCGCTAGTGTTGTCTTTCTGATGTCTGGGTGAGATATTTTCTGCCCCCGTGTGTCAAAGCCTTGTGCTCCTATGTGGCGTGATTTCCTGCTCACACAGCATGTATAATGCATATCCCAAACTATACTGCTTGTTACATGTTTGTCTGCCCCCCCACCTCAACACACACACACGCGCACACACATCATCTCCAAGCTTGAGCACAGAGTCTAATACACAGGCTTTTGGCACTCGTATGCTTTATTTGGCCACATATAAGACCAATTTCATCCAGATTTATGACTTCTGGAGTTGGGTTATTTCGCTGAATCCCCAGACAGGACACAATTCATGGCCGTTGTGTGTGATACCTGCTCTGTTTTCAAATCTGAGAGCCGCAACATAGCAGGCGTGCCAGGGGAGTTGTAAGGAGAAACCCTCTATATTTCCAGCAGCCCGCATCTTATTCAGCCCTGTCTACATTCGGCAGCTGAAAAAGAAAAGAACGCTCTGGGCAACTTTTATTACACCCTTTCCTCAATTACACCGTTGTCATAAAACAACACACATTTAATCACAGCCTCTGCTAACATGATGAAGTAGTTCATCACAAAGAAACGCACGGTCTTAACAACGGAAACATACATTTTAGAGCAGACAGATATTAGATATGTGTCAATAAAAAAGATATAGTTGTTGCCATTGTCGACGCAGCTCATGAATTATTATTGAGGGAGGGGATGGCATGTTCCATAACTTATCCATCTCCAGAGGAGACTGGTCCTGTGCTCCCAGGAGGAGAGAAGCATCCCCAGAGTGCGGAGACAAGGGTAGGCGGGTTGGGCTGATGCTCCCCCACAGGGGGATTCATGTGCTGTAAAGAAACAGTGACAGTCCATGTAGGGAACAGCGCATTAGAGAAATCCTTGGTGTGGGGAGACTCTCAGACAAAGAGTCTAAAAGAGTCTCTTGGAGGTACAAGGGGATTCATGCTGGCTGGTTTTCCCATTGAGATGATGGATGTGTCACCAACACGAGTCTGACACTGTTGTGACTTGACATATAAGCTAAAGATAGCAGCCAAAAGACACGAATACCAGAGCTCTTTTTCATAAACATATCAATGCACTCCTCTTTATACAAATGGTGAGCTTAATCCAGCATAATCTGCCCGTTCATGTATGTAGAAAAAAGCCGCTTCACATTCAAAGCGATTCAATCAAATAGGTTTTCAAATGTTTGAGTGCTCATTGGTGTATTCACTTATATTCATGATAAATAAAGTAGCCCATGTGATCGGAGCAACACCCTGTGTGCTTTCTGTCTTTTGTATCCAACTATTTCACAGCAGCAAATGCGTTTCAGGAAATAAAATGCTGATAGGATTTCTAGCAAATTAGTGAGGAAATGCTGCTAATTGAAATATCTGACAAAAATGTAGCTACATGTAGGGAAACCATTCTGTGTGTATTTAAAGCCAAATTCAAGCTTGAAATTGCTGTTGTAGCATTGTCTTGTTAAAATAAGCAAAGTATTGACTGAATGAGGCAATTGGTTGGAAGAAAATGTTGCTCAAAAACCTGTATATACTGAGCGCTGATAAAAAGCTGAATGGTCCTTCTGCTCTTCAGTCCGGGCAACACGTCATCCATGTTTTCCAAAAAGAATTTCAAATTTTGATTCAGCAAAATTCCACAGAACAGTTTTCCACTTTGCCTCACTTCATTTTAAATGACCTTTGATCCAGAGAAGACAGTATTTTTTCTGGATCGTGTTCACATATGGCTTCTTTTCTGTGCGCTGGAGCTTTAACTTGCATTTGTGGATGTCTGATGACAGTGATTTCTGGAATCCTGAGCCTGTGCATTGATTTCCATGACTCATTCCTGTTTTTGATTCAGTGAGAGCCAATACTGATTTTCAGCTTGCCCACAGAGATTCCTCCAGATATCTGAATCTGTTGATGACATTAAGTACGGTAGATAATTAGTAGTGCTGTCAGCGTTAATCTCGTTAAAATGACGTTAACGCCATAACCGCATTAACACGGCAAATCTCCGTTAGTGAGTTAGCGCAGATCGTCCGGTGCGCGGGGCTGGAGGGCGCTAACACGTTAACGAGCTAACTGAGCTAACCGCGCTAACGCGTTAGCGCCGTCCAGCCCCATGCACGGGGTGATCCGCACTAACTCGCTAATGGAGGTTTACCACGTTATTGCGGTTATGGCGTTAACGTCATTTTAACGAGATTAACGCTGACAGCACTAATACTTAGATATTCAAAGTCTTCAAAATTTCATGCTGAAACTCTTGTAGACACAGTTCTAATGAATTCTGCCTGTATAGTAACTGACCTGTTCCCAGTCAACTAAGTTGGCTGCAAAATGTTCCACCAGCTGTTTCTTAATATTCCCACTAACTTTTCCATCCTTTTGTTGCCCCCATCCAAACTTTATTGAAATGTGTTGTAGGGGTGCAACGATACACAAAATTCACGGTTCGAAACTTTGGTGTCACGGTTCGATATTTTTTCGATACAAAAAAAAAATGTTCATGCCTTTTTAATTTGTCATTTATTAAAATTATAAATATATATTTTAACTCAAAAGTACAGTTTTTAAATTTAATGTTGCTGAAACAAAAAAGTAATAAAAAAAATAAATATATCTCAGGGCTCTCAACATTTCAAAATCCCTGGTAGCCCTCCGGGCAGGGACTCTTCAGTTTTTGGTAGCCCAAAATAAATTTAAGTAGCCCGAATAAAAAAGAGAGCATTTTTTTGATTGATGTTTTGTTTCCTGTTTTGTTTCCTTTACAATATTATACATTAAAGTATAATATTGTAAAGGAAACAAAACATTAATCAAAAAATTGTTGAAAAACAAATTACAACATTGTATAAAAATTACAATCATCAACTCAAATACTTGGTTCTAATTGAACAGAAATTTCTATGAACTTGTAAGAACTGTGTAGGACATGAATCAGTCTGTGTCAGATCCTGAATTTGAAATTTGCACTGAAGTCACGGTAAGAGACAAGTGGAACCAAGATCTAGGCCATTTGGTCCGCATGTGATAAATAAAAGACGCGCACCAGATAAGAAGTTGCAACGCGCGTTTGCGTCCATATAAAAGGCACTGTTTTTGTCCGCTAGAGTGGGATTTTCACGGCACATTCTGCACCACATCTCTGTGCGTTCATCATTTTTTTGAAGCCAGCTCACCTCCTGCAACCACTTTTCCGAGAATACGTGCTTCTTTTGTGGTTCGGACTCCTTCTGACATTTCTTTGGAGGTGGAGGAAAACCAAAGTAATTGCTTAAAGGAGCTTCTTCGACATCTTTAAGAGTTCTAAACAAATGTCTGTCCTCCTCCAGAAAATCTTATGTACGCAAACACGCGTTGCAACTTCTTATCTTGTGCGTGTTTTTTATTTTGACAGCGAATGCGCACCTGCGGACCACTTATGTGCAGCCCTGGTTATTTAGCTCGTCATATTGCAGCCACAGAAATTCTTTTGTCCATGAAACCATAAAGCTGCACTTTCTTTTTGCCTTATAGTCTGATTTGCCATAACTTTTCCGTTTTGTGGTAAGCTTTTCTTTGGCTGTCACTTCTTCACCCTGACCTGTCTTATTTGGCTCAGCAGAACTAAAATATATATCCTGCTGCTTTTACACACGGACTCACATAACGCTCAGCGATTCTCTGCGCGATCAACGTCTCACATGTTTAAGCTGCGGGAGATTTCACTTGTCATGTTTGCATAGTAAGCTAACGATTGATAAGACGACGTCAGAGGAATTGGTGCGCAAATTATCATCACTCACCAATCAGTGCTGTCGCTCTCTATACACAGTTCGCGCAATTGCAAAGTGAAAGCAAAAAACAAGCGCAAATTCAAACGCGATTTCAATATGTCACATATTGACAGTGGCTCACCGATGCCAATGACATAATTACCCAGCTACATTTCCGAAAGAATGCAAAAGCATTGACATATATTTTTCCTTCCTACGATAGCCCGACAGGCAGGGCAGAGATAGATTTTGGTAGCCCGACTGGAAAAATCGCTAGCCCCGGGACGTCGGGCTAGAGATTTTGCGAGCCCTGTATCTGATTGAGGAATCACTCATCTTTGGAAAAGAGAGTTTATTACAGAGAAAGGGCTCTTTCCAAAATAAAAGCTATACTATACGCTTCTTCTGGGCTATATTCTCAGCAGCATATTAAACATATAAGGAGAATCATGTGCTAACGGCTGTCTAAATGACTCGGGTAAAGTTTGTAGCATGCATTCTTGTTGTTTTTGTCTGCTTCCACTTGTCTTTGCACTAGGATGATGTCGGAGTAAATGTGCAGTCATATTCGTTGTGTTCCCACTAGTGCTTTCAGGTTAACCTCGTTGAAATGACGTTAAGGCCACAACACGGCAAATATCCGTTAACGAGCTACCGCGGATCGCCCCGTGCATGGGGCTGGACGGCCAACACATTAACGAGCTAACTGCGCTAACACACTAGTTCCCACCCATGTAATTGAGCATTGCGTGGCACATCCAACATACTGTTTTACTTTAGTCCATGACGCGCTTACCTTCAGGGTCATACGTCACATGAAAACCAAAATAGTTCCAAACGCCAGATCTGAATGAGGGTGGGGGAGGTTCAATTTGCCATGTTGCAAGGAGAGCTTAACTTCTGTCTCGCTAGCTTGCCCTGCGCTCAGTGAATCTGCATTCGACTACTCCGCCTAGGCTGCACTGTCGAGTGCAGATCCACTGAGCGCTCAACACAGACAGCATCGTCAGAAGGAAAGTTGATAAAATTAATTTAAAATTTTGTATTGTTCGATACATATGCGTACCGAACCGAAAGCACTGTATCGAACGGTTCAATATCGATACGAGTATCGTTGCACCCCTAATGTGTTGGTGCCATCAAATTCAAAATGAGCTAATATTTTTCATTAAATATGAAAATGTTCTAGTTTAAGCATTTGATATATTCTTTTATGATCTATTATCGATAAAATGGGAGGTTATGTGATTTGGAAATTATTGCCTTCTGTTTTTAATTTGGATTTTATACAGCAACTGAACTTTTTTGATTTGGGGTTATCATTGCAGGGATTAAAGAATGACTAAATGCGCTGGAAGAGCTTTTTAGGGGAAACTTTGTGATCCTGGTTTAATAGTGAAAGCTCAGGGAGTAGCTGGATGTTGCTGTTCTATAACACACATGGTTTTTTACTTGGCTTTGCAGAAGATTCCCCGGAGCGTGACCTAACGATCACCGAGAAGTGTTTCATCTAATGCTCAGTGATCGCGTCTCTTACAGAGGATTTCCTCACCTGAAAAACAAAAGCTTTCTAGTCAATTTTCATGAATGCTGTCACGATTTATGCAGATGCAGGAGCAGCAGTGCCTCCCACTGAGCAGGACAGATTGTAGAGTGCAAGTTGTCATTTAGGGTGTCCTACTTTAACCCCTGTAATTGTGGTTCCCATACTTTATTTTCTTTAAACCTCCATCACAATCCTTTCCTGAAGTTAACTGTGACATTATACATAGTAGACATGAATCACTCACGATGTTCCTAAAGTGCAGACTTCCAGCTATAATTCAAGAGGTTTAACAAAACACATCGTTTTCACATAGTCCCTCCGTTTTCACAGACTCGGATGTAATTGGAAAAACTAACACAATTATAAATCAAAACATTTTTGCAATGCTTAGATACAAGTCATTTGCAAGCAATGTCTGCCTTAAGTCTGGAACCCATGGCCATCACTAAATAATGCTTTCCTCCTACGAGACGTTTTCCAGGCCTCTGCCGCAGCTGCCCTCAGTGGCAGCTTGTTTGTGAACCTTCCCGCTTCAGCTTTGCCTCCAGAGGGTGAAAATCATGGTCGGCTGTGGTCAGTTCTGGTGACTGACTCTCAATCTAGAGTTGCAGAATTGTAGTCACACAATCACACGTGTCTTTGCAACAGGGGATTCAACTCAACTGGCTGCCAACAGTTTGTACTCTTGTTAGATTCCTATATAAAAGCAAAGTTGCCGAGCAACCTTGTGAATGTCAAAAATATCAACAACAATGTCATTTTACTGTTGTCATCTTGCAGGAACTATGTCTGGAGGAATTTCTGAACTCTATGAGATTCTGGCTGGACTCTGAATCTAAGTAGTTAATGTGAATTTGTCACGGTTCGCTTGAGGACTCACACGCAGGACTCAGAGGCACAGTTGGTATTTATTACAGTTCCACCAGGTGTATATACAAATAGTGCAGGGCTAGTGCTATATACAAAGCGGTTACAGGGAAAAGGCTCCGGGGAAATCCAGGTAGGGAAAAGACACTTGCTCCTCTTCTGACTCTCTCCTATCATGACCAGTCTCTCTCCAAACACTCACAAAAAAACCAGGAATCCACTCGGGGAATGCAGGGTCGGGTCCAGGGGATCTATGTACAGAAGGAAACACACGTTAGAGGTTTTGCGCAGGGAAGAAAACGAGAACTTGCTCAGAGCTGGGCTGCACTGACGCAAGTCACACACAATGATCCAGCAATGAGTAGAAACCACTCCCTGGCTTAAATGCTGGCTGCACTGATGAGGCCCAGGTGTTTCCTCTTCAGAGGGGCGTGGGCCGAGGGTGTGAACCCACCATGAGTTCCGCCCTGGCGAGAGAGCGAGAGAGAGAGCAAGAGAGAGAGAACGCTACTAGTCAGCGGCCTGCTGATCCCCTGGCTGTGACAGAATTTCTCTTTAATGTGACTTTCTGTGTATGTATACAGCAACAGATTTGCAACAGATTTGTGATTTTCACTGGTTTATCACAGCTGATCGTCATATTATCACAGATTGCATGTAATTGCCAGTTTGACCTCATTTACATGCAAACTGATAGCAGACTGCATTACGCTGTATGCCGTTTGGTTCAGCAGAGACTGTCTACCTGCAGACGGCGTCTGTAGTCCATGGAAGCAGTGCACAAAATGTGTAGCGCAAACAGTCTGTGGGCCACTTGTGCTGTTGGTCCGTCACCCACGGAGCGGAACGAAGTTCCAACATAAAGAGCTGAAGCGAAACCAAGTCTAAAAACAATGACGTGTCCATTACAGCCACTGTGTGTACTTTTCTTCTCGTATCTTTGATGTTTTTTTCTGCATCAGCCATTCCTGGTGAACTCCACTGTTGCTCCATTCCCTATTCCAGCCCACTTGTTACAGAATGAGCATTCGAGTGGTGCAGAGAATCATCCACATTCAGCAACGTGCTGCTCAGATTTTGGAAGGCTGCATGGGAACATGTTTGTGGTGGTTGAAAACCCCTCTCCGTACACTGTCCGTATGGAAACACATACACAAATGGACACAACTGTGGTACTATAAATTACACAGTTTACACAGCAGACTGCCAAGTCTTGACTTGGTTAGATGTGGTGAAGAGGGTTTTTTAGACCAATGGAAGAGTTCTGTGATCATTCATTTCAGTTGTTTTCCGTGGTCTTTTAGGCCTCTTGGGGTCTGCTGACTGCCGAGCTCACCAGTGCCTTCCTTCTTTTTAAAAATCGACCAAATTATTGATGCGGCCACTCGTGAAGTTTCCTAAATTGGTCCTGAAATAACAAAGAAACCAGCGAAAAAGTTGCTTAACAGTCATGTGATCTATTATTTATGAGCGGGTGACAACATAAGAAGCACTGCAATATTTTCTTTTAATATAAGTCCTTGAATTAAAGTTGCAGACCTACACTTGGATTTCAAAATGCATTGTGGTTCTATGCAGATGCAAAATTGTGTCAAATGTATCAGTGTTATGTTTTTGGGTTGTTTTTTTTTTTTTCAGAATGCTGGACTCCAGAGCGGGACCGAGGAAGAATAAAAGTACAGCAGTTCAATAACCAAAGAAGGCTTAGAGTGCAGGAAGGGAAGTCAGACCATTTCATGTAGAGTGAAAAAACATACGTGGGAAAACATAAGGAGACAAATGACAAGGAGGTAGCATTGGTGAAAATCACTACAAGGTCTGAGCATCTTTGCCACAATACAGGGAAATGATCTGGTAACGAGTGACAGGAAGTGTTTTATTGCAGCGGGACAGTAATCGGTGAATGGACTGCAGGTGTGCCAGCAGGGGAACAGAAACCAAAAGACGGTGCTCAAAAAACAAACAGATACACACATGGTGAGAGAGAGAGAGATGGTGATCAGTGCTGGAGGACAGAACAGATTGTAAAGCTTTTGTAATGATGACTTTTAACAGTTTTGGAAGGCGCTGTGAGAATAAATAACCTTTCAAATTACAGACATTTCGTCATCAAATCCTGAAGCCTATTTTCCAAACTAATTCGAGTATTACCAAAAGTGTGTGTGTCATAGTTTTGCAGTATCTCTTTTTGCTCAGAGTTATCAGCCTTAATACGGTTGGGAAAAAAGCCAGCTTGCTGCTGAGCAGATCTGTGAGCGTCTTAACTTGACCAAAGTCTGCATCTTTGTCACACGCATAATCGGAAGTCAGCGCATGTGTTGTTTTTTGTTTTGTTTTATTTTGGTGTGTTTTGAAGTCTCTGTTTGCTGCGTCTTTGTGCAGTAAAAGTCAGCTGAAGCAGCCAAGCAATAAAAAAGCTACACTAGCGAGCTAATTTATTCAGCATGCAACCTGTCGGCCGGCCCGCGCACAGAACAGCTGCGCACACACCCCTTTTGAATCGGGGTCGAGGGTTGCCAGGCTTTCAGTGGCAGATGGGATGAAATCGTACGCGGTGTATGTAGATTGTGTCTGATAGATAATCTGGTGAATTGGGTAAGGTCAGGGTAAACAGGCAAAATGTGTTCATATTATGGGTCATGCCAATTATGTGAGTTTCATGGGAGAAAGAGCAAAACAGAAGGGCAGTGGGTCTTAAAATAGGCTTAAAAAAGTAAGTGTTGGTAGGTATACAGGTATATATGCCTAGTAATGTTATTCTGATAAATGTTATTCTGCACAGTAGATATTACTGAAAAGGGTACCAATGTGTAGCTACACATTTAGCTTCCCTCTGACCATTTTAGAGCTACATTGTGTTTCAGTCACAAATGAAAAGTATTACTTAAAAAAGTTTGAAGTCAATCCTCATTTCTTCATTTTTTGCTTCCAAAGCAAAAGAAAAAAAGCACTTTGCTTCCAAAAGTTCTTCAGGCTTTCAGAAGCTCCATCAAAGGTTTTCTTTGCAAAAACACACCATTTGTTTCTTTAGTTTAATTACAAAAACAGTGTCCCATCTCCCTCGCATCACTGCAGATGGCTGCTCCTTGTTCTGCCAGAAGTTTCTTCCTGCTGAAAGAGAGTTTTCCCTTCCCACTGTCACCAAGTGCTTGCTCATAAGGGGTCATGTGATTGATGATGATTTCTCTAGATTTTTGTAGAGTCTTTACCCTTACAATATAAAGCAGCTTGAGGCGACCGTTGTTATGACGCTATATTGAATTGAACTGATATCACAGTTTGACAGGCATGAAATAGCATTTTTCCAACAAAGAGCTATTAGCTCACAACTTGGGATATCCCAACATCTATAGCAGATAAAATGTATCTGAGAATCATGTCCTTAAGAAACAGGACAAAAATCAGAATCTGATCATATATTCACCTACTGTTCACTAATGCTTCATAAGTAATGGTCTCACTGGTAGGATGGCCATTCTTACAACAGGGAGAAAAGGCTGAGGTATACCACATTATACAAGAACTGCACTGAAAATCAGTGACAACAGCTCTTACATGTTGTGATAAATCCAAATTTGAAATTGTTGGTTCAAATCATTGCTCAGTATGTACGGAGGTCAGGAGAAAGGTGCAACAGTGAGCGTCTACAGCCTTCGGTAAGACACTGTGGTCTGGAGATCCATTTCAGCTAGCGATGTTGGAAATCTTGTCAAAAATGATGGAATTATGAACACAGAATCGCCATCACATTTTGATCCACCATGAAATATCATCTGGAAAGTATCCGATTGGCAATTGCTTCATTTTTCGGCATGACAATACAGTAAAAGCAAACCTTGATAGAAAAACACACAGTGGAACGCCGTGAAGCTTGGCCCTCAACATTATTGAAGCAGTGTGGGATCATCTTGACAGAGAATGTTATAAAGGCAGCCAACATCCAAATGCAGAGCTTCGAATGTCCTTCAAGGATCCTGGATAAATATTCTTAAAGATTTTAAAGAAATTACAAGAAAACTTGACTCTGGTAAGAAATACTGACTTTCAGTCTGGTTAGAATTGCACATTTTTCTTTTTCCCTACACACAGTATTTCTGTGTATCTCTGGTCATTTTTTAAATAAACCATTGGAACTAGCACCCATTTTTAAAGCAAAATATAATAAAAGCAAGGGTTGGCTCAAGACTTTTGCACAACACTGAATGTTCTATGTTTTTTTTTTCTCATTTTGAGGACTCATTTCCAAGAAATCTTTTAATGTGACATCTATAAACTTCTCCCAGTAAGGTAATGTTTACATACTAGGCAGATTTGTGGTCATTTCATTGAAAAACACACCAAACAAAAAAAGGGGAATTTCTGTCATTTTCCATGAAGGTAACTCGATATTTGCTTGTAAGGAAAGCACATTTTCCAGTTTTGATTGGTCACTTCCTATCAACATGTGGGCAAATCTGGCCGGGCGTACGCTTCTCTTTACACATTTTCCCGCTACTCTTTACTGAGCGACATAAATGACAGTTTCAAAGCAGAGGGACATTTTGCTATAGGAAGAAGAGATGAAGAGGAGCTAAAGCAAACATTAGAGGCTGCCCAGAGACAGTGATTTTTATATCGGGGAGAATGGGAATGAGGGGATTTTTTTTCCTTTTTCAGCAGGGAATTGGAGGGATAAAGAGAGAAACAGCGTGTCCAGGGGGCGTGGAAGAAGCGCTGCAATGGAGGAGCAGGTAGAGCGTAAGTGGGCGAGAGAGCTAGAGGGAGGCTGGGAGAGAGAAAGAGGGAGGGGGGGCTCGTATTGCATTCCTGTTGCATCAGTTCAGAGTAACAAGATTTGAAGATGCAGGCTCAGACATACTAATAGGTTTTGCACTCACGTCCCTCCCCACACACACACCTGAACACACACACACACACACACACACCCATAATAGAGAGTTCTGCTCAGCAACATGGCTTGCTTGCCACTCACATTTAGCCCCTGTTGCTACCTTCCCGAGCCAGTGTGCTCGAGAAAAACAGGAGTGACCGGCTTACACAAACCGCACAACAAGGAGAAACACTAAATAATCCCCGACCAAAGAGCCAGATAAAGAGAATGACCTTGAGCGGCGGCGAATGGAGACATCGGCCGAGGAAATAAACAGGAGCAAGGCCGCCGGAATAACACACAACATCTCTGCCTGAGCAAATCTAATTTAGACGTTTTCTTCTTCGAGAGCCAAGACGGTGTGGCCTTTTAGCGGCACCGTCAGACCCCTGGCTCGCGTGTTTTCTTTTTCCCGCCCAAATAGAGGATATTTTGTCACTCTCGCATCCAGGATGAGAAAAAGCATCTCCCATGAAGGACGCCACATTTTTTAATCTCAGCATTTCTTGTTTTCAAGTGGTTACCGGATCCGATGGATGCTCTCAAGCGCTCTAATCTCCACCCCAGCTGCTGTCACAATAAAAATCAGAAAGAAAAAAAAAACACAACAGAAGGGGAAGCACGCAGGGCTCTCATATCTGGTCAGTTTTAAATTTCTGCCTCTCTAGAGGTTTGGGGATGTTTACTCTGAAGGGGTGGAGAAAAAAAAAAGATCCCAGGCCTGAGAGTAGCTTAAACTAACAATCAAAAACAGCGTGTGTTGCCATTATGTTGCAACATCCTGGGTATTTTTAGTTGGGGGGTGGGGGGGGCTGAAAAATGAAAAACATCTTCTCATCTCATCTTCTGGCATAACATATTATGTAAATGCACAAACATAGCATCAGAAAAGCAGAGACCATTAAAGCCTCTTCAAAGACATAATAAATTAAAGCGAGGCTCTCATAGAAAACTACCCTGCAACATGGATGTGTTTTTAACAACAGAATGAGTAAGTGGGCGGTAAATTTGACTGAATTAATGAATTTTACTCCACTTTTTTGTTTTTCTTGGTCCTTCTCCTTACAGCTATAAAGCATCATGAGCTTAAAGTTGATCTGTTGTCTTTTCTTCTTCTTCTTCTCCTTTTTCCATTCTCATACTCCAGTAAAACCATTACATTTCAATTCAGCCCGGGTTTAAATCCCCCGATGAGCGTTTCCCTTGAAGGACTCGCCCTCTTTTCTTCTATTCTCTCTTGTTTTTCAAGCTCGCAAGTTCTTTCAGGTCGAACTAGTACCTTATGTGTAAAGAAGAGAGACAGTGAATCAATAATCAAAGCTCACCGTCTTCATGCCCAAAGGCAAATGGTTTCTCGCTTCTCAGCCTGTGGAGAGGATCATTCATAGTGTATAAAAGGCATAGCTAATGCCTTGCTGCATGAGCGCGAAAAGAAGCCCATACACGCTCTTTCTGGTTGATCTTTGTTGTTACACTGTCTTGTGATCCGGCACCACAAGAAAGGAGATCTCTTAGCTGGATGATAGAGCGCTGTGGTTTTGTTAATTTGCTTTATAGATAAAGGCGAGGGACTTCCCCAGGTGAGACAGGTAGCGCTTCAGATCTCTTTAAAGCGTAACCTGATAGAGTGTGTTATACAGCTTTGCTGTGACAAGTGTTTGGAAGTGTTCACTGCGGGTGGATGTCACGCACACTCTGACTGAACATAGAGCTGCAGAAATGCATACGAGGCAAAAAACAGGCCTAATGAAAGAGTGATTAGCTGTTATAGTGCACATTGATTGTTGGAGGCTGACGTAATTGCAGAAGGTAATCTGTTTAGCATCGTGGCACTCAGGGCTTGTAAACTGAACTCTTAAGTGGTTAAAGGCTCCCTTGGTTGGCTGTTTGACACGTCATGCTTTTATGGTATTTAAGCAGGAATCAATTACCATATACTTAACCCCTCCCTCACACGGTAAATGTCCAGTTATAGCAACAGCAGCTAGTTCAGACCCATAAAGGTTTGGATTTTTCCATGTCAGCCTTATGTAAACAAAAATGTATTGACAGGTGTTTATAACTAGAGTTTTGTTTGTTTTCTACCTTAAAAACTGTTTGATTACTACCATTGACTGGTTATAAAATATGGCTTAGCCACAGTTAGTAAATTCTGTATTAGTTATCCCCAGTATTCATTTGTTCTTGATTTTCATATTTGCACTCTTCCTGTTTTATGTTCTTAAATAGTTTCCATTTCTATCTTGCTTTTGTTTCCCTCTCTGCCCGGTTATCCAGATTATCTACACCTGTGTCTTGTTTAACCCCAGATAGGCCCCAGTGTGCATTTAAATAGTCCTGTCTCTCTGTTTCTTGTGTGCCAGAGTGTCTGTCTAACTGTCTGACCTCCATAGTGTTCTCAGTGTTATTCCTGCAGCTCCTGGTGCTAAATACACAAGTAATCTTTTTTTTAAACATCTTTCTGCGTTTGTTTTGAAAATCTACCAAAAAATCCAACAAAAAATCTGTGTAAAAAATTATATAAATCTGCAAAATCTAATAATAATAAATAATAATGCAAACCCTAGACAGGCCATAACAGTGTGAACAGAGCCTGGATTCAGACTGATTAACTTTCAGAGTGAGCCTCAGGTGGTCATTTGAGGAACTGCAGTTCCTCAAAAGTTGCCCTTTTTATGACCATGCAAAAATTTAGGCTAATGTTAGCGGTTTCGCTCTTAACTGCATCTGAGGAAGTTTACATTCTAGGAATAAAAGTTAGATATTTCTTTGAAAATTGCAAAAACAAATAAAATATTGAGGCACTTTCTTGCTTGTCAAGTATATAATAATACTGTATTTTCCGCACTATAAGGCATACTTAAAATTCTTCATTTTTCTCAAAGATCGACAGTGCGGCTTATAATCCAGTGTGCCTTATGTATGAATTCTGGTTGTGTTTATTGACCTCGAACCGATTTTTTCTGGTACACATTGCACTCAATGTGTTACACTCCTGACTACTCTACCGTAGTCAGGAGCCTCATGTAGTAATCAGGGTTCAAAACTCCATCCGCTTTAGGTCCCAAAGTCAAACGAATACTGCAGCATCACTGAGAGTTAAAAACTGTCTAAATTCTTTCGTATTTAATAAAATGATCAATGTTGCTGCTTTACCAGGTGTAACAATTAAGTTTAACATCCATGAAAACAGAATTTATTAAATTCAATGGAGTTAGAAGTTAGCAAGAAGTTGGCTCGCTAGTTTCCACCTAAACATGATGTACCATGTTCTGACCAGAGATGGGCAATCCGATTACTTTTTTCAAGTAACGAGTAAAGTAAGGGATTACTATTGCAAAAACGGTAATTAGATTACCGTTACTTTCCCGTAGGAACGCTGCATTACTGCGTTACAAAAACCGTGATTTTTTGCGAGAATGTCTCATGACAGTGACGGAAGCAAGTGCGCCGTTAGTGACAACAGCTGTGTGCAGATCAACAATGGATCACATATCGATTGTGGGAGAGAGTATGAGCGTGCAGCGTTTAAAGCGTGGAAGTACTGACCTTACTTTCAGTTTGATTCCATAAAAAGTGACAAAAACATCAGTGTCCATCGTGCGTGGGAAGAAAACTTCTTTTTACAGCGAAAAAAACCCCTAAACTTCCAAGCAAGCACCGAGTAGCTACGACGTAATGGGAAACTCACAGAGAAACTCGCGGATTCTTCCACTGACCGCCGCGGCACACCTGCACCAGGGTAAACCTCCGCCTACCCCACTCCTGCTATACAGGTGAAAATAGAGCAAAAGGACTGCTAGTGTTTGACTTTATTTATTTTCTGCTGTGTTTTACTTGCATCTATTTGAAAAACTGAGTGTAAACACACACAAAAAAAAAATTATGTCAGGAGAACAACTGAGATAATCCATCCACAATACGAGGTTAGTTATTAATATACTGCAACCACACGGCAGCTGCGAGAGAATTCAGCATTAAAGAATCAATGGTACGGAAGTGGAGGAAGCAAGAAGAATGAGTTGAGTAAAGTTTGACTTATCTAACTGTTTTGTTTCGTTTAATGCGCCTTATAATTTGGTGCGCCTTATGTTCCAAAGAATATGGTAATAATAGTGATAAGTTAAACAAAATTAAACTACATTTTGGTTCCATCGTGCTTACAAAAGGAGGAATTCTTGCAGTGTACTGCAGGTCCTCTCTATATAAAACAAGCAGACATAGAAACCAAATATAATTTAATTTCTTCTTTTTGCCTTCAGTATTTTATTTTATTTTTTCACATGGTTCTTTTTAAAGAATGAATCAGACTGAAATAGTGAAATGTTATCTCGAGTCAACCTTTACAAGCAACTCATTAAGCTAACGTAACTGTAGGTTCAGTTTCAAAATCTGACTTCTCAGTTCAGCTGTCTCAAATAAAGAATCCACTGGCTTATGAAACCTTCTAAGAATTTCCCATGGTCAATTTGTCCCATTGTAGTCTAACTGAAAACAGCTTATGGAAACTTGTAACTTCAGCAACTTTGCTTTAAGTGGTTAAGCCTGGGTAAACACTGGCCATGAAAACCACCTCGCTTTGACGAGAAACCGTCAGTGAAATGACGTCTGTTGGGCTCAGTTACCTTCCATTTCGTGATGTGAAAGCACATTAGCCCACAGACGGTTGAGTGAGCTGTAACCTTTCAGTGCTTCCAGGTCAGAGGTCAGCCATAATCTGCCTAGCACCATTCTTGTCATTACCCATATGACATTTCGCCGACTCTTACTCCAAATGTCAAGCCGTAATCTGTAAGGGTGAGCGCTGCCTCTGCCTCTCACCAATACATTTTCCTGTTTACTTTCCATTTCAACATTTTTCTGAGGATTACGTTACATCAACAAGCTAGATGTGTTTATGATATCAAATTCAGTTTGAAATGAAACTGGAAGCTGGCCACTGGGTTCACAAAAGTTTTTTTTTTTTGTTGCTCTCCTCACAGTTGAGTGAGTTTGCGCGGGAGGTCAGCGACAGCCTGCCGCTTTGTTTGCAGGAGATAGATGGAAGGTAAATGAGCATCACCGCCGATGTCGACTTCCATTCTGAGGCAGCGGAAAGACGGAAGGTGATTATTCGGTGCCGGTGTCCCCCATTGTAATTTGGAAAAGGATTGTGAGAGAAAGGAGTGTCGAGCCTCATTTAAGCCTTGATTCCTGAATCTCTTTATTTATGTTTCTGCCACATGCTTTGGGCAGCCTGCCAACAACTATGCAGCCATGTGTTCACGTGTGTGCACGTATGCAAACTGCTAATGCATGCTCATTAAACTTTCATATATACGCTATAGAATATATACAGTAGGCAGGTGCAGTGCTGGTCATTAGATTTCCACTGAGATTCAGATTTAGAAGAGCTATTTGACAGTTTCAGACGTGGTACTGACTGAGGATTTGGGCGAGGGCTGTTTACGATAGTGATGTGTTGGTCGCGAACGAAATGGCTCTCAGAGCCGGATCTTTGACGTGAACGACGCGAGCAGTGGGGTTTTTTTTTCTTTCTCTCACCCTCTCTCTTGCACTTTTTCCCCCCTTCACTCCGCATGTGAGCCTTGTGCTTTATGAGGATGAGGGGGGAGGGGCGGTAGTTGCACTCAGTAGCATAGGAACAGAGTGGGAGGGAGAGACAGAGAAAGAGACAACAACATCACATTAGAAAGGTATAGTAATCATCCACAACTATTTTCAGTTGCGGATGATAAAGGATTCAGAAGTTTTATTCTTGCAGGCACGTACAAACTCCAAAACACGTAAAAACTCAGAAGCACATAAAAACTCAAAAAATGTACAAAACACAACAGAAGTGCTCCAGGATGCTAGGGGGCAGTGTTGAGCTTTTGTTACCTTGTGGCTACACAAGCCAGCAAGTACCAACGACCGGATTTGGTGTGCGGTAGTAACAGGTAAATGAACATTTTTTTGAAATTATTTGAATATATGTGAGTGCTACACAAACAATACATATATGCTTCCAATTGTGCAATTTAAGTGATCCAGGTAGCTCTGTTTTGGAAGTTCAGTTAATGCTAGAAATTTGTTTTGGAGTTTGCACGTGCTTTGTCTCAAGAGGCCACCCCATATATTTATATATAAACATATATAAATAAAACCACTTTTTTTTTACATTAGTAATTCCGTTTGTGCATAATTTTATATTATTGTTTATAATAAATTAATTAAAGCAACAAAACAACCTGAAGAGCTGGTTCGGAGCCGAAAGAGCCGGCTCTTTTTAGTGAGAGCTGGTTCTCTAAAAACGTCCTAAATTTAGAGTTTATTTAGAACTACAAATTAAATTTCTTTTAGCAATTTTTTTTTTAAAGTCACAATTCCAACCCTGCTCCTTTACCCGGGCTTGGACCGGCAAAATTAACCTGAAAATGGCACTCTGGTGGAGTTACTTTGTGTGTGTGTGTGTGTGTGTGTGTTTATAAGTAGTTTTAAACCTTGTGATCCACAAAACAGCATAAGAGTAAAAAAGAACTGACTGCGTTACAGTCAGTGCGGGAGCAGCGGCTTCACTCATGCGTGATTCATTTGCAGTTTGGACGCATAAGTGCAAACATCTCCTGCACTGATAGCAGCGGGGGAGGACTATCCTCCACCCGTGAGCGCTTTGGAACGGGTGAGGTGCCCATGGCAGCACCGCTGCTTGTTGAGAATAAAAGTGATACGCGTTTTCACGTCAAAAAGTCGTCATAAATAAGTCTCCAATAACACCAGAAAAAGTCGCCAGATTTGTCGCTAGTCACTTTTTAGAAAAAAAGACGCTAAGGGGCTCTGAAAACTCGCTAAATATAGCGACAAAGTTGCTAATTTGGCAACACTGGAGACAGGGTCATCAGTCACAGCACACATACCTGCTTCTGCCACTTCGACGGAGCCCCGAGAACCTACTGTACCACCCCTCCAGTGCAGCAAGCCAGAGACCACACCCCTGCCACAGTTGTATTATGTAGAGTCATGGAAGCCATTGCTTCTGCCTAGCTTGTTTGGTGTGATTAGACAGTAATAAAATTAATATATGAATGAATGAGTATTTGCACCTAATGGCGAAAACAGCATAGACACGGTTGAAAGTTAAGTACAGCGAATCAAATGACCAGAGATGAGACCTAGCAGATACCAATCAGCTACAGCACCTGTCAACCAAAGAGGCCTTGCCCCTTAACTTCAAAGGACCTGGCGTCCACATTTGTTTGTTTGTTTTTTTTTTTAATTGAACGTAACTTCGATCTTTTGAAAAACATTGGGGGGAAAAGGGATAACATTGCTTTTTTTTTTGGTCTAGACAACATTTTGGGTTGTCTAGACCAAAATACTAAATTTTGCTCTACAAGGGCCTGATATCCACTTACGAGGACTTTATGCTGCCACTGTTCCATCAAAATTTAAAACGAATATCCTCATACGTGGCTCTCATTTTTCTTAGGAACAAAAATTGGGTTAAAAAAAAATCTGATGATTCTTTGTTCTTACATTCATCGGATCCCAATCAGCCCAAATATCAAAGAGAAATTAAAAATGCATGCCATTCGGGTCGGGTCTTAGGAGGTTAACTGCAGGATCCAGATATGTAAAAAACATACATTGTTATCCATAGAGGCTGTGAAGATATGTACAGTTGTCCCTCGTTTATCGTGGGAGTTACGTTCTAAAAGTAATCTGCAATAGGTGAAATTCGCGAAGTAGCCAGCTTTATTTTTTACAAGTATTATAGATGTTTTAAGGCTCCAAACCCCTCACTACACACTTTATACACTTTTCTCAGACAGGCACAAACATTTTTACACTTTTCTCTCTTGTTTAAACACTCTCAAAGTTCAAACCTTTGTAGAAAAATAAGTCCAGTATTATAGAATGAAACCAAAGATCAAACCCTGTTTTCCGGTCCAGAACATTGGAATAAAGCAGCTGCGAGAGAATTCAACATTAATGAATCAATGGTACGGAAGTAGAGGAAGCAAGAAGTGTGAGTTGAGTAAAGTTTGACTTATCTGACTGTTTTGTTTCGCTTAATGCGCCTTATAATCCGATAAATACAGTAACTTCTATCTTCCTTTAGCATGTCCAGAAGTCCAACTTTTTGTGCGATGGTTAGCATCTTCTGCTGGCTTTTGGTTGGTACCGCAGGTGCCTTTGACGGTGCAAAACGTTTCGTCATCATTGTTGTGTTTGTTGAGGAGAAAACTTACAAACACACAGTACAGCACTTCAGAGTCACACTGCTAGTGATTGAAGGTTTATGTAAATTTGACAAGATGAATGCACTCTGTACTGTACAAGAGTACACGGAGGAGATTGATCGACAATGGTCTACAGTCAATCAGGATGCAGAACACAATGCGCTGTTAAAAAAACAAACAAAAAAAATGCAAAATTGCACAAAAAAATCAGCGAAACAGCGAGGCCCGCGTGAGGTGAACCACGTTATAGCAATATGTCTGTGAAGGTTCTCAGTCATCCAGGTCATCGTAGTCAAAGGAGCTTGCAAAGAAAAGCGTCTGGACTTCTTTAAGTTGCTTGAAGACGTTTCACCTCTCATCCGAGAAGCTTCTTCAGTTCTAAGGTCAAATGGTGGAGAGTCCCAGATATAAACCTAGTGGGAGTAACCCCCCACAGAGGGACAAAAGGACCCCCTGATGATCCTCTAATCGCCTGAGCCAAGGTGTGAAACTGGGTGTGGGTCCCAATCAGCCAGAGTTTCGGGTGTGTTCATTGTGAAACCTGGCCCCACCGTATCATGCGAATTCCTGAGGTCAGATGGCCCAGGATGTGAGTGGGCGTTAAGGCGTCTGGGAAGGGATCTCAAAACTGGATTATAGATGGCAGACAGTTGGTGTCGTAAACCCCCGCCTCTGTTCAAAGATGGTCGCTCACAGTGGACATAGATGGCTTCTTTCACTCCTCTTTCAAACCATCTGTCCTCTCTGTCCAAAATGTGAACATTGGCATCCTCGAAAGAGTGTCCTTTATCCTTAAGATGCAGATGGACTGCTGAGTCTTGTCCTGTGGAGGTGGCTCTTCTATGTTGTGCCATGCGCTTGTGAAGTGGCTGTTTGGTCTCTCCAATGTAGAGGTCTGAGCATTCCTCGCTGCACTGTACAGCATACACCACATTGTTAAGTCTGTGTTTTGGCGTTTTGTCTTTCAGGTGAACCAGTTTTTGTCTGAGCGTGTTGCTGGGTCTGAAATGCACCGGGATGTCATGCTTGGAGAAAAACCTCCTGAGTTTTTCTGATACACCGGCTACATAGGGGATGACAATGTTGTTGCGTCTGTCCTTCTTATCCTCCCTCGCTGGTGTCTGGTCTTCTTTTCTGTGCCTCTTTGCTGACTTTAAGAACGCCCATTTAGGATAGCCGCACGTTTTGAGTGCTTCCTTTACATGTGTGTGTTCCTTCTTTTTTCCTTCAGGCTTAGAGGGAACATGTTCTGCCCGGTGGTGTAGGGTCCTAATTACTCCAAGTTTGTGTTCCAAAGGGTTAAAAACATCAAAAAACATCAAGTTCACCAGGGAAGACACAAAGGACAACTGTTTGCCTTTCCTGGACTGCGCTGTGCACATTGAAGAGAACGGCAAACTCAACATCGAAGTTTACCGAAAGCCCACACACACGGACCAGTACCTCCTCTTTGACTCCCATCACCCTCTGGAACACAAACTTGGAGTAATTAGGACCCTACACCACCGGGCAGAACATGTTCCCTCTAAGCCTGAAGGAAAAAAGAAGGAACACACACATGTAAAGGAAGCACTCAAAACGTGCGGCTATCCTAAATGGGCGTTCTTAAAGTCAGCAAAGAGGCACAGAAAAGAAGACCAGACACCAGCGAGGGAGGATAAGAAGGACAGACGCAACAACATTGTCATCCCCTATGTAGCCGGTGTATCAGAAAAACTCAGGAGGTTTTTCTCCAAGCATGACATCCCGGTGCATTTCAGACCCAGCAACACGCTCAGACAAAAACTGGTTCACCCGAAAGACAAAACGCCAAAACACAGACTTAACAATGTGGTGTATGCTGTACAGTGCAGCGAGGAATGCTCAGACCTCTACATTGGAGAGACCAAACAGCCACTTCACAAGCGCATGGCACAACACAGAAGAGCCACCTCCACAGGACAAGACTCAGCAGTCCATCTGCATCTAAAGGTCAAAGGTCACTCTTTCGAGGATGCCAATGTTCACATTTTGGACAGAGAGGACAGATGGTTTGAAAGAGGAGTGAAAGAAGCCATCTATGTCCACTGTGAGCGACCATCTTTGAACAGAGGCGGGGGTTTACGACACCAACTCTCTGCCATCTATAATCCAGTTTTGAGATCCCTTCCCAGATGCCTTAACGCCCACTCACATCCTGGGCCAGCTGACCTCAGGAATTCGCATGATAAGGTGGGGCCAGGTTTCATGATGAGCTCACCCGAAACCCTGGCTGATTGGGACCCACACCCAGTTTCACACCTTGGCTCAGGCGATTAGAGGATCATCAGGGGGTCCTTTGTCCCTCTGTGGGGGGTTACTCCCACTAGGTTTATATCTGGGACTCTCCACCATTTGACCTTAGAACTGAAGAAGCTTCTCGGATGAGAGGTGAAACGTCTTCAAGCAACTTAAAGAAGTCCAGATGCTTTTCTTTGCAAGCTCCTTTGACCATGTTATAGCGAGGGATCACTGTATCCCAAACTGAACTACTTGTACACAAAGGGCTACACCATATTGTTTGTGTTTTATGAATAAGGTGAACCGTAATAACCACACAGTCATTTTCATTTGGACATAAATCTGAATGTTCATTTAGAAAACAAGTAATCTGAGAAAGTCTGCTGACTTACCCTGTGGTGGTGAATTTTTCAGGCCTCCTAGTCAGTGCATATGCAGGCCAAGAATTTCTCTTTATCCAGATTTCATTGTTGATAAGTGGACTATTTTTACTGTTTATTTATATAAAACCCGACTGGTCAATAGATTCTCACTACAAACAGTTATCACAACCTCTCCCTCACTTGCAGATTCTGCATGAATATGCAGATATCTAATTATAGAGATTAGAAAAGTTAATCTCATATTCACATAACATACATCAGATCCGGATACCAGTTTTCCATTACCATTAATGCCTCCTACTTTGATGTATTGCATGAATTTAGGTCATGAGGTTTTATGGCAGCACTTTAAAGGTTGATATCCATTCCAATAACTAAAAAAGCTAAGAAAACCTAGTTTTTTTCTGGGTTTATCCTCCCCTGGATCCCCTGTTCCCCGTTCTTTCATCAGTCAGCCAACACCTACTTCTTGTCATGTACATGTCATGGGTCTTAGTCTGAATTCTGATGTATTCGGATACCTGAAGCGGTGTAAGAAATGTCAGATCTCTTCTGCTGCCATGTATCTGCGTACATTGAGGAACTTTTCCATTAGGCCTGAGTACCACCCCATCTTTCAGCCCTGAGGCTAACACATCATCTCCAGTTCCCCAACGAGAGTCGCAGGCATCTTGGCTGGAGCTGTTGTGAACGTACATGCCAATCCACAGCATCCCTGCCATTTAGCCACGCTGCATATGAATGCTAAGCTCATCGCAGGCACTGTGACTCTCGTCTCACTTTTTTCACTATGTTGAAAGTGTGCAGCAAGCACTCAATCGCGCTGACATATATAGGTCTGGTTTATTTTAGCAGTGTGCATGTGTGTGCGTGACTGAGAAATGCTTTTGTGTCAATCATGGAGGCACACATAGATTAGCATCGCTTCCCCTCAATTACGATTTATAAAGAGAGGTGGAGAAGTGAGGACGAACGAATGGTGTGATGGTAGAAAGAGGGGGAAGAAAGGATTGCAATTATAAAATATAAAACTTGGCCCCAAGCTTTGAAACCAACTCACATTTCTCCCTTTTCATTTTCAGATGGTTCAAGATTACTGCCACATATATCACGTGCGGTTCCACTCGCACAGCTGCTCGTACTCTCTCGGTGTGTGTTTTTCACAGTAGAACCAGAGATATCAGCCTCTGTGGCCTACATTTATTGCTCTGATCCATAATATGACATTATTGCATCATCTGTCCACCCAACATTTCTCAAGCCCTAAGGCACTCGTAACCAAAGTGACAGAAGGCGACTGTGTGCATGTATGTGCTTTCTTTTTTAATGCATGTGTAGAGATGTGCGAGCGTGTACGAGCTTGAAGTGTGGCGCACGTTGTGTTTGAGTTGATGGCCAATCGTTGTGCTTTTGCACGTCCATATGTTTCAACCCGCAGCTACATCCACCATCTGTCTCAGAATGACGCTAATTTAGCTCTCCTGTCATAATTGACTGCCTCTGTATTCCCCACTGTATACTGTTGGCTGCTTTGCTGCTCAGAAGTGCGGGAGCAGCACATACTTGTAACACACTTGTTACCAGGCCACTTCCTGCTCCTTTAACCGGTGCAGGTGGTTGGAAGTGAGAGCCCTGAGGGTGGTGAGTGTGTGTTATGGAGGGAAGGTTTGGGCCACGGGTTCAGCCTCTATATGGCTTGTTGCAAGCATAGCCTGGGGAAGCATGTCAGGATATTCTCTGAATAATCACTCAAAGCCGGGGTGTTTACCTGCTGCTTAGAGCGGGGGAAGGGTAGCAAACCTGCAGAGCAGTTTGCTCATGAGGGTCACAGGGGTGAAGAGTGGGGAAAATGAGCGCTCGTGTGCACACGCTGGTGCTGGTACAGTTCTGCGTGAGACGGGGGAGCGTAAAATTATGACACGTGTGCTGTACAAAGGCCTGCAGGATAATGAAATGCAAACATTTCTAAATACCACATTTACACATATATACGTCGACGGACACGCAAGAGCAGTGCCTCTCAAACCCCGACATTATATGATGAGATATGATAAAAATAAATGTCTTCTCATTTGGCCATTGTACTGCATAGATTGTTTTAGCTTTTACTTGCAGTGACTTTAACAAGTGGTTAGGTGTGTTTCACCAGTGCCAGTTCCCAGGACAACCACATAGAGCAGCCACACAAAAGCTGTGATTATGTTTACTTGCACTTAAATAAACTTCACCTATTGGTGTTTAAAGCAGTCCTGTGCAAACACAACCACCAGCAATAACAAGGCGAGATCACTTTAAATGTAATTAAAATGATTTAATTAAATGTCATTAAAAATAGTTAAACGTAGTTCTTATGGTAAATACCAAAAGCTGATGTACAAGTAAGGAAGAGTCATTAAATCTGTGAACTAACAGAAAAATTGAGCAATATCAGTTTTAGCAGTGATGGGTGTAACACGCTCCAAACTAACATCTTACTGTGGTCACATCACATTTTTCAGCACGGCAGTAATGTAACACCATGCTGTACTATATTCAGTAATTGAATTACAGTTATAATTGTGTTGTTACTCATGTTACAAAGGTTTTTCAGTTCACTTGCACTGCAATCAGCTGTTTTCAGTTGATGCGGAGGACAAGGAAAATGACAGCGTGGTCTACACTTTCTGTAGAGTGAAAATATGAACAACATTTTTACTGTGCAAAAGGACAAGAGTGTGACGGTGAAATGCAAACTGACAGAAAAAGCAAGATTATACTGTTATAACACAAACTGTGTTGTGTTTGTGTGTTAAGCTGTAGCCTAAGTTTTATTTTGCTAACTAGTAGTTATGTAACAGTGCATTTCAGGTCATTTTGTGGAATAAAGTAACAATTAGTATAAAACATTTTACTTTCTCTGGCGAGCAATAAAGTAATGTACCACATTCATGAAACCTAATGAGTAGTGTGTAGTAGATCACTTTTTTCATTGAGTAACAACTTGAATACTGAGCTTCAGCCACCAAAAACAAGTGTGCACACTAGATAAAGTAAGGTATGTCCATTACACTCAAGGTTTTCTGATGTTTTTGAATTTAACTTTCCATTTTAAATGCAAAGGAATGTTTCATATTTAGTTTTTTCAATGTCACTGTGTTTAAGTTGTTAAAGTATGTTTTCACCTGCCTGTCAGTCAGACATACTTTACATGAAACACATCTGATTTCTTACTTTTGCTAATCTTCAAAGTCTACAATCAAAAAATGCCTAAATGAAGCACAGTGACTGTGACGGTTTTAGATCTGTTTGAACCTGACAGCATTTAACTTTGTGGAGAAACTCTGAGAAGTTAGTTTGAAAAGTAGGCTTTGAACGATCAAATTGTCAGTCCCTTGTGATAACCCTTACATCACAAGACAGCAAACACAGTACCATTTTGAGAAAAGTTCTTATTGAACCCCATATATTCTCAACCATTACAGTAAAATTAGCATTATCCACCCTGCACCCTAATCACATTATAATAATAGGTCATTAGTGAGACTTTTCCCTTAAGGACTGATTAATTACCAAAAGTAAAAGAAGATTAATTAAAACCATCATCAGCAGATTACATCAGCACTGACACTTTAATATCAAAACAAAACTTCAACACAGGAAGTTATATCCTCATCACTAATTGTGCTCGAAGTTATTGAAACTTGTAGCAGCTTGTGTTCATGAGTTGCATCTTTTCTCCAAGTTTGTATATACAAACCAGAGTAGCCACGTGTAACATGGTAGACTAATGTACCTGTATTAATTCAGCTCCATATTATTGTGTGAAGTTGCACTGGGTTGGGAGTGGTTGTGTGTGTCACATTTTTGGTGAGCCAATGGCTGTAATGTGGTTGGACTAATTAGAGACAGGTGTAAATGATTGCACTGATACACTAGTCTACTTATAGCCCACACTGCAAACACTGCTGTGTTATTTTGCCCCTCTGTGCAGGCCAGGGCCTCTGTGGAGGGGCATATGCCACAGCCTAAAGGCAGCAGAGTTGCAGAGGCTGGAGTGACCACTGGCTATCTACTTGCAGGGTGGTGGGTCTCAGAGGACAACTGCTAACCCTGTTGAAGTCGATGTGTGGAGTACAATTGGCATTGTGGCATAGCTGGCTCTGGCCTTGGGACTGTGTGTTTTTACTTGATTTGCAAATGGGACACTGGGCTGTTTTATCTTTTATCTTTTGATTATTGTGTCAATAAATTATCTTTTAGAATTTTATTGACTGTCATTTTTTTGCCCACGGCTGAGACGGTTGGTCAGACTTAGAATCTCTTTGGGTGTGTTGCACACGCCTTTGAATCAAATGTTTTGATTAGCTCCCACAGCATCCATTGGTGCCAACTGGGGTGTCGTAATCAGTAACACGCCTCTAAGTGCTGTGTAATACTGCAGAGTTTGGTGTCAATCCAATATCAAATAAATAACGGTTCTAGTATTGCCGATACCAATACCATAACTTTTACCCTATAAAGGCAGCTTACGCAGAGGAGAGCAGTGTGCCATGATTTATGAGATGAACCAGTATCAACCTGCAAATTCTGAAACATTTTAATCACCACTAAATCCAGGTGATTTTTACTTTCCACAATAATGAATTAACACAACACAAACAAAACACACATTTCAACTTTTCATTGACTTTGGAACCTTTTTTTTTTTTTTTTCTTTTGGAGACCTGGGATGTAAATTGGTCATCTACAAAGCACTTTGTGTCAGCTTCTCTTGTGCTTTAGGCTATAAACAAAATAGACGTGACAGTCAACACAAACAGGTTCAGGCATTTTTCGTAGGACATTCGATTTCATTTAATTAAATTACATTTTATTTATATAGCGCCAAATCACAATAACAGTCACTTCAAGGCACATTATGTTGTAAGGTAGACCCTACAATAATACATACAGAGAAAAACACAACAATCATATGACCCCCTATAAACAAGCACTTTTGGTGACAGTGGGAAGGAAAAACTCCCTTTTAACAGGAAGAAACTCCGGCAGAACCAGGCTCGGGAGGGGCGGGGCCATCTGCTGCAACCGGTTGGGGAGATGTTATGCATGCATGTTTTAACTAAAACATACCTCAATAATTTCCAAACTAAATAACTGATTTAACACAATTCAGTTGGGATACATACTGAACTTAGAGGATAGAAACAAAGTATCAGTCCTATCGAGCTTGTATCGATCCACTACCAATACCGGTGTTGGTATTGATACTATCAATATTTAATTTAATCCGCCAACCTCTACATGGCTCTGAACATGCCCAGGAAACAACAGATAGATATATACACATGGCAATTTACCAAGAGGAAGATCCAAACTTTTACCAACTTAACATGCTGATACTGACAGTGGCTTATAAGGACAAACGAGGGTCCAACAGATCTGCACGTATTTCTCTAATTTAACAGGAACAAAGAAATGTCTGTAGTTCAAACCCTTAAGCAGGAATGGGTTAAAAAGGTTAATACATACTGTTTGCTCTTATGTAAAAAAGCAATGCTATACGTCGTCCCTGTTCTGAGGTGAAACATTGCACATAACAATCCCACTGCTGTTTTTTATTAGCCCACGCACGTTCAGTATGATAACAAATACATAGAGACCTGCTTGAAAATCTGTTTGATCCTTCAAACACCGAAAAAAAGCCCTGTCAGCTGAAAATCACACAGCAAGTTTAGGCAGTACATTTGTTCTTAGCCTTGAAGTAACTAGATGAAAAATCTTTTAATAGATGTGTTTGAAAATCTCTGAACTGGCTCATTAATAAAGGAGATGGCTCTGCTCCTGCTGACTTTGTTCTTCCACCTCTGAGTGGGAACAGACCCTGTGCATCTCAGCAGACCTCCAGTTTTTTGTGAAGAAGAGGCAACTTTAAAACGGTTAATAGTGAGTATGTGTACTTTAATATAAAGTGTTGCCAATATTTTTACCCTAGACAAAAGAAGCTATCATAGTTGTCTTTATTGCATTTTTTACCACAAGTCAACCATCTGTGGTACACAACTGTGCAGACTTTGCAACTTATCTTAGGGGACAGATATTGGCGCAGCGCATCAAGAGTGTACGGTAATTAATGCCACGCACCATGTTGTTAGTGTAGTCCTGGCTTGTCCCCGGCGTGCTACAAAGCTGTCATGCAACCAAAGCTACTTCTAAGGGTTATGCATGCAAATATATACTTGATGCATGCATTTGATGGTAAAGATGGAGACATTTCCTCTGGGGCAGTGCTCACCAAAGGAATGGACATGAAAGAGGTACCGTATGTGTGGCACGGTGTCAGTATAGAAAAAAAAGATAAAGACAGCAGAAAGAGAACTGGGTGATTGAGACAAAAGCAGATGAGGAGAGAGTTGAGGTTGTCCTGTCTGATAAACAGAAACATGGCTCATCATCATAGGGAGCACCAGGGGAGGACTGGAGCCCATCTGCCAACTAATACATACTAATGCTCCCCCTGCACTGTACAGTCACCATCAAAGGCACAGACGTGGCATTCAGTTACTGAAACAAAGGCGCGAGCAGTTGGGGGATTTCAAAGGTGGATCATGGTTGAACTGTGTAAGCAACAACTGATAGTGCGATATTTAATATTTCGTCAGTGCGTCTGTTCTTCACCTATCTCGATAACCATTCATCTGATCAGCCACAAACTTGTAAGCGCAGTGCTGAGTTTGGCATCATCTGAATGAGCAGCTCTCATATTTTGGCTGGAAGTTGTTCTCTGTTACCGTGTTCCCCCTCTAGCAGGGATGTCAAACAAACAGCCTGGGGGCCTGCCAAAAGGACCAATCTGGCCTACTAAATGGCTTTGCAGTATTTGAAAACTGCCTTGACAATGAATCACATCATGATTTCATGAAAGCCGGAGGTCTGAATCATTGTCAGCGTTACAGTCTTCTTACTGACAAATATATTAGCAAAAACCAGAAAGAAAAATAATGAAAATATAAATGAAATTAATAATTCATGGCAATACAAAATCAAGTGAAGACATGGAGTAAAATAGGATAAAAGTAAAGTTGTGCATTAAAAATCAGATTCTATTAGAACAGAAGGCCTATTACTGATGTTGTGTTACACCAAACTAAGTAAAGTGAAGTGATTAAAATGAGTTTGACACCGCTGCTCTATAGTGACTGTGCCTGCTCCTCGCTGTATGTGGGAAGAGGGACATAAAGGCGTGTTTGGGCATAGCCACTGTTGATCACCTGTTGGCACTAATTCACATTTGGATGCCAGATGGGAGGTTGAAGTGCTAAATGTTAGGAAGTTAGCAAGCTTGTATAGCAGCCATGACTGTATGGGTGCAATTAGGGCTGTGTCATATAACCCATGATAACACTGGTATAAATTTTTAAATAATAAAACAGTGTCATATAGCTCTAGAACACACAGCAATGACCCAAGCCCGGATATGTCTGAGAGCGAGACCAGCGTGTAAGCCTAAGTTGATGATTCAGTAGCTAAAAAGCGAGCTACTTCAATGGTATTTAAGTTGTTTGGCCACAAAGCACAATGCTCCACAAAATGTACTAGAAAAGTGTTTCTGCTAAAGGCTGAAAACACACTATCAAGTACAACTAGGCTATGAAAGCATCTAAAGAGGAGGTGCTAGCAGCTAATCACGTGTGACCCAAAAGTTAGCAGGGGACTTGACCAGTCTTCGCAGGAGTGCTCGCTAGTTTCACTTCATGTGATAGAAAGAAGAGATAGTGGATGGAAATTACTGATGAGGTGACAAGGTGGTAAAGATGGGCTTTAAGCAGCTGGATACAAAAAAGATCCAACAAGCATCCAGCAACATCGAAGGTCGGAAATATTTTCCAATTTAAGTTTAGTTATTAATGATACTTTAACATTGTTAAATTACAGTTGTTGTACTTTGACTTAAAATTTCCAGGGAAACAGAACCTACCAGCTACTTTTGTGCTTACATTTGACTTATGCTGTGTCACTGAATATAGTGCCATGTCAATATCATTGCACCATAATGCTGTTGCTGCTGCTGCTGCTGGCACCTTGAGGCAATAGATTCACACTTTGAATTAGGTAGTCTGCCATCAGTGCCAGAGCTCACCGGATGGAATGATGGAAAATGCTCATTTTGTTTGTAATAATAAAGGCTGCTGCCTGCAGCTGCAATCACAGAAATGAAAGTTTAGCATTGTAAATACCATTATTACAAATTGCTTTAAAACATCATGTTAAAGTTTTGAGGCTACGTTGCCCACCCCTAGGTGTAACACACAGATACATATATTTGCTAAGAGACTGTATCACCAAGCAGGTTCTAATACTCATCTGATAAGTCAGCTTGTAAATAAGCTGAAGTTTGGCACAGCAGGCAGCTGCCTGCTTTTGGCGCACATTCACACACATACAGAAAAAACTTAAGTTGACGTAAACGATCAATAGAGACCAAAATGTTTTCTACCATGCCAGCATGATTTGTAATGTTTAGATGGGCATTTTAACATGAGGGTCTACGGAGACTGACTCCCTTTTGGAGCCAGACTGAAGTGGCCATTAGAGATCTTTTTTCTCAATGTAATTGAATTTGTTTTATAATTGTCTTTGGGTTTTCTTTTTCTGTAACAACTAACTTCACTCAGATTAAACGCACGACTACACACACGTTCAGTGAAAGTTATCCTTTGAGGATTTTCCTTTTAAAACAGCAACATTATGATTTCCTGCAATATTATCTGCTTAGCATCCACTGGAAAATTGCAGCTACAAAGCATAGGTAACACTCTCTCTGAATGTGTACTGCACTGTTTAATTAAATTATGTTGATGTGGTTGCTATAGAAAGGTAGATCAATCAAAATATTGAAAGTATTGATACCAATGCTGGTATTGGATCGATACTATTGATCTGCTATTGATAGGCTCAAGACTTTAAATGCGGGCACATTTACATTCCTGGTCCCCCCCCCCCCCCCCCCCCCCCCCAAAAAAAAAAAAAAAAAACCCCAGTATCACGATACATGAAAAGCTGAAAGGTGTGTTTTAGATTTTCACTGATTATTCTGGAAAGTAAAAAATCTCGTGGATTTAGTGGTCATTAAAATGTGTTCAAAATTTGCCATTCGATGATGATTCTTCAGTCATACATGTCATGAATGGCACACTGCTCTCCCCTACATAAGCTGCCTTTATAAGTTAGAAGTATTCAAATTCAAATTCAAATTCAAATTTTATTTGTCACGTACACAGTCATACACAGTACGATATGTAGTGAAATGCTTGGACAACTGCTCGTGACCTAAAGAGAACAAAAAAGGAAAAGGCTATGAATAAGATAGGAAATAAATATGAAAAATTAAAAAGGGTAAATTTAACTAGGAAGGAATAAAATATAAATTAAGGTTAAAAATGAAATAACTGTACAACACAAATTAGAATGAAGGGTAAATTTAACTGGGAAGAATAAGATAAAGATAAATATATAAATTAAAGTTGAAAATAAAATAACTGTACAACAAAATACACAATACACAATATAGAACTATATAAGAATGTATGAAGAAATCTAAATATAAATAAATATATACACAATAACAGCAGCTGTACAAGTATTAACCGGAAATGAAGAATATAGTGACCAGTGTTGTGCAAAACCAAAGTCCAGAAAGTCCAGTGTGTGTGTAAGAACCATATGTGTGGGTCAGTACTGTGTGGTGGTGTGATTGAGAGACCGTATCGCCTGCGGGAAGAAGCTCCTCCTCAGTCTCTCTGTGTTGGTCTTCAGGGAGCGGAATCGCTTTCCTGACCTCAACAGAGAGAACAGTCTGTTGTTGGGATGGCTGAGGTCCTTCACGATCTTCCTGGCCTTGGTCCAGCACCGCCTGCTGTAGATTGAGTGCAGGTCAGGGAGCTCGGAGCGGATGGTGCGCTCAGCTGACCGCACAACCCTCTGTAGAGCTCGTCTGTCCTGCATGGTGCTGTTCCCGAACCAGGTTAAGATGTTTCCCGCCAGGATGCTCTCTATGGTGCACGAGTAAAAGTTCCTGAGCACCTTGGAGGGCAGTTGGAAGTCTCTCAAGCGTCTGAGGTGGTAGAGACGCTGTCGGGCCTTTTTCACCACGGTGTTGATGTGACAGGACCATGACAGGTCCTGCGTGATGTGAACTCCGAGGTATTTGAAGCTGTCCACTCTCTCCACTGGGCACTCGTTGATGACGGGGGTCTGGTAGTTCCTCTCCTGCTTAGTGCTGAAGTCCACTATCAGCTCCTTTGTCTTACTGACGTTTAGAAGGAGGTTGTTCCTCTGGCACCAGTTCTCCAGATTCCTAATCTCCTTCAGGTAGGCCGTCTCGTTGTTATCAGAGATCAGGCCCACCACGACGGTGTCGTCAGCAAACTTGATGATGGTGGTGGAGCTGGTAGTGGCCACACAGTCATATGTGTACAAAGAGTACAGCAGGGGGCTCAGAACACACCCCTGGGGGGCTCCAGTGCTGAGAGTGGTGGAGGCTGAGACATGTCCGCCCATCCTTACTGCCTGTGGTCTGCCAGTTAGGAAGTTGGAGATCCACTGACACATAGATGAGCTGAGTCCCAGATGCTCCAGCTTGGTGGTGAGTGTGGAGGGAATTATGGTGTTAAATGCAGAGCTGTAGTCTATGAAGAGCATTTTAACATAATTCCCCCTTCTAGTGTCCAAGTGAGTGAGTGATGTGTGGAGGAGATGAGAGATGGCATCGTCTGTGGAACGATTTGGACTGTAAGCGAACTGTAGTGGGTCCAGTGTGTCTGGTAGTGAAGAAATGATGAAGTCTCTGACCAGGCGTTCAAAGCACTTCATCACTACTGAGGTGAGGGCTACAGGGCGATAGTCATTGAGAGAAGCAGGGTGGGGTTTCTTCGGGACAGGAACAATGATGGACTCTTTGAAGCATGTGGGGATCACCGACTGAGATAAAGAGATGTTGAATATCTCAGTGAACACAGGAGCTAGCTGGTATGCGCAGTCTCTTAGGATACGACCTGGGATGCCGTCTGGTCCTGCTGCTATCGGTATCGGTACTGGTCTTGGTATCAGCAACACTGATTGTATTTACTAGATATCATGTCGATACCAAAATTTGCAGCGTTGCGCAGCACTGGTGGTCGTCAACAGTAAATCCATGTGAGGAGGAGAAGTCTGCCAGTGTTCATCCAGCCTGCATCGCTTTCTCAGAACTGGAGCTAAATGTCCTAGTGATATGAATTTAAAACAGTTTCCAAATCAGTTTCACTTGTATGAACATCATAAATGCCTGAAGGGCTGAACGTGGCCACCTCCCTGTACAGTATGCTGCCATCCATGAAATGCTTGCTGGGACTCTTTCCCCGCTTTCCATTTTCCACCAGAATGTGTCTGCTTTGCTGGCAAACTGAATTGCATCTTTTCTCTGTTTTCCTCTCTCTTTTTCCTCATTAACCGTGAACACACGTGCAGAGGAAGGTCCGTCACACCGTGCAGTTTACTGTGTCAGGATGATTTCAAACAGGTCTAAATGCAGGAACGTTTAGGTTTAGACACCCGCCCACGCACACCGTTGCCTTTGATTTTTCTTTTTTTTTTCTTTTTAAGTTTTGAGTGTGTGTGTGTGTGTGTGTGTGTGTGTGAGAGAGAGAGGGAGAAGGGTGTCAGTGGTGAAAACAGTGAATGTCCCTGGTGTCTTGAGGTATTACACTGATGCGCAGCCATGCAAACAGGCCTAGGAGGGCCTTTCTGAATCAGTGGACAGGACCGACGCAACCTTTTCAACTCACATTAAACCAGGCTCACCTCACTGTGCTACAAGTTAGTGGGAGAGCGACACGGAGAGGGTGGAGGAAGGGAAGATAAGAGATGGAGATGAGGGGGGCTTGCTATACCTTGTGAAAATGTGCCCTTTCATCTTTGTTGTGTTCCCGTCTGTCTGTGTGTGTTTGTGTTGCCTGGCTCAGGAGAAAGCACATACAGTACACTGTGCACGTCCAGGATTTACTGTATACTGTACTGAGGTTCCAAATTTACACTTGATGAGGGGAAATAAGAAGTGATTATGCTCTAGTAGAGGTGATTGTTTTAATGCAGAATAGGCTGAGCACTGATCAGAGCATGCTATAGGTGTTCTATAGGTGTTCATGATGTCGTTTTTAATATCAGCTCGTGTCCAATCAAACCCCGGCCCTACATACCCTTACAGGCCCAAATAAAAAGGCACGCATGGCTGCACTTCTCCTATCTCAGCAACAATCTGCAGAAAAACGTCTCCACAAATCAAACTCTGTGTGTGTTTGTGCGTGTGTGTGCATGCTTTGTATGTGTGTGCACGGGTGTGTGTGTCTCAGTGCATCAGACCGGTGAAGAGAAGAATAACCCAATTACAGAGACAGTCTGCCTCAACGACATACAGTATGTACACGGAAAGAAAGAGAGGTGTGTGTGTGTGTGTGTGTGTGTGTGTGTGTGTGTGCCTGAGAGCGAGAGACAAACAAAGACAAGCACAGTGAGGAAGAATGATTTTTAATGAAAAGAACACAGCAGAAAAAGGGGGAGAACAAGAGCAGAAATTGCCAGGCGGCTCCAGCGTGCGAGCGCAGAATAAACCGGATGTGTGCTGAACAAAGGTGAGGCAGAAAAAAATGCATAAAAGGTAGCTGTGGAAAATTTTAATATTTGGGGAGACCTCAAATATTGGAATTTATTTAAATGAGAACTCCTGAGGGGTGGTACTGCACCGTGCACACCTCAGTTCATGTACAAAGTCTTTTTTATTTCTTTTTTTTTTAGGGAGAAAAACGGGGGGAGGAGGGGAAATTGGCCCTGAACCTGACAATTTGGTGGATTGGAGGATGCGGTTGCATAGCAACAGACAGCAGCCGAGTACCTAAAAAGCAAAAAGAAAAAGAAAGACTATTTGGTCTGTTAAATATTCACTCCCTGCTAAGACAACACTCAAAGGCAAATGTGTTTCCATACAACCAGATTTAGAAAAGCTCATAAGTTAGCAGTTGTAGGAACACTGTTTATTTAAAAACTTTTCATCAAAGGTAGACACCAACATGGCTCAACCTTATATGTAAAATTGAGGCTTGCTTACATTATATAACAATCAGTCTCACAAAAAAAGATGTGTTCGACAGTGTGGAGTCACATATTTCATCCTCCACATGCATGGCACATATTGTGTTTACATATTATCTAATAAGCTAACGCACAATGGGGAATTTGCATTTGAAATGCCACTCGGTGTGTTTAGAAGCTTAGAGCATGCGGCAAGGGGGATCACAGCAGAGGTGTTTTTTTCATATTACAGATAAACACGAGGCAATTTCCCCCTTCAATTTATTAACATTTCAAGCACCAATCCTCAATCATCCCTTGGACACCAGCGGACGCGTAGGACTGGCGCTCTCCTTCATTGTCCTGCAGGTTTTCAATAAAGCGCTAAGCTGCACGAGTTGTTTGTTGTCTGTAAAGTCAGCTGCAGATTATAACAGATGACAAAAAAAAGAGAGAAGCACAAATAAGATTCCCTTTTATTGGACATCTCCACTACACAATACCCATACATTACCTGCCAGTGAATATTACATTAGAAAAATCGGCCCTTTTTTATGGTTTAAATCTTGTTTGTGTTGAATCCACAGAAGTCCTGGAAATCAAAGCAATCACAAGCTTTTGCCAACTTCGCAGCCTCTCCTCTATCTGCGGCCGTGGTTATTAAGGTTTCTTTTGCACATGAATAGGGGCGCCGTTGCTCCGGGATATATTGTAAGTGACTGCTGTTCGTCTAGCCACCAGTGTTTCTCACAGAGCTGTGAATAATAGATAGGAAAGCTGACCAGAGATAATATGCCTCTCAATGAGAACATACCTCCTAGCGCATCTAGTGTCTAAGAGAATGCTAACAAGGAGCGCACATCCCCCCCACCATTTTTTTTTCTTTCAATAATTTTTGCAAAGCCGCAGAATGTTCCTTTTTCTTTTGGCTCTCATGAATTTATTAATAACAGAATTCCTTTCAAAACATCTCGTCTGGATAAGATGGATAACACGCTCCTTTTATCATGCGCCTCTCCTTCAGAGGCGCGCGCACACACACAAGCGTGCGCAGCATATATCGCGCTGACAGTGATGCGCTGTGAAATCGGATGGGAGGGCTGGATAGCGGTTTTTGTAGATTTTCGCCGCATAAATTTGGGTCACGGAATAGATTATCGCCCCACACGTGTCACTCTGACACTGATAGACGCTCGCAATCCCACGCCACTCATAAATTACACATGCTTCATGAAAATGAATTTGCCGTTTAAGTTGGTAAATGATCATTCAGTGGAGTGATGCGTAGTGTAGTCACAGTTTCTCTTTCTGCCATGTGAATATGTAACGTTGACTGAAATCTGTTTTCTCATCTTCAGGAATTCCATAAAAGTTTCAGTCTGACGAGGCGTCAGTGTGACTGTTCCTGTTCCGGCTTCCTTTCAGGCGAATTTAAATAGCCTTGGTCCTTATACAATGAGGCACAGATTCTGGACGGCTGAGGCCGTATCAAAAGGATCCTATGGAAAAATAAAGGCAGACAGCTCTGTCGCTCAGCAGAGGCACTCTACTGTAAAGAATTCATAGTGTTTGAAGTCAATGACAGCTTTTAGGGATTTGGTGGAGACTCAAGCCGTCTCTTTTTCCACTCTTGCACATAAAGATGAGTCTCGGGTACGTGTGCGTCTCATGTGTGGATGTGCCTGAAGGTGACAAAGACATAAAGTACAATTTCAGCTCCCCTTCAAAGCCACCAGTGCTGTTTCTAAAGATTTAAAAATGACTTTTCCGATTAACGTCATCTCGCCTCGTATTTAAAGGCCTGATTTGCATTTATCTTTGCGTTCCTAAATGACCGGCGTGAATGCTGTGCTAAATTAGCGTCCCTGCTTTTTAGGACTTAAGATGATGTGTAGGCAAGTGAAACTTGGGCAGGGCTGGGAATAGATAACTGTCATGTCTGAGGCCCGGATAAGAGGTAAAAATCCAGCTTTCAGTGTAGAAGATGGGATGTCAACTCTGGTCAGTCCATCCGCCGCCCAGTAACCCTCCTCCTCCTCCTTCTTTAAAGACATTATTCTAACCCGACTGAACCAGTCTGATTACTTTGTTGACTGGTGAAAACAGCCTGGACAGCCAGTGTGTGAAATATTAAGGGGGGAGGTTTAAAGACCCTAAACTGGCATGTCATATCCAGTTTGCATAAAAACTACCAAATGCAATTTCGTCAAGCTCACCATGTACAGACAAACCTGTTAATGCTTGGTGTAGATGCAGAACAATTAAATACCCTAATAAATACCAGTTAATAAAAGGTGCTAGACACATTCCTCAGGTATTTTGGTCCATATTGACATGATGGCATCACACAGTCAGGGTGTGCGGGACTCCAATCTCTTGTTCCACCGCGTCCCAAAGGTGCTCTACAGATGACTGTGGAGGCCATGTGAATACTGTGAACTCCTTCCCACATTGAAGAAACCAGTTTGAGATGATTTGAGCTTTGTGATGCATAATACTGCTGGATGCAGTAAACCGTGGTCATAAAGGATTAACGTGGTCAGCAGCAATGCTCAGGCAGGCCGTGGCATTTTAACCATGCTCAACGGGTACTAAGGGGCCCAAAGTGTGCCAGGAAAATATCCCCACTCCACTGTACCACCAGCAGCCTAAACAGTTTATACAAAGCAGGACGGATCCGTATTTTCATGTTGCCTATGTTTTTCCAATCTTCTATTGTCCAATTCCAGTGGGCCTGTGCAGACTATCCGATTGTTAAGTGATGACGTGAGGAATCCTTCTTTCGGGCCTAAAGTAGTCTGCATTTAATATGGCTTTTGTGTTGTTAACATGTTTAATGTTATGTATTTTCTTCTATTTAATCTCAAAATGCTCCTAAAACAGTCAGTGATCCCTGTTGACCTCCCTCGGCTTTTATTACCGCTAATCATTTATTTAAGCTCAGTTTTTAAAACCTTAGGATGTAACTACAGCCCATCCCATGCAGCAGTACATGATGGACTAACCTCGTATTGTGGATGGATTATCTCAGTTGTTCTCTGGCTGAAGTTTGGTCCTTTTACAGCATCCTGCCATGCGATTACATTTGTCCCTGACCACCGAGAACACTCATGTTAACTTTTATCGAGTGGAAAAAAAGTTAGCTTGTTTATATTATGCTAACATAGCTGTGTCACTAGCGGTCACGTAGCACATCATTATATACCAGCTAGCCAAACTTCAGTAACCCTAGAAACGTCACGGCTGTTTAGTTTTCTGTCTTCATTTATGCTGGAAGTGATAACAGAGCTGTACGTTTTAATTTGTTTCCAAAACCCCACAGTCAGGACATGCTATATTGTATTTAGATAGAAGCTAGCGAGCTAACTCCCTGCTAACTTCTAACTCCGTTAAATGTCATAAATTCTGTTTTCATGGATGCCTGGATGTTAAACTCAATTGCTACACCTGGTAGAGCAGAATGCTGATCATTTTATTAAAGATGAAAGAATTTAGACAGTTTTTCAACTCTCAGTAATGCCATCGTGATCGTTTGATATATGGACCTGCAGCGGAGTTTAGGTCCAGACACGGCTAGTGACGTCAGACTTAACAACCGGATAGCATCATTGTCTTGTTCTTAGCTAACAGAAGTGGCACTGGGTGTGAAACGCTCTTCTGCATACCTTGGTTGTAACGTTACTGTTCTCTACAAGCCATTCCTCTGACCTCTCACATCAACAGCATATTTTCACCCAGAGAACTGCCACTCACTGGATATTTTCTCATTTTCAAACCCTTCTGTGTAAACCCTAGAGGTGGTTCTGTGGGAAAATCCCAGTAGATCAGCAGTTTCTGAAAAACTCAGATCAGCCTGCCTGGCACCAACAGCCATGCCACGTTGAAAGTAACTTCACATCAGCCCTTTCTTCCTCATTCTGATGCTTAATTTCTTAAGTTTACTGAGTTGCTGCTGTGTGAATGAGTAACTAGATATTTATGGTAATGAGTAGTGGAACAGGCTTACTGAATGAAGAGTCTTTGCCTGAAATGTCTTGGTAGGTGGGGGAAGAAAAAATTAAAAAAATTAACCATATCTCAAAGACACACATAAAAACTACTTGAATTTTAAGCTATCTAAAATGTGAATTTCAAATTTCTAAAAGCTCTTTGCAAATGTTTTTTACCGTCAAATGTTAAGTAGAAAAACCCACCAAAAATTCGACAGTGAACAGACAGCTAATGAGGTTTGTGTTGGTTCTTCGGCTGCCTGCTTGGATATTACCCTGACTGCTCTGCCACAGCACAGCCAACCACTGATATGGAAAATACCCTGGCAGGTTCACTAGAAAGCCTCCAAAGCAGCGACCTGTCACAGGGTTGGACTTAAAATAAATGGAAGAATGCAAGACGTCCAATACCTGGCTTGACATAAAAAGGAAAAAAGCAAAGCTGTGTTTTTTTTTCCAGCAAGGAAACAAGTTTGTTTCTTTCTGAGAAATATCAGGGGCACACCTGGCAGAAGAATGAATAAAAGAAGATGTTTGTGTGCCAGATGCTAGAAAAAAAAATCTGCAAGTGCAAAGTCAGTGTTGCTGATAAAAGATCAGTGGAACTGGCCCAGACAAGGCAAACAAAGATACTCCACGGAATCAAGGGTGTCTGGACAGCATATCTTTTATATGTACAATGGAAAAACCTGTTAAGGATTTTGGTCCCATTTGAGCTTCAACAGCAAGTGAAGATAAACTAGTGCAGTGTACCGAGCAAAGGCGTCTCTGATTGTCCTTAACATAAGACATTGTGTATTGATTCTCTATCTGGCAGCTGACGGTTGTTGCAAACACATTATGATGCAATTTGAGGTTCCTTACAAAATAAGACTGGCATCAGGTAGTTAACCCCGCAGCACCAAATGCAGCAAATTATGAGTCAAATTAAATAAAGCTTAATGCAAATCACAAATAAACACAGCTCAGCAAAAATATGCATAAGTACATATAAGCCCCTTTTCCATTAGTACAGCAGTTCCTAACCCCCGGGCCACGGACCAGTACCGCTCTGTGAGTCGTTTGGTACCGGGCCGCTAGAGTTGAGGCTCGGGTGTGAAATTTATGTTTTCAGGGTTTCTATTGTTTTTTTTAATCGTTTTTTTCATTAACTCGGTCTCCCTGGGTCTTTTTCCGTGTCCGTGGCGCAAAAAAGGTTGGGGACCGCTGCATTAGTACCTACCGGGATCGACTTGCCACAGTTTTCAGGGTTTTCCATTAGGTCATAGTACCTGTTACCAGGTACTTTTTTTAATACTTGCTCGGCAGGGGTTTCAAGCGATCTGAGCAGGCACTAAAATGTGATGTGGTCAAACTGCATGCCACCGATTGGCTGGTCAGTAGCGTCACTCGATGAGTCATGAGAGTGTCTCGTGCATGAAAATTAAAACAGGCATTTTTTAAAATCCAGCAATGAGGGAAATGGCTACCAAAAAAAAAAGCCATGTTCCCCAAGTCTGACGAAAAGCCACAGACCGAGCAGCAGGTATATTCTTGCCTCGACGTCCCCCTTTTTTGTAGCGTTCATGTCGCATATTGATTACCTCACAGGACGCTCAGACACATTGCTATTACGATAAGCATGCATGTTAGCTAGCACGAGATTCTAATGAAAATCCAGTCGAATCAAGTTGTGGCGATCCGTGGCAAGTCTATCGAAGTAGTAGCTAATGGAAGGGGCTATAGTAAAACTTGAGCTTGTAATGCTAAAAGGCTAAACCTTCTAGAGTAGCAGGAGTGCTACTTGCCAGCAGTGTTGCCAACTTAGTGACTTTGTCGCTATATTTAGCGAGTTTTCAGACTCCCTTAGCGACTTTTTTTTCTAAAAAGCGACTAGCAACAAATCTGGCGACTTTTTCTGGTATAACTGGAGACTTATTTATGACGACTTTTTGACGTGAAAACGCATATCGCTCTTATTCTCAACAAGCAGCGGTGCTGCCGTGGGCACCTCACCCGTGCCAAAGCGCTCACGGGTGGAGGATAGTCCTCCTCCGCTGCTATCAGGGCAGCAGATGTTCACACCTGTACGTCCAAACTGCAAATGAATCACGCATGAACGAAGCCGCTGCTCCCGCACTGACTGTAACGCAGTCAGTTCTTCTTTTACTGTTATGCTGTTTTGTGGATCACAAGCTTTAAAATTACTTATAAACACACACCACACACACAAAGGCACACCAGAGTGCCATTTTCAGGTTACTTTTACCGGTCCAAGCCCGGATAAAGGAGCAGGGTTAGAATTGTGACATAAAAAAAACCAAATGGTAAATGGCCTGTATTTGTATAGCGCCTTACTAGTCCCTAAAGACCCCAAAGCGCTTTACATATCCAGTCATCCACCCATTCACACACACATTCACACACACTAAAAAAAAACAATAATTGCTAAAAGAAATTTAATTTATAGTTCTAAATGAATTCCAAATGCAATTTTTACTCACTTTATGTCTCTTCCACGATGTTGTTTCTCTCTCCAACAACGTAGGTTACAATTACATTAGCATGACCAATTATGCAAATTAGGCGATGACATCATTTAGCGACTTCTAGCGACTTTTAGGACAACCATTAGCGATTTTCCTTACTGAGGAGTTGGCAACACTGCTTGCCAGATGGTAAGGCTACTAGCCATTAACCGTGGACTAAAGCAGTTACAGTTTGGCAGTTAAATCTTTGGACAGTTAACATATCAACAAAAATAAAATGGCATAAAAAGTGGGAAGGGGCTTTAAAGGAGTTAAGCTAATCAGTGTTGGCTTACTGTGTTTACGTCAGTGTTATCAACCTCAAGATTAGTGTTTGACTAGTGAACAAAGCAAAACACCTATATCTGATAGTTTACACTATGCCACAAGAAAGTATTGTGTTTTTTCTTTTGAAAATGCAGAAGCACTCTAAGTTCCTAAAATACTCACTGGGTTCAGTTAAAACAGGGTTTAACAGACCTCTTCCACCTTGTAGTAGTGAAAAAAAAAAGCTACAACCTACTTTTGGAGCAGGTTTCTAGCAGATGTCACATTAAGGCAAATTTGAATGACATGTGTAACGTACTGTACATAATGTGTAGCATAGAGCCTGCTAGAAGCTCCCAATCCTCTTAGCGAGGCTCTTGTTTGTTTAGAAAATAAATAGTACCATAGATTCAGTACCATAATTCATATGTCAATAAGGATGTTCAACAGCCTCTGTGGTTTTGTTCTATGTTTTCCTGCTCCAGTGCTAAAGGTTTTACAGGAGATCTATTGGCATTCTTTTTCTTTTTTTTCCTGGTTCATGCAGCTTGGCTATGAGGCGAAGCAGAGACAGCTTTGTTGTCTTATGTTTAGGTGACAGGCAGGAGGTCCACCCCTCTCGCCCCCACATATATCACCTCCTCTCCGCTTGGTGCACATCAAGGGGATTAGCGTCTTCCTTCTCGCGTGAAACGAGCAACATCAATGGAGACCTGCGAAAGATTCACCCGATGTTCTGCATAAAGCGCGAGCTTCCGAGCCGTTTATGCAGCCCTTTGTGAGGTAAACACTTCAACATCAATCGATCGGCTGGGGAACAGGCAGAGCCTTTTACGGATTCACCTTCCCCTCCCACGAAACGAGGGGATGCGGCATCATCTTGATGGGTTTAATTCTGGGGAGAAAAGAAGGGAGTAAAGGTGAAACAGAGGAAGCAGAAAGGAGGAAAAGCGAAAATGACGGCCTCCTCCCACTGGGTTTGGCTCCAGCTGGTGGGAGGAAGTAAAAAATGAAAATTTTATGAAGGCACTTTTGCTTTCTGTAAACAACATTTGTTTCTCAAGGCCCGTAAAAATCAGCCGAGTTCGTTTACATCTAACCGTCATTATCATTAGAAGTCCTGATCCCAAAAAACTCTGGGTCAGACTCGAGCTGGTCGGATTAAAAGAAAAATGAAAATTCTAAGAAGACACTGAAAATCTTTCCTTCTTTTGCTTTCTGTAAACAATACTTAACTCTAAAGGCCGGGAAACATCAGCCGTGTTCGTTAACATCTAACCGTCATTACCATTAGAAGTGCAGATCCCGAAAGTCTTATCAGTGCCTCTATTCCTGCTGATATCAGCACCCTGCCTCCCCCCTTCCCCACTGTGGACACACACACACACACACACACACACACACACACACACACACACACACACACACACACACACACACACACACAAACACCGTTATCTCTGCTATCTGGTATTTAGCCAACTCAGAGCTAATCCAGTGTGAACCCACTCCCTGGCTTCTGCTCAGCAGTTTGCAAACAGATTTGGAAAACAGACACACACACACACACACACACACACACACACACACACACAAAGGGAGTCAGAGTGTTTGGCCCTGGAGCAGGGAACATCACGCTCCAGTAATGTGATGCCGAGGCAACACTGCGCTACAGTAGTGTGGCATTAACATAAATGTGCATCTCAGCGCGAAGAAAGGGGAACATGGGGATATTTGGAGCTGTCTGCATGTGATAGCTGTCTGATTACCTCTGCTGTGACCTCGGTGTCCTCACAACAAACACACACACACGGCATTAAGCTGCCGAAATGTGTCCACCGTGACCATTCAGTTACTGTTTATTCAGTCTTTTAAGATAATCAAATTTTTCTTCGAGCAAGATGAAATTTCAGGCACTGAGGGAGATAATTAAACTGCAGGTCAGAAGACTCGTGCATCGTTGCAAAATCGGGACTTGTTATATGTGACAAAATGTGTGAGAGTAGCAGTCAGACGGCGTGAAGCCAGCCTTATAGAACTGATGTACTCCTTGTGGTCATTTTATTTTACAGCGTGGGGATTTTCTGCCTTCATAAGGACCCTGGAATGCTTGTGTAACTGCTGTTTGACACCAATTATCCGTCCTACTAGAAATTTATGAGAGATATAACTTGTTGTTTAATGGCAGCACTCACATGGTGAACAGTGGGATTAAAATAGAGCACAAAGGTGATCCTACGAGATATTGTCCCTGTATTTGCATTACTTTTGATTTTAAGTAAATCCTGAACCACAAATTTGGGAGGAAAATTTCAACAGTCTTTTTCCCGGTCACAAAACACTGCAGTAGCTCTGTACCTTCTCAGTGATACTTCAGGGTGCGTGGGAATTGATCCAAGCAATCTCTGAGTGTTAGAGAAGGCATCCAGCTGCATCCCTTGGGTGCCCTGTGGTGGGTGCTTAAGGAGTGTGGGGTATCAGTATGTTTTCACAGGCCTTTCAGTTCATGCACAGCCACACTGAGAGCATGGCTCAAATTACTGGAAACAAGTCAGACTCGTTCCTGATGAGTACTGGATTCTGCCAAGGCTGCCCCTTGTCACAGATTTGGTTCATACATTTGCTGACCTCCAGATCTGCTCGCCTGATTTTTTGCGGACGATGTCGCCATGTTGGCTTCACTGAAAGGTGACCTCCACCTTGCACTGGGGTGGTTTGCAACCAGGTGCGAAGCGGCTGGGATGAGAGTTAGCACCTCCATATCTGAGGTCACGGTTCTCAGCCCGAAGAGGATAGAGTCCTATTAGGGAGGAGTTGCTTTCCCAAGTGGAGGAGTGCAAGTATCTTGGGGTCGTGTTCAGGAGTATGGAAAGAAAGTAGCGTGAGATTGAAGGATGAATTGGTGCAGCATCTGCAGTGATATGGATGTGGACCAGTTTGTTGCGGTAAAGTGAGAAGGCAAAGCTGCTGATTTACTGTTGAGCTGCATTCCCAATCTCACCTATGGCCATGAGCTGTGACCAAAAGAATAAACTTCCTCCAAAGGGGTCTCGGATTGTTTGGGAACAGAACAGAAGATCTGAATGTGGTGAATGAGAAGAGGCAGCTCTGGGCTTCTTTGCTTTGATTGCTGACTCCCCTGCAACCAGAATATTAATACATCTGTTTTAAAAACCTTTTCTGTCAAGTCTTTGCAACTCGGGGAAAACAAACCCCGTTCACGTCTTTATTCCCCCAGTTTTAGTATGGAGTGCATACTCAATGCCTATCAGTGTTGCCAGCATATAGGGGTAAATAATAAAGGTTAGCAAAAGCTTAGCAACTGCAGTAATCACATTACATGTAACATGTCTGTCTAATGTCAGTGTTTATTGTATATAAAAGGATCTCAGATGACCAGTAGCATCACAGTAAAAAGATATACTAAGTTTCAATGCCGGCTCTTCCACAGAACAGTGTTTCTCTGTGGTGAACTCTGAATCAACAGGACAAGCCCCTGGGGCTCCTTTCTCACCTGTGTGTGAACAGACCGTTTTGCATAAGCAGCTTTTTTTTTAATGAGCTACTGCTGTGTTTGGCAGCCACATAGATGAATAGTTAGCTTAGAGCCGATTGGTCACTTTCCAACAGGTCTACATAAACATTAAAGCATTAAAAAAGAAAGAAATCCCCCCTTTTTAGATGCTGTCTCATTTTCCACGTCAACCTGTTCACACTTTTGTGAACTGCTTATACACTGGCCATTTTCCACCCATATGTTTGCGTGACTTGGGCAAATTCTACACTAAACTTTCTCAGCTGTGAAGACGGCTGCTTTTCCCCCCCTAACAATAAAACAACATTTTGAGGCTGCAGCTACTGTGTGACTCATTAGGATGGATGCCTCGTGGAGTGCAGCGCTACACTGTTGATAGCACTTTAAATCCTTCCACTTCCCTCGCATGTTCTCTTTCTTTCTGTCTCACTCACTCAGTCTGTGGTTTTCCTCAGGAGACCAGGTTAGATAAGACCGCCTGCGCTATAAAAGCAAGAAAGAGCCCGGGGAGAAGCGTACGACACACGGGAGCGCTCTCAGCAAGTTTAAAGCAGGAGACATGATGTGCTGTTCTAAGGCGATAAACATTCATACACATATATGCGATATGTGGGTGACAAACACAGACAACCCATTTTCTTCCTCTCATCTGATCCTTCTTCAGCCTGTCTCCTCCTCCTCCTCCCGAATGTTTCTAATCGTGGAACCCCCTTGAGGCTGTTGCGTTATTATGGAATTATTTTTATTGTTCGGTCAGTCTGGGCCAGCACGAACCTGTCGACCACGTCTCATTCAGACACACACAGACACATGCACACTAAGATTATATATATATATATATATATATATATATATATATATATATATATATATATATATATATATATATATATATACATATATATCAGAAAACTGTTTATTGCACCTGTTCCTGCTGTGTGCCAACAGCCTGCTATGACTGCACATACAGCTCCGCGCCGTTGACTCAGTGTTGTGTAACAAACAGATCGACTCTCTCCCCGCCACTTTGCTTGGGTTGGCAATTGTTTGATTTCAGTATCTCACAGACAGCACCGCGGTGGTCAAGTTAATGAGCAAAAATCCACCCCCTCTTAGCGCTTTTAAAGGAAGGAGTTCATAAAAAAGAAGAAGAAGAAGCCAAACGCTGATCATTTTAACAAGCTGCACGGTGCGTGTAAAAAACTTTTTTCTATCATACACTGGTGGGGAATTCCTCATGTGGAAGGGTCACATTTGTTTCCATTTTGGCAGTGCATGTGAACCAGCAGTGTATTAAGGAAAGTTCAAGAAGTATATTTGTTTTATAAAAGCCATTTGTTTCAGAATTAATATGATCATTAATTGAATAAAAGAATAATATACGATCTGTCATTTATTAAAAGGTCGTTAGGTTTGTTCTCCCTGAGTCTGGTTCTGCTGGAGGTTTCTTCCTGAGTTTTTTCTACCCAGTGTCACCAGGTTTGTTGTAGGGTTTTTACCTTATAATATGAAGCGCCTTGAACTGAACTGAATTCCAAAAGAAGAACTTTAGTCTTCCCTTTCTAGTATGTGTCTAGTTTTTAAGCTTTGACCAGCTGCACTCGCATGGAGTTGCGTTATGCTTGGGGTTGTCAGAGCTTTTATATACGGATCGGGGGCTCTACTTTCAGTTTTAGCCTCATTAAAATCAGTTTCAAGCCAGTGTTTGTGGTGGAACTGTGCTACTACAAGTAGTGGTAAGTTTAGTTCACCCAAAGCTTTTAAAGTTTCTTGATTTGTATATTTTTTCAGCCGAGGTTAAGACATTCACCTTACATGCAAAAGATTCCCTGTTTGAGATGAGGAGGAGATACAAACCTAACCTCAGGGGGTCAAAAGCTAATGCACCCCTGGGCCCGACTGTCCCAAGCTAGAAAAACTGGGAGGGTTGTGTCAGGTAGGACACTGAGTGTGAAATCAAACACGCAGACCCATCTGCTGTGGTGATTCCTTGGGAATTAAGCAAGCAGCTGAAAGTCTTTTAACATGACTAACTGCTATTTTGCTTCACTTTTGCTCGTATCTGATGCTGCTGGCAATAGTTTGGCTATTGCTGATAATTTTTTATGTTTCTATAGACAAAATTAGCAATATGAAAGAAGCCCATTGTGCTTGCAGTGAAGTAGCTTTACAAAGTATGTTACTTAGAACAAGGATGTCAAACTCATTTTACGTTGTGGGCCACATGAAGTCCACTTTCATCCCAAGTGGGCCGGACCAGTGAAAACCCCCCGTCCTGTCAGCGTACAGAACTTTAATTACACGTGTCATGACTGAAATATCGCAATGTAAGAAAAAGAAATTCAATTTCAACCACAACCTCAGTTTCTCTACATAATAAAGTACTAAACTGTTTGCTTAACTAAAAGTCCAAAATTTACGCCCTCCTTCACACCACCGAAGTCATCCAGTGGGCTGGATTGGAGTCTTTGCCAGTAGGGCTGTTCGATATAACGATATATATCGGATGACGATATAAAAACATCTGTCGTTTTATTTTACGCTATCGTTTGTTTCGTGGTGTCGCAAAATAAACTGTTTACGGCAATATTTTTTCATCGTTTTGATGGTCACTGTAGTGGCTATATTAAGTTCTCTCTTTCTCTTATATTTTATATAACCATACTACGAACGGACAAGCGCCTTTTTATGCGTTGTCGTTAGCAACAGCGACGGTAAAACCATCGCGTGTCCGCTTGTTTATTTTCCACATAAACCTTTCACAAAAAAGGTCAAGATCCTGTTGAGACTTTTCAAAATAAACTGAATCACGTGAAAAAGTATGCAGAGTATTGACGGATGAGAAGCAAAAAAGAGTCATCAGGCGCTAAAAAATAAACCTTAGACTCAAACGTTAGAACAGGCTTTTCCCCGCAGCAAGCCGTGTAATAAATACTCACAAAGAAAACGGCGGCTGTTACAACTTATGTGTAAAAATGTATAGTTTCATGCATCAGTTAAAACACTCGACTGCAGGTACACGATGCCCAGCTGGAAACACTTCAGCTGCCCGAGAGTCACAGAATTTACAGAAAATGTTACACTTTTGTGATTTATATCGTTATCGGGATGATAGATGTCTTATATCGGGATATGAGATTTTGGTCATATCGCACAGCCCTATTTGCCAGGCTGATTCTGGCAAATAGGGCCTTATGTTTGACACCCCTGATTTAGAATATTAGCAGTTTGTTTCACTTGCAACCATCTCATACTGTCAGCAGAGTTTTTAGAAAAATGTAAACTATATTCACAAAACAGTAGGCAGTGAAGACTTAAATATATCCTCCCATTAGTTGGTGGAGAACAAAAACAGAGCTAAAAGAGGTTAAACGTATCATAGTATGACTAGAAAGAAAATGAGTTAACGTTGATGTAGCTCCTGGCTAAACTAACCAGATTGCTAACAAGCTAAAGTAGTTTCCTTGAAAGAAGATAAGTCTGTTTTCTGCTCCCTAGACTCGCGTAAGAAAGATACAAGATACAACTTGCTTTACTTAACATGTTTATCCTCTGAACAAAACAGATGCCCTATTTCTGATTAATCAGACTCAACTTCAGAGTCACAATTCTGGCACACATAAATTGCCTGGCCTGAGGTGCAAGCATCATGGGCCCATTTGTTGCATTTTACGCATTTTACCCAGGTCTCTTTTGGACGACTGTTTGAAAATGGCTCCACACAGACAAGGCAGAAGCACTCTTATCATCTGATGATGACTCTTGAATTATTTTTCTTCTTTTAGCTGCGTTGTGTCGGTTAGAATTGCTGATTTGCGTCGTTTTCTTCCTTTGCTGGATGGTTTTCGGCGGCCAGCTTTTGGATATGGCCGGATGTCCTCTGGAGTTGGTAGTCCCCTGTCAGTAATTGCAGTGCTGGGTAAGGGTGAGCTCGTGATAGAGATGGTGCTGGAGCTTGGCAGTTCAGAGTTGGTGCTGGGGCCTAGCAGTGCAGAGTTGGTGCTGGGGCCTAGCAGTGCAGAGTTGGTGCTGGGGCCTGGCAGTGCAGAGGTAGTGCTGGGGCCTGGCAGTGCAGAGTTGGTGCTGGGGCCTGGCAGGGCAGGGTCCGGAATAGGGCGATCTGTGACGTAGGATGGTGCAAACTCGGCTTCCAGAAATACATTTCTGTTGTAAGGTTGAATCCCAGCCACCCTAAAACCAGCCTGAATGTTCAATGGGGTTGCAGCCAGAGGATATGCAATTGCCACAATCCCAGGAATGTCATAAATAGACATTGTCTTCCCAGGGTTGTTCCTCATCCAGGCATCACATGTGCTGTTGATGTGCCTCTTTAGTGGCCCGTAGACAGACCTGTCTAATGGTTGGAGCCGATGTGAGCAGTGGGGTGGGAATGACAGCATGATTATGCCATTTGCTTTGGCATAATTGAGTCCATCAATGGACAGATGAGACTCGTGGTTGTCCAAAAGGAGTAAACAGGGCTTCTCCTTTGAACACTTTGTATGTTCATTGAAATGTTGCAGGAATTCAACAAAGTGTGTGTCTTTCATCCATCCAGAGGAATTTGCCCCTCCTTTGCTGCCGGGTGGCCCGTTGATCAGGAAATGGTCACGGAAGTGGACACGCGGGAAAATAAAGTATGGAGGTAAACTATTCCCTATGGCTGAGACAGCACAGGCCAGTGTGACAAGGGTTCCCCTTTCAGCAGAGGTCAATGACCCTACTTGTTTGAATCCACGTCTGGCCAACACTTTGTCTGGTTTATGTACAGTGGTGACCCCAGTTTCATCAACATTCCAAATGTCTCCTGGTCCAAACTCATATTTGCATAACACTTTCTCTAAGTTGTCAAAGAAAGCATTGACATTCTCTCTGTTGAAGCTACTTGCCCTGGCAAGGCTAGTTGCTTCTGGCTTTCTCAGTGACAATGTTGTATGCCGCTTTAAAAAGCCTGTAAACCACTCATTGCTGGCCTTTTCTTTTTCTGCCCACAAAGGCACAAACTTCAGTTCGTGTGCCACAGCAAACTGGTAGGCAAGCTTTCTGACCTCACTTGGTGACAGACCAAAATAAATGTCAGCTGACCTAGTAATATACTCAACAAGCTGCTTTTCCAAATCAGGGGAAAAAATCTTCCTTGGCGTTGTATAACCAACCATTGTTGTTGGCATGGCTGTCTGACTTTCAATTTCTTCTCTGGTAATCTTTTGACAATACCGAGTTAGAGTACGGTAATTTATGTCAAAATCCTTTGCTGTACTTCTGATTGATTTGTTCTGCATCTTTACCTGCCTGACTGCCTTTAACATAATGTCAGGTGGTGTTCTGCCACGCTCTGTCTTTCCTTGATAATTTCGAACCATCTTACTTTCTTCCTTCCTTCCTTCCTTCCTTCCTTCCTTCCTTAATTCCTGCCTCTCCTTCCTTTCTTCAAAAACCTTATTACAAATACAAATGAATTACAATATCACAATTTTTTGGAGCATTTATTTGTACTGGGGCAAGTTGTCACATGTGACGACTTGCCCCAAAGTTAATGAGACAACTTGCCCCAAACTGACATTTATGCTAATTTTGGCTAAATGTCAGGGTTAACTCAACATAGCACATCAGCTGAAGTATCAAAAGACACGTTAATGTCTCCTCTATTTTGTGTAAAATAATAATTTGTAACATCTATACCTAACAAAGTTGTACTGAAGAAAATTTAAAGTGATTTATTTTTCCTTTTAGGTCAAAAAAATAAAAAAGATGTGCTCACCTCAGATTAGAGCAGTCTTGACCACATGTGAACAGGAGGTTGACTATAGAAGAAGAAGTCACACAAAGTGGCTATTTCATTTTTGAGATAGAGCCTCTAGTGTTGGAGTTATGAACAGTGTGACAACTTACCCGTGTGACAACTTACCCCGCTCTCCCCTACTGTTTACACAACCTGCACAAACGTGCTCATGTGCAGGACTCCAAAAACCAAACAGCACGTAGCAGCGACTGTGCATAAGTCAAATGTGGATAGTACAGATAGTAGCGGCGGTGGACACTTTTCATAGTTTTAACACTCTGTTTCTTCTTTTGCTTAATGTTGCAGGCTTATGAACCCACATCAGCACAAGCAAGAGAAGCCCATATACTAGTTGTAGCACATATTTTGGACACTGCCTCCATCTGGCAGCAGACACTTTCCGTAGGGAGACGGGCTATCTGTAGCCGGCTATGGTCTGCCAACAGAGAACCGTCCTCAGCCCATAACGGTCCCCTTCACCCCATCATGGCAGTAGCGCTGCTCAAGATGTGACCAACCCTCTGATGCTAATCAATGCAATACACCCCGGGCATTGCCAGGGACTGACCCGTGTGTGTGGCTGTGTGACACGCACACAAACACAAGCACACACCTCCTCAGACAGCGGACCGATTACGCATCACAACACAGCTGATTTGCCCCGTGGCTTGACACTCGCTGTCCACTTCGATCACGTTACCCTTCCCAGCAAGCCCAGCGCCGTGTGTTTGCCTGTGCCCGAGTGTTTACATGCACTGGGTTCATCTGGATATTGCTGTTATTCCACAGCGCTTTCAGCAATGTAATTTGTCACTACTTGTAAAGTGTTAAGCAGAGGGAAAAAAGCTGAAGGCAACAGGATGGAAGAAAAAGTGTGTCGTGGATTTCAGTCTAGTAGCTCTGCATTTTTATTTTTTTTCTAAGAAGGGGTCATGCTGGGTGATACTTGGAAAACTGTATGAGGGCTTTGACAGAGCAGTCTTAGCCTTAAATATATCTGTGCTCAGAAATAGTACTCCGCCCGAGGCTTTGAGCCATTCCAATGATATACCGTGGCTCACAAGCCAAATAAAGCCTGTGCAAACAGCCTCGAATTTCCCAACAAACACTTTACTGGAGCTTCGCATTTGAACCCCCTCTCCCCGAAATTGAGCTGGCCTCATCCCAGCAACTCTTAACTCTCTCTGCTAAGGAAAAAAACGCTCTCTTGTTCGCCTGTAAACTCCCTATTAAAAAGATCTGTGGGCCAGACCGCACTCCTCCACCGTTGTCAGATGGCCGCTGTTTGCAGTGGCAGAGGCACAGCATGAAAGGGTCTCGGGGTTTAAGGCAGCTACTAGTTTGGACGTCAGCGGAGAAGTGCCTTAAGACAAAAGACTGCTGGGGCATAGGCAGACTTAAAAGCTGATGTGAAACACAACCTGTTGTTAAATATTATAAAATTGAAAGTTTTACTGTTGGAGAAATATGGATGCAGGCAGGGTAGGGATGTATGGGCAGATGTAAGATATACACCAGATGGAACCAAACACACATACACACTCATTCTGAGTCTGTACTATTTTGGGAGATGGGGGAAGAAAATGGTCTAACTTGGCAAGTGTAAATATGTGTACTAGTGTAAGCAGTGGGTCTCTGGCAGGTCTCTGTGCATATGGGGGAAGTATAGGGTCTGGCACATGTTTAGTGTGGTGTCCCATTTTTTTTTGTGCATCTGGACTTGATAACTTTCCTCTTTAGCAGTAGTGAGAGAGAGAGAGAGAGAGAGAGAGAGAGAGAGAGAAAGAGAGAGAGAGAGAGAGAGAGAGAGAGAGAGAGAGAGAGAGACCTACGCAGTGACATCTCTATCTGTCTTGATCTGGACTGACTTTGAAACTTGGTCACAGCGGAGTAGTTTCTATATAATCAGGAAGGAGAGAGTGTGCGCCACGTGAAATGAGAAACACACTCCTTTCCATCCTCTATAGAAACATCCAAATACACACGTGTCTCAGTATGGACCGGTGTTGTTTTTAAAGCTGCTCTTGGTTTTTGTGATTTAAGTGGATGGTTTACATTTTGTGTAAATCTTTTAAGCCACATGGTGAGAAACTTCACCATTGTTTATTTTTGAAAGGACCGAGGTTACATGCTGCCATTTAGGGGTTCAAGCAGGTCGTTAATTTTTAAAATGAAATATTGCCAACTGGACCGTAATAAATCTCGAATACCCCAGATACAGCTTTGGTATCAGCATATCATTGGAACGTTAGCTCTAGTGTTTTAAACTGTATCGGCAAAGGCAGCTAGCTTTTTTTTAAAGTGCTTAAATGTTTTTCTAAGAAAAGAAAAGTTTGTACTATTCTGAATATGTTTAAGACTTCATAAGGTTCATAATGGTTTTGGGAATAATGACTGGGATCGCATTGGGAATTATTCACTAAGGAAAACATTCAAGACACTTACCAATTTTCTAATTTTTCAAATGCTGTGGGGACTTTAAGAGAGCTGTGCATGAATGAAAGGCTGCAAACCTCAATGAACAGAAGCAATGGTGTAAAGAAGAGCGGGCCAAAGTCCCTCTACTATATTTAAAGATTGCTAAGGTTACACAGAAAACAATTAGTTTAAGTTATTGTCGGTAAAGGTGGTTTTACAAGCCACTGAATTGTCGGGTGTACACCGTGGGGTGTGTAAATAATGACACAGTGCAATGTGTCGTATTTACACTATTTTAAGACCTTTTAAAGACTCAATCATTTTTATGATGTAAAAACTCGATAGAGGGTGAACTTTTTATTTATTTGTACCATGACCTAAATGCACAAATGAACAACTGGCTAATGCGTCAGAGCTAACAGGCTATCTCTTTGTGCTCCGGGATTCTCTCCTTTCCTTCATTGGGGTGAATTACACCAAAGTCAAACTCCAAAAGCAAAGCCTGCAGACATTTGGCGTGCATGCTATCAGATCCACTGAATGTGACAACTGAAGTAGAAGGATTCAATTTTTAATCTAAAATTTCACTCTTAATTTCAAATGTTAGTGTGACTGAAGCCTAACAACATCAGACAGTACAACTTGAAAGAAGCAGATTAATATGGGGAGCATGCTTATTTGTTTTCATGGTGAGAGTCAGATGAGGACATCGATAGCAAGCTTGTGTCTGGGTACTATAACATTGCCGGGGGCAGTTAGCGTAGCCTAGCATTACAAGTCGAAGCAGGGGGAACTAGCTTGTTTGGCTATGTCAAGTTTTAGAAAGTGAAGGTTACATTTCTGTTTAGCAGAAAAATTGCATTTTAGTTCACATTACAGCAGGAAATACAGCTGTTTAGCTAACCAGTTTGGGTCATTTATGTGAACAATCCCATTTTAGTGAGACCTTAAAGGTATACGGTGGATTTTTTTCCTCCAGTGTTTTGTTTGATTGCCTCTGATCTCTTCAATCTGAGCGAACCAGTCTTTCTGATATGTCCACAACCACGACACCGAGGTTAGTCCTTAATAGATTACGTTTGCCGACTGACAGACCACAATAAATCACAAAAGCTTTACAGAAGAAAACTAAACTAACCCTTCAAATGCCTGGTCCAGCTTCCATTTTCAAGGTGCTGACCTAAACAGAAAAACACAGAGCCAGCCGGATTTCACTGTACAATTTGATACATCGTTTTTTTTCTTCTGTAACTCCCCGGGGCCTAAGGATGTTCTCCCCAGGATAAAGACATTGTTAGTGTGACTGAGGTATGTGGCTTTAGAGACCGGCTGCTAACGTTAGCCAGATATATTTGCTTCACTATTGGTATTGATCCAAGTTGTCGATTCTTGCTCTGGGGAGCAATTATTACACACAGCAAGTCAGGACAGTCAGTGCAAGAATGGATGCAGTCGGTCCACCCATGGAAGAAAATGCACCTCACTGCACACACACACACACAAAAACACACACACACATCTACACCTGTTTGAAGAGTGAACACAACAAGCTTGTCCTCCGACGAAAAAAAGAAGAAAAAAAAGAAAAATTAAAACTAGCAGTGAGCTGAGTGAAGCTGATATAGCCTCAACAACCGAGCGAGAGATGCCAAAACCTCTCCTCCACACACACACACACACACACACACACACACACACACACACACACACACACACACCTCCTCTTCTCCTCCTCCACCTCCTCTACTCTCTGCAGCTGAGAGGCAAAGCAGACAGATAAGCAGGCAGCCAGAGACGGACTAATCCTCCCACAGTGAGAGACGTTCCGGATAGTATATGATGGGAATCAAGCTAAACTGACAGTAAGAGAGAGGGAGGCTACATGGGGAGATATGAGAGGCAAAAAAAGGCTAAAAGTGAGGTGAGGATACAGATTAGCAAAAGGTGAGAATGAAAAAAAAAAGGAGAGGATTTTTAAAACGTTCTTAGTGTGAAGCGAGGGCTGAGAGTTCGATCGGATCCACAAGTTTTTTTTCCTTCTCTCTCTCTCCTCCCCCTCCTCCTCGCATCGTGCCACCGTCTCGCACTGTTTTTGATAAACGTTGCTATTCTGCAACCATTTGCTTGCTTATTCGTCTCTCAATCATTCTTGACGATTCTCTCTCTCTCTCTCTGTCTGCACCCCCCCTCCCCTCCCTAACCTCCCACAGCATCCCTCTCTCCTGCTCGCTCTCACTCTCCCTCTCTTTCCCAGTCTGACTGAGGCTGATGTAGGTCAGTGCGTCTGGAGCCTGTCTGGAGCTGCTGGAGAGCCTCAGAGCTCCACGCTTGGTCCTCGACGACCCTCGCAGCGGAGGGCTGCCTCTGTGCCCGAGCTGAGGATGGACGCCGTTCCCTGGGCTGTGTTAGGACAGGACCAGCTCGCCTGACCTGACTCGCCTGGAGGAGGAGGAGGAGGGAAGAGGAGGAGGAGGGAGGGAGAGCAGGGTGACGCGGGGTGTCTGTGTACTTTGGAAAGCTAAGGCGGTGCATGTTTGCATGTGGGTCGTAGATGCACGCGCACAATAGCAAGGGCGAAAATGCAAGAGAGAGTAATCGTTGTCTCTCTTCTCATCGACGCACTTGCAAGAGGGGTAGGGGGGTCATTTTCATGCAGTGCTACCTTCACATCCCCTTTTCCTACAACACACACACACACTGTCTCTTTCTGTAACTTCATCGTGATGCTTTATGTCTTTTTCCTAGACCCAATTCTTTGACGTATGCAGCCGTCGAAGTCTCTCCAAACACCACAGCGACCCAGCAAACTCCAAACTGATGCGCCTCGTACGACAAAAACAAAAACCAAAGAAAAAAAACCCATTTGAAAGCAACAGCGGTGTTCTTTCTTTCTTCTTTTCCAGTATATCCATTCCTTTGCGGCTCCTTACGGATCCACTCCGACTGATGTCCTTTCCCTAAAATACTGAATACTGAGAGCATCCTTCGACCATCGCGTGCCCCTTTTTTTTTTAAATAAATGAAAGCCAACGAGTGCAAGGACGACGATGACGACTTTTGCAAGAGAGCGAAAAAATCCGCCACTGACTTCACCGTCTCCTGATTCTGCTCACCTTTCCCTTTGTCCCCCCACTTCTTCCTCAATCTCCGCTCTCATTCTCTGCTCCTTCCCACTCCTCTGGCTTTTAGACAATGCCCCCCCCCCTTAAAAAAAATCTCGTTGTATCAGAGTGTCTGAGTGCAGCTGTGAGAGTGGCAGTGTTGTATAGTGTCTGAGTCTGTGCTCTCGATTTGACTCTGAAGCACATCTGGTTCCTGCAGCGGCACGTCGGTGAGTTTGTTGTTGTGTGTTTACGCATCTGTGTTCGTGTGTCTGTATCGGCGTGACACAGCGAACCGTCTCGCCCGCCTTCTTGCTACCCGGAGCGAAGGACGTTTGGAATTCCTGGGGCGTGGCGTCGCCGGCCTGACCACACCTCGGGTGTTTCCCTTCGTCTGATGCCCGTTACCTTCTCTCCACCTAAACTCGTCCGAATCCTTCGGATTATAGTGGAGAGGGCAGAGAGTGAACAACAGATTTTCATTTCACTGTCTCGCCTCCTGCTTTGCATTGCCGCTCTCTGGCTCGCTCATATTGCCCCGACCAAGGATGCAACTCTACGGTTCTTAAATGTAACGGCAAAAAAGGACAGAGGCTTCAAAGAAGCACAAAACAAAGAGTTTTTTTCCCCCATAAAGAAGGAAGTAGATGGACAAAAATAGCTATTTTGTATACAAAACATCGTAAACGCCTGCAATGTGTAACAGAACATCACGCAGCAGTGCTATGAATTAAGGCCCCAAACTCATCAAACAGACCTGTGAGGCGGTCCCTGATCTTTAGCCTGTTTGAACATGTGAGAATATGTTGGACAAAGGCGGGAGAGAAAACAAGCTGCCGTCAATGCTGCTTATCAGAGTTGAAGATGAAATGCAGAGGGGCAAGTGGAATAAGTAGGCACTGTATGTTCCACGGTAACTTAAAAACAACTGACTTTGTTGGTGCTGTTGTGTAAGGGCTTACTTCAGTAGGTGGGTGATATGGTGAGATGGCCACCTGCACTGTCTGCCACATCCACACAAAACACAGAGGAGACAAACCAACTGTGGATGAGTCAGAGAGAGAGAGAGAGAGTGTATGCAAATCTGTGCTTACTCTTCAGTTTTTCTGTTTAACTGCAGGGTGGAGGGGACTTCCCACTGGTTCTCAAACATTCAATCCCTGGAAAAGCTCCAATTCAGTTAGAGCAGGACACACATACACGCACGCATGCCTGCTTGCGTACACACACACACATACACACACACACACAAAGGCCTCATTGTGTTTGACCCCGGATGACGAGCAGGCAGGTCAAAGTGGTGGGTCATTGAGAGGCGGTTGAAAAAGGCAAGTGCATGGTAATGAGTAGCTCTGCTAGAGATAAACACCCTCACATGCTTTCCCTTCCGCGCGGCCAATGGCGTGCACTTATACTGTGACTTTTAAAGCTTAATGTATCCTTTACACACACACACGCGCGCACACGTGCCAATGCTCATGGCACCCCCCCCCCCCATGACATGTTGGACATGACATGGACGAGCCACGGATCGAGGCGCTCTCCTCGTCCCAGCTGCCTTTCAGCTTCTTAAGCCCCGCCCCCTTTTTACAACACACTGTGATGACTGTGTGCCCCCCACCACCCTCTCCTGCTGGGTCATGAAGGTCTCAGCAACAATAAACTCCCAGCGAAGTCATGTGATGCACACTCATTAAACCTACAGTTTACTCCAGGGTTCTTCTAACATACTGGGTTATTGTTTATGTTCTACCTTTAAAAACAACAACAACAAAAACATGCATATTAAGCACTTTGTCTCTCACATTTGTTTTTCCAGCAGCTGTACACCCTGAGATCATTTCAGGGACACATTCATGAGTTTTCCAAGGATGGCAAAATGGAAATGCACAAAACTATTTATTTCCCTTCCTTTAATGCACAAAAAAAGCCCTGACCCCCCCCCCCCAGGTCAACATCCTCCAAAAACCCACACCGGTGTAACTCCAGCTCTACACCCTCCTGCAGCACTCTCTCATAACAACACCCTCCTTTTTTTAGGTGTCAGCAGAGGTGGGACTGAGCGCCGGTGTGTTTGGGGTAAACACACGACTCCGGCAGCTCCAAAGATGACTGGGCTGTGGGGCAGGGTGGCGTGATAAAGACCTGGCAGGGATCACTGCGGTGCATCTGCCGGCAACACGGTGGAAAGCTACCTGACAGTTGCTTCTCACACATCAGATAAGATTACAGGTAGACCTGCTCCACCTGTTTAAACAAACCCATGTGCACACGTGCCGCTGTGTGTGTGTGTGTGTGTGTGTGTGTGTGTGTGTGTGTGTGTATGTGTGTGTGTGTGTGTGTGTGTGTGTGTGTGTGTGTGTGTGTAGCCCGGGAAAAAGAGATAGAGATAACAGACTAATCCAGTGGCAGGTGCATGCTTGTAATTGGGACGGCTAAAGATATAGACTGATGAAGGAGCTCATTATTATTTATGTGTTTGATTTATGTAAGCACAGAGGGTGTGTGTGTGTGGTGGGGGTGAGCTGTTTGTGTGCATTTTTAAAGAGTGTGTGACTTCTTTTGAGCTTCTCCTTGTGAATTAAGCACAACGCAGATGTTATGTCAGAGATTTGAAGACCAGATCAGACAGAAATAAATAGAAGTTAAACATCAGTTCTAGTTATCGATCAGCGACTAAAGGTCAGACGTCACCCCTGCTTTACTCGTCGGACGGCGCTCACGCCAGTCAGCTGCAACAGCAAAAAAAAAGAAAAGAAAAGAAAGGAGGCCTTTGCCAACCAGCCGATGACATCACCTGCATGATTTAATGATGGCAGCTCAAAGCGGGCGATTACAGCATGGAGATACATCCTGCCATACACGGCAACACACAACCACATACATACACACACACACCATACAGCGTGGCTCCTTTTGGCTCTAGCCTGACATCTAGCGACACAAGCTGTAATGTGATATTTACATGACACTGACATGTTAACATAATGGGTCTGAGGAGGAGGTGGTGGAGGAAGAGGAGGAATCTCTGCACTGTGGAGTGTGCGGAGCTGCTGGGTGTTTAGTGGGGACTCTTGTTTCTCACTTTAATAATTGTAAGTACAGGTTGTTGTTGGCTTCATGGTTCACCGCAGCCCCCCACCCCCCACCCCCCTCGCACCGCCAGGATGCACGGAGTAAATAAAAGCTGCCGTCATCTTACCTGAGTCTCTTTTTAAATCTGCCGGCTGTGATGTCATGGCGTGTTGTAAGGAGTCGCAAATAGCAGGTTTGGGGCGAGATTGTTTTTGGGTGGGTGTTTTCTCAGCATTTCCTTGCTTTACCCCTCCAACCGAAAAGCACTCAGACACATTACACAGGATCTATATTTAGTCACTACCCAACCACATGAAGCTAATTTGGATCTAAGTATATCCCTCACAGCCAGGAAACGGATACACACACACACACACACACACACACACACACACACACACATATATATATATATATATATATATATACATATATATATATATATATATATATATATGGACACACACACACCACAAGTTTGCCTTCCTTCAGTGGAGTCTGACAGGAATGAGGTCAGGCACACGGATCCTCATTGCACATTATTATTATTATTATTATTACCAGTTTTTTTTTCTTTTTTATTCAGCCAATGGCAAGAGGAGGTGGGAGTGGTCCGACTCAAAAATCGGGATGGCGACAGGCGCTGATTGGCGCTCACGTCTCGCGATAAAGCTATAAAAGGGCGAGGTTCTCGTTGTTGTGTTTACAGTAATATCAGGGAGCTCGCAGGGAAACAGGGAGACTATGAGAAAGCGCAGCAGCTCCATTCAGCCACATGGTCTCTCAGCCGCACGGAAGAGCTGCGCTGCTCACAGCCAGGTTCACGTAAGGGACTCGCACTGCTGCGGCCCACAGCGGCGCGCTTTCAGCCTTGCTCTGCGAGTGTTCAGCCGCACAGGCAGTTGAAAATTAGTTTCCGGATTATTAGTTAAAAAAAAAACTGTCGCTGAGAAGCGCAGAAGAAGAAAAGTTAAGAAACCCGAGCGTCTCCAAAGCGTGCTGAACTGAAAAGAGAGAGACAGACTTGGATGGACTTTTTTTGTTTAGAGACCTGCTCACAGCAGTGCTCCGACTCCAACAAGAAGTGAGGAATACGGTTTTGAAAAACTTTGTGAAAGCACTGAGCGGTGTTTTCAGACACTTTGGAGAGAGATGGTGCAGCACATAAGCCAGACAGAGAGCGCCCACGCTCATTCCCCCGGCGGGGACTCCACGGACACGGGAGAGATGGACCTGGAGATGGATGCGTCTCCTACCCCGGGGTCCCCCTCCTCCCGGGAGCGGAGCGACTTGGCGTGGTGCAAAACTCCGACGGGACACATCAAGAGACCCATGAATGCGTTCATGGTGTGGTCCCAGATCGAAAGGAGGAAGATCATGGAGCAGTCGCCGGACATGCACAACGCGGAGATCTCCAAGCGGCTCGGGAAACGCTGGAAGCTGCTGAAAGACACGGACAAGATCCCGTTCATCCGTGAGGCGGAGCGGCTCAGGCTCAAACACATGGCCGACTATCCAGACTACAAGTACCGGCCCAGGAAGAAAGTGAAGTCAGGGAGCGGGGCGAGTAAGCAGGCGGACCGCGGGGAGAAGAGCGGGGAGCGCGGCGCCAAGTCCGGGGTCAAGAGAAGCCCCGCGTCCAAAGGAGTGAGCAGGACGCACAAGCAGGGGGGCGTGAGGAGCGCGGCGGCGCAGGACTACGCCTCTCCCGGTGACCACCAGTCGCTCTTCAAATCCAGGTCAGTGTCCGGGGCCAGGCAGATCCCGGAGAAGCGCAGCGGAGAGGCTCGGCGCGCGCACATGTTCGGAGGGGCTGGCAGCCTGGAGAGCGGGCCTCCGTCCGTGGGAGTCCCGGCCAGTCCCGCCTTGAGCAGCTCGGCGGAGTCCAGCGACCCGCTCAGCCTGTACGAAGAGCAGAGTCCGGCGGCCAGCGAGACCTCGCACACCGCGCGCCTCAGGTACACCCGCCCTTCTTCTCCAACACCGTCGGCCTCTCACTCCTCCTCCTCCGTCTCGTCCTCGTCATCGGATGAAGAGTTCGAAGACGAGCGGCTCGACCTGAACCCGAGCCCCGGCTTTGAGAGCATGTCTCTGGGCGGCATGGGCTTCTCCGACGCGGAGCTGGACCGGGACTTGGACTGGAGCTTCGGGGAGTGCGGGGCGGGCTCCCACTTCGACTTCTCCGACTACTGCACCCCAGAGGTCAGCGAGATGATCTCAGGAGACTGGCTGGAGTCGACCATCTCCAATCTGGTGTTCACCTACTGAAAGGTGGGAGAGAAGCGCGACGCCCGCCCCACCACCACCCGCCCAGCAACGTTTTGAACTGTTCAAACCCACCCCACCCGACACCTCAGACAGGCGTGTGCGTCCACACCAGAAGATTCCCGCTGTTCTTTCACTAAATGAGGGAGAGTGAAAACGGGAAAGAAAAGGGTAGGCCTGTGTGCGCGTTGAAGCCCAGGCACGCGCTGCTCACAGACTTGTTGGAACTGCGCTCCGTGCGCTTGACGGGAACGCGCAGACCTGTGGGGAGGAGGGGGGGTGGGGTGCTTAGTTTGCATTTGGACTCAGAGGAGGAGTGAATGTAAGCAGAGACCAGTGATACAGACTCGAGCTCGACTGTTCAACCCAATCCGCACAGGATGAAGACTGAGACTGAACATTTGAACATTAATGTTATTTTTGAGGTCGGGACACTTACTGGAGAGCTCGTCGTGTTGGGGTTTTTTATTTGTTTGTTTAAAGATAGCCAATTCACATTGACCATCGAGTTGCTATTCAGGTGTAGTTTTTTTTTCCGAACTAGAAATGTTTTTAATATCAGCAAGCATGCCCTCCACGTTGAGGAGGATTTTGTTGTTGTTTTAAATGCGTAAAAAGGAAGAAAAAAAGTTCATTGCTGCGTAATTACGCAATTTGTGTGACCATAGGACTCAATTCACGATCACCAGCTTCTCTTTCAACGGCAGGACTTTAAACATAGACTGACTCCAAACTTCAGAAGCCCCTTTTCTGAACACTTTTTAAAACACTCAGTGCACAATTCAGGACCAATGCTTTTTCCTCTCCCCCTGACACGCATTCTTTCTGCCTAGTGCTTCAACTTTGTAGTTTCTCTGTGTCAGATGACGTTTTTTTTTATATCGATGTATTTATACCGGCCAAACTTTTTTATACATAGAAGTATTGTTCTCGTACAGGTCTCGTTTGTGTTTGTGCACATAACACCTGTCTGTATCCAGCGCGGAAGGGCTAGAAGTGTATCTTATTTAAAACAAAACAACAAAAAAATGTCCGACTTCTCTCACTTTTATGGAGATTTGAGTGTGTCATGATTTTCTACTTGTATTTTTGTACAAAATCTATAGAGAAAAAAAGGAGGGGGACGTTTTTTTTTTCTTCTTCCGGCGAGTGGGTAGCCTACAACATTGTTGTTTGGATCTACATTGGTGTTTTAGTCGTGCAGAGAGAGGGAGGGGTGGGGGGTTTGTTTGGCACAATCTGACCTCACAGTGTTTACAGTATTTACCCACATGCTTCTTAATGGCACAGTGACTCCAGCTTCACCAGCGAAGTAAACAAAGCGCCACTGAGGCTCCCAGCCTGAGTGGTGACTGTGTTTCCAGTACAACACAGACCTAAAAGAAAGTTTAGGCACGAAAGATCCCAGAGAGTCACTGTTTGGATAGAGCTAATACCTCTGTGTGCTTTTTTTTTTTTTTTTTTTTTAAATTATGGAGATAAGTTTTATTTGAACCACTGGATGGAATTTCACACTCATTCCACTTTTTGCCTAGACTTTTTTGGAGGGAGGGGAGATGTATGAAGTGCTTCATCTGTTATTGCGCAAATTGCATTGAAAAAAAAAATAGTATTTAACCTTTCTGTACCTGTTGGCTAAGTATAGCAGGCTAATTGTTTTCCTATATTATGGCATGGCAAATAGCATTTGTATTTCAGATTCAGGTATATGTAGCTATAGCTGTTGTGTTTAAGATTTTTAAAGAATAATAACGAAATATTTATGTAAACTGACTGTACTATAAGCAAAGATTGTGTGTTTTTTTTATGTATGATGATGATGATTGACAGGCACTAGGACAGCCATCTTTGGACATGTTGAAGATGATTGTGGTCCAGGAGTTTCTTTCCTTTCTTTTTTCTTTTCTTAATTTTCTTTTCAAGATTTTTTTTTCTAGCGTCCTTTTTTTTTCTTTCATTTGTGCAATATGCTGTGTATGATCATGTTTTGTCCAATCATGCCAATATCTGATGTTTTATGCTCAAAAACCAGCCAATGTTTGGGTCAATCACTGCCTCTCAGACCTCTGTACAGATTGTTGTTTTTTATTATTTTTATTTTCTTCCAAGAAGGAAATAAAATCAGCTGGAACTGAAAATGTTTCTCGTCTGTGTATATACAAGTTTACTAGATTTTACATAGTTCGTACCTTCCTAGAGGACAAACATAAGCACCGCCGTGTGGTTAGCTGACAGCAGGCTCTCCAAAATCTCCAATCTGGTGTTTACATCCTGTCTGAGCATGAGCGTGCGTGAACATGTGTGCAGCTCACGGGGGTGTTTGCCGTAGGTAAGTGTGCAGCTGCAGACAGTGAATCAATAGGCACCCAGTGAATCGATAGGAGTGGTCTCCTCCTCTCTCGCTTACTCCATCTCATTCTGCACGTGCAAAAAACGTGGCTGCCATGGAAACACTGTATCCAAGAGAGAGGTTGCAATCCACTGGGGAGCAGTACGGCACTCGCCCGTGTGTGTGTGTGTGTGAGATGGATAAGGGGACACAGACTGATCCATCAGAGTGGGGTGGTGGGAGGGGGATAAAGGGGGGTGGCAGACATTTCTGCAAGGCATGACTGGAATAAAGGAGGCATGTGTCTGTGTGTGTGTGCCAAAGGGGGGGAGGGAAGGAGAGGGTAGAGAAGGGGGATGTTTGTCTGTCCTGGTGGATTGTGCAGGAGACTGCTCCCAAATCCAATTAATTCCTTCTGGATGCATTCATTTGTCTCCTACATCTGATGAGAGAGAGAGAGAGAGCCACACATGGAGAGAGAGCAAGAGAGACCCCTAAGGTTCAGCATTTAGTGTGTATCAATTTACGCCCTTTTCCACAAGAGACATTGGTAATTATTTCCATCTCCCCTCCTCTGTCAGGGGAGCATGGTCGTCTCCGGCTTTCCTCTGACATCTCAGCCTGGGTACTGAGAGGGAGATAAGGCATGGCCATTACAGGCAGCGCACCATCCCAAAGATGAGACACCGGCTCCCGGGATGTCTGCAATAAGCTTGACATTACTGTGGAAATGGTGTGTGAGGTGTTGTCTGAGGTGTTCACTCTGTTTCAGAAAGAGGAAAAAAAGTTCAGTCTGGTCCTCAGAGTGTGGGGATGAAAAAGACACATACTGAGGGTCAGTGCGGACTAGTTTGTTTGTCTCCTCTGTTAACCTGAGTGTGTCAGACACCATCAAGATCAAGTGACCGTGACTGCTTCAAATACAGGCCAACAATAAAATACCAGCCATCTGAACAAAGGTACACATTTTTAACCCTTTATTAATGAGTTCTTATTTTTTTCTTTTATAAAATCATCACATGATTGAAGCACGATATGAAATGAAATTGTTTCATGTTTTTGCCTCTGTGCTCAATCTTTCAACAGGAAAGAATCCGGGGAGCCAAATGTCACTACGTGAGAACAACTACCTGAATTTTTCCATTTTCTCCTGCTTTATATTGCGATTGAGAAACTGCTGGGTGTATGAAAAGCTGAGCATGAATGTGAATGTGTGAATGGGTGAATGTGGTTTGTAATTAAATCCCTCTGAGCGGTTGATGAGATTGGAAGTGCAGCCCAGTTCAAGGCTAAATATTTTACTCTTCTGCAATTCTTTGACAAATAGCTGTAAAGTTTCAGATTCAGCTTTTACACACACACAGTAGAACATATAAGCTTAGAAAATAAATGGCTAAATCCATCACTCTGAATGTTTTCTGCTTTTAAAAGTAGACAATATTGGTGTCTAGTTAGGGCCTTCTTGCCATGTTTCCTTTGAAATGTACCAGCAAAGAGAAGTTTGTCCACTAAACTTTCTTACCTGACCAGTCCCTCTCATTTCTCTTGTGACACTTTTGTAAAGCCTTACCCAGCTTGATCTAAAAGTGTATTAAGCATAGACTGTATTTAAAAGATGGCATAACTACCATAGCGTTAGTTAAAGTCATTCTTTAACTCCCCCGTTGTGAGCACCCTCACTGTCCCCATCTTTGTTTTCTGAAACTGGGCAGCGACACTCATGGGACAGATGTAGCTGTGAAACCAAGTGACACTGCCCACTTATTCAGTAACAACATTTAAACTAACAAAGAGCAAGTCCCACAGCCTGACCTGCTTTGTCCTCCTTATGGAAAGTAAGAAAGTGAACATCACTTGAGATAATAAATCCACCAGATAATTGTTTACTCAAGAGAGCCGAGGAGTGTCTTCCATGTCGACATCTACAGCTAATTTTTTTCTCGCCCCCCTGCTGGCTGTTAGAAGGAATGCAAGTTTATAAGGTACTCCAAAGCAAATAAATCAAAAGCTTGTTTCAGACAGTGAATAAACTGATTTTATTTTATTGTTTTTTGTGTCCGGCTGAACAAAGTGTTAGTGCAAGATAACAACAAAGGAATCATTCGCACAATTCATGCAAACTGTCTCAAACAGAGCACAGGAAGAAAATTATACTGCTGCAAGATTCCAGTATTAGTAAGACTTTATTTTTGTGTGACTTGGTTTTTAATTGGAATGGATTTTTTAAGACTGACATATTGATATATTAACAGATTTATAATAATGTGTATCGTGTTTTATCTGTGTCATTTTTATGTTTGACTTTTAACATTTTTATAGTGTTATGTTAAGCGATTTACAAGCCTCGAATAACTGTGTCATACTACAGACTGTCCCTGGGCTACAGTGTGTATTTCCTCTATGACAGAGCAAGAATAACCTGGAGCATTACTACAAAAGTATTACATCAAAGTGTCCAGGATTATTGCGGTGATGCCACATAAGATAAATAAAGCATAAAGTGAGAGGAGATCACTGCTAACTGCTGAGCTCATACACCGTGTTTCCCTATGGGAATATTATATCATATATAATATCACACAGAAAGCACAGCAGATAAAAATACCATTTAATTCATACAAACGCGCCTTTGAACACCACAGATGTGTTCAGGGTCCCTGCAGACTTACTGCAGGAGTATTGGAGTGATTTTTCGCATGCTGCCGGTGAAGTTGAAGGCGGGACACTAAGTCATGAGGCATGCATAGACAAAGAAGTACACAAACACCGCCGTTATGGCAGGCAGCAGTGGCGTCGTTAGGCCTATTTTAGGGGTGCTGAAGCCTCCCTAAAATATTCTTAAGCCCCCCTAAATAATTTGGTGTTTTTTTTTTTTTTTTTTTTTTTTTAACTTATTCGATTTTTTTTTTACAGAACTTGCAGACAAATTCAATATAAAGATGCAGGAATATGAGTTTAAAGAAATAATAATATAAACCTGTCGCTATTCACACAAATATGATCATAACTCGGTTGGTCCCTTTCGCTTTACATTGTTAAGGTAGCGTCAGTGCTTCGTTATCCAATCCCTTCCAGTTGTTCACAGGGGACATCCACATGACTGAAAATCCAGTCCTCGTTTTCACTGCTACTTTACACTCCGCTCGTATACACCTGCAGAAACACTAGCGTGCATGTGGCAAACGGCAAGAAATCATGGATATACGCAAGTTTTTCAAGAAAGTAAGTCTTCATCACTGGCTGGTAGTAACAATTAGTTAGCTCCAGCTAACAGCAGAGAGTCCCATGTAAATAATGAACCAGGTGCTCCCCATTTTGTAAATAAAAACCTGGCTAGCGCACTAAGTTAAATTGTTAGCATAATGTTAATTTCTGTCACTCGTTTTAGCTCTGAAAAATCCAGCTGAGCTCATTCAGGTATGGTTATCATCAGTGGAAATAATAATAATCACTCCATCCCCATTAACCTGTAGGAGTCAGGGCAGAGGAGCACAGAGAGGCAGAGGGGAGAGACGTCTGCTGGAGAGGTGAGTCAAAGGATGGAGTCATTTGTGATGGAGACAGTCTGATTAGAATTTTATGGGACTCAATATGGATATGAAATATGAAACATTTCAGTCACGGTACAACATATAAGACCTGTTTAACTTGAGCTTTTATTTAGGAGAGTCAAGGTTAGAAAGTGGAGAGAGCAAAGAGAGAGATATGTATATAAGTCAAATTAGCCTGACTCACATATTTTTGAGGGTTCTATTTTAATATTACTTCAATTCAAGTAATTTAGTAATATTTTTCAGGGCTTTAAATTGCAACCATTTTAGTCACATGCGTGCTCAAAATATAATGTTTGTAACTTCAAAATATTTGGGAGCAACAAATTACTGTGGAGCGGGAGCAGAAGTCATGATATTAGCAATTTACATTACAATTCAGTATGTTTTAATGTATCTTGAAGGGTGAGGCAGAAGGAGTGGCTGAGGGAGAAAAAGGTCAACAGGCAAGTTCAAGTCAGAGAGAGCAAGGAGAGACAGAGGAGCTGCAGCAAATAGATCGAGAGGCAGAGGAAGATCAAGTTATTACAGAGAGAGGAGAGCAAACAGGCCAAGAGAGGGAAAATGATGAAGCAGCTGCAGCAACTCATTCTACTACAGGGTTTGATTTAGGTGACAAAGACACAGGGCCCAGACAGGTGAAGCTGAAGAGCTATCCACATGATACTTTTGGTACACAGAAGCGAGCATTTAACCACAGCTGGTTTGAAAAGCACAACTGGTTAGAATATTCAGTCAACCAGAGTGCAGCTTTCTGCTTCCCATGTAGAGTGTTTGGCAAAAACATCAAACATGATAGTTTGGTCAGTAACGGTTGCAAGAACTGGAAGAAAGCTTTAGTCATCTTTGGCAAGCATGAGATGGCACAAACACATAAGGACAGTGTTGTTACATGGAAAAGCTACCAGGGAACTAGCAAACAGGGAAACGTTGCACAGATGATAGCAACTGCAAATGTGAGTGAGATAGTCGAAAGAAGAGAGTATCTCAGACGAATTGTTGCAGTCACCTCTATGTTAGGGAGACAGGGACTCCCTTTTCGTGGTCATGATGAAGGTGAAGACAGCCCAAACAGAGGGAATTTTCTTGCGTGCATGGAGCTTTTGAAGGAGTTTGATCCTTTTCTTCAAAAACATAATCCCCCATCAAATGCACAGTATATCTCACCAACATCCCAGAATGACATGATTGACTGTTGTGCCCAGGAAGTTACTAGTGTCATTGTATCTGAAATGACAAAGTCTAAAGTCTATTCCATCATGGTGGATGAGGCAAGGGATAAAAAGGCAGAGCAGTTAGCTGTTTGTGTCAGGTACGTGTCAGAGGGGGCAGTGAAGGAGCGTTTCCTTGCACTTGCAGAGATAAAATCATTTGATGCCCAGTCCATTGCAAATGAGATTCAGCAGCAGATCCAAAACTATGGTCTTGCAGAGCTTAAGTGTGTAGCACAAACATATGATGGTGCAGCCGTTATGAGTGGCTCCACTGGAGGTGTACAAGCACATTTTAGAAGGCTCCATCCTGAGGCTATCTATGTGCATTGTTATGCTCATCAACTCAACCTGGTTTTGTGCAATACTTGCAAGGCTGTCCCAGAGGCTGTGGAGCTTTTCAGCTTGTTGGAGTGTGTGTATTCTTTCTTCAGCACCTCCCTAGTCAATCATCATAAGTTCATGGAGACTCAGGCAAAGCTTGGATTGACAAAAACTGAGCTTGTGCAACTTTCAAACACTCGCTGGGCATGTCAGTTGCGATCAATCAGTGCAGTTCTTGAGACATTGCCTGCCATTTTGGAGTGCCTATCTGCAATTGGATCCCCCATAGCTGTTGGTCTCAGAGCAAAGCTCTACAAGTTCTCAGCAGTCTATGCACTACTGATGTTTCAGTCGATTCTGTCTGTAACCGAAGGACTCCACAAATTCCTGCAGAAAGAGACTTTAGACCTGGCAGAAGCTTTTATCTGCAAACAAGCTGTGTGTGACACACTTAAGGGCAAACACTCAGATGCATTTGCTACAGAGCTGTATGAGAAAACCAAGGCCCTGTGTAACACCCACAGTATCCCTGAACCAGGTGCCAAGACAAGGCACAAACAGAGGAAAATGGAGGATTTTGTCCTGGAGGCAACTGTGGGTTCACGCACTGAATTGAACAACTCAGACACATTGAAAAGAGAGTTACTTTTCCCTTGTGTGGATCGGATGGTTGGCGAGCTTGATCAAAGATTTTGCAGTGTAGATGCAGGGCTGCTAAAAGGCGTCCAGGCATGCAGTCCTAAATCTGAGAACTTCTTGAGTGAACCACACTTGAATGAACTTGCAAAGCACTACAGACTTGACCTGAAAAAAGAGGAGGTTCTGGTGGCCAGAAACTTTCTTACCCGGAAAACAGAGGCTGGATGTCCACCCAAAAATATGTTGTCTGTGTACAACCTCCTTGATTCAGACATGTTTCCCTCTCTGAAGGCAACCATCCAAGTTGCCCTAACAGTGCCTGTCAGCAGCTGCTCGTGCGAACGGTCCTTTAGTGCACTGCGTCGGCTGCACTCCTGGCTGCGTCAAACAATGGGTCAGAAAATACTTCACAGTCTTGCAGTCATGTCTATTGAAAAAGACACGCTTCAGCATCTGAGTCACAACAGAGTGATTGACCGATTTGCCACTCTTAAAAACAGACGTCATTCTTTGATGCTTCCACCCACCAAGTAACTGGTGATTGCAGCCAGAAAAATGTACTTTTTTATTTTCAGTTTTTTTCTTGTTATTGATGCAGCAAACACATTTCCTCTGTTTTTTTGTTGTACTGTATTATAAAGCAGACTGAAATAAAACAATAGATCTATTGGTGGCCTAGGATGTTTAATCTGTCCAAAAAAGTAGGAAAACAATTTCTCAGTCTTTGTTTTCTGTTTGTGAAATTTTGTGCTCATTCACACTACGTTCGTTCATGTCGTGTGCATCTCTTGGGGGCTAAGCCCCCCCTGTCCTTAAAACCTAGTGACACCCCTGGCAGGCAGCCCAACTTTGTTTCATTGATTTCAGACCTTTGCGCTCCTGTCGCCTTTGCGGATTTGTAGGGTCGAAGAAAACACAGACAGTCGGACATTCATTTATCCGAAGTGTGGAGATTAAAAACGAAAACTAAAAGTTTGAGAGTGAGACTCAACTTTTATCTGGAGTCATGTGTCAACGTTATGAGTGGAGACTAAAGAAAAGGGAGTCAGAGCCGGGATGTTACTGCGTAAAAGCTCGCAAAATGTGGGACCACCAACTGATGGAAGGAGGCAGGTAGGCTGGGAAAACTTATTTTGTTATGAATAACCTCCTGGAGCAGTTTGACAGCGAAACTTTGATGTGGTCTTTATCTTTATATTTTTATTTTATTCTATAAACGTGGCTCTGACACCTCAAAGATTTGCTCTGGCTTCGGAGTTAGTAAAGAAAAAAAGTGTTCTCAGCGGGGAGATGTGCGCGCTTTTGTTGTCGTGTATGAAAAAGTGCTGTGAAGGTAGTTTCCGAGGGTTGTGTGATACCGACTCTCGACTTTAAAGTCAGCTTCTGTCAGGCAACGCTTCAGCAACTGCAGCCAGTGACAAATGAGCGCAAATGAAGCTCCAGGTTTTTTATCCAGTAGACTCTTCTGACTAATAAGGGTTCTTTGGGGTGTCTGCTGACATCCCAGTTTCAGCACAGGGAGGGCTGGACAGCGGCTGCGTGGAGTGATGTGTGTGCGCGCTACTATGTTTTTAACAAGTTGTGTTTGAAATGATTATGTCTTTGCCTAACCCACAGTGATCTGATGGGTGGGGACCTGATGGACAGATGCACAATGAACATTACAGTACAATCCAGTAAAGTGGGCAGTTAGTGCAGGCTTAATGACGTCTGGCAGCAGGGAGTGGGGGTGGGCTCAGGACATCTTTGCCTCCGGGGTTGCTGGCTGGATAAACTGCCTTGTGCTTCTATTAAACATCCATCGGCAGATAAACTGCGGACTGACACAAATTGACAGATCATAGCTGTAAACACATGACTGTGGCTCTCTAATGGTGGGCTGTTCCTCATAATAATAATAACAATAAACTCAGACACCAAGGCTTCTATATGTATACATCCTCACATCAGCATTTCTGCCAATAACAGCAAGTTCAAATAAATCCTGGTGTGGAAGGTGGTGTTGATGGAAGGCGAAATGAAGATTAAGTTTCACTTTTTAAGAAATCTACACTTTTCTCAAAGGCAGTATAACTTTCCAGGGCCCTTGCATTTAAAGCATTATCTTCGTTCAGTTCAGTTATATTTATATAGCACCAAATCAGGCAACAGCCTCCTGTTGTTGTGCTTTCTTTTGTAAGGTAAAGACCCTAAAATAATAGAAAACCCCAAACAATGAGACATCCCCCTGTTAGCAAGGACTTGGTGACAGTGGGAAGAAAAAACTCCCTTTTAACAGGAAGAAACCTCCAGCAGAATCAGGCTCAGGGAGGGGCGGGCAGCTGACGCTACCGATGGGGGTGAGGGGAGGAAGACAGGACAAAAAAAGCACAAATGAATAACTAATGACTGAATGCAGAGTGGTGTTTAGATACATAGTGAGTGAAGAAAAAAAACACTTAGTGCATCACGGGAAGCCCCCAGCAGCTTAGGCCTATTGCAGTGTAACTAAAGGAAGCATCAGGGTCACCTGATTCAACCATAACTATTAAGCTTTATCAAAAGGGAAAGTTTTAAGCCTAATTTAAAAAGTAGCGAAAGTTCCATCTCCAGAATCCAAACTGGGATCTGCTTCCACTTAAGAGGGGCCTGATTTTTACCCCTTTTAGTAAAAGTGGAAATAGCCACAGATATTGATTGTCTTTTCTTTCATTGTTTTAACACATATTCCCAAATAGATCTTTATTCTTTGATGTGCAAAGACATGGTAGAAAATTAACTGCCAAACATTTTTTGATGCTGATCATCTTTTCCTTCTTTAAAAAAAAAAGGCAAGAAATTTTCAAAAGTTACATTGTGATGCTTTCTTTTTATTACTCATAATGCTGTTGTGAGTAATTTGGAGTTTCTACTGTAAAATTAAGAAAAAAGAATGGTGATTTTGAATACACCAATAGATTTATAAAGAGTATACAAAAAGGTTCTGAGAAGCAAAGCCAATGCGGATGTGCTTTCCGCCTACTTTTAATGGCCACCAGGCTGTGAGAAGACCTCCAGTCCTTTAGAAATCTATGGGAAAATAGCCTTTGGTTCTGACCTCTCTAATTACGTTTCTAATGGGTTGATGGGCTCAGTCACTTGTTTTGCTTCACACATTGAGTTCATTTAAAAAAAATTTGATCTAAATGTCAGAATAGTGGATTTTCCAGTGTGTGCTGTTCGTCACATTCAGCTTCAAAACACAAATATGGCGACAAAAAGTTTAACGTCAACACTTCAAAACAGGATTTGAAGCGTTGATGGGTGACGTCAAGGTAGCTTCATCCATCTTTATCTGTGGGGAGATGCTATCATAAAAAACCAATACAATACGCCACTTCGCTGCTTTCCAACATGCCTTCTTGGGATGAACCACTGTCCGTTATTTGATTGCTTTACGAACAAATTTGCCTCTTCTGCTCTCCAGAAACCATTCAAATCACCCTCTCTATCACCTCCCTTTGCTGACTCCATGGCTCCTTGATCATTTTCACACAAACCCTCAGAGCATCTGGTCTGAATTACTGCTCGAGTACAAAGATAAGTTAATGAGAGTTTATCTAGATGAAGAAAAGAAGTTGCAAGTACAGACAGTGGCAGAGCAGCAGGTCTTCATAATGAGTGCTTATGTCATACAAGAGACAGTTTTACTCCTACATCCAGAATGGGTATTCAGACATCATGGCACACTGTACAGCACAGAGAGGACTCATTGTTAAGCCATGTGCTGAAGCAGTTTAGCATGACAGAGGATTCTGAGTCATAGTGGTAGGTGTTGTACTGTAGTACACTTGAAAAGATAGGGATGAGTTCTGAGAACATAGAGGCTTGGATCATAATTTCTAAAGGCTTACGTGGCAGAGTGTACAGTCTGGTTTGTGCAGAACAGAACACCGTGCAAACACTGTTGTGTAAGAGAACACTGACCATGCAGCTAAAATTGGCCAAACCATGTCTGCGTGCACCTCCTCATACATCTCTCTTGTAATTTGGTTTATAAGGTCCTGAGATACAAAACTGCAACTCGAGACGGGCGACCTACTTGCAGCTTGAATTTAGACGCTCAAATTGGAATGTGTCATTGTTACTGCGCCACAACCCAAATTACATCATCTCCTTGGACAGTTGTCATAATTTCAGCGCTCAGCTTGTCTGAACCTGTGCCAGCACGGAGGACAACAAAGGAATAATGAAATAAGAGGGAGATGGGGTGAATTGTTAAGCAGATTCCGATTCACTTTAATTGAAAGAATATTTTTACATTTCAAACTTTATTTGCACAACAATGACAAACACACAACTTGATTTAGTTCTAAACGCAGAGGCTAGTGCGCTCAACACCCGAGAGCAATACAATGAGTTTGGCAGTGAGCCAAATCAAATGTCACCGGCAGCGTTCACCGGTTTGAATCCAGTGAGGAATTATTTCCTTATCGCGGGGGTTCCATGAACCTGCAGTGCTTGTTAAGCTGTTCACGTACAGGAGAAAAGAAGCAGCAGGTGACTCATTGTGAACATATAGACTTCACGCCTTTCGCCGACCAACAGTGCACCGCTTTCCTATGAAAAAGCGAAATGAAAAATGTTTGCATCATGAATGAAAAAAAGATATCAAGCAAAGATAGCAAAGATATCGCACCGCCAGCAGCACTACTGTGGTAAGTGGATGACGTGTCAAGAACCTTTGTGTGATAACTGATTTTGATAATTGCAGACATATGTTGTTTCTAGGATTTGCCTCTTTATATATAAATATATTTTTCTTCTGGGAACATTAGCATTAGCAAGGAATTATCCTAAAATTCCTTGCTAATGCTGCTAATGGTAATGGTGATGCACCATCCCATGCGGCCTGTTTTTACAGACATGCCAGCCCAAGTCCAAAAACTTACATTTAAATGTAATTAATGAATTATATTCTCACTACTTTCTGAGTCTGAGAAATGTTGCTAGCTTCATAACTACATGCTATCATTTACTTCTGAAAAATTAAAATGTATACATTGATGAAAAGGTTTGGGAAAAACAGTAACAATGCCAATCCACACCAAAAGCTTGGGTACTTTCCCCCCAAAGTAGTACTATGTAATATCCTCAGTTTTATTGAGATAGAGATGCTAGCTAACAATAGCGTTTGCAAACATCAAGCTAACCTTAACCTTGATAGCACACAAGAAGTGGTATATTTTTAACATTACCTTCAAAGATGGCAAGTTTAAAGCTACTAAACCTAAAGGGAAAAAACGTAAATAGTACTTAAATCAAATAAGTCACTTACTGCTTTGTGAATCACTCCACTCACTGCTGACAATTCTTTAGACCGTTGGGAATCTCACGATCAATCTGTAAACTTGAAATTCACAGAATACGTTGTATATGTGATTTAATGCTCATACTGCTGCAATCTCCCAGAATGCATTGCTTTCTACAGAACTTTACCATATCTTCAAAAGCAGTCCGCTTACTGTAAAATCATAATGTCATTTTTGCAGCAAAGTGTTATTCTTTACTTAGTGTCCTCATGTTCACAGTTGTTTCTGTCATGGTCCTGACCCAGTGTTTTCGGTTTTGTGATGGTTTGAGTTTTTAGTGAGATCATGGTTTGTTGTTTTGGATTTTGATATGTGGTTTTTGTTCTAACTCTGCATCTAGTCATTTCAGTAATATATTATTTCCTTGTGCTTCTTTTGTTTCCAGTTTATGTTCCTCATTAGGTTATGAAACCTTTAGTTATCATCTTTTGTGGTTCCTGTCTGTCTCCCCTGTCAGTCATGTTTGCTTATTGCCTGTCACAGTGTCAGATGTCTTAGTCCTGCTCTCAGTGTTTGTTACTTCCTGTTTTATTTTCAGAGTTCCTCATCTTATGTGTTTTGTGTTTAATTTTGTGTCAAACAGAATTTGACTAATTTGTCATTAGTCAAATTCTGTTCAGCTGTGTTTCCAATGTCCGTAATTACCCATTTGTATATGTTGTCTGAGTCTTCCTTTGTTCTTTATCATGTCCTCTCGCTGGTGCGGTCTTCCTGTGTCTGTATTCCTTGCCTTTTTTTCTTATGTTCTAAGTAACAGCAATAAAGCTGCCTCATTCAGTTAATGCCTTTGTCTCAGTGCCCTGCAACTGGGTCCTACGCTGCCTGCCACACAGACGTACTTGCCAATTACAGCAGTATGGAAAAAATTCAGCTTAAGACTGGCAGTCAACACACAAAAGGGTGATGTGACCTATTGTGATGTGTGGACTGTGAGATTTTTAAAGTCTTCTCAGATTTATGAGAATACAAGTCACCAGATTTGGAAACATGTAAACAGTGAAAAAAAAGTGAGGGGAAAATGCACAGAAAAAGTTGGAGAATATAATTTAATGCAAGTGTACAAAGTGCTTCACAGATAACTGAACATAAAATAAGAAGAAAATGGATAAGGAACAGCTGAGATACTGTGCAGGACTCTCAAGATCACCCTGAGGCTGAGTGGGGAATTTATATATATGTATAGATAGATAGATATATGACAACTTAACTTAACTAAAGGACAAAGTGGTAAAACATTTTCTTATGGCCTAAAGGTACATCAGCAAAATTAAGAGGAACTAAAAAATCAATAAAATAAAGTAACGCTTGATAACATCATGCAACAGAATAAAATGTACAACAATCAATAAGCTCTAGTAAGTGAATGAAGTAATGCAACTCTGAAATAATGATATGAGATTAAAAAAAAAGAAGTAAAGTCGATAAAGCCCACTCAATCAAAAGCCGGGCTGAAGAGGCAGGTTTTTAGTTTATGTTGAAGTGATGAGGACTTTTGCATCGCTGTGTCTTTTCAGCTCCCTTGTCGTAAATTTCATGAGTGGGTTATGAGTAATACCTTGAAAGAGATAAACTCTGAGAGGCATCAATTAGGCAGAAGGCAGGAAGGTGTGAGAGCAGACTACAAATAAATAGGATATGCTAAACAGCTCCAGTAGTAGGATTAGAGTCCCGCGGGGGCCTGAGGTGTTTGGAAGGGTGTCAATACCAGATGGAGGCAGGCAGACTAACCACAACACCTGAGCAGTTTATTCAGGTTTGTTTTGTTCTCGGTGGATCAGGGCTGTCTCTAAGATGAAAGTTATTTTTTTTCATGAAACACCACAACAGGAGACGAGATGACAATCTCTCTTGTCCTTTTCTACAGTAGGCAGCCTACTGTACAGTGAGGCTTAGAGCAGAGGCAGACAGGAATGGGGAATGTGAAGATGCTTTTGACTGCTAAACCTAAGAATCAGGTATGAAGCTCTGGGCTACCTGCAGGGTTTTCAGGAAGAAAATCCTCTAGTGGGCTTTAGGAGACATTCTCTTGCTATTTGACGGATGATGGTGGACTTTGAAAACATGACAGATCCCTGTTTAGCTGTTCCTCTGCATTCAGTTCCTTTCACTAAGTCAGTCCTCAGTGTTTCCTGCAGGTTTAAAGTTATTCTGCAGTCATGGTGAGGACAGGCCGTGCCCTTTTCTCCAAATGCCACACAATCTCTGAAAACATACCTTATCTTTTGTACTTGAATCATAATAATCAGACAGTAGCATTCAGATACTTAGCATTTCCCTGTGATGCCTTAGGAGTGCCACTTGAAGTTAAGTGTCGCACGGGCCAGTAATTGTTCAGTGGTTGTGTCGTCCACTGAATTACGCAGCTTGACGGGAGCGTTGCAGGAGGCACAGTGTGCCGCTTAGGCAGCAGCAGAGGAGGAGAAAGAGCAAGACATTTGTGGGATGCATCTAAGTGCAAGAGCAAGAGAGCAGGGGAGCAGAAGCTTAGCCGTGCAAACTGCTGTCTTTGTACTGGGGACCTTGCTGCCCACCTGCGCATGGACTGGACTAGATCAGGTACAGTAAGCCGATTCTTACGGGTTTTGACATGATTATAATGTGTAGCAGGGAGGGTAAAAAAAAGATTTTTGGACATTAGCCCATTAGAGCTATGTGAATTCCTTTTATTTATGATCTTGAATTAAAATTCAGGGTAGCGGGTGCGCTGTAAATTTCACCCTGGCAGGAGTTTGAGAAGTTTTCATGCTTTAGCCGAGGGTGAAAAGCTGCAAAAGGTCATTTTCGTTAAAATATTTGCCGGGTCAGGGGGCAAAGATGTAATTTTTTCTTCTTCTTCTTCTTTTTTTTTACACTGTATTAAAACACTGATCTGTGGTGACTTTTCAGAGGAATGAGCTCTTTTGATTTTCTGCCACTGCCTTAATAGCAGTGTAAAGTTCAAATATAGACTTTTGAAGCCCTTTCCCAAATGAGGCCCCTGTGGCTATGGCCGTGTTTCAGACTGAATACTGAAATGAGTCTATTCAGTAGCACAAAAACAAAAAAACAAAAAACGTAACCCTACTCATTATGGTGAGTCACTCAGTTAGTTTAATCTATATTTTCCTTCTCTTCATTTGCCTTATTTTGTTTTCTCCAAATTGGCTCATTAAGGACACTTTTACATCCCCCGCACTGACCTCTGTGCATCAGCGCGTCGCCTGTGCAGTTTGCGAGCCTCCACACCTTAATAAACATGAAAAAACCTCAGTCAAGATTGATCTTATGCTGGAAAACATTAAAAAAAGGAAGATGGAGGATTTCACTTGACTTTTTAATGCCTCCTGTAAATGCATTTATGTGAATGTACTTTTAAATTTTTTTTCCTCTGCAGCTTCCATGTCTCTAATCCAGCAGAAGGCATGGTTTGTCAAATCACGTTTAAATGAATGCATTTATTTAGAACTGGCAAGTGAATTAGCAGATGTGTACAGGAGAGTGAAATTGTGTTATAATCTTTCCATTTTTCTCATTTGTCGTGCCTATGCCTGTCAGCAGCTGTTAGGTGCAGAGTAATGATTTTTAATTGTATGCTTCTCCCTGTCGCCAGATTCAGACCGTGGCAAGCTTGACGGTTAGCTCTGTCAAGAAATGTGTGATTGTTGTCCCCACTCCTTTGCTACTTTTGGCCCCGGCGTGCTCACCGTCTATCTCAGGTGAAAAAAAGAAAGAAGGGAATCTGTGTGGATTGAACTGAACAAAGCATTAATATTTTAGCAGATAATAAAAGGGCAGAGACTCTTTTTGTGGGCCCGTATGTGCAAATGTGTGAATGCGTGTGCTTTACTGCACGTCTGGAGGAACTGCGAGGTATGTTGTTGTGACATGCCTTGTCTTCCATTCTTTAGAAAAACAAAGACAGTCGCTGCTGGATCCAGACAGCATAACTAATTAGCCACAAACACACATGTGAGCGCTCACACACACACATGCAGAGAAGTGCATATACACAGCTCAGATACACGCGGGAGTCGGCGAGTAGGATATGATGTCACCTCCATAACCATAATTACCCATCATAAATCATGTGGTGTGACACCCTGTCACGCGGTGAATGCGTGTCCTATGTGCCAGCCAGGGATGGCTGCACTTTACTGCCGGGTGCCATCGTGCCGCCACACCACGGGCTCGCTCGTTTTTCTTCGCTCTTCCTAACCTCCTGAATTATACAAAGTCTTCTTTTGTGGTTTCTTTGCTATCATTTAGTAACAGTCAGCATGGGTCGGACACACTGTGCGGTTTCCGCTGTGTACAATGAGGAGCCTGGAGTAAAAAAAAGAAAACCAAAGGGTCTTGTGGTTTTAAATCATTAAATTTTCACCATCTTTAAATGTATTTTCATAATAAAATGGAGTTAATTCATAGTAACGGCTGTGATTTAACCCCCGAAACCATTCACCACATTTACCACACACTATAGTGATTCATTTTTACATTCAGCAATTACTACACAATTCCAGTAGCATTTATTTTACATTTCAGGGGCAGGCTTGTGTGCTGCCTTATGGGGAGGTTGATTAAGAGCTGATGTCAGTTATGTATTAAAAGGAGCAACTGACTGCTGTGGAGGCATTAGCTGAACACAGGGGCAGGCCGGCCTCTACCACAAAGAGGAGAAACGTGACTCCTGGTAACTCACTGTTTTATTTAAATGTTGAGTCTCTGATACTCTTCTACACAGCCAGCTGGCAAATCTCATAAGGTTTGCCATTTAACCTGCCTCTATCTGTATTAATGAAAGCTCCTTTGCAACCCACCTCCACTTCCAATTCATAGTGGTGGTCACTGGTCTCTGGCCATTGGCTGCTTTTTTGAAGGGGGGCTGTGTTACTCATTATCATTCCAGTCGTTTTATCCAACCATTTTCAAGGAAAAATAATAAGCCCATTAACACTGACCTCTGAATCATCGAGCATAAAAACGCTACCTGCCTAAAGAGAAGAACCAGTGTTAGGAAATAGCATCTTTAATCACTCTGGCATGAGAAACCTTTCACAGAACATATAGTTTGTTCCATTTTTTAAGTTTTATCTACAAGAACTGCAAAAGATAACTAACATAACATAGTGTTTTTAGCACCAACAAGGGGATTCCCATTTGGACAAAAGAAGAAGAACTAAAAAACACCATCTACAGCAGAATCTGAACATTCCGGTTCCTTGGCGTACACCTGGCTGAGGATCTTACGTGGTCAGTACACACAAACAAAACAGTGAAGAAGGCCCAGCAGCGCCTCTTCTTTCTCAGGAGACTGAAAAGATTCGGCATGAGCCCCCGCATCCTCAGGACCTTCTATCACTGTGCCATTGAGAGCATCCTCACTGGATGCATCACCACCTGGTATGGCAACAGCACCGCCTACAACTGCAAAGCTCTCCAGCGAGTAGTGCGGTGCTCTGAACGGATAATTGGAGGTGAGCTTCCCTCCCTCCAAGACATCTACAGGAAGCGGTGCCTGAGGAAAGCGGGGAGGATCATCAAGGACTCCAGTCACCCCAGCCATAAACTGTTCAGACTGCTTCCATCAGGAAGGAGGTTCTGCAGCATCCGGTCCCGTACCAGCAGACTGAGAGACAGCTTTTTCCATCAGGCCATCAGACTGCTGAACACGTCATAGACACCTCAGCTTCACTACTGGAACTTCAACATTATGCACTCCACACTGTATATAAATGCCACTTGTTTTGCACATATTCAACTCTGTATATTTTATATATTTTATTATTATTATTTTATTTTATTTTATTTTTTTACTATTTAATTTGTAAAAATGTGTATACACACACACAGACACACACACACACACACACACACACACACACACACACACACACACACGTAGGAAAATATTTAGTATACACATCCAGAAATGCATACACTATTATATATTGTACATATATTTATTAGTTTCAGGTTGGCCATTCTTGTATTTTGCTCGTTTGTGTTGTTGTGTTTGCACATCTCTGTTGCTTGTGGGGCTCGCACACAAGAATTTCACTCGCATGTGCTGTGCCAGTGTGCCTGCACATGTGATGTGACAATAAAAAGTGATTTGATTTGATTTGATTTGATTTGATTCCTGTCTTTAAAAATAGCAAAGACCCGACACAGGACACAGAGATGCATGTGGCCCTTCACTAGAACTTCATCAGAAATCATCTCAGTAGAAGGCTGGCTCTCAAGAAGCCATTCTTAGACTACACTTGTACACTTGATACATGATGGAGCAAATATGATACAAATTAAATGGAAATTATGACTTTGTCTTGAATCCTATTATTCTATTTTAAATGTAGTTATTCAAATCAGGGAAGGAAACTTTGAATTTGTATTTAATTGGTTAGAGTGACACTCAATATATGAAAAGACTGGAGAAATATAAAATATATCACAGAGGACTGACTCTTACGCTACCCACGGTGTTAGCACATGACTGGATTGTCACTTCACTGTCTTGCTTTTAGAGCTGAAACTGATTTCAGTAACAGGGTTATGGGACACAACTTGAAGTGTATGGTTACTGTTCTTTAAAATATTCTAATGTTATATAAATTGATTTAACACTTATAAGAGGCAGGTATCAACAAAAAACAAAAAAGTGGATTTAAAACTTATTTTAATTGTTTTATGTGAGAAACTTTGTTATCAACAAGTTGGGAAAGGTAAAAATGCCATTTTGGGGGGTTCTCAAGAGCTATTTTTGCAATGTAAATATTTTGATTTACTTTTTCAATAAGTACGCTGACATTTTGTCCCAGCACAGGTATAATTTACACAAAAAGCATATGTTTCAGTGTTTTGTGGATGGATTATTGGCAAATTCATGGGTTGGACAGAAAATATCCTCCAATTCAACAATGACCCCTGTGTGCAGCTGGTGGCAATGATGCAATGTAACTATAGCTCATATAACTGTATATCAATCAATTGTACGTAAGTAGAGGGAGCAAGAAGAATGAGTTGAGTAAAGTTTAACTTATCTGACTGTTTTGTTTCGCTTAATGTGCCTTATAATCCGAAACGTACGGTAACTTTTACCCTCCTTTAGCATGTCCAGAAGTCCAACTTTTTGTGCGATGGTTAACATCTTTCTCTGCCTTTTGGGTGCTACCGCAGGTGCCTTTGATGGTGCAAAATGTTTCGTCGACATTGTTGTGTTTGTTGGGGAGAAAACTTACAAACATACAGTACAGCACTTCAGAGTCACACTGCTAGCGATCGAAGATTTATGTAAATTTGACAAGCTGAACGCATTCTGTGCTGTACAGGAAACACGGCAGGGAGGAGATTGATTGTCAATGGTCTACAGCCAATCAGGACACAATGCACTATTTTAAAAAAAAGCATGCAAAACTGCACAAAAAAAATCAGCGAAACTGCAAGGCCACGAAATGTGAACCGTGTTAGCAGGAGACCACTGTATTTATATATATTCCCATCACTCATGGTACTGCAACATATTGCAAATGCTATTTAAGGTACATTAAAATTTGAACTTTCAGTGGCATTGATATCATGATGTCCCTGTGTATCCACCACCTGCTTTGCCCACATTATTCTTCAGTTTAGCTACTAGGACTGATAGCAGATAACTCAAATCAACTCTTCAGGGTGCGATCCCTGAAACTTTTCACGTGTTTGTTTCTGAGTGTTTCTTTAGATAAGAAGAAAACTGGTTGTTTCATGTTTTCATGGCTAAGTTCTAACTACATAAAGAATCTCCATCTGGAACTAACTTCACCCTCACCCTGCCTGCTGGTTTGTTTATTTGTGTAAGGCTATGGATAACTTAAAAGATATCAAGCACATAAAATAATAGTGCTTTTAATAGTTTTCAATTTTATTTTTTTTAAATGATCAGTATTTTATGTAGCTTATACTTAGCAGACCATTCTATCTTTCTACATTTTCAGGCTCAAAGATACACAACTAAACCCTCACTGGGTGATCCTCCAATGCATTTTCAGTGGTGAGTTCCCTAAAAGTTGGCCTCACACATATAAACAAACCTGCGGGTGCAGATAAATATGCTGGTGATTAGGTCAGGCGAAAAGTATCCCCAGATGGAGATCCCTAATGCAGTTAAAAAAACGCCTGTTCCAGGCAGCTAATTTCTATGTTTACTTTTAGTCCCAAACTTTCAACATCATTCATGTTAAACTCTCTGCTTTTTTGTGGAAAGCTGCAGGGGGTGTGGTAGTAGCTCTGATAAATGTTTGCATGCAGTTCTGTGCATTTGGTTAAAATTTGTGCAACAGAGGTAGATGGTGCAGCATTAGCATAGAGCCAGAACAGCCTCATCAATGGGAGATATGACTTTAAATTAGCCCGAATTAGCCTTCAAATGCAGAAACATGGAGGTGAGGTGAGTGGGGAAGCTGAGTTGCTAGAATGGAAATCATTACTCTCGGGGTTGTAGTTTGTGAATTAGTAAAATAATGTAAATATGTATTCAATGAGTAATGTGCACGGAGAAATTGATAAAAAAAAAAAAAACATGACTAATAGTGAGTAACAGTAATACATATTCATGTAGTAAGTTATATTAAAGGCCGTTCCACAGACAACTAATGAGGCACTGAGTAATCATATATCAAAAATTTATTTGAATAAATTTTATCACGTTAAAGGCAAATGAGAATGAATTTCTAGAAAAGGCCAATACCAGTACTGTGGGTAAGTTTGCCAGTACTGAACAGTGGGTGCATAGCATATGTGTATTTGTCCTCTGCGCTTATGTAGAAGAGTGTCCTTGCTTTATGGAACAGCAACACAGGAGTTTTCATTCCCTGTGGACAGGCACACATGTACCAGAAACACACACACACACACATGCGTGAGTAAAACTGCTGACAGTGCTGAACAGAGCAGCTTCCCTGTCACTAAAGCCCTTGAAGTGTGGAAGCAGCTCCAGCAGTCCTTCTGCTGTTTGAGTCGAACCCACACCTCCGCTCCTTCCCCGTCTTCTCCTCCCAGTCCCCCAACTCCCTTTTTTGTTCTCACATTAATGCACTGCATTAACTTGACTGCTGTGACTTTCATCAGAAGCAACACTGCCAAAGTAGTTGAGTAAAATGTAAATTTCCAACAGCCCAAACAGTTTACGCCAAAGCTGCGTAGAGATGATAAATTGCTCTCTTTCTCTCCTAACCTAAGAGAATGTGAGCAAGCCCCCTGCCTCCTTCCTCTCCATCTCTGCCTGTCTGCCTCCACCCGTGTCTGACATATAGACTAATGTACGGCCTTTCTTTCAAACACTGTTCTCTTCTCACATACTGTAGCTCAACGCGCTTGATCAAATATACACAGACATTCGTAGAGCTATATTCGTCTTCCCCTTGCAGTGCTGTTTTTTTCTTGTGTAATCCTTTCTTATATAAGTGGACTGGAGGCAGGCGGGGTCGTTCCATCTCATACACAGCACTCAGGGGGAGCGTTTGTTTATGTGTCACTCCTTGTCTAGACGCCGATCGAGGTCGATTATTGGAAAACTTATGAGACTTGAAACACAAGATCCTCAGAATTTGCGTGTTTTTTTTAAAGTAAAGGCAGCGCTCGATCTAACTGATAAAGAAAACAGCTGGAGTGCGTGACTTACAGTATAGAAATGTAATAATGAGGCATACAGCTGACAATAAAACCAATTCAGTCGTGTTAATACTTCTCTTAGAAGCTTGGGCCCTGGTTCTTAGAAGCTGCTTATTAAATTCTTGTTTCTATGCTGAAATAAGCATAAGTTTTCTCAGCATTCTTTGCAGTAATGTGCAAAACTAAGCATGCCACGTGATTCAATAGCTTCCAGTCACCTGTAGCAGTGATACCTTGTAGGAGTTGTTTTCTCTAGGACTTTTTCAGTCTCTCACATCGTTGTGGAGGAATTTTGGCACACTCTTCTTTACAGTGTTGCTGCAGCTCATTGATGTTTGTGCACAACTCTCTTAGGATCCCAGCACAGCAGATGATCTCACATTTGACTCTAGAATACTTTGATATACAGATGAGTTCATGGTCGACTCAGTGACTACAAGGTGTCCAAGTCCCGTGGCCGCATAACAAGCCTAAATCATCACCCCTTCCACCACTGTGCACGCTTGATATGCAAAATATAACCGTTTAACGCAGCATTTCTCTTGGCAACCCTTCAACCTAAGCCATATTTGTTTAGGCATTTTCTAATGATGCTATCGTGAACATTAAAATTTTACATGCTAACTGAGGACTGTGGACTCTGAAATGTAGCTCATGGGTGTTTCTGCAGTCTCTGATCGTTGCATAGTCTAAATTAGGCGTAAATCTGTTGGGATGTCCACTCCTGGGAAGATTAGAGTGTTGTGTTAACACACACCTGAATATTCTAAACCTCCGCTCTTACAGGCGCTCACATTACTGATGATCAGTTAATCATCAGTAAGTCATGTAAAAAAAAGTGTTTTTTTTTCACATGACTGTATAAAAAGTCAAAGTGAGTGTAAGTATGTAGATGATTTGAGACAGAGCAGAAGGCAGTCGTCCATAGCTACCCCAAGCCATGGCGGTGCTAACTTTGGCATTACCATGCAGCTATTACAAATATAAAATAAAACTCATCAGAATGTATTAAAATGTAATTTAAATAAGTAAGGAAACAGCAAAAGTTAACCATTTAAGCCCTAACCTAATTTACCCTTTAAACCAGGGGTGGGGAACTCCAGGCCTCGAGTGCCGGCGTCCTTCATACGGTGTCCTTTAGATGTGTCCTTGATCCAACACAGTTGATTCAAATGACTAAATGACCTCCTCAACATGTCTTGAAGTTCTCCAGAGGCCTGGTAACGAAGTAATCATTTGATTTAGGTGGTATGACCCTGCAGATCTAAAACCTCTTTTAGGACCTCAAAAAGGACACATAGTTATCACAGTTATCTTGAGGCACTTGAGGGCATGGATTAGCACTGTGCCAGGTATGATTCAGGCTTTTATTATATTTGCTTTACGCTGAAAGAAAGAGCGTGGATAGACTCTAATATGCACAGTTTTTATTATGCAAGGAAAAACGTCAGTGATGAGGTCACGAGAGGTCACTCACGGCTGATTAGTGTGTTTGCACTATTGATTGTGCTACACTACAGGAAACTGCTAGGAAAACATACAATATTTCTATGAGGGGCTGCACAAGCCAAAATTCATTCTTTCACTCTCACACACATACATTCTTCTTTCACACACATATACTTTCACTCTCACATAGTTTTATTTTAATTTTTATATTTAGATATTTTTATTCTCATGTTTACACATATTTAACACACACATTGCAATATTGTGCTCTCTTATACATGTATTTTAATGTACATATTTACAAATTTTCACTCTAACATACATGCATTTTTTTATGCATTCCTACATTTTGCTCTCATTTACATGCAAAACATTCAATATGCATTTAATCTCACAAATAATATATGTATGTAAGAAGAGAATGCATACATGTCTGAAGAAAATATATGTATGCAAGAGAATAATGTATGTGAATGAAAGAGTATAGTGGAAACGGAAGGCTGGGTGTCTGTACCGCTGTGATTGCTGCGAAGCGCACGCGGGTCACTTTCAAGTGTCTGACAGATGGAGGGGGGACTATTCTGAGCGCACGTAAAAAAAATTTGAGCGCAAGTAAAAAAAAGTTTGCAGGTGCAAGTGTTGCATTTTGAGGAGAAATTTATTTTGAGCGAAGAAAAGCTGAATTTGAGTGAACAAAATTCATTGCTGCGTGCAAAAAATGTATTTCAGTGTTTGCTATTATCCATACACACACACAATAGCAGCCCCTCTCGCTCAGTTTTTGTATTTGCGCTCGCTCGCAATGTGTTGCTTGTGCTCTCAACATTTCTGCCCGTGCGCGTTTAACTCTTTGTGTACACCGTTATATTTGCGGCACAAAACCAGCCAATCACAGACTTGGATGCCGAAAACGTCAGAGCACTTATGGAAATATGTGATGTCTTGATGACTCGAGCAGGTATTTGAAGTTTACACAGCACCATTCTCGCATGAAAATATCTTAAAAGTTTATTTTGTGGAGACCAGAACAGCCAATCAGATATTTTTTGCATCCAAGTCTATATATATGTATGTGAGAGTGACAATACGTGTGTCTGACAGAAGAATGTATGTGTGTGAGAGTGAAACAATGATCGTGGCTCAAGAGTTGGGAGTTCGCCTTGTAATCGGAAGGTTGCCGGTTCGAGCCCCGGCTTGGACAGTCTCGGTCGTTGTGTCCTTGGGCAAGACACTTCACCCGTTGCCTACTGGTGGTGGTCAGAGGGCCCGGTGGCGCCAGTGTCCGGCAGCCTCGCCTCTGTCAGTGCGCCCCAGGGTGGCTGTGGCTACATTGTAGCTTGCCATCCATCACCAGTGTGTGAATGTGTGTGTGAATGGGTGGATGACAGGTTGTGTAAAGCGCTTTGGGGTCCTTAGGGACTAGAAAAGCGCTATACAAATACAGGCCATTTACAGGCCAATTTTGGCTTGTACGGCCCCTCATAGATTTCAGTGTGCAAAGACTTTCAGATTACAATAATATATTCAGTTTGCCAAAAGCCTGATTTATATTTTTACAGAAAATGTTAGAATTGGCATGTAAAACAAGAGAGTAAAGGAGCAACACTGGAATTTTCTAAGTATAAGATTGTCTGATTGTCGAACATACTTTCTGCTTAACTGCTGTTTCTGGGCTTTCTGATGATGAAACCAACATTTTTGCAGGTACTTTCAACATTCCTGTGTTTCAGCTGAGTGTAAAAAATCTTTCTATGAGCTGGAGGTGCTGTCAACAGAAAGCTTTTATGAACATATTGCTGGTGAGTCACTAGTTGTTGGCGGAGACTGGGGCAAAAAATAGACTTTTATTTATAGAAAGAATTGTATTTTCAGTTACCTTTAAGCTGTAGAAAAGTATTCAACTAAAGCTATTCATACTTTATGTTATTATTATTCATCCTGTATTAGTATTATATAGCTAATAAATGGCATTGATTCATGATTAAATGTTGCTCTAGAGACTATATCCATACATTATGTAGTTACATTTTATTAATAAAGCACCAAATCAAATCAACATTTGCCTCAATGTGCTTTATATTGTGAGGTAAAACCTTGGTAGCAGTGCGAAGGAAAAACTCCCTTTTAACAGGAAGAAATCTTTGGGAGAACCAGTCTTGGATGGTGGGGGCAACTAACTGATGTGACTGGTTGTGGCTGAAGGGAGAGAGGCAGGACAAAAGACACACTGTAGAAAAGATCCTGAGATTATTAATAACTAATGAATAAATGCAGGAGGGTGTATAAACACATAGAGAGTAAAAAAAAGGCGAGTGAAGAAGAAACACTCAGTGCATCATGGGAATACCCCAGCAACCTAAGGCTATTACAGCATAACTAAGGGAAGATTCAGGGTCACCCAATTCAGCGCTAACTATAAGCTTTATCAAAAAGAAAATGTTTAAGCCTAATCTTAAAAGTAGGGAGGGTGCCTGTCTCTAGAACCCCAACTGGGAGCTGAAAACTGAAGATTCTACCTCCCATTCTACTTTTAGATATCCTAACCACAAGTAAACCAGCAGTCTGAGAGCAAAGTGCTGTATTGGGGTGAGATGTTTGAGTTGGTTTACCTGTCCATATAACTCTGATAAGGAAAGGAGGAAAAAGGAGTAGGAAGGAAAAGAAACAAGTCATCTCTTCCTTGGTTTCTATCCATCTAGTTGATAGGATATATATTTTCCAGATGCAGAGGTCTATAACGTACACAGGCACAGAGTTAAACACAAAGCAGAAAACCATGTCAGTAAAGTGCAAGAGAGAGTGAGAGCAGCAGGCAGAAAGAGGTAGACGAGTGCACATCTGTAAAAGCCATTGCTCTATAAGGTAAGGAGAGGAAGAAGGGAATAAAGATAAATGTCCTGTGACATTCTGAAAGTGGGCCAAACCTGGGTGTGTTTAAAGCGATCCATATGGGCTGCAGAGAGGGAGAGAAATGTTATCATCTTAATACAATTTGAAATATAGCAGTGCAGTATTAACTGGTGCCTGTTTGTTTTTGAAATATTAGGTTTTGCTCACTCTGCTGTCAGTAGTGTTTCTGATTAAAACACATGCCCATACAGTAAACAAATAAATCCACTTAAGAGAGAGAGAGAAACAAACAGGAAATATAGAATCAGACACTCAGTATGAACAAAACCATTTTTCAGGCTTTTTTTTTTCTGGCTTGTTTTGTGAGGCTTCAGGGGATCTGTTAAAGGAGTAATCTGCCAATTTAGCATTTCAACTTAATTAACAGAGGCCGTCTTTTAAACAATGCTGATTTTGATTTCGTTTCAGTCGTCCATTTAATTTTGTTTAATTAAAAACTAAAGGGAGTGCATGCTCTAATTTTTTTCATTGTTTTTAATAGTCGTCTTATCGCCAAGGTTTCAGTTGTCTTTGGTGTGCTGTGCTGGTAATGGGCATTAGGTTAATGGACATTGAGTTAATGGGTAAAGGCAGTGTTACTTATTTACATAGCGCTCATTTCAGTTTTCTGCAAAGTGACAAAACAGCCTGAGGCTCCTCAAAAAACACCTCACCCTTTGCAGACTGTAACTGAACTTAACTTCATATTCTAGTCTTCATATTTACCTTTCACCTACAGAGCATTTATTTAGATTTAAATGCTTATTTAATCATTTTTTCTGAAATATAAGTGATGTTTCTTTTAGAAACATGAACTCTAGAAAACCAAACACAATATTAATATTGGATCTGCATATAATTCCTTCCTTCCAGTAACTAATAATGTCAGATAACATGACCCAGCGTTAGCTGCTTATTATTACTGTTTATTTTGTGTTCAATCAGCAACATTTTTCTGTGGCTGGGGAAAAGTCAAAGAGCTAAAGGTCGCAATCCTCATTCAATAATAGTCATTTCATCTGTCCTTCCATTTCTTGAATAAATAAGGTCAAACACTAACAACTAAAATATTAGAATAACATGTTACTTGCAGCCATGTGTCTTACTAGCAGCCAGAAACATTACAGCAACGTCCTCCTTGATTAGGAAAAATTGTTCAGGCAACCCGGTGGTAGGCAACCCGTCTCCAAACGATTGCGAACTCTCTCAGATTGCTGAAGGTTTTCAAACAGCTGCAGTCAAATTTATAAAAACTGACTGATTGCATCCATGCTGCAATAAATCTGAGTTCATCTGCACCAATGAGTGCAACTCATCTGCAAAATCAGTAGAGGACTCGATGCAACTAGTTGCCAACTGGTTGCAGTCTGGATATATTCCTGTATAAAAGTCAAAATGGCATTTTGTGGTTAAATCACCATCAATTCAATTCAATTTTATTTATATAGCGCCGAATCACAACATCAGTCGCCTCAATCTGTGGAATTCTCGAACTAATCTTTGTCTTACTTACCCAAGAAGGTTTTAATGGTCTTGTCCTGTTGGGTAAGTGTCCACACCCTCGTGCTCACTATCTGATGATGCTTAATGGGGGCATCTGAAAAAATGACATTATATTATGCTGCAGATTTAGAAAGCACACTTGGAATAAAAAGTATTATTACTCCTTTTTCCTCTCTGTTCTATATATATGTATAAAAAAATAATTCACTGAATCCAGGACTATTTTACTGAAATTTCACTCTAAATTTTACTGTTATTTTAAGTCTTAAGCCAGGCCGAGACAACCTTGATGACATCATATGGGGCTGACTCCTTCGTGACTTCACCAAGGTTATCACAGAGTGGTTCTGTAAGGAGACATTCATTAATCATCAATGGGTGTAAATGTTTTGACTGAATTTTTGGCTACAGTTTGCATATACAAAATAAACCCATTAAACTTAATGTTTTCTGCTTATAAAAGCATTGGCATCAGTTTCTGGTGCCTTTTAAAAGCTAAAGAACTGCTTTCACGAAATGCACATACAGCAACAAGACTGTGTGATGTGTGGCTATTCCTTTAACATACTGCTCTGGGCAATAGATCATCAATTTAGCGGCCATGTGTGAGTTTCTTATCCCGTGGGATGGATTTATATTGGTTCAGGCCCCCCCCCCCCCATACCTTCTCCCTGCTGCTTAACCACCATTTTTTACAGTTCTTTTTCATATTAAGTTTGAACGAATTGCATTAGAGAATTCTGCTGTATTGCAGAGGCTGGTAGAGCAGTTTGAGCTCTTCTTGGTAATGAAATGTGAAGTGGGTGGACTCAGGCTTCGCCATGCATGTGTGAGAGTTAATGTAAACCAGCTATACTGTAGAGGAGAAATGTGATTTTTGGCAGGCCAAGATGTGGTTTGCAGTCTGCCTCTTTTTCTCTCTCACACGGCAGCTGGGATTAGACTGATACAGGTTTTTAAAGGCCAATATTGCTGTTTTTGCTTTGACATTTTCTGTCTTTAATGCAACTGTTTCACTGTGAATGTATTTCTTGAATAGCTATATTACAGACTAACACAATACTGGAAGCTGGTTGCAGGGTTAGCTACTATTACTTCGAGCCTGACACACTGACATGCCTGGACATGTTTTTTATGACATGGTTCTTTGTGGATCTCTCAGTCCAGATATATAGAAATCCTTCCATACTTTCTATAAGTTTTATTTCTTAAATGTAATAATTTCTGTATATATGTGGGTTTTGGTTGTTGGTAGCTTGGATCTACCTGTATTTAGTGCACTACTATACTCATTGTTAACCTCATAACATGTATTGGGCTACTGGCAGACCTAACAGATCACATCTAATCCACACCTAGGATTAGGGCTAGCATCCACCCCTTTTATACTAACAAAATGTTCTTTTTAAAATGATGCACTACGACTAGCAGATCATCAGAACAGTTATAGAAAGCCTGTCTCCTACAAATTTATCACTTTCACATGACTTTGATATATCTGGTACAGACTTGCAGTGCTACCTGTTTTAACTTTTACCTCGGTGCGATTCTAAATAATGCCACTTACAGAAATACTCAGCGTTTGGATAGGCAAAAGGAGGAGTACAGAGCACCAGTGGATGATTTTGCAGAGCTGTCCTGGAGGAATTGTTTGCTTCTGAATGTGAATAAGGCAGAAAAATGGCGATCAGTTCCAGAGGGAAGAGATCAACTGCCCTGAGACAGGGAAGTGGATATGGTGGAGGAGTCCACACTGACAACAGACGGACCTGGAAGACCAACGCAGAGACTGTATACAAAAAGGAGAACAACAGGCTCTGTTTCCTAAAAGCTGAGATCCTTTAATGTGTGTAGCAAAATGATGGCAATGTTTTTAATCACTGAGTTGTGGGGACTGCACTATACTTTGCTGTGGTCCGTTGGAGGAGCAGCATCAGAGCTGAGGACACCAGCAGAAAGGATTTGTCATTCCTGACAATTTTGAAGCTGTGGTGGAGAGGTCACTGAACAACCTGCTGTCCATCATGGATGATCCAGACCACCCCCTGCACCACTTACTGGACTAAAAGACTAATAGACTGATTCTTTCAGCGATAGTCTCTGTCTAACAGTAATGCAGTACAGTAGTTAAACCTGAGGCTAGACTAACACAATACCTGTTATAACCTCAGGATAAAAATGCTCGGAAACTCAAGTGCCAGTTTTAGGACGTTTACTGACCACTTTTAGGAACAACCACAGCTAGTCGCACACATACAGGAAACTGTTCCACACATAACATTCCGGCAGGGAGAACCCTGAAAAACCTCTGAAGGTTCCGGGGTTCAACGCCCCCAAACATACATTAACAACAACACTGTCTATAACACTTCCCCCCCCTTAAGCAAAAACCCACAACATAGCAATTATGCATAAGTACAAAAAGAGAGGGAGAATTCAACACCACATTATTTTAACAATTCAGTCTATCAGGGGGCTTGTGCTGCCTCTTTGACCTTCTCAGTCCTGCTGCTGGGTTCTCTAGGCTAGGAGCCTGCTGAGCTCCTGTGACCGGGTTCGGCTCAGGTGACTTAGATTGCTCCACCAGCCCTTCTGGTGATACTGAAGAACCAATCCCGATCTCAGGGGCTGCTGACACGACTTCCCCTTCGGGTGAACCACTCTGAGGCCCCACAATGTCCACAGCCCTGTCTCCACCATGTGCGTGCGAACCACTCTGAGCACTCTTCTCAGCTCCATCCGTGCGGGCTCTCACATGATCCTTGTGCCTGCGAACTTGTCTGCCATCCAACAACTCCACCACAAAAGATACTGGCCCTGAACTGTGGTGAATGACGCCAGGCAGCCACCGTGAGCCACCCGTAAAGTTTTTGATATACACACAGTCTCCCTGCCTGAAAACACAGCCTCTGGCATGTAGATCATGTCTCACCTTCTGCCCACCTTGTGACTGGGCGACTCTGGCTCCCACATCTGGGCGAAGAAGGTCCAGATGAGATCTGGGCTTCCTCCCCATCAGCAACTCCGCTGGGGACAAGCTTGTGGTTGTATGAGGCGTGATGCGATACTGAAACAGGAAACGGCAGAGCCTCTTTTCTATGGAAAGACCTGGCATTTTTTTTAGACCGTCTTTCAGCGTCTCCACGGCGCGCTCCGCTAAGCCATTGGAGGCAGGGTGGTAGGGTGCTGTGCAGATATGTCGGATCCCATTTCTCTCCATAAATTCTTGGAAAACCCCACTTGTGAACGTGGGCCCATTGTCCGTGACCACTGCCTCTGGTAATCCATGTGTTGCAAAGATTCTCCGGAGTGTGTCTGCGACGACTGGGGCTGTGATGGTCGGCATTATGTGGGCATCCAGCCATTTTGAATGCGCATCCACCAACACCAGGAACATGTGGCCCAAAAAGGGGCCGGCAAAATCTAGTTGAAGCCTGGACCATGGACGGCCAGGCCACTCCCAAGGGTGGAGTGGGGCAGGTGGTGGCATTTTTTGGTTTGACTGACATTGAGAACAGGCTTTTACCTTGTCTTCCAAGGCACTGTCCATTCCCGGCCACCACACGAACGACCTTGCCAGACTTTTCATCCGAGAAATCCCTGGATGAGCCTCATGCAACACTTCAATGATCTGTGACCGACCTGGAGGCGGAATAATGACTCGGGAAACCCACAGGATGCAGCCATCTTGAACACTGAGCTCCTGCTGATGCTTGGCATACGGTTTGAGCTGATCTTGCTCCACTGTTGCTGGCCAGCCCTGCAACAGCCACTGTTTAACCCGAGATAACTCTGGATCCCGTTCAGTCCATGCTTTGATGTTTTTAGCACAGACCGGAGAGTTCGCCAGCTTGTCCAGCAAAAACACAGTTTCTGGGGGCAAGTTCGACTGGTCGGGGACTTCCGGGAGGGGGAGGCGGCTGAAAGCATCTGCATTCGCATTTTCAGGTCCCGCCTTATAAACAATGCGATACTGGTATGCCGACAGTGTTAATGCCCAGCGCTGAACCCGGGCTGAAGCCATGGGTGGGATGCCTTTTGTTTCACTAAAGAGACTCAGGAGGGGCTTATGGTCTGTAACAACAGTAAATGGGCGGCCATACAGGTACTGATGAAAACGTTTCACAGCAAAAACTATTGCTAAGCCTTCCTTCTCAAGCTGTGAATAGCCCTTTTCTGCTGCTGTGAGCGTGCGTGACGCATATCCGACCGGTTTCTCTTCCCCCTCTTCCATACGATGGGAAAGAACAGCTCCTATGCCATACGGGGAGGCATCACAGGACAGGACCACCTCCTTCTCCGGATCAAAATGCACCAGGAGTGGTGCCGATTGTAACAGTTCTTTTACCTGTCTGAAGGCCTTCTCCTGTGCTTGGGACCACCTCCACTGACTGTCTTTGTGCAGCAGCCCGTACAGGGGAGCAAGCATGCTGGAGAGGTCAGGCAAAAACTTCCCATAATAGTTCACTAAGCCCAAGAATGATCTTAGTTCAGCTACATTCTTTGGACTCGGGGCTTCTTTTACTGCCCTCACTTTCTCTTCCAGTGGGGACAGGCCCTGTGCAGAAATGCGATGACCCAGGTATGTCACGCTAGGGGCTTGGAAAACACACTTACTGCGCTTCAAACGCAACCCAGCTTCTGAGAGCTTCTTCAACACCTGCTCAAGGTTACGCAGATGCTCCTCTTCTGTTTTACCTGTAACTAAAATGTCATCCAAGTAAACAGCAACACCAGGAATGTTTTGCAGAAGATTGTCCATAGTGCGCTGAAAGATAGCCGGACTGGATGCAACGCCAAACACCAGGCGGTTGTACTTGAACAGCCCCTTGTGTGTGTTTATTGTCACATATTTTTTTGATTCCTCATCCAGCAGCAACTGCTGGTAAGCATGACTCATATCCAACTTTGTGAATGTCCGACCACCCGCCAGTGTGGCAAAAAGGTCATCCACTCGAGGCAGAGGGTAGGCGTCGAGCTGAGAGGCTTGGTTCACTGTCAGTTTGTAATCACCGCATATACGCACCCCTCCGTCCTCTTTCAACACTGGTACGATCGGGGCTGCCCAGTCCGAGAACTCTATTGGCTCAATGACCCCTATCTGTTGTAGTCTCTCCAACTCTGCTTCCACCTTGGCCTTCATGGCGTATGGTACAGTGCGTGGTTTGAAAAAGCGTGGCCGGGCAAAAGGGTCCACACACAGCTTCACAGTGGTGCCCCGGAGAGTGCCCAATTCATTCTTGAACACATCTGCATACTTTCCCAGTAACTCTGCTATTACCGTTACATACCTGATTTCCCTCCAGTTCAGGCGGATTTTCTGCAGAAGGTCACGACCCAGCAGACTAGGCCCCTCCCCTTTCACCACCAGCAGTGTTGCTGCAGCTTCTTGACCCTGATATGCTGCATGCACCTCTATAGCACCAAGCAGGGGAATGCATTAACCTGTGTACTGTCTAAGGCTTATCTCAGTCGCTTGGAGGGCTGGTGCCCCGCCCGAGTGCCACAAGCTGTGGTAGGTGGCTTGGCTGATCACCGAAGCTGAAGCCCCTGTATCCACCTCCATTTGTAGCTCCTTCCCATTTACCTGGATAGTGGCATAGATGGGCTCCGCACAGCACTTATTAAAGCCAACCAGATTAAACATGTTGAAAACACACTCATCCTCCTCAGGCGCCATGCCCTGCAGGTGATGAGTGTTTAGTTTGTGTTTTGTCTTCCATTCCTTCTTTGATTTCTCCTTAGTGCCCCTGCATTTCTTGGCTAAGTGCCCCTTTTTCTTGCAGTTATGGCAGGTACTGTCTTTGAAAACACAGTCCTTGGCAAAGTGTGCCCCCCCACACCGGTAACACTCCAAAAGCTCCCTCAGTTTGCCCCTCACACTCCGAGATACATGATGCACCTCGGTTGAGTGCATATTGTTGTTAGCTTTCCGAATGTCTTTAGTGTTATTAGCTGCCGTTTCTATTGCCTGAGCAATTTCCAAAGCTTTCTTAAAGTCCAGTGTGGGCTCCCCCAACAACCGACGCTGCATGCCATCATCATTTATACCACACACCAACCTGTCGCGGAGCATGTCATCCAGCACGCCTCCAAACTCACAGTGCTCTGATAGCTGTCTCAGCTCCGTCACATACGCAGCCACCGAAACTCCCGGCTTGCGTGAATGAGTGTGGAATTTGAACCGCTGAACAATCACGGAGGGTTTCGGGCAGTGATGATTTTGCAGCTGTTTTGCACCTTCCGAGGCGTCGTCAGGTTACGTATCAACTTGTAGGTCCTCGCTCCACACGCACTGAGAAGAACTGACCTTTTTTTTTCTTCGTCCGAAATGTCGTTTGCCAAGAAAAAGTGTTCAAGCCTCTCGACATATTCAATCCAGTCGCCGTCTCCCTCGGCAAACTCCATGAGCGATCCGATCGTAGCCATAGATGCGAAGTGGTAGTCCGACTGCAAAATCCGTAGCAAAAACTCAAAACTGTCCGCGTTCGGCTTTTATCCTCGTCGCCAAAAAGGTGTTATAACCTCAGGATAAAAATGCTCGGAAACTCAAGTGCCAGTTTTAGGACGTTTACTGACCACTTTTAGGAACAACCACAGCTAGTCGCACACATACAGGAAACTGTTCCACACATAACATTCCGGCAGGGAGAACCCTGAAAAACCTCTGAAGGTTCCGGGGTTCAACGCCCCCAAACATACATTAACAACAACACTGTCTATAACAATACCTTATCCCAGTGGAGATACACATAGGATCTCTTTTTCAATGTTTACATAAAAACATAAAGCTGACAATATGAAGCAAAGATGAAAACCAGCACAAAGAGACTTTCAAGCGATTGCCACAGTGATTCTACTTTAGAAACATGAACAGGTAAAGGCTGCGGCCTGACTGCTCATCCGTTTGTTACCTGGTGACGTTCAGGCTCTGGCTGCTGGGCCGGAGTCAGCATGGACTCAGCTTTGAAATCACTCTGGATTCTTTACTAGCTTTGTGTTCATATGCTGTCTGTAGGGATGCTTTCAAAGAGCCAAAGTTCTGTTAGCAATGTCTGCAGGAGTTTTGGATGCAGTATACTTTTTTTTTTTAAATCACACAAAAAGAAAAAGAGTATGTTAAAGCAAAGTGAAAAAGTGCTTGCACACCTCACCACCACCTTCCTGAAAATGAACTGAAATCAGCTGACTGTAGCTCAAGTGTGCAGGATGGAAGGTTTTTTTTTTGTTGACTTAATAATCATTGCTGTTATACTTCTTTGAAGTCCTCTTAAAGTCTGCTTCCTGGGCACATGCTGGTGTGTTGTAATGGCTGGCTGGTCCGCATGGCCACTAAAAAATGGGGGGGGGGGCACATGGATGTCCACACCCTCGTACTCACTATCTGATGACAAAATTTATGTTACATTACTACATTACTGAAAAATGTTAAGTTACTTTGTAATAGGTTAAACCCAATACTGCTGAGTATTAACAGACAGAATGAGGAAACTTCTGTCGTGACTAACCACGGACTTCACCAGATAGTCTACCACATAAATGCAATATAGTGTTTCTCAAACTTTGCCTCAGACATAATCTCAGAGCATGAGATCGGGGAGTCCAGCAGGGAAAGCACTAATGAGCATGTGTCGTGGTGGTGAAGTATTGACGAGAGAGCCTACTACGTGATTAACTCTGACTGAAATAAATGGCCAAGACCATTTCCGCAAAAGACACTAGCTGGCATAGGCTAACCCTTACATTTCTGTGTGAATCAGTTGATATATAATCAGCTAAAGTTGTCAGAATGGGCAGAATTAAATGGGCAGAAACAGAATTAAACTCGATATTCCAGTGTTTACAGGATGAGGGGCTATCCTTTGTTTTTCACTCTCTCATTTTTTCTCCTCAAACTTAGGTATAGGGTAGCTTCCAGGGTTGGGACTTTAATTTAACAGAGGAATTTTATGTTCTAGGAAAAACAAATGAGGGTCCCTGCTTCATGACTGCTTACAGTGCCTTACGCTGTAATCCGCAGGTGGAGACCACCCTCACTGAAGCCACATTCATCCACACATCTGAAGCCAAGAACACACATTGACTAACAGACTTGCGTGCACACACACATGCAAAAATGGCCTGGACATACACTGTACATGGAAAAAAATGCACACAAACACTTAATTAAAGGCACACGCGCACAATGACGTGCACACATGCCCATGCACTAGTGCTGACCCACAGACGGGGTTGAAAGGATTCCTTGTTCTCGTTATCACAATGAGGTCTCATTGGATTGAGATGACATGGCAAGTTTGTTATGTCAGAGAGGTTTTCGTCTACTGTTACACACATGCATGCACGTACACAACCTTAAAGCCAACAGCTGGCTCACCGAGACGACCACACACACACACACACACAGTCGCAATCAAGACTACTGATCCCTATCACACACGTACGCTTACACCCTCAGTGGTGCCATATGGGGAGCAGCGTTGGTAGCTGTGTGTGGGATCAGCGAGAACACCGGTGGCAACTGCAGTGAGCTCCAGAGACATGCCATTAACCTTGATGGGGAGACATGGAGACAGACAGAAAGCAGAGATCAAGGGAGACGTGCGATGGCGTTTTGTAGCTTTGACTTCTACAATGTTGTCGCACAAACTCTCTGATACATTTCATGTGGTATTTAATCTTCTTCTGTTTCATGCAGTAAGGCCTCTTTCACACAGTGCGCAGTAATAACTGGGTCATTTCCACTGTGGGAAAGAGAAATGAGCCTATACACAAGACAACCCATCCATTTTCCCTCCTCCTGTATTTGTTCCTGTCCTCCGTTGCTCCCACTGTCTGCTTCCTTTCTCCCTCCTTTTTTTTTTCTGGGATCCTGGGGAAAGTCCCAGTCGCTTTCCTCTCTCTCCCTCTCTCTCTGCTTGCATTCCTACACCGAGTGCAAGGCAAGGGCCCCTTTGCACTGCAGGAACTCTAGTGTGTGTGTGTGTGTGTGTGTGTGTGTGTGTGTGTGTGTGTGTGTGTGTGTGTGTGTGTGTGTGTGAGTGCACAACATGTGCACAAGTGTGAGAAAAAGTCCATTTCTAATTGCACCCTAAGTGTTGAAAGTGGTCTGTAAGAGCTGTGTCACTAAATATAACAATAGACAGTAAAAGGCAGGAAGCTGGAAATATGCTGGGGTTTTGCATTGTGTTAGCGCTTATAGTATGTATGTGTGTGTGTGTGTGTGAGTGTGTGCGTGTGTTTGTCTTCAATTGCTTCTCCAGCTGCAAGCCCTTTACAGGCATAGTGTAATCAGTATACTCCAGCTGCACATATCTCCCACACAAACCATTTTACCTCGCTACTCTCCTGACTGATGTCTTAATGTAGAGTTACAGCTGAAAGCAACCGGCTTAAATGCAGGTTTACATTACAATTTATACCTATACTGTATAGTACAAATGACACTATGAAATATTTGACCTGCATGATTAAAGAAATGATTTAAAATAACTTCATGTACACATACAATCAGTAGTAGAGATGGTGCTTAGTTGCTATTGTAGAAAAGTGCATATGCTATTTTGAACCGCCTGCCTAAAATTGTACAGGCCACGCTGCCAAAACAGCTCTGAACCATTAGGGCATGTGCAGCACCTCTGGGTGTCTTGTGCTGGGAACAGGACGTGGATCTCTTGGGTCCTGTGGGTTGTGCGGTGGGGGTGTTTTGTTTGAAAGGCTGGATAAACACCTTTAGCTTTTTGTAATGAGCCTTGAGCCATTCTTAAGTAGTTTTTGCAGTGTGGCAGGACACAGTGCCCGTAAAACTAGTCATAATCACTGAAGTACTGCTATTACTGTGATATTAGCAGTACAGATACTTTTCTACTGTACTTAAGTAGAATTTTCAGGTATCTGTACTTTACTTGAGTAGTCTTTTTCTGACAAGTTTTCACTTTTATTTGTACTCCCTGCATCTTTGAACAAATATATGAACTTTCTACTCCTTACATTTTCAAAACAGGCTCATTTTTGGTTTGAGGCATTTGAGTTATTATTTAGTCAAATCAAACCAACTTGAGGCTAAACAGTAAACCTGAAAGGCAATCGTGTTCACATATTAATCATCAGGATGTGTCGCATAAAAAGAGATGAAAGAAGCAAAACTGTGTGCTATAGTCAGGGGTTAAAGTGGGCCATTCTTTTTCTTTGTTTGGCACAACTTTGGAACGACTGCAGGTGTCCATAAGTTTATATAAGTCATAACTTTAGCATCTAGCTAGCCTTACAGAAGATGAACAAGTGTAAATGGAGTCACGTTTTTCAAGTGACATGTAATTTTTCTATCAGTTCAACAAATATCAGCAAACATGCAAACTGTTTGTATGCCGTTTGTTCCACAGTGTGTTGCTAGCTAATTTTCACAGGGAAAGAAAAGAAAGAGAGCTAACTTCACTCAGAGACGGAGAAAGATAAGAAAGTCAGGTAAAGAAAGGAGGAAGAGGTTAGATTTTAAGGTAAGGACTGCTCAGTGGGATTTGATTAACTGGGAATTTAAAGCTTATATGCGTGAAAATGCTCTGTAGTTTAGTGCCAGATAAACAGGTTAGTTTGCTTACTGTGATGGGTTTAAAATGTGTGTGACTGGTGCTCATGGTCATAGTAGAGATTAATATAAAGTTAAGCAGGTGAGGCTGAGATCCATTGACTGAATTCCACCTTTATAGTGTCTAAAATATAGACATCACAAACAGTATTCTGTCAGTGTAAAAATAGAAATCAGCCAGGACAGTTCGTGAAACATCTGATGACGTCTTGTGTCACACTCTCAATATAAATTATCGCAAGTTGTGATTCCTTTATTGTGTAGTATGTAGCGCAAGGTTCAGTTAGCTTTGCATAAAAATAGCTGGAAGAAATGTTCTTCAAGGAACTACTTTTACTTCTTATTTTGAGTACATTTCAGAGCTCGTGCTTTTTCACTTTTACTTAGTGTAAAGAAGTTGAATCACTACTTCAACTTGGAGTATTTTTAACATTAGTATCTGTACGTCTACTTAAGTAAAGAATCTCTGTACTTTTGCCACCTCTGGATATTAGCAACATTAACTGCATAAGCAATATCAGCAGTGTCAGTAGCTGTCAACTGATATCGCTGCCTGTTGTCTATCAGCTTTTTTAACCGTCATATTCACACATGTACTGAGTAGTGCCTCTTCAAACCCCAAACCTCCAGCATCGGCCTTCAGACACTATGTATCCTGTGAGTTTTAGTCTCAGTGAATCCATGTCCACGCTAAGCCCAAGATCCTGTTTGCACACCACCACCATCGCAACAATAAATGGACTTTATTCCTTTCTTGTTTTCATTAGAGAGTTAGATAGCAGAGCCCGAGAGATTCCTCCATTCCTCCTACTTTACTCACTTCTGCCTATGCTTCAGCGATTGATATTAAAACTCTTCTGTTTGATCAATAATTAAAGGTGCAGTGCCTAGTGTTCCCATACTAGACTGAGCATTATGAATTATAGATTGTTATTCCTGCTGGTCTGATCAAAGAATAACAACAACAGGCCTTCGTTGGGTTGAAGCAGATGCTCTCTGCTGACTAGATAATGTAGGATTATTATTTCATCTCTCTAATACGGATCCTCAATCGGAACTTTTGGCGCTCAGTGTAATGGTCCAAGTTTTTACTGAGGAAGAGGGAGATCCTAGAGAGAGAAAGCAAGAGGCAGAAATAGAAGATGAGCTAAAATCAAGGTCTTTGGGCTGATGAATTGTAATTCTGCTGTGCTGATGCCAGTGATTGCCAATGCATGCACACCATGAGCCTGTTTTAATTACACTTTACCACAACAGTATTGTTTTGCTAGCGTTTACACCGAAAGATCAAAGGATCAAAGCAGGAGCACAGACACCAAGAGAATGTCCATACCATCATATGGACATAAAAATCTGCCCATGCACCCCTATTCCATTTGAATCCACACTTCCCAGTTGTACCTCCATGGTTACAACAGATATGTATACGAGTTAGATGAAGGCAGTGGCACTTCTTAGAAATGTATCTATTAAATATGAAGCTACATCCAGTGCTTTCTAAGTACCTAGAAAAACATTTCTAAGTAACAGTCACACTCCGATGGATGCATCAGAGAGCAATTTGGGGTTAGTATCTTGCCCAAGGATATTTGGCATGCAGACTAGGGGAAGACAGGACTCGAACCACCAGCCTTCCAATCAGTAGATGACCTGCTCTACCGCCTGAGCTACAGCCACCCCACCCCATCACACATGATATATAAGTCACTTAGATAACTTAAAAATGTTTGGCTTTTTTCAGTGTTTTATTTGTTCCTGAGTAAAAGGCTGAGTTAAAGTTATAGTTTTCACACAGCTGAATAAACATCAAGGAGAAAACTGATTAAACAGAAGTGTGAGATTGTCAAGAATTTACTCCAATGTCGTGTTATATATTAGCAAGTGAGGAGCAGATGGTTGAGTTTATTAAACTCCACTGAGACAGCTGATGCAAATCTGAAGGCTAGACCATCCCATTTCACAGCCTTGCACTTCCGTCCTTCTCGGTCTTCGAAGGACCTGGCCCACATAGACCGCGAAGGCCTGGTCCGCCGAAGGATGCAGCCTAGGAATTGGGACACAGCTATTCTGTTCGTACTGATATTAGGAGTGTAGACTGAGACATAGCCTTTAAAAAGAAGTTTTTCACAGGACTCTGTGCAATCCTATGAAAAACTAAGCACACTTTGGGATTCAACTGCCTATAAAACCAATCTGAAATAACTGATTTCTGTTTGACCAGAACAATATCTCACATTCTTTTGATCCCTGTCCTGTTCCATGACCAAACTTCCTCCAAGCTTTAGCTTACAGATGGCCTTACATGTGATTGTAGCATACTTTGATATACAGAGGAGTCTGTGGTTGAATCAATAACTACAAAATTCCCAAGTCTTACAGCTGTAAAACAAGCCCAAACCATTACGCCTCCACCACCGTGCAAATATCGCATACAAACTGTCAAGTTAAACATCTCCATTTTGGAAACATCTGGCCATTGGACGATATTCCAGAAGTCTTGTGGTTTTATCAGATGCAGATTTGCAAAGCTGTGCTTCCGTGTTCTTTTTGAGAGAGAAGAGGCTTTCTCCTGGAAAACCTTTCATACAAGTCTGTGAAGGTACTCAGTCATCTGGGTCATTGTAGTCTAAGGAGCTTGGAAGGAAAAGCGTCTGGACTTCTTTAAGTTTCCTTGAAGACGTTTAACCTCTTATCCGAGAAGCTTCTACAGTTCAAAGAGCAACTGGTGGAGAGTCCCGGATTTTAAGCCCCTATTGGTCCTTTACCTAATCACATGAGCCAAGGTGTTTGGGTCACAATCAGCCAAGGTTTCGGGTGAACCCATTGTGAAAGGTAGCCCCACCCTATCATGTGATTTCATACAAGCCACACCTTTTCATTCTTTTTCTTATTGTATTGTTAGGATCTTTAACTTGTAGAATTCTACCTGAGGCATGCAGAGTCTCAGATGTAGCTCTTTGTTTGTTTGTTTGTTTTTCATTTTTTTGCACATTGGCCTGAACTTACTGGGATAGTTCGCAGGACAATTAGCAGCCATATTGAAGGTTTTCTTCTCGTCAATAATGTTTCTCACTCTACAGCGATAGATTTAAAATTGCTTGGTAATACCTTACCTCTTCGGGTTTTTTTCATGTCTGACCTCATGGATGTACACGCTTTTATAACGGTGCTTGCACTTGCTGATGATCAATTAATTAAGTTTATTTGATCTCCAGCACCTAAACAGCATAAAGTGCAAAGTGCTCTTAATTCCCATGGGAGACTATACTTATGGATGGTGTAATTCCTGTGAAGGGGAACCCTGAAGGCAGAAAGGTAGCACACATCCTCTGTTTCCAGAATATTGGCTGTTGCCTTCAGGGAAGAAGTATTCTTCGCTCACACGTTGTTGGATTCACAATTTGAAAGTGGAAACATGGCACATGTACACACAGTTATCCAGAGAATTCCCAGAACAAGTATGGAGTGTTGCCAACTCCTCAGTAAGGAAAATCGCTATTGGTTGTCCTAAAAGTCGCTAGAAGTCGCTAAGTGACGTCATCGCCTAATTTGCATAATTGGTCATGCTAATCTAATTGTAACCTATGTTGTTGGAGAGAGAAATAACATCGTGGAAGAGACATAAAGTGAGTAAAAACGTCCTAAATGCATTTAGAGTTTATTTAGAACTACAAATTAAATTTCTTTTAGCAATTATTGTTTTTTTAATGTCACAATTCCAACCCTGCTCCTTTACCCGGGCTTGGACCGGCAAAAGTGACCTGAAATAGGCACTCTGGTGGAGTTACTTTGTGTGTGTGTGTGTGTGTGTGTTTATAAGTAGTTTTAAACCTTGTGATCCTCAAAACAGCATAAGAGTAAAAGAGTAAAAGAAGAACTGACTGCGTTACAACACCGCTGCTTGTTGAGAGTAAAAGCGATTCACGCTTTCACGTCTTTTTTTAGCGACTTTTTTTTAGAAAAAAAGTCGCTAAGAGGTCTGAAAGCTCACTAAATATAGCGACAAAGTCGCTAACTTGGCAACACTGCAAGTATGTGTAATATGCTTTGTCAGAGTGGCGGTATAACTAGGAAGCACCCTCTCCAGCTGTCTTTGTTGGCTAAGAAATAGCACTTGACAAAACCTGAAAACCACAACATTTTATTTTTACACCTGTGTACTTCTATGACTTAAACAAACAGGATATAACAGGATATAATTAGAACACTTAAATGATGTTGTTATGCAGAGGTTACACCACAGACCTACTGGTTTCAGAACTCAGTTTTGAACAGTCAACATTAGCATTTTGACTGCCACTGTGTCCCTATCTGAACAAGAGTTTTCAGCTAATGTTGGTCATCTAAGCTTGGTTATCAGTTTAGCAAGCTGAATCTAGAAACTGTATGAGTGCAATGGATAGACAATGAAACCTGCATAAAATGTTATGTCACTCACTGAGATTCAAGACCAAACAAAATGGTGTCTGCCAAGTAGCAAGCTCCATTATTTAGCTGATAAAGCTATTAAAATGCTTCAAAAGACACTATAAACACAGCTGAGAGGTCCATTGAATTATGGGAAGTATCTGAGGTGAGGTCCAGCAAGCAACAGACTGTCAAAGCAGTCACATCCCTAATTTACACCTTCAGAGTATTTGTCTTGATGCATATTCTCAATCATGCAGGTAAGTAAATCTCCAAAAGTTGATTCTGTTCATCTGGACGTAGCGTTTTCAGTGGGAGAAACGTTTCATGATAGTTTCAGTCCTTATGCAAATGTACTGTTTATAAGATTGGGGAAACCTGCAGTCAGCTGAGACTGAAGAAGTCACTTGGATGAGTGACGAAACATTTCTCCCACTGAAAACGCTTCGTCCAGATGAACAGAATCAACTTTTGGGGATTTACTTACCTGGATGATTGAGCATGCATCAAGACTTCAGAGTATTGAAATGAATTTTGAAGTTTTAAAGAAAAATTGTCCCCCATATGAAACTATCCATAGAGACCGAAATGTTTCATCGTTTTTTGGGTTTTTTTTGCGTCAGGCCTGTATAGCATGATATTTTCACGGCGGACTTTGGGTATTTTATCAGGAGTCTCTGAGAATTCCTTTGCTTTTGGAGTAATCTCAAGTGGTTTTTATAGCAATTGCAGTTTTTATACTTTAGTGTTGGCTTGAATTCTCAGCCCTGACGTGCTTCTTATTTTAGACAGTCAGATCAGCTTTTTTTATTCCTCTGCTTCCTGTGTTTAGTTTAAACCTTCCTAACTGATCTAATAGGCATATGAGTGTCTCATCTAACATTTCAGAAGAAAAAGCAAATACTTCTATCTTTGCAAAGTCAAACTATGACCTTTAATCAGTACTTTCACTTAGGGCTAAAGTTAGCTGTTTTTATCTTAATCTTACGTCATCGTTTCTGTCTACAGCTAAGGAACCACATATCAAAATCTGCGACAAAGAAAAAATAATCCATGCCAGCCATTGTGTAAATGAGTCGCACTAGTGTGTGTGTGCGTGTGTGTGTCTGGGAGTGTGTAATGCATTTGTGTCCAGACAGAAGCAGTGAGAAAAAAAAGCACCAACCAGCTGCCCTTGTCTGTCACCCCTGCTCACCTCTGGCTGATGTTGAGTACATGTGTGTATGCACACACGCACTCGCACCTGCTTGCAGCTGGTGTATGTGTGTCCCATTAACACCTAGCAGTCTCTGTCTGTCCAATCACCAGTAGAGATGTTGAATGAAGTTACCTGTAGTGAGGAGAACAATGTGTTAGAGACAATAATAGACTATTACATGGTGGGAAACTGAACTCTCTTTTCAGAGCCTATTCATTCATACAGGAAATAGAGAAATATACAGATATCCTCACAAAAACATCCAGCCATTATACATGCTTCCTCTGTTCACACGCTGTACCAGACACTAGCTTATTTAATAGCAGGCATGTAGAGCAATCACTTTATATGGCAAATTTAATTCTAAATCCAGTTTGTATATTTATAACTACAGTGTCAATTGGCGCGGTTTCATTTCACGTGGCAGCGCTCCAGATCTGATGCCTTGTTTTCAACTTTTGCCAAAACCTCCAAACAACCTTCCTCCTTTCTAACTCTAATTTTTACTCCTTCTCTCCTCAGTTACCCCCACACACACATACATGCACACAGACCCATGCTGAGGCTTGGCTGTGGAAATTAGATACAGTCTGTCTAACTGTCAGACATCAACTGGTACCAGACACCAGGCTCCAACCTCATTGGCTAATCCTCCAGACGCTTCTTCACATTGTGATTGGCTGTTGCCTTCTCCGCTGCTCTGACTCTGACCCAGTAAACTTACATATGAACCAAATCGGCACATTTTCATTGGCTGTCTCCGAGACACATGACGGTTGCTCACTGACGCTCTCCGGCTCCGCTGCTCCCAGAGGAGGATACAGTTATCCTCCTTACAGAGAAAAACAACACCATTCATCACCTCCTTCTCTCTCTCCATCTCCCCTCATCTATCTCTCTCTGTGTTTGGGCTCATATGCTGTGTTGTTATGTTTCTGTCTTTGTCCCTCTGAAGGTTTTGAAGCTGCTCCAAGTCCTCTGGATGCCTGGGTCAGACCAAATTACCTCCAGTAAGATTATTGAACAGCAAAAGTTGATATCAGATCCAGGCCGGAACAAAATATTCCCCAAGGATGTAATTTATCCAGATTGGTCTCCTTATACAGCCGTTTTTTTTTCTTCTTTGGCTGGGAATTATTTTTACTTCCATTTCCTCCCACATTGGGCCCACACACCCACTTCAGCTGGTGGACAGTGAACAGGATAGGCCAAGTCATGGAGCCATAAATATTTATTCAGTTCACTCATCGAGCTCTTACTGTTCAGTGGTGTGACGAGGCAGGATCATTTTCACACAAAAGGTTTATGTTGTCATATCCTGTCACTGTCAGCACTGGACTAATGCACTGCTGCTCCCTGAGGCTCCACACCGAGAAGGATATATAATATTTTCCTTGACTTTTATTGCCTTTCTCTTCTAAATTCTTGTTGTATGAAGCAACAGGAACCTACTGTACATGTCAAAGTCAAGCACTGGTTACAAAGGCTCAGTTGTACAAATCAAACATTGTTTAAACTTTATTTCATTAAAGCATATTTTTAATTCTCTTAATCATTAACTGTACCTTATTAAAAGTGTACGTATCCAGAGTGACATTACTTTTTGGTTTGTACACCATTGTTTGGGGATTTTTGGTATCTCTGCCTTTTGTTTTCTCTTTAAATAGACATGACCACATTTGGAAGTGAAAATAGAGCTAGGAAGTCACTAGCTAGCCATCTTTTTTTAAGAAAAGACATTCTGGAGTTAACGATTACATGAAATGGGATGCTAACCTTGGCTAGCAAAAACAGAATGTAGCTAGCAGACAAACTAATCAGCCTACTAGTGTGTATTTTAGTCGGACCAAGCATCTTCACACCTGTCAATCAAAACAAAAATGGGAAAATTATGTGTACAGACCAAATCCATTTTTGTAAAAGCTGTAAATGTATATTTTAGATGCAAAGTTGGGTAGTTTAACATGGAGGTTTAAGTTGGTTGACCCATTTTTAGAGCTAGCCTTGTGTGGCCAGTTTAAGAACTGCATTTGTGGGGACTTCACAGTTAATTTCTTTTTTTTCAGTATCAGGTGCTGCTGCTTGGTTGAAATATTTATAAGAAACAAGTGAAATAACAAATCAATACAAACAAGGCTAACTACTTAAAAACTACTTAAAAAAAAAAAACGAATTTCCCAGAGGAACCCACCCAGAGGATTAATAAAGTTTTATCTTATCTTATCTACTTATCAAGAGGTTGTTAGCCTAGCTTGCTAGCTTCCCTCTCTGCTAAGGAAGTGTAGGCTCACTAGTGCACTATAAAAGTTGACAGCATATTTTCTTCCAATGCATTATCTGTTTTAATAAAAAATCAAATAAACCCTCTGTTTGATATATGCACAAGTGTAGTGACTCAGTTTTCAGTTTGACGCAAGACTGAAGTCCTTTGGACGGTGAAAATGTTTCTCAATATCTTCTTACTTTAAAAATGTATAATGAATTCATCTTACACTTATTAGGTGATATTACAAAGACATTTTTTATGTATTACCTCCCTGCAGACACCATGATGGATGAGGGTCAATTGACTTAACGTCGCCCTCATATCCCCGCCAGTGATCAGAGGATATTTGATCAGCAAGTCCCATTAACACATACAAAGCACAAAGCGTCACGGTACGCAGAGCTTTCACACAGACATGGAAGATCACAGATAGAAAAGCCATTCAGCATTCTGTAGCACCGTGTTCACATGTTTGATCAGGCTTTATGTTTGCTCATATGAACTGTCACTTTATATGCGTCTATATACACGCACTCAATTGTCCTCCCTCAGTGTGTTCTGACTGGAGCTGTGGAGCCAGCAGACTACTGGTGTGTGTAATCCAGAGCGCCTGGGCATTAAGGCTGGTCAGTCAGGCTTGTGCACACAATTGGTAGCATGTCAAATGGTGCGATAAGTTCTTTTTTCAAGCAATTTCTTAGAACTGAGACTACATGGTACTTTTTTTTTTCTAAGCAATGTCATTCACACTCATTGGCCTATGGTGCATTTGATTACTGGCCACTGAGCAGCTCACCTGCTGTAACTGGGAAATAAGAGTCTTGCTCAAGGATGCATTCATAAGTATCTACCTCGGAGATGGAACAGTTTTTTTTTAGCAGGTCTGGGATTTTAAACAGTAACTCATCACAAACTAAGAACTACTTAAAGGGGAATGAAACACCAGCTATACTGAAAGTATAGTTCAGTTTTATTTTTTTTTAAAAAAACTAATAAAAAACATTAATATCGGGTCTTAATTAAATTAAAAACAGTCCAAAATAGAATTTTAATCATGTTGGCTACATAGAAATTCATACAGCAGAGGAACGTTGCTTTGATTCATTGCTTTGATTCTTCTGGGACGACTGTGGCTCAGGGGGTTGGGAATCACATCTGTAACCGGAAGGTCGCTGGTTCGATCCCTGGGCTCTCTGTCCTGGTTGTTGTGTCCTTGGGCAAGACACTTTACCCTACTTGCCTACTGGTGTTGGCCAGAGGGGCTGATGGTGCGATATGGCAGCCTCGCTTCTGTCAGTCTGCCCCAGGGCAGCTGTGGCTACAACCGTAGCTGCCTCCACCAGTGTATGAATGTGAGAGTGAATGAATAGTGGTATTGTAAAGCGCTTTGGGTGCCTTGAAAAGTGCTGTATAAATCCAATCCATTATTATTATTCTGTTTCACCTCTTCTCGTGTATTCCTTGCGCCTATATACCTGCACCTAGCTACTCTGGGTCATGATTTGACTCAGGAGGGCCTGGGGTGGCACTCCCAACAATACCAATAACCAGCTGGTTCTCAATCCTTCATCTTCCAACCTATTAAAAAAAATTTTAAGAAAAAAAAAAAAACACCTCTGTACTACAGCAAATACCAGCTGGATCCCTCCTTGTGTAATGTATGGTAACACACTTAAAATTGAGTTCATGTTATAATGGGATTGATTTGATCTGACCTTTCTTTTGGGGAACTAAAATGCATCACAATGGTCCTGCATTTTGGTTATCACATCATGACTGATAAAAAAGCAAGGAAACAACAAGCAGAAATGATACTTCTGGGAAGTAAAAAGCTGATTCATTCATTGTTTTATCTCCACATTATCCACATGTCCGTCACCATCTGTGTAACGCTTCTCTGGCATCAGTGTGGGTGCTTTTCATCAGCTGTGTTTAGTCACAGACCAAGGAGCAGTCGTTTAAAACTAACAGATGAACCGAGAGTTCAGGGACGCTTCTATGAGACGATGATAAAAGATATTTCAAAATGAATATTCGCAGTTGTTGAGTGTATTGCCCAAAGGTTAGTCAACAAGGAAGTGTTGTTAACAAGAGTCTGTGGGACTTGGGTTGAGGTCAGGGACAAGCTTCACTCATCTCAGCTGCCGCGTGAGGAAGGAAGGCCACAGTGTGTTTGTTAACCAGAATTGGACTTCCTAATCTGCTTTTTTCCAGTAGTTGGATACAGTCTGTGCACATCTATACAAACAGATGTTAACAGCAGTTATGCTTCTTTCAGTAAAATTCAGAATAACTTTGCCTTCTCTCAGCTGGGGTGTATTCCAGGGGTAAATGCGCCTTGAACTTTGCCCTTTAGCACTTTTTGTTACTTTACTGAAAATCTGAGCTTATTTTACAGTTGTGCACTTCTTAAGCCAGAATGGATTGGCACATCAGCTAAATGTAAACAGAAAAGAAAAGATGAAAAACTGAAAATCCATGAATGCTTCCACTGGTCTGATTTGTCGCATAAGCTGTTTTTATACTAGATACTTTTTTTCATTTTTGGCTAGGAGCTGAGGCGCACATCCACAACTCCTCACTGGCACCTTTGGGTTAATCTCCAAAAAAAGGCGCTTTAGCTCACACACACGTGCATGGAATAAGAGTTTAGCGCAGATTAGCCTATTAGAGATGGGAATCAGCAGTATTCCGAAGCTGATTCAGGACTTTTTTTCCAGACTGAAGAAGGAAATAGGCTAATCTCTGCCCGGACACATGCATTGTGTCTGTCAGCTGGGGATTTACACCAACGGGGCTGTCTGAGCAGGGGCACATGCTCTGTATGGACAGGAGCACTCGCACTGAACAGCGTGCATGTGTTTGTGTGTTTGAGAGTGTCACTCCTGGCATCTTGCTGGAAGCATGACCGCTTCTTTACCAGCATCTGTGCTGATGATTAAGTGACACATGTGCTCATTAGTTCTATTGTGTGTCCAGGAAAACGAACCACGAGCAGAGAGCAGGGAGGCTTGCATAGTGGGGGTATTATTGAGTGTGAATGATTAAGCCTGTGTGTGTCCAGTTTTTTGCTCGCCCTCTTTCATTTCCTTTCTTCTCCTTCCTCATCCTCCCAGACTGTGGGAGGTTGTTTGTTTCTTTTTTTTCCACCCATCTTTTCTCTTTCTAATTTATTCTTTTTCCATCTTATGCCCCCCACCCCCATTTACTGTGCTTCCTTTTCTTTTTTATTCATTCTTTTCTTTCCCTCAAGTTTAACTTGCTCCTAACTCTTTCTTTGTCTTCCCTTTTCTTTTTATTTATTTCCTCCGGATTTTCTTTTTCTTTTTTCTGTACTCTTGCCTTGGTCTTCTACTCCACACACCTCTTTTCATTTTTCCTCGCTTCTCTTCTCTTTCTTCCTTGTTCCTTTATCTTCTGTTGCCCTTCCCTATGTGCGGCTTTTCTTTATGTATCCCCTCCTCTTCTGTCCTTTCGTGAGCTTTCATTCATCTTCCATTTCCTTTCACTTCACATTTTCTCTCTATTCCTTTCCTTTTTTTCCACTTCTTTATCCCTTTAGCTTCTTCGTTTTTTGCCTTCTACTCCCAATTGTCTTTAAAATCCTAATTCTTTCATTCATATTATGACTTTGACATTACATTTGCAATGATGTAAACTCCATACGTAGCTTTAACTGCTGTTTCCTTCTCCTCTCCTTACTTCCTCCCTCTCTATCATATTCTCTTGTCTCCTTTTTCTCCTCTTACCTTTGCAGTCTTTCTGTCTTTTCTTTTTTTTCCTGTCCTCACCCTTTCATCGCTCTTCCCACACGTTGCCCTCTCTTCACATTTCCTCTCCTCTACTTCCTGGTACGGCCCATGGAGGCATGTCTGAGTCCCAGCCACCTTCATTAACCTTATCATTACAGAGACCTGCAGCTGGACCGCACTGCCCTCGCTCTGCAGTGTAGCTTTGAGGAGCTGTGTCAATACATACACACTCGGCCATTAGACTGGAAAAGTGAGAGCTTGGAGGCAGCCAGGCAGGCAGAGCCAGTAGATGCACAGAAAATTTATATAACAGCTGAGCCAGTAAGGGTGGAGTGTGTGAGAGCGATGGAGAGAAATGAATGATAGATCCAGGTTGATCTGAAATTTCCATGTAGTGCATCCCTTTAGATGCTTTGAGTGTGTGCGTTATGAAAGCCTGTCGCGATTAGCCTGTCTATGTCTCTGTGATACGAATAAGACCCCATGGGAGCAAAGATGTCTAGACTTATTCAGAGTGGTACTCTTATTATCTGCTGTACAGCAACTATGATGAGGGCCCATTTTCACTTTGCTGCTGCAGTGGTCTTATGCAATCATCCAATAGCAGGAGTCAAATCCCAGTCAAGCTTTCACACAAGAGAGTGGATGAGGACACAGAGAATAAAGAGAGTACTAGATTATATGTTTGGTTTATACTTCGTCTATTTGGCATTTGAATACAGTACACGTGAATCCTGAAGCTTCAATTCTGATAATAGTCCAGCTTTTAAACAGAAAAAAAGGACCTATGTGGAGATGATTGGCAGTCTACAAACACTTCTGCACTGCTTGTTGTATTACTTTACTTTACAGCATCAGGAAAGAGTGCTTTAAGCAGGTGCTTTTCTCTAATTTCCAGTATAACAGCTCTACTTGCGTTCACTGTGTGTCATAATGGCAAACAGTGGAAGAAGCAATCATGAAAAATGACATCCACTTGTTTATGTTTTTCAGTAAAGGGACCTTGACCGACGGAGCCAAGACAAGCTTTTCACAGATCTGAAAAATGTAGTTATAGTTCAGTTTCGCAGAAGCACTGCAGCCCTGAATTTTTGTAGACATCAGCCAACAAAGGTGTATGTGAGGATGTAAATATCTGATGCAGTCAATCCGGGGCGCTAACCTGAAAGCGTCTTTGCGAAAACTCTGTCTGATCCCAGATTATATCAGCATGCAAACACTGCATTTAATGGTTTGGTAGTGCCTTCTGCTTCAGTCGGCCTTCTCAACTAAAACCACAAAGATTATTTTCAATATCACCAACAAGTTTGATACAAACTATTTCCTGCTCCAAGCTACGAGGAAGAAAGCTAAGGAAATGATCCTGACTTGATTCTCTGTCAATGTACTCAAGAAAATGAAGTTCATATAACACTTTATAGAAGACGTTAGTCATACAGGCCTAGAGATCAGCTGGTGATGCCCTGACAACCGAGTTTTTAGGGAAAAATGTGTAATCCCCAAACTGGTGAATGGCTAAATTGAGGTTTCTTGGTAAAACTGGCTGCAAAGATGTTGCTACAACAAAAACCTCCTTGTGATTGCTTGGGTCGCTAGCAGAATACATAGAAGAGGCCAACTGGTCTCCAAACACTTGCTAACTAACCACAGAGCGGTACTGAATCTGTAAAAGTGCAACACCAGAAATGTAAAAGGCGCAGCTTTCACATTGAAAGATAATGAATGCTTAAAGATAATGAAAAGTTCCAGTTCCAGGTTACAGTGGTAAACAGCTAAAGACCATAGTGATCACAAGACGGTTTTCTTTTGCAGCTCCATGTACTTCTTTGTGACCAGTTTCACATAGCACCAACAAGCAACAGCTCACAGCCATGTACTAACCAGTCAGGGAATACACACTTTTACCAGGGCGTCACTGTTTCCTTTAGGCCTGTGTAACTGGGACTTTCAATTTCACAACAACTGCCGGCAGCCTTAAGCAACCACTCACAACCAGTTAAGGAATATTCATCTTTCCCTGGCGATCGTGATTGCTAGGCAGACATCGGTCTCTAGGCGTGTGACTGGGGTCTTAAGCAGCAAAGAAAAAGTAGAAACATTTTCACTTTTCTAGCCCTTATAGTAGATTCAATCTCAAACAATTACCCTTCTCTGGGCAGACAGACACATTATAACCACGTATCAACAAAAATGTTCTCTGCTTGTACTGTAGGCTAGAGGCTAAATGCTAATGCTTTCTAACAATAGCAATGGTTTGGGTGTTCCAATAATCCATGATTTTGGTTAATATCCAAAGTAGTGGACAACTTGTTATAGGAATGACAAGTCCAGGGATTCCCAGATTAATTAGGACGAGTCATGATGGATATCTGTAATTTAACAATTTAGTTTTAAAAAAATGAGCCAACAGTCATAATATTACTAATAATAACTTTAATTGTATAACACATCATTACAAAGTGTTTCACAGATTGAGTACAAACGCATTAGAGATAGTGATAATAGTATTATCTTTATTGAGTGTACCTCAGTGCTTTAACTGAAGTGGTAAGACTGAATGGCTGGTCTTAGAAATGAAACAACGAATAACTAGTATGAGTCATCCGCTGATCAAATACCGAATACACCATATGCCAGTATTCAAGGGTTGTTTTCCCCCAGCTGCTTGTAAGTTACCAGTGGAATTTTTACACTCAGCAGAAATGATGTGTTAGATAACAGAACAATAGCTCTTGTACCAGACTTCATAGTTTTGCTAGGAAAGCAGTGATAATAAATGACTGCCTGTTATGCATCAGTGGAAATGCATTTGTTTTTGCTCATACTTGTGAGCGAGCAGCTATTTAGAGAAGTATGGCTTTCATCATAATGGAAGTTAAGAGATCTCACTGTGCTTCCTGTATTGTCATGGTGATGAAGGGAGGCTGGGTGAATCACACGATTTCCTCATTTCCAACAAGGTGGAAGCTATTGTTGCTAAACTAAAACACTTAAGGAACAAGAAGCACATTGGAGTCAACCCTCTGGTTTTAGGTCTATTATCCTCTTATCTACTATTACCTTTCCTCTGTCTTTACACATAAAGCATATATTATACTTCGGACATATGTATGAAAATTTATGACTGATACCATTCTTCACGTTTCTTTTCTACCTGGCCACACAAAGATCTTTGTAGTCAGGCATTTTTGATCGGTGGACAAACATCACTGTAACACATATGTAATGTCAATGAACATGTAAATGAATCTATAATGTATTCAGACTGGCTCTTTGTCTTTGTGTTTTGAGCTCCTATAGGTGATTCTTGCCCCGGGCATAACAATCATTCAACGTGTTAATGGGTCACACACTGAGCTCGTTAGCTATGCACAGCCCTCATTAACATACAAATTCAATTAACTTTCAGTTTTAAAAAAAAAAAAAGGAAAAGAAAGAAAGAGAAGAAAAAGAAGAAGCAGGAAGATAGAAAACAAATCTTTTGTGTGATGTCTACTCTTTTTGCATTTTAGACACAGTGAGTGAAGAAGAATGCCTCTGTTGCGGCGACTTTCTCTGTTTCAGGCTTGTTGATGAATGCTTTATGGTCTTTTGCAAGGTGATACAGTTCAGAGCACAGCCAGAAATCCTTGCAAGAGGAGAATGAGAATGTTTTGACCTCACCCTTCACGAAAGATTGTTAGGTATTCGTCCTGTGCCATTAGTCGTCTGTGATGGTTGGATAGCAGCTGTTTTAGACCTCCCTGGATGGCACAGGTTCCTAACTGTGGCAGAATTAAGCAGCCCTTGTTGATTGAAAGCCACTTTTCAAAGTGGTGTACAGTCAGAATGCTCAATAGCTGTGACCTAGCATGCAGGCCCTTCATCTTCCATTATGTATTCTATTGGCAGTGCTCTTATCAAGGGAATTGGTAATTAGTGGCATGCATTGTGTCAGAGGACAGAGCGCTGAATACCAACGCCATTAAAGGGCTGATGAGATAAGAGGAGTGTGTGCTTGCGCACTTAACTTTGTGTGTGTTCAGACTCCTGTGCTCACATTCATGCTCCAGGGACATGGTTAGGTGCTTTGGTCATGGCAATGCATGACTTCAATTTACATGTTTGCATATTTGACAATTAACCAAATTGATTCCCTGTGTGTGTGTGTGTGTGTGTGTTAAGCGACAGCATCAAATGTCTGTTTTCCTAAGGATTTTCAATTCCGCGTCCACCCTCACATCAAACAGGTCCAATAATGGCACTCCCTCATTTGCATACCATTAATTAGCCATTCATATTAAACGGCTAATTAGCATATATAGCATTCTGTGTTTTGTCAGGGTGAAAGCTATAGCAGCAATAACTTTTGCTTTCATATCACTTGTTTTTGCTGTCTATGCAAATGTGAGTAGTTTGTGAAGGTTTTAATCAGTTAGCATGTGTATGTCCTTGTGAGCAAAAAAAAAAAAAAAAAAAGACTCGGGGAGAGATGTTCAACATACCTTTTACAGCAGGCGCTGAGAAGTGCTGTCTTGCAGCCACAGTAAAGAGAGGGAGAGTGCAACACACTAATGATTTGTGGGTTATTTCCACCACCAAAAGAAAAAGACTAATGACTGTTTTTTTTTTTTTTAGTTGACATTTGCTTTGAAGACTGATAATGAAGCTCCACTGAGAGATGCACCACAGCCAAACTTATCCATGTAGCTCTAGTATCAATGTTTTTAGTGTCTCCCAGGAACGTGTTGTGGGATAAACCCACCTGAACTTACAGGAACTACCTCATAGTTTACAAAAGTTTAGCAATGTACACGAGGTTTAAGTTAGCAATAGGAAAGCAAACACTTTGAGTTTGACATTCTTTAAGTTAGTAATGGGTTTTTGTTCAGTTCTTTGTGCGCCTGTGTTTGTTTTTGATGTTGTGGTCATTGTCTAAATTCTTAGTCATGCTAGTATGTGGCATTGCAATATTAATCCTTTCAGCTTCGTGAAATATTTGGTTCTGTGAGGTTTGCGACCTTGGTGCGCACAGAAAGTAGGTTATATAAAAGATGAATGGGGCTATTGTGTCATTGCCCATTGGTGACATCACCCATGTTTGGAAACCAGAATAAAGATGGATGTACCTTCCAGGTTTAAAAAGTGAAGCCAATGTGAGACTGACTTAAATGTAAATGGGCGCCAGGGCGCAATCACTGTTGTTGCGAAACAACTTTCAGTCCTATGGAAACCTATAGGAAAACAGCCCTTGGTGCTAACCAGAGTTATCAATTTCCTGATGATTTTATGGGGTTGGTCACTAATTGGGGGCATATTAAATAAAAACACCATGCTCATTCTTTAAATTTCAGTCATTTTGTGTGTCAGAAAGGAGAATGACTCAGCAGTATGGCTACATGACATGTCAATCACAATGAATTAGCTAGTAAGCATATTCAGACCCGTAGTCAAAGGAGCTTGCAAAGAAAAGCGTCCGGACTTCAAGTTACTTGAAGACGTTTCACCTCTCACCCGAGAAGCTTCTTCAGTTCTAAGGTCAAATGGTGGAGAGTCCCAGATATAAACCTAGTGGGAGTATCCCCCCACAGAGGGACAAAAGGACCCCCTGATGATCCTGTAATCGCCTGAGCCAAGGTGTGAAACTGGGTGTGGGTCCCAATCAGCCAGAGTTTCGGGTGAGTTCATTGTGAAACCTGGCCCCACCTTATCATGCGAAATGATAAGGTGGGCCCACCTTATCATGCGAAATGATAAGGTGGGCCCACCTTATCATGCGAAATGATAAGGTGGGCCCACCTTATCATGCGAAATGATAAGGTGGGCCCACCTTATCATGCGAAATGATAAGGTGGGCCCACCTTATCATGCGAAATGATAAGGTGGGCCCACCTTATCATGCGAAATGATAAGGTGGGCCCACCTTATCATGCGAAATGATAAGGTGGGGGCCAGGTTTCACAATGAACTCACCCGAAACTCTGGCTGATTGGGACCCACACCCAGTTTCACACCTTGGCTCAGGCGATTAGAGGATCATCGGGGGGTCCTTTTGTCCCTCTGTGGGGGGATACTCCCACTAGGTTTATATCTAGGACTCTCCACCATTTGACCTTAGAACTGAAGAAGCTTCTCGGATGAGAGGTGAAACGTCTTCAAGTAACTTAAAGAAGTCCAGACGCTTTTCTTTGCAAGCTCCTTTGACTACGATGAATGAGAACCTTCACAGACATATTCAGACCCCACTTTACTTGACACACCTGGCTTCAAAACACCAAAATAGGAGTATTTTTTTATGCTATGTTAAAAACTTTTGAATGTAGCATTTGTGCCATTGTGATTTTTGTAGCCTATTTAGATAAAAGAATGATATGCTAAGTTATAGCTAATGCTAATACGTGTGACTAGCTACACGCTTCTTATAGTGTCAGTTAGCACAACTAATCACAAAGCTAGTCATATTTGTCAGGTAAAAAAAAGCATCCATGTATTTAATAACGGAGACCTAAGCGTTGATACAGTTAAACCAGTGAGTTTTGTAAGATACAGTCATTAATGAGGCTGAAAAGCTTGAAAAAAGTAGGTTACATTTGCTTCTTGAACTTGTGCTTTTTCTTCATTATGCTGTTAACTTTGTAAGCTCAGCATCATTTCATTTAAGCAGGACCTTGCTGTGACTTGCATTTTCATATGTAATAATATGGATTGAGGTAACCTAAGAAATGGTTGAAACACATTTGTTTTTGTTTGAAAAAGCTGTTTTAAAATGAAAACATAATCTTGGATGTAGCCACAGTAAAAATTTATCTGGCTCCATTGTAAATACTTTCTGCTTCTCGTTGGCAGCACACAAACTACAAAACACTCAAGAAATTATATGTTGGAAATTATATGAACTGTTTCTATTTCATGTGAAATGATGCTAAAATAAACTCATCTGTTGTCTGCTTAAAGTGTATGCAAGCTGTTGCCCACAGTCAGACAAACATTTGTGACCAAAGAATCTTCACTCATTGCCATACAACATGTTCCAACCACTCCAACACACTCTGCTCTAGCATATTGCATCACATCAGGTTCAGTAGCTTCTCGTTAAACTTTCATTCATATCATATAAATAATTTATGCAAGCAACAATCGTTTTGAGGACCTTTTGTCTTTTGACCTTTTGTCTTTGCATGAAGTACTATGTAATAGATTTAGCTTTTGTTCTGTTTGGTTTTGTGTTTGATCAGACTCTGAATTTTCACACACCCAGTACTGATGGAGTTTGGAACAGAGCAGCAGGTCTGAAGGATAATCCTGGCCCTCACAACACTGTTGTACTATTTGTTCACTTTTCTCTACTAAAAGCATAAATGTTTGAAAAATCTTGAGAGCTGAAAAACTGAAACCTTAAACATGGTTCCAACCCCAGAACTAGTCTTGAAGTCAGTCTTGGTTTTGACTTTATGGTTCTTTTTTAGTTTGGTTCTTGTTACTTTTCATTTAAACTTATTCTTACTTGTGTCAGGTAACGGCTGTATGCAAGCAGGAAAAGGACCCAAAGTGCAGACTCCTCGACAGGCAAAAGTGTTCTTCAAAACTCAGCTTTAATGCTGGATGGCAAAACGTAACAAAACCCGAGAAGGAAGGAAGGCAGGCAGGCATTCCCTGTTACTCATCAGGGAATGAGTAACAGGAGGGAAACACAGCTGGGGCAAATCAGGCCTAACGAAACAGGGGACGCAAAACCAGATACATTAACATAAGACATGGACCTTCAAAATAAAACAGGAAACATAACACAGACTGAACTTACAGACACAGACTCACAGGCAGGCACTACAACAGAGGGAACAGAGACGCGGGACCAGTATAAATGACTGTTTGTTCGTTGTTGTGTTGTACTCTCTCTGCCTTTCTACTTCTCTCTATGTTTTCACGTGATTCCTGAATTTGTTTGACTGTTTTTACCTTTTTTTTTTTTCGATTTATGCTTTAGACTTTTAACTGCCAAATAAAAGTCTTGCTTTTGTTTTTTAGCTCTGTCTTGCATTTGGATCCTAACTTGCTACACTCCTTAACATGACACCATAAACAGCATAAAAGTTGAATATTGCAGCGGTCTGTGGTGAGAGCTATTTATCTACTGCCTTCTATTGGACAGGAAGATTTTCCCCCCTGGTGGCCAATAAATAGAATGCTGGTTCAACACATTTCTGCATTGGCTTTACTTCTCAGATCTGAAAGTTGCATCTGTGTTTTTATATTGGTTATGTTGATAAATTGTATCAAAAAGGTTGCACTTCAATAACCATGTGTACATTGTTGCAGTTATCTTGAAAATGCTTGCTCTTCTTTTTTTAATACCTATTTTTAATGAACTGCCAGTTGGACCATTTGTCTCAGATCTGTGCATGGATTATTTTCATCTCTGCTAATCTGAAGTAATTGAGAAAATAATCCATTAATCTGTGAGAATTTTAGCAGCCATGAATTTGAGAAAGGTGCAGTAGAGTAGAGCTCTTGCAATAAAATGTATTGTGCTCAGCTTCTTAAGTGCTTCTTTTGGTAACTTTACTGCATTGGTTTCAAGAAATTTAAATCCATGGGTATGCATGGTAAAAGTCAATGCCAGAAACATGGTAATAATGGATTAAGTGGTGGATTTTCTTTTTAACAAAAGCTGAAAAGTAGTATCTACTGCCATCAGACCAACAATTCGTCTCCATTTCTCATTGTCTGGGTTAAATCAGTCTAAGCAGAGACACCAAGGTTAAATGTGACCTACAGAGAAAACCCCCCCGCCAGTTTTAAACATGTTTCCCCCCGGCACCTTCTTCACCTCTCAAAGTTTTCAACTTCTCATTAGATAAACAAATAATTATAGTTTATGTAGTTGCAAATTCTTTAAACCCTGACCTTTGCTGTCATGTTTCTTTTCTTTGCTTTAAATAGCTGCATCTCTGCTATCAGCTCTGCAGCAAAAAGTTGTGCTGTGTAAAACAGGACAGCAAAATCTGGAGAAGGATAGGAATGGAAAAAAAGTCCAGTATAAATAAAGAGACAAGCGAGAAAGAGGTGGGAGGGATGGGAACGGAAAGAAGGATGAGGTAAGCCCTATGGGAGAGGAGCGCTGAGTTGCTAAACCTCTCCAACTCCTCCTCGTTTTTTGCCTCAATCGGTCTCTTTCGTCTCTTTCCAGGGTGAGACGATACGAGGCAAGATTAACAAAAAGAGGATCAAGCGTTAAGGGGGAAGGAGTGACATCAGCGGTGACATCAGAAGGGAGAAAGGTCAGAGGTTAAGCAGATGATGGCTTGTTTTTGCAGAAAGGACAAGAGTTGATGCCTTTGGAATTTATCTAAGGTGAAGACCTGTGAGGCGAGGCGTTCTGCTTCGTTTGTTTTGACCTGAACTCATGGGTCATGCGTGGGTGTCCACAAGCCAGCCCATCGGGTACTTCCCCAGGGGCGGAAGGCGATTTTAGATGAACTTTAGCCTCCCTCCGCCCTGCTGTTACCCCCCTTTTGCTTCAATTTGAGTTTATACACCCTCGGGCCTGCTTGTATCCCATGGTGTGTGAGTTTTTTTGGGATGGAGTCAGCTCGTCTGTAAACTATGTCTGACCCTGTGTGTCTGGAGGGTTCTCCCTGTGCAAACTGACACACACAGACACACACACATTCATATTCTCACTGAAGAATGTGTCTTTAGTGGGGTACACATTGCATGAAGCATGATGTGATGACTTGCTTCTCACTGAAAGGCGTCTTTATTTGTTCCCATAGCTTCCCGTCATCTCATGTGACACACACAGAATGATACGGACAGTGTGAAAAGCACTGGTTGTGCATACAATAGCAATTTACATTGCACATGCTTTTGAATCACTGCACAATTTCCACTAAATCACGAGCAGATTATAATGACTCAGATAATCTGGATGCAAACTTGGCACAGGCCCAACCAGCACACAGACTTTGTCCACACTGTAACACAAAGTAACATGTATTACTTTATACTGATGTTCTATAAATGTCATCAACAGCACAATACATAGAGACTTAAGGAGTCAAACACACAGTTAAATGCAAAATGTCCAGCAGAGAAAAGGCCCTACTTAAAGCACTGACTTTCTTCTTGCATGGAGAAAAATAATTGATCAAGTCATTAAGTCTGCCAGACGGTTCTGATTCAGTGGCCGCAAGTGACAGGCTGTTCACGCATCTCTGTGCTCTCCTTAGTTTATTCCTTACATCCCATTTGCAACAAGGACTGTTCTCCTTGGCGGGTGCTGACAGGAAGCATCAAATAGTCTCAACAGTATACAGAAAGTGTTGAATATAATTAACATTCAAGGTAGTGCTAACACTGCTGCTTCACCACCATCGCTCGTCTCGATGATCCACCACCTAATATTTTTGGCTGGCCTGAACCTTTATGTGTATTGGCACCACCAGGCGTCTCTCAGGGCTGTTGTTAGCAAAGAATAAAGTACTTTCCACAGCCAAAGAGTAGACAGTTGAAAGTCTTTAAAGGTTTATTTCCAATGAGTGTTGAGCAGTGATGGACTGTGGGGAAAATGGGTGCGTCCCAAACACTACTGGTAAACCTAGGTGGCGACTGTAGAGAGGGAAAGAGACAGTTAGGTATAGCTGGACTAAGTTTGTCCAATAGAATAGAATAGCCCTTTATGGTCATTGTACATGCCTTTACCAATAAAGGCAGCTTATGTAGGAGAGAGGTGTGTTAGGGTTTATGAGAGAAATCATCATAAATCTTCCAAATTCCGAACATGTTTTAATGACCACTAAATCAATGATTTTAACTTTCCACAATAATTAAATGCAACAAAACACAACTTTCATCTTTTTGTGTATTTTGAAAATGGGTTTTTTTGGAGACGTGGAATGCAAATGTGCCTGTCGCTAAAACACCTCTGGTCAGCTTCTGTTGTTTAAGGCTGTAAATAAATATGAAACACGAAAACATTCAGACATTTTTCATAGTGCATGTTTGAGGTATATTACTTAGAGGATAGAAGGTGGACATGCGGTGTGAGCAATTAGGTATCCACGGAGAATGGGCAGGCTGGAGTCGATTAATCCACTGGACTGTGAGGGTGACAAAGGTTTGAGACCAGCTGTGAGCTCCTGACTCATCCAGTGTACACGGTGATTTTCTCAAGAACAGGTAACAAGCTTCAGGCTTTAACCTGGGGTTAAAGGCAGAAACACAGGGAAGCCAACTCAACACTGAGTGAGCCAATTCACCATCACTGTGAATGTGACAAATTGGCAGAGAATAAAAGACACAGCTGGTCCTTAAATACACAGTCTGAATGGTAGTGATGTGCGACATCACTGATTTCCTTTCCGATCCGATACCAAGTAAAACTCAGAGTGGTATCGACAATACTGATCCGATACCGATACTCTGTACAAAAACTTAATGTTTCATTGTATTTCATAATACAATATATAATTGTATTATATAATCGTAATAATATAGCTTCATAATGATTACAGGGCATCAGACTACTTGTTCATATTGCTTAATAATGTAGAATTATCATGTATTATCACGTGTCACTGTGGTTCGGGGATTGGGAAGCTCATCTGTAACCGGAAGGTTGCCGGTTTGATCCCCCAGCTTTCTCTGTCCTGGTCGTTGTGTCCTTGGGCAAGACACTTCACCTACCGCCTACTGGTGTTGGCCAGAGGGGCCGATGGCGCGATAGTGTGTGAATGTGAGAGTGAATGAATAGTGGAATTGTAAAGTGCTTTGGGTGCCTAGAAATGCAAGCCATTATTATTATTATCATTAGAAATAAAAAAAATGAAGTTGTGCGCTATTTGAACACGTTGCCTGCCTGCAGCACTAAAGGACTCTGCAAGAGACGTCTGTCTCCCCTAGCAGCACCTGTCCCTCTCCTCCTCTTCAGTTCGCCTCAACATAAGCTTGTCATATTCTGTGATATGATTTACTCTGAGGTGTTTGACTAGGTTAGTGGTGTTGGCACAGCACCTCAGTGTCTTGCCACATGTATTGCAAACTACATCTCGGCCGTTTGTGGAGGTAAAATACGTCCTCACATGACTCCATTTACACTCAGCCATTGTTGTGAGTGCGCATGCCAGGGGCTGACACATTTATACAGCCTTATTTTGCATATGACTGTGAAAGGCGTAAGAGGAAGTAGTTCCTTCCAACTTAGACTATCTGAAAGATATAGTTTCTTTCTACGGTGTTCCTGTTAATGAAAAACTACAAATTTAGCCCAAAGTACTAAAATATCGATATTTTAATATGAGAATCGATTCTAGAACATAAATTACTGGAAGAATCGATATTTCAATATCAATCTGTGCAGGCTCTTTCTGGCCTACTATGTTGCTGATGAAGTCAGAGTACTGTTGCTTGATAAAGCACTTTATTTTCTGATAGTTTTAAAGTTGTTACCCACCCACACCTGCACAAAACCCTGTGGGAAGGCCCTGTATGTAACCCAATGAGAAGGCTGCAGCCTGTCTGCTTTCACTGCTTTGTGCATGCATTTTTGTGTGTGTGTGTGTGCGTAGCTGCAAAAACCTGCAGCTCTGACATAGACAGAACAGAAAAACAGACGAGACGGTCGGGGTGTAACCTGGTCGCTACATTTGTATAAGTGAACAAGGAGGTGTTTTTATAAAGTCGCGTCTGTTAAAACAAACCAGACAAATGTAGATATTCTTCACAGGCCTCCACTGCTGTGTACGCGCAGAAAAACAATGCTCTGAACTAAGTTTTTAGTTACCTCAAGGGTTTCTCTGAGAAAAACTTCCAGGTACTTTGGATGGAAAAGGGTGCAGTCCACCTGGGAACTTGAGATGGAAGCATCCAGGTCATCACAGGAGCCAGGACTGTGGCACTGGCACCACTGCTGACATGCAATGCTTTGCCAGTCATCTAAGTATGCCTTTTTCTATAGACTGTCTATGCTGCCTTCATTTTGATTGCCAGACAGTTATATTCAGCTTTTAGCCTACATCCTTATGATTTTTGATTTGACGAGCATGGTTACAGTTTGACTCCAGTGTCTGGCCGGGGCCTTTCTGTGTGGAATTTGCATGTTCTTCTACCGTGTGCATGGGTTCTCTCCGGGTACTCCCCTTTTCTTCCCTCAGTTCAAACACTTAGCGGGGTTAGGTTAATTGGTCATTCTAAATGAATGTGAGTGTCAATGGTTGTTTGTCTCTTTGTTAGCCCTGCTTCAGATTACCACGCCTCTCGCTGGGATGGGCTCCAAGACCCACTCCCCCCCACAAGGCCAAGGGCTACCATTGGTTTTAGAGCCCAAAGCATACACCTGCATCGCCCAAGTAGTAATCAGTCCATGATTAAATTTACTCACATGAGATTGTACATCTGTAAAATCATCTTTTTTTCCGTTTACAAGCCAGAAAACACTGTGTAATTAAGGTGATTCATGTTGGTTTACTGCGACGATGAGCTTCATTATAAAAAAAAAAGTATATGATGACAAACACGAGGGCCTGCAGCGGCTGACTGTAATATTTCATGTAATTCATGGAATGTGTAAAACGAGTTTCATTGCCGTATTGAGAATAACATCTAATGGTACGTGGTGTTTTTGGCTTGTGCTAATCACTGTGTTTGTTAATAGTCTCCTTAGAGGAAGGCACATTTCTCTCCCAGTCCCTAATGCAATAAAAGGCTCTTAGCAGCTCCTTCAAATGCATCGGGACTGTGCTTGTCCCTATTTCCTTTTGTATGTCATTAATTTCCATATTTAATTAGCTCGGCTCATTAAACGGCATGCACGCAGGAATGTATGCAGGAATAATTGCATGCAGAGTTATAGACACAAATTATCCATAATGTTCTTGTGTGAGTTGTGACAGAAGATGTAGGCCTTGTTGATTAGTCCACTCTAATGGACATGGCACTTGATTTGTTTGTCTTGTCTGTGTGTGTGTGTGTGTGTGTGTGTGTGTGTGTGTGAGTGAGAGAATACGAGTATGGATATGGGTAAAAGTGACTCTACCCTTGGGTGCTTTGGTGTGCATGTTGTTAACATGTATGTATGTATCATGTGTGCGTCCGCTTGTGTGTGTGTGTGTATTTGTGCCAATCTAGCCGTCAAGTCAAAACCATGTTAAAGAGTGAAATTACCCATCAGCTCTAGTAAAAGCATGGCTGACAACCTCTAATCACGGTCACGAAGAAAAACAAATCATTGTCGCATGTGGGCAGGCGCACATGCATGCACCCCTGGCCAGGACAATGATACTGGATGACCCAACCACCCTCCCACCTCAAACACAAACACACACACATGCACACAAAGATCCTTTTTTCTTCCCTCTCTTTGGGTCATTTTTTAAGTGATACCAAAGAGAGTAACTTTGCCACATCGCCACAAACGAATGAAGGATTCTCCCCGGGCACGCTGTCACCCACTCAAATATATGTTTACAGCTTTTACAACAAGATATTCAGAGAAGGAATATAGGTGATTTTTAATCATGTACCACCATGGAGAGACATGCATGAATGACTCTGACATTTACAATTAGCTGTTGTCAGTGGCCAAAGGCAGTAGTGCAATTTAGTAGGTGCACATTACTGTCGCAAATGGAAGTGACAACAATTTGATATGTTATTTGAAAGTGGCGTGATAGCGAATTGTATTTGACCCTGTTTAAGTGGGCTCACTCTTGATAGGCGAACGCCCTTTATTCAAAAGAGATAATTGGTTTTGCAAAATGTTGTTCACGCAGACGCTGAAAGACTTTTTTTTCTTTTCGTTTTTTTTAATCCATGTTTGGAGGCAAAGTAGCGGGCGCTGATTAACCTTGTCATAGCTGCTGACATCTCACGACCACGCAGCTCTTAGATTCAGCGCACTCTCCTGCATCAAATGGCTTTCCCCCCCTGCGTGCCAAGGATAAGTGTTAAATTTGTGTTTTTCTTTATCATTGTTCTTCCCTTAACAGATGCTTTCACAGTGGAGACAATATTCTTCCAAGCGGGGCTGGGGAGTGCGAGGGTAAGTTTCTGAACCAGAACTTCTGAGGCAGCGATAGTTTATGACTCAGGAGGTTGAGTGAGAAGCAGGGAGCACAGTTGGGAATGGCACGGGTGGGGGGTGCAGTGGGGGTGGGGATCGGCCATTCTGGTCTCTTTGGTCTCCTTGCTGTGGTTTCTTCCCATTTGGCTTGCAGACAAGTGTATTGTGCATGGGGCCTCTCTGATGTGGTGCTGTGATGATGAGTAAGCACACATATGATGAAGTGGGTATGTGTGTGGTATCCAGAGCTCTGCCTGACACATGGCCATGAGGAAATGGAGAGACAGGATTAAAAAGCGAGGGGGGGGGGGGGGGTGATGGAATATATATCACACAGCTTTTTACAGGCCAGACATTTCTCTCCATCTAATTAGAGGACAGTTGTGGGTTCTCCCAGTTACGTAACTTCTGAAGATTTCCTGGTGGAAAAGTCATATGTTTAACATGACACATCTGGGTAAATTATTCAGAGATTTTGGAGGATGGACTCACTTCAACTTTACCCAGGTTTTCTGTTCTTATTTGCTTTAATCATATTGAAGATAGACATAGGCCACAGGAAAACAACAGTCCCTTTTTCAAAGGCTTCACGAGTCTGTCAGCCAAAGTGTAATTTTCTCATATGAAATTGTTTCACTTTTAAATCTTCCATACATTTAGAACAGCTTTGGACAGCAGCACAGTACATTGTTTTGTTCCGATTGTTAATCAGTCTTCACTACATTTCACATTACACTACTGAGTAGCGCCTACAGTGCTGTGAAAAAGTATTTGCCCCCTTCTTGATTTCTTATTGCTTTGCATACTGTTTCAGATCATCAAAGAAATTTTAATATTAGAGAAAGATAACTTGAGTAAATAAAAAATGCAGTTTTTAAATGATGATTTAATTTATTAAAGGGGAAAAGTTATCCAAACCTACCCAGTTCTGTGTGAAAAAGAAATTGCCCCTCAAAACTTAAAAACTGGTTGTGGCACCCTTGACAGCAAGAACTGCAATAAAGTGTTTTATGATAATGAGTCAGAGAATTTTGGCTAACCTGTTTCATGTCATGCCAAAGCATCTCAGTCTGACTGAAGTCCCAACTTTGACTTGTCAACTTTTAGCCATTCAGATGAAGACTTGCTGGTGCGTTTTATATCATTTCCTGCTTCATAAACCAAGTGTGCTCATAATTAAGAAGACAATCTGATGGCAGGACATTCTTCTTTGGGATTTTCTGGTAGAGAGCAGAATTCATGATTCCATCAGAAAGTTGTTCAGGTCCTGAAGCAGCAAAGCAGCCGTGAACCATCTTCATGTTTGACCGTTGGTGTGAGGATCTTTTTTGTGAAATGCTGTGTTAGTTTGGTGCCAGATGTAACAGGACTCAAACCTTTTAAAACTTTTCTCTCAACAATCTACAGAAAATTCTCCCAAAAGTTTTGAGGGTCATCAAGGTAAATTAATGTTTTTAGGTAAATATGAGATGAGCCTTGTATTCTTCTTGGTCAGCAGTGGTTTTCTCCTTGAAACTTTCCCATGGATGCTATCTTTGACCACTCTCTTTCTTATTGTTGAGCCATGAACTTTGATCTCAACTGAAACAAGTGAGGAGTACTCTTGGTAAACTGGCCACTACTGGGAGGTTGACCACTGTTCCAAGTTTTCTCCATTTGGCTTTTACCGTAGTTTTGTGAATAAAAGCCTTAGAAATGACTTTGTAACCCTTTCCAGACTGACAGATGTCGATGTCTTTGTTTCTCAGCTGTTGTTCAGTTTCTGTAGATCGTAGTATGACGTGTTGCTTTTTAAAATCTACAGACTAAGACTACTTCTTAGCCAGAAAGGTTTTATTTAAGTGATTTATAGATAGATTAGATATGGCAGTTCTGTCAAGTCTTAGTGTGGCTTAATTAAATTCAGCTTTCCAAAAAATGTGGTTAATCACAGTTAATTCATCATTTAACAATGGAGGTAATCGGTTTTTCACAGCCAGTTAGATTCGGATAGTTTTTTTATTCTAATAAATGAACTCTGAAACTCTGATCTGAAACATGTAAGTATAACAAATATACAAAAAATAAGAATCAAGAATGGGGGAAAATATTTTTAAGAGCACTGTGTAAGGTGGCTCTTCCAATCTGTTAAATACTCCCAGTTTGTTACACAGATTTACTGACTCAAGCTTAACTCACCTATTTTCAGGTCGTGATGATATCACTGTTTCATCATCAGGGTTATGTCTCAGCTAATGAGTCATATAAAGCATCAGAGAACGTGCTTCAAAATTTACTTTATCTGTTTCCCACACAGACCTGAGCTGTGTGGCTGCCCAGGTTTGTTTGTTTTTCCTTTTTATCATTTCTCCTCTTTCATACAACTGAAAGAATCATCATGGCATCACGCAGCTTTGTAATGGACAGTCATTCACAGTTTGGAAGTTCAGTTCACTGGAAAGCAGCCAGGTAGCCCCTACTGATTGGCTCACTGGCAGCATTTCTGGTTTTACAGTAGTTGGTCTAATCTATGTGTTTCTCTATAAAGGATTGTGCCCTGTGGTGGGTAAAGACCCCAGAACCAAAATATAAAACTGCTAATTTTATAAATGCCTATAAATGTTTTAAAAATTTAAAGCAGTTGAATGAGGATGGATTTTTTCCAGTCAATGGATTTTTCACAACTTGGCAACCCAAAAGCTATTTTTAATTAATGGCCTATATCTTGGCTAACAGTAATTAGTAAGTTATTATTGTCAGAGTTCCCTCAATCAAAAAACACATGAAAGATTAAGACAAGAATGCTTCATTTCCCAGATTAAGTGCTAATAGATACATTGGCAGCTCTGCTATCATTATGCTGTCATACTGACAGTGTTACCATAGTGAATTTTTGGGGTCCAGTTGGTATGGTCATCATGCAAGTAAATATGCTAGTCAACAGTCAAGCTGTGACTGTATCTTATTAGTTTTAGAAGTATCAGCCATAAACACAATGTCTCAAGCCCTGAAAACGACCCCATATGCCAATTGGTGTTATCATGACCTTTTTTTTATTGTCACCTTTATACAGTGCAGAACACAGCATTCTAGCAAATTAATTTTTGGAAGCCCGTTTTTGCCTCTGAAAAAAAAAAGCATCCATAACTTGAAATTTCGACTTATTAACTCAAAATTCTGACTTACTGTCTCGAAATTTTGACTTATTAACTTGAAATGTTGAGAAAAGTAACTCAAAATTCCTAGTTAGCTCTGACAATCAGTAATCTATATGGAATGCGCACTGAAAACCGAATCGCAACAAACTTCGAGAGTATGTTTGCTGATAGTAACGCCATGTGATTCAGCTAATAACACAAGGATTTCATCATTTGTGAAGCCGTGCTGAAAATAATCAGCAATTTGTGCATTCAAGACTGGCTGTAATACCGGTAGCTTAGCTGTAGCATTTGTAGCTGAGGGCTTCAGCTTCCAGGTAACAAGGAAATGGCGTCACTCACGTAGATTACTGATTGGCAGCGCTAACTCAAAACTTGAGTTATTAATTCAAAATTTTAAAAATTAAGTCAAAAATTTTTGAGTTAATAACTTGAAATTTTGAGTTATGGATACTTTTTTATTTTTTTAGTTGCAGAAAGGGGTTTCCATATGTATTTAATGTTGTAAAGCAAGTGTTTTTATCCAAACCATAATCTTTTCCTAATCCTAGTAAGTCATAATGTCATACAGTACAAATGGTCATCTCATGGTAACCTCAGAAGCCACACCCACTCACAAATCAAACATGTTGTTTACAAGCAGCAGCCAATCAGAAGACGGTGGGCTTAAAGGGACGGGGAGGGGAATGGTAGCTAGATCAAAGGTCAGTAAAAATAAATAAGGATTATTTTGAACTTTATATTATTCATGTCTAGTTTAGTAAAAATCAAAGAATTCAAAAATGGAAAATACTGAGTCTTTACGTTAATGCCAATGCACACTGAACATAAAGTATCTTCTCACTGAAATATATACAGACGCTGCAGATAAGGTGTTAGTAGCACATACGCACATATAAATGGCTTCAGAAATGCCAATCCGCGCCACACTTTTCTTTACAGAGCGAAACAACAGTCATTAGAAGATGTAATGGATTAGCCACGGGTAGAGTGAAGGGAGACAGAAAAGAGAGGGAAGAGCAGACAAACCAAGATCGAAATGATGGAGATTGGCAGTTGGGTAAAATGGATTGGATAGACCGCTCTACGGATGAGGAGACAAGACGGAGAGCTGATGCCTACCGCCACAGCGAGAGATAATGGAAACTGATTACAGAAAAAATCAACAAGGTTTCTCTCATTCCAGGAGTACTGCTCGAAAACGTGCTGTTAATATGATTGGTGAGGCCCCAGATCCTAGTTAAAACTGATTGTCACTGCATTTGATCCACAGCATCAACAAGTTCTAAATATGGAAAAGGAGAAAAAAACCCCACAAGGTGACAGAGGATAAAACTGAAAACTGTGAGCTGGAGAAGTGGGGTGAGAGGAATTGCAGTTGTTTTTTGGAGTTCTCTGTGCTTCCGTGCGGCCTTCTCGTCAAAAACAGCTCTTGTGTTTATGCAGCGCATACCCTGGCTTATGTTCATCTGAGGGAGTCGAGGAGCTGCAGGAGACAAACAGGATGTCTGTGGGAGGACAGATGAGAGAGGGTAAATCTGACGAGGAAGTTTGTGTATGTGTGTGTGTGTTAATCCCAGGAAGGGCTTCCTCTGAATCTGAGCTGCTTGGGAGCTCTGTGGGAGTTCCAGACGTTGACACGAGAAAAAGCAGGGGAAGAGAGTAAGAAGAAAAGAGAGAGAGAGAGAGAGAGGTACAAGAGAGTGAGAAGGATCAAGGAGAGAAGCACTGCTGAATCCAACTTCTAAAGCACACACACACACACACACACACACACACACACACACACACGCACACATGCACACACATGCACACACGCACACACACGCACACATGCACACACACGCACACAACACGTGGGGGAAACCCACCCACACAGAGGGAGTTGCAATAACGGCAGTGGTGTTGGTGTCATTACGAGCTGATGACGATGAGCACAGACCCACCTCATCGACTCGCAGCCTGAATCAACTCAAAAGCTTTTTCCTCAATCAAGAGCTACTCACAACCTCTGACTGAACAAACATGCCATCTGACCCGAAGCGGACGGTTAGCGCAATCAACCCTCAGTGTTTGTTTTTGTGCCAGGTGGGCGGAGCTTGTGGCCGGACACCAAAATTACAGATCAAAACAGCTCTTATGTCAGTTTCAAGCAGTGCAAAGTATGACAGCGCTGGGTTAATTAGACCCAAATGACGAACACTCAGATGATCCCTGAAGGTAAAGGTAAAGTAAACATTGGTGACACTTCTTTTGGTAAATCTCAGAAATGCTGTGATCATCCAAAGAGATTAATACAATTCAATTTAATTCGATTTAGTTGTATTTATATGGCTCCAAACCACAAAAACAGTCGCCTCAAGGTTCTTTATATTGTAAAGTAAAGACCGAACAATATTAGAGAGAAAAGCAAAACAGTCAGATGACCTTCTATGAGCCAGCACTCTGTGACAGTGGGAAGGAAAAACTCCCTTTTAACACGAAGAAACCTCCAGCAGAACCAGGCTCAGTGCAGCCATCTGCTGGGACGAGTCGGGGTTGAGGTGAGGATTCACTGATAATAAGTAATGAGATGCAGAGTGGTAGAGCAGGTCAACTACTAACCGGAAGGTTGATGGTTCGATCCCAGTCTGCCCCCTTGTCCTTGGGCAAGATACTAACCCCATGTTGCTCCATCGGAGTATAAATGCGTGTGAATGTTAGATAGCAAGTACTTAAAAACAGCATAGTGTGAATGAGTGAATGTACAAGTCGTGTAGATAGAGATCGAGCAGTAAAGCACAATATAAGAACCAGTCCAGTCCATAAACACATAGAGAGTAAAGAAGAAAAACTCTTAGGGGAGGGGAAGGTTCAGGTCTCCATCGTCTTGGCTTGGGCTGAACTAAAACAACATAATAGATAACGACGGATGTTATGGTAATGTATTTACTTTGTTTGTAACAAGACAAAACAAGGTCTTGATAGGATCTTCAAATTAATGCAGGAAACAAACATTTACAGAATTTAACTCTGATTTTACCTGCAGGCTTTTGTGCAGTTATGTTTGCGTTACCCAAACCATGGTATTCTAGCAACTTATAAAATATGGCAATCTCTTTGATAACAACTGAGAAAGTATACTAGCCTTAAAAAAAAACCCTCTTCACCTGTCAGTGATTTTAATGTTGTGACTGACTGGTGTCAATTTTATACCATACGTGAATCCATTATGCTCCAGTGACACTAAGTGTGCGCTCAGAGAAGGCATTTAAAATGCAGGTATTCCTGAAGATATCATCGGAGCGCCCAAAGACACGGCCTTAGTACTGTTATCTTAGCTTACCACACGCTGTGTGTGGCTGGGATACTTTCAGAAAATTAAAAAAAAAAAAACAACATCTTTCCAGCTAACAGTTATGGTGCCCTTGAAATCGTAAAAGGCCGTTCTGAGACAAATTAGCAGTTGCAGTCATTCCGCTGGAACCCCTGCTGTGCCAGTCAGCAGTGCTCCCCTCTGATTTAAGATTATGAGCCTTCAGTGCTCAGCCGCATTCACATGACAACTCTCTCCATTCACATGCTTTATGGAATCATCACTGTCGCCGCCCAGCAAATGAGTGCAGCAATAGTTAGGACAAATGCCACAGCAGAATGGCCCCGCGAAACAATGCTTTTGAATATTTCATCACTCTGGAAAACCAGATTAAAGCCGGGGGGGGGGGGGAGATGACAGCACTTTCCCAAAGCTGTGTGGGTGTTGCAGGGCTGTACCTCGCAGGGAGGTACCGGGATTTAGCAGCAGAAGCGCAGAAGCGTTGCTGTGGCTGATGGGTTGTTTGTGTTGCAGGGTGCAGTTTCCTCAGCGCAGCGAGGTCTGGCTGCCAGAGAGGCTGCGGAGTGCACTGGCTGTGGCCTCTGCTGACTGGCTTTCCACACAGCATCTGTGGAGGCAGAGATAAGCGGTGACACACACACACGTGCACACAAAGTGCGCACACATTCTGTTCGAAGTCTGACGTCATGAGTGGATTTTGTGGGCCTGTGCGAGTGTGTGATGTTTTGTGGTTCATCTATTTTTAAGAGCCAGGGGCCATATGGGTGAGGTTCCAACAGGATCCTGGGGGCCAAAAGTTCAGAGAAAGACAGAGCGAGAGAGAGAAAGAGGATGAGTGGCAGCCTGTGTGGATGAAAGCGAAGGCAAGTGGATGAAAGGCGCTCAGGATGACAGTGAAAACTTGCATGAGCTATAACTCCAAACAGCCTCATATGCAGAACATCACAGCTGGTTATTTTCCATTTACTTCCATTGCATTTTCATAGGCTGCGGTCACAGAAAACAGATCACCATATTTATTATTAATCCAAACAGCTCCCTTCCTCCCACCGGGTCTTCTCGCCCTCAAAGCTGTGCAGCCCTCCCTTGCCTCGGAGTGCAGGCCAGCCTCCCTGCGAGGCACCTCCAGGTAATGGCCTGTGAAATGACTGGGCTTTTGTTGGTTGGGACATTCGCTGGAGGCCCGGGCAGCTTATTTATGGAGCTGCTGTGGTCTTTCTCCTGGCCTCGACACCTATAAATACACGGGGAAGGTTAGCTTGCTAAAACAAACAATGATGTGAGCCTAGGACGTCTGAAATAGAATATGCAATTCTGCAGCTTAGCCCTCTATAAAAAGAGCTGCAGTCTATCTTTAGGTGGGAGGGCAGGAAGATTTAGAACTGCGGTGCGAATGCTGTTTCAGCTCTAGGGATGACTTCAATACATAATGAGATGGTATTAGAGTTTAAGCTTTAATGACCTGAACCGTAGATGCAATGGACCTTCTACCCTACCAGTACAACAATGTGTACAGCGAAGTTTAAGGCAAGCGCCGTGTGAAAGCAGGGTTCATTTCCTGTTATAAAGATCCAGTGCAGCCAAAAGTCATATTTCTTGGAATTTTCTTGAAAATCAATTAGACACACCTGCAAATGTGCATAACTTATGCTAAGATTTTTTTCTTTTTAATTTAAATCTCCACCTAGCTTTCATGGCCTCGAAAAAATGTAACAGTCAAGTTGTATTTGGAAGAGACTGAGGTGTCAGTGAAGTAGGTGTTGGCAGCCGGGTTCCATATGTTAAACCTGGACAGGTTTCAGCACATATACACACACACTGACAGTGGTAGAAACGGTAGAGCTACATAATGGATATACAAGGGCCTCTTGTTAGTGTCTGCTTTTAGCCAAGCAGAGCTGAGCACACAGCAGACAGGACTGGAGAGCAGCCCAGACCTAGAGATGGCAAACGTGGTTAAACTGATAAAACTGTCATTACTATGTTGGAGGCAGCTGGGGAGGTGCAAGGGTGAGAGAAAAGGAGTAAGAGAAAAATATGAGTAAGAGAGAACACATCCTGTCAGGGTTATTGGCTTGCAGGCTTTGGGTTTAGACCAATATCCTGGGCCGATATTGATCCATCAGATATCGTGGTTTTGATATTTTGTGGTCCCTCGCAGCCCACAGTTTGAAAATGTTCCCAAGAATTTCTATTGACTGACATGGTATTGATTTAAAAAAAATCTACAGCATGTAAATCAAAGAATCAAACACATAAATTGAGTCTGAATGATATAAACTAAAGTCAAAAGGGTCTTACAATCAGATTGTGAGTTCTGGATTTGATTATGATGAAAAATAAAAGAAATATACACTCAATGTCCACTTCATTAAATACATCCACTAAACTGCTCCTTGAATGCGAGTACTTAATTAGTCAATTACATGGCAGGAACTCAATGAACTTGGGCGTATAGACATGTTGAGACCAACTACTACAATTCACACTGAGAAATAATAGGGAAATAAGGTGATTTAAGTTAATTTGACTCCAGCGTAGTTGTTAGTCGAGCCGGTCTTGAGTACTCTTTCTTTTGCACAGTTTTTGAAGTACAACCATCTCTAAGGTTTACAAAGAATGGCCAAAGAAAGACAAAATATCCAGTGAGCAGCAGCTCTCTGAGCAAAACTTTCTTGTTGATGGCAGAGGCTCAGAGGGGAATGGCCACATTGCTTGGAGCCGATAGGAAAGTAACAGGAAAATAACCACTCGTTTTAACCAAGGTATGCAGAAGAGCATCTCATGCACAACACTCCTTATTATTATTATCCTTATTAACACGCCTTATTATTTCCTGTGTGGCCTTCTGCTGCTCTTAGCTGTTGGGTACCAGTCCTAGTAAGATGTACCTAAGAAGGTGGTTGGTTAGTGTATTTCTAAAATCATTATCATATGTGAAATATAAGATCACGATTCTGCTTCCGTTCTGTTGTTTTTGTCATGTTTTGCTGCTTCTGTGCGCAGGTATTACCCTGAATGCAAACAGACCGGAAGTGCAACAAGTGGTGCAACATAAATTATATAACCCCATGAAATTTTGGCCACTGAATGAATTAAAGTTATTTATCTTCTTAATATATATTTTCTATGGAAAAAGACAACTGGCCAGTTTTAAACTGAAACAGTAACCTGCAAAATACTGAATATTCAGGAAGTGAAAAGTGATCAGACATTGCATTGATTTAAGTTGTTTCTTTGAGATTGTGCTTATTTGCATTCACTCATTTGATTTATTTTTGGACAATTCCTTTGTTGAATAATTTGGACACAAATTTGATGCTGTACAAAACCAGCTGTTACTTTAGTGAAAACAAATTTATCCGATTTGCTTTTGTCTTCATTTATAATGAAGGAATTTGCAATTTCTCCATGTGGACAGGATTTAAGCATAATTCAGTAGCATTAAGTAGTAACTTATATTATCTTGTGTTTTTTTCACATATGGTTTGTTTACATTGTCTTCCAAACTGACATTTTTTCTTTTTGACAGTCCACATTTCCCACTAAATCAGTTTAACAATATTCAATTACTTTATTAAAGTTTTGTCTCTCACTTAATGAGTTTGCAATGACCAAAAAATATGACCAAACCAATGTCTCGCTCTGTGTTGGCATCAGTGTGGGAGCTGCTGATTGAGCCATATGAATTTCATTGGTTTAAATAGAGCTTTTCCTTTTCTGATGATCTGATTCTGCCTCACAGGTATTTTTTTTTCGCGCTGAACAAATGATGGTGTGAGTGAAAATAGTTACGTTTCTTGCTATCAGCACTTTAACTCCAAAAATATCAGTATCGGCCTTGAAAACCCATAAAGGTCAAACCCTAGCAGAGTTAGCTGCTGTAAAATCAAACATGCTGTTCAGCCGTGCTGAGAGAGGAAAAGGGGTGCAGTGCGAGGGAGGGAGGAGGATGGTTTGGAAGGTGTTATGTTGCAGTGTGGTGCCAGGGGAGCTGTGAGGCTTGGCAAAGAAGTGTGTGTTCACATCCCCAGTTTTCCTAGTGCTGCTGGAGAAAGGGGAGGGAAAGAGCATGAGGGGAAGAAGGGTGAGATAAATGGAAAGACAGTAGGCGGGGAGGCTACGGAGACATACGCCAGGGACAATTTACCCATCTATCACTCCCCAGCATTAATCAAAAGCTAAACGTGTGACTTGGTTGCGGAAAAATCCCCAGCACCTTTGGTTCATCATGTCAGTATGTGCGCACATCTCTAAAATGACAGCCCCTCAAAACATTTTCATCCCAGGTGTAAATAAACCACACTGATCTGTCCTGCTGGATTTACAACTCCGACTGACCAGATATGGCTGCAGGATATGAACATGTAAGATTTGAGTCTGCGCTGCTTTGCCCCAAGTGGCTGGCTAGCGAACGCTTGTAAAACATTCTCTCAGAATTACATGAGCATGCACATTTAGACAATAAAAGCACTGATACAGACCCTATCGCTTAGGTTACTGTATCAAAAACCCTCTGACAGTCTGACACATTTTATTTTAATACACTGAACATATAAATTGTACATACAATGTGGACATAGCCACTGTGACCATCAACCATTGGTTAGTGATGTCCTATTATGAAGCTTCAAGCTGAACATTTTCTCCGTGCAGTCTTGGTTCCTTGAAACTGGACCCATCAAGCAATGATGGCGGTTGTACGCTGACTTTAGTTTGCTTTGTTGTCCTTGTCTTTAATGACCTGTAATTTTTTGGGTTATTAAGACAAAACAAACAAACTAGTGCTGTCAGCATTAATCTCATTAAAATGACGGCATAACTGCATTAACGCCGCAAATCTCCGTTAGTGAGTTAGCGCGGATCGCCCCGTGCATGGGGCTGGACGGCGCTAACGTGTTAATGAGCTAACCGCTCTAACACGTTGACGCCGTTAATGTCATTTTAACGACATTAACGCTGACAGCACTAAAACAAACAAACAAATAAACAAACAAACAACTTACTGGGAGAAAATTCTTTAAAACAATTATCTGTACTTTAGTAGCATAGCTTCTGGGCTACTAAGCTAGCTTCTAAATTCTCCAATATGCTAACTGCTAGCTGCACAGTGGTGCACAAGTGGTATGATCAATAGGATGGTAGTGTTTATTTATATATACTGTTATGGTAAATAAGAAAGTATACCCAATTAAATTTTAAGGTCTTACCTATGAGAATATAACTTAAAAAAAACATCTGGTGCAAAGCAGGTACAGTGGGGCAAAAAAGTATTTAGTCAGCCACCGATTGTGCAAGTTCCCCCACCTAAAATGATGACAGAGGTCAGTAATTTGCACCAGACGTACACTTCAACTGTGAGAGACAGAATGTGAAAAAAAAATCCATGAATTCACATGGTAGGATTTGTAAAGAATTTATTTGTAAATCAGGGTGGAAAATAAGTATTTGGTCAATAACAAAACTACAACTCAATACTTTGTAACATAACCTTTGTTGGCAATAACAGAGGTCAAACGTTTACTATAGGTCTTTACCAGGTTTGCACACACAGTAGCTGGTATTTTGGCCCATTCCTCCATGTAGATCTTCTCGAGAGCAGTGATGTTTTGGGGCTGTCGCCGAGCAACACGGACTTTCAACTCCCGCCACAGATTTTCTATGGGGTTGAGGTCTGGAGACTGGCTAGGCCACTCCAGGACTTTCAAATGCTTCTTACGGAGCCACTCCTTTGTTGCCCGGGCGGTGTGTTTTGGATCATTGTCATGTTGGAAGACCCAGCCTCGTTTCATCTTCAAAGTTCTCACTGATGGAAGGAGGTTTTGGCTCAAAATCTCACGATACATGGCCCCATTCATTCTGTCCTTAACACGGATCAGTCGTCCTGTCCCCTTGGCAGAAAAACAGCCCCATAGCATGATGTTTCCACCCCCATGCTTCACAGTAGGTATGGTGTTCTTGGGATGCAACTCAGTATTCTTCTTCCTCCAAACACGACGAGTTGAGTTTATACCAAAAAGTTCTACTTTGGTTTCATCTGACCACATGACATTCTCCCAATCCTCTGCTGTATCATCCATGTGCTCTCTGGCAAACTTCAGACGGGCCTGGACATGCACTGGCTTCAGCAGCGCAACACGTCTGGCACTGCGGGATTTGATTCCCTGCCGTTGTAGTGTGTTACTGATGGTGACCTTTGTTACTTTGGTCCCAGCTCTCTGCAGGTCATTCACCAGGTCCCCCCGTGTGGTTCTGGGATCTTTGCTCACCGTTCTCATGATCATTTTGACCCCACGGGATGAGATCTTGCGTGGAGCCCCAGATCGAGGGAGATTATCAGTGGTCTTGTATGTCTTCCATTTTCTGATGATTGCTCCCACAGTTGATTTTTTCACACCAAGCTGCTTGCCTATTGTAGATTCACTCTTCCCAGTCTGGTGCAGGTCTACAATACTTTTCCTGGTGTCCTTCGAAAGCTCTTTGGTCTTGGCCATGGCGGAGTTTGGAGTCTGACTGTTTGAGGCTGTGGACAGGTGTCTTTTATACAGATGATGAGTTCAAACAGGTGCCATTCATACAGGTAACGAGTGGGGGACAGAAAAGCTTCTTACAGACGACGTTACAGGTCTGTGAGAGCCAGAGATTTTCCTGGTTTGAGGTGACCAAATACTTATTTTCCACCCTAATTTACGAATAAATTCTTTACAAATCCTACCATGTGGATTCATGGATTTTTTTTTCACATTCTGTCTCTCACAGTTGAAGTGTACCTCTGGTGCAAATTACTGACCTCTGTCATCATTTTAAGTGGGGGAACTTGCACAATCGGTGGCTGACTAAATACTTTTTTGCCCCACTGTAGGTAAACGCAGCCTGAGAATAACTACTGCGCCAGTGTTTATTCAAAAATAAGCCAAAACTAAGTACAACCATACTTTTTTCACATAAATTAAGAGCGTAATTTAAATAAATTAAATGAAATGATCATCAGAAAGTGATAGGTAAAAGTAGTGCATTGTTGAATTGTGAGTTGTACTTAGCATTTCACACAGTACTTCAATATTTTGGCTGAGCTTCTATTAGATAAATAATGCCATGAAGTAATAAGGCATGTGTTTTGTTAAAATGAGGTTGTATTTAAATAATCTTAGAAATATAAAAAATTAAAACAAATTAAAAAACATTGAACGCATTAGAGCATTAGAAGTGAACAAGAGCATTTTTTTTTAACCACAACCTTAAAAAAAGAAAAAAAAAATCAGATATCTGCTTTGTGGATATGATAAAACTCTGTGGAAACAAAACCATTAAGTGATTATTCAGCACTTTTTATGCATTCATGCATCATTAATAACAGTAACACCTTTCAATGTATTCATATTTATGCTATATGTTATTAATATCGAAAATAATGACACACTGTAGCTACTTTAATCAATTGCTCTAAAATAACTGATTAAAATAATAAAAAAACAACCTTGTCTGTTTTGCATGGCAAGAATAGATACAGTCACAGCCATCTTGACATCTTTATATTTTGCTTCTAAGAAACTAGACGTTTTTGTAGTTTTTCTTTGATCGCTTTTTCACTTATTCTCAGAATGTAAAGGAATGTTTTCTTTTTGTTAAGCCACTTAACACTGACCTGAATGCTTCAAGCATAAAAGTGGCATCTACCTCTAACATCTAACCAGTATTGTGTCTACACATAACAGACAACTTAGCAAAAAACATTCTTAAATTGTGTCTTGTATCTTGTAGCAGTCTGTCTCACAAGCACATCCCATCTCTTTAGATGAATCTATGAAAAATATCATCAATGACAGTTTGACAGGCATGACTTGTATTTTTGATTCTCAGAGAGCTATTAGCCAAAAACCTGGCAAGTGGAGGAAAAAAGAAGTGGCAGTATCTGAAAGTCATGTCCTAAAGGACCCAAGAAATGCATTTGGCCCTTCAGCTGATCCATCTACTGTTCAGTGATGCCTCATCAGAAATGATCTGAGTGGAAGGTTGGCTGTCAAGAAGTCATTCTTAACGAAGTAAACAGCAAGCAAAGGCTGAAGTATGCAAAATTATCACAAGAACTGCTAACAGGTCTCATGGAGTGATGAATCTAGCCATCTGTGTCTACAGCCATCTGTAAAACATGATGGAGGCTCTGTTGTGGTTTGGATCTGCATTTTAACCAGTGTTGTTGGAAATCAAAACTGATGGACTTATGAACACAAAAAAGTACCATCACATTTTGATCCACTGTGCAATAAGATCTGGAAAGCATCTGATTGGCAATGACTTGAATTTTCAGCATGATATCGATCCAAAACACACTGCTAATGCAGCAAAAGCATACCTTGATAGAAAAACACACAATACAACACTATCAGTCATGGATTGGCCTCCCCAGAGTTCATACCTCAACAATACCAAAGCAGTGTGAGATCATGTTGAAAGAGGATAGAATAAATGGCAGCCAATACCCAAAGATGAGCTTTGAATGTCCTTCAAGAAGCCTGGAGAACTATTTCTGAAGAGAGATTACAAGAAAGTTTGCCTAAGAGAGTTCAGACTGTGTTGAAAAATAAAAGTGGTCCTGTCAACTTATATATACTGAATTGTGCAGCATATACAAGATTTGCATGATATACTATATTTCCATGTTTGTTTGCAATCAGAGATGGGCAGTAACGCGTTACTTGTAACGCGTTACGTCTGTGAAGGTTCTCAGTCATCCAGGTCATCGTAGTCAAAGGAGCTTGCAAAGAAAAGCGTCTGGACTTCTTTAAGTTACTTGAAGAAGTCCAGACGCTTTTCTTTGCAAGCTCCTTTGTAATGCGTTACTGTAATCTGATTACTTTTTTCAAGTAATGAGTAAAGTAAGGGATTACTATTGCAAAAACGGTAATTAGATTACCGTTACTTTCCCGTAGGAACGCTGCGTTACTGCGTTACTAAAACCGTGATTTTTTTGCGAGAATGTCTCATGACAGTGACGTAAGTGAGTGCACCGTTAGTGACAACAGCTGTGTGCAGATCAACAATGGATCACATATCGATTGTGGGAGAGAGTATGAGCGTACAGCGTTTAAAGCGTGGAAGTACTGACCTTACTTTCAGTTTGACTCCATAAAAAGTGACAAAAACATTAGCGTCCATCGTGCGTAGGAAGAAAACTTCTTTTTACAGCGAAAAAACCCCCCTAAACTTCCAAGCAAGCACCGAGTGCGCAACGACGTAATGGGAAACTCACAGAGAAACTCGCGGATTCTTCCACTGACCGCGGCACACCTGCACCAGGGTAAACCTTTGCCTACCCTAGTCCTGCTTTACAGGTGAAAATAGAGCAACAGGACCGCTGAGTCTTTGACTTTATTTTCTGCTGTGTTTTACTTGCATCTATTTGAAAGAGTGAGTGTAAACACAAAAAATATTTTATTTTATGTGCTGGAATGTGTAGAAAATAGGTTTAAATGTTAAACTAATTTATTCAAGTCAGAGAATGTTGCATATAATTACATTTTTGCTTGATGCATAAAGTTAAAAGATTAAAACTGATAAAACAAGTTAAAAAAAAGAGAGACTTTTCCATTTGATTACATTTTGTATGATGGATTATGTAGAAAAAGTAGAATTGGGCTGAAAGATCTATCGCTTTATCACCTCTTCAGGTTGTAAATCGTGTTTTTAAAAAGTAACTAAGTAACTAAGTAATTAATTACTTTTGAAAATAAGTAATCAGTAAAGTAACAGGATTACTTTTTGGGGAAGTAATCAGTAATTAGTTACTGATTACCTTTTTCAAGTAACTTGACCAACACTGTTTGCAATACTCTCTATTACTTAAAAAAGTCATTTTTGAAAAACTGCAAGAAATCTGTAGATTATCAAGTGACTAACAGTCAGTGTTACAACATCTTTCCTTCATTTAGCACATCAGAGAGAAATTAGACACATACTTAAAAGATTGGAGACCTGTGGAAGAACGATGTGTGGGAGTCTCTTTTTTGGCTCCATTGTTGCATAGCTTTAATAATTTGAAGTCTGACAAAATGCTACATTACTCAGCTCATGCTTTTGATTTATTGTGTCATCTTTGCATCAGTAGTTGCTTTTGAACAGAACAGTTACATTGCTACACCATACCGTAGGCATGATTACACTGACATTCAAGGCTCATTTGAACACTAGGTACATGTCTGTCACAATGCTTTGTGAAGCTCAATATTTTGCTTTAGGACCAAAAAAAAACCTTATTGTATTAAAGAAAATGAAATCAAGATGTGTTAAGATGAATATTTTTACAGTGTACTTGCCCATTAGCGCAAAGCATTCTGCAAGCAAACACACAGACGCACAAATACCGAAGCAGAAAGTAAAACAGACGCCCAGAGGCTCCCATTATACTGCAGAGTGAAGTCAGTTGAGGTCATTAGGATGATTTTATGAATACAAACTACTTTAAATGAAGTATTCATGAGGAGAGGCTGCACTCGGACCAGTGATTAGTGCAAGATCTCTTTGTTGGAACGTTTAATTAGTCTCCCACCTAGCGCGGATACCTAATGCTGCTTTTTAAACACAAAAGAAATAAAAGGCATTGATCGAATGCAATCAATAGAATGTTGCCTCTGGGACTGTAGTGTTTGAACATTTGTTGCTCTAAAGTGCTGTTCTTCCCCTTGCCCCCCTCTCCTGTGTGATACTCATAGAGGGTAAGGGGTGAGTTTAGGTGAGAAGGGGAAATCAGTGTGATGACACAAGAGTGAAACTGAATGTGTTGGTGCGGAGGTCCGCCGCGCTGTGGTTTGGGATTGCTGCTGATGTAAAGTGTGATCTGTCTGTCACTTTGACTCACTGTCAGCAGTGTTTACCCCCGTTAGATGCCTCACCTGCTGCTGGGATGTGTCCCACAGCATGGTGAGAAGTGCCACAGACAGCTTGTGTCATCATATCCAGGGCTTGCCCTATTGGCTGCAATCAACAGGCTACGCCCCCCTTTTACATTAGAAACCAAAATACAGCAATTATTCTGCTAGGTGCCAGTGGGTGTGCATGCACTTTACCCCCCCAGAATGAAACAACTCTTTTGCCTTGCCGCAGCTGTACGCATGAAATGATGTCTCCCAGTTTAAATTTCCTCATGGAAGCACAGTCAATGTTTGGGTAAAACAGGTTTGACAATGTAGATGACAATACAGTGATTTTCTGAATACATTTTGTGAAAAAAAAGAAAGTATTTGTTGCACTTTTTTTAAGTGCATAAATTACGGACACCAACTGCTTTATTCTAAAGAAAAAAAAGTGGTGTCAAAGTAATGACATCATGCTAAACAGTGTTTTTTAATTTGCGCACAGAGGCCCATCTGTAAAACTGGGATCACATACACACACAGACACACAAACCCATAGTTAATTTAATACATCTCACTGAATCATCACAACAGCCAAGTGCAGAAACCTGGTCACGTAGTAAGTGGTGACATATGGCGAGGGGAAGTAAACAGTTTCCATTTGGTGAAACTTAAGTCTAGTTTTTTTTTTTTTAAATCCTAGAATAATTTTCACATTTGAACACACTTTGTTTAAACACAGTTATATAGTAAATTATTTATGGCTCTCTTATTCTGGAATTACTGCATTTGGTTGGAACAGGAATGTTAGGTATTAGAGTGCCACATGACCTAAAATCACAACATTTCAGATTTGTTTGGTGGATATAAAGAATATGTGTAGCAAAGGAAATAGAAAGGAATTCAGGTCCTGATGTTTGCATCTGTATATTCCATTTTCTTGAGGTTGAGCTTAACCATGGTTAGGCAGATGACTGCCTCTCCCTGAGCCTACTTCTTCCAGAAGTTTCTTCCTGTTTTCCTTGCTCCCTTCTGGATTTCCTAGTTGTTGTTTTTTTTGCATATTTAACACAAGTAAACACAAAATTCAGTTTTTAAATAATGATTTTATTGATTTAGGGAGAGAAGTTATCCGAACCTACCTGGTCATGTGTACAAAAGTAATTACCCATCTTGTTAAATCATAAATTAACGGTGATTAACCACATTTTTTGGAAAGCTGAGTTCAGTTTAACTAAACACACTCAGGCCTGATTACTGGCAGACCTGTTAAATCAACAAATTACTTAAATAGAACCTGTCTGATGAAGTGAAGCAGGCTGATGTGTTGAAATAGCAACACATCATGCCACAATCTAAAGAAACAACTGAGAAACAAAGTCATTGACATCAATCAGTCTGGAAAGGGTTACAAAGCCATTTCTAAGGCTTTGGGACTCCAGTGAACCACAGTGACAGCCATTATACTCAAATGGAGAAAACTTGGAACAGTGGTGAACCTTCCCAGGAGTGACCAGCCTGCCAAAATCACCCAAAAAGCACAGCGATGACTCATCCAGGAGGTCACAAAAGAACCCAGAACAACATTAAAGCACTACAGGGCTCACTTGCCTCAGTTAAGGTCAGAGTTCATGATTCAACAATAAGAAAGAGACTGGGCATCCATGGGACAGCTCAACGAGAAAACCACTGCGGACCACAAAGAACACAAATGTTCGTCTCACATTTACCAGAAAATCATCCTGATGATCAACAAGACATTCAGGAAACTATTCTGTGGACTGATGTGACAAAAGTTGAACTTTTTGGAAGGTGTATGTACCGCCACATCTGGTATAAAGCTAACACAGCATTTCATAAAAGGAATATCATGCCAAGAGTAAAATATGGTGGAGGTAGTGTGATGGTACTGTTTTGCTGCCTCAGAAAGACTTGCTGTGGTAAATGGAGCGATGAATTCTGCTGTCTAACAAACCACCCTGAAGGAGAATGTCCAGTCATTTGTTCGATACCTCAAGCTGAAGCACACTTGGGTTCTGCAGCAAAAGAATGATCCAAACCACACCAAGTACACCTCTGAATCGCTTAAAAAAACTCCAAAATGAATACTTTGGAGTGGCCATGTTAAAGTCCTGACCTGAATCCGATTGAGATGCTGTGACATGACCTTAAAAAAGCAGTTCATGCTCAAAAAATCTCCAGTGGGGCTGAATTACAACAATTATGCAAAGATGAGTGGGCCAAAATTCCTCCACCAAATACTAACAATTTTGTCAAAGCTGCTGAACTGTCACAGACACTCAGGAAGTGACCTTTACTCTGAGTGTATTTGACAATAATGACACAGACTCACGTGTGGAGCCATGGGTATAATGTTTAAATATACTGGGGAAGCTTAAATTTTTCCAAGTGTGCATGGTTAATTTTATGAAGGGGCATATTTTAACCAAAACCTAAACATAAGCAGCCACTTATTTCAGTCACTTCTAGCTGACACACCTGTAACCTTTTAACCACAACAACAGATGCGCCAAGGCACCAACACCATAAGACACCTTGTGCACATCTGTGTGAAAGCAGCGTTATCTGACAGAACGTGACATTCGTTGCTTTGTTCTAGATAGATTTAGGCCCCAAAGTTGATTTAAGAGAACTTAAACGGTACTGCCAAATCTGACCTCCAAACTCAAGCCGAGACTCAAGGCTATATTTTTGTTATTTCTTCTTTAAATTCAAAGTTATATACTTGCTTAGGAAATATTTTCTGCATGCCAGTCCCCCACAGTCTCTCCACACATTTCCTGCCTATCTAAAGGCCTCCATAGATGTTCTTCATAAACGGTTTGACAACGTTAGCGAGCCAAATCAAATATGGCACTGTGGACCAACAGAATGAAACATATTAGATGTATTCATTTCAGTCAGTACTAACTACAATCAGTTACTGGCCTGGAACTGTGAAGTATGTTAAAGCTTTTATTAGCTTTCTTACCAGTAGTGGATTAAGTAAGTGTCTTGAGGCGACTGTTGTTGTGATTTGGCGCGATATAAATAAAATTGAATTGAATTGAAGTAAAGACAAGACATGACACATGGCAGTAACTGTACAACACAAAACTTTGTACAGGTGTGCCAGCCTTCAAGTTAAAACCTACAACAATTAAACACCTTTTACTTGCTAAACCTATGAAAGCAAAGTAAACAAACAAGTAAAAATTACATGAAGCAAAAAAGTATTAAGCCAAAAAAAGAAAAGAAAAGGAAAATATGGAGGTCCAAACAGGAAGCAGATTATAGTCACCTGACTAATGATCCTTATGGGGATTTTGCAGGTCTTTAAAACACTGAGGTGGTTGATGTGTGATGGCACAAATACCCAGATGCACTGAGAGGTCAAACACACTGCAACTTAAGAAAATGCCAGCAAATAGAAAAATGCTTCAAAAGTACACAAAACCCAACAGGAGATTAGTACAACACAATGAAAATGGGGAAAATGCCATAAAAGCTAAAAAAACAAACACAGACAATAAAAATAGAAAAGCAAAATCTCACGCAATACAACAAAGTTATAGGAGGCAATAATGTGACAGATCGGCTGACAAAGTGAGAAGCTAACATGAAATGGCTAATAGTGAACCTGTATTAACAATCTTCGATGAATGATGTGATTACCTGCAACAACACAGATGAATCCTCTGCTTCTTCTGAGTGTATCTCACTGCAATCCTTTGCATGTTTTGCTTGTGTTTTGCAGCATTTTTCTGTTTTCTTGTGCTTTCTCAAGTTGCAGTGCATTTGACCGCTCAGGGCCACCGTCCAAAAAGGCACCCGACTAATCAGCAATACGCAACTCCCCCTGGGGATGAGGATGAATTGGCCTTGTGAATATCAGCAGGGATTTGAAGAAGCCCTCTTCTTTTTGGATTGGTTTGCTATATTTTACACATTACTGACTGTTAAAATGCCAAGCTAATGCAACAGGCAGTTTTTTTTGGTTTGCTTTCTGCTTTGCGTAACACACGGGGGCGGGGGGCATCAAGATAACGGCTTCAAACTCTGCCCTCAATCGTAGCTCACCAACGTAGCCACAACTACCTGTAACTTTACTTTATGTTGTTGCACAACACTTGACACTAATTCTCTTGCCCAAATTCTTAACTTTCAAACAGAATTTACTCCTGCAGCGATGCCCACCCCCACCCCGGAGAGCTCTGTAGACCAGTCTGACAAAAGTTCTGCTTGTTGTCTGATGCCGATTTGACTGCTTTTGGCAAAGCGCTCCTCTCCTAATGATGATGTTTTACAATTAGCTGTGAAAACTGTGCAAATGTTTTCCCTCTTCTTGGCAACTGTTCTCCTTGGCAAAAAGCACTATGCTTAGAGAGTGCATGTTCTTGGCCAAATCAACATTTATGATAGACTATCCCAGATGGGATGTTGCAGATGGTCGCATGATCTGGCCTCTTCTGGGACAGTTTCAGGGCCTACCCAAACAGTGTGCAATAATTTGTGGGAAAAAAACAGAAATAAGACGTCCAGGAAAGTGTGTGCGTGTTGCATTGTTCCCAACGTGCAGTGACTACAGATAATGGTATAACTTTGAAACACAATCAGACGTCTTCTTACTTTTCTGAGTGAAAATAAAAATAATAAAACAAAACCCCTGAAATTTAGATTCACCCACATTCTGTATCGTTTCTTCTCTAACCCGCCCATAATTGCACACATATGCACAGACACGCACGCGCATAGGCAAAATCATTCATATCCGTTCAGACATTTACTGCAGCTGTTATGTTTGTGGCACAGCCTAACTGCAGCGTTAATCATTTCTGCATGGTGGAGAAATCCGCCCATCCCTCTCACCCATCTCACAATTAATCCACATCCTCCACGCTTGGAAGGGTTAACACCGTAGGACGACAAATTATTCCCAACCATCCAGGAACCCGTGTAAGTGCCTCTCCGGCTACACACGGATTGATCGATTGCTCTGTTTATCAGTCATAAAACTATTAACAATCCATCTTTCTCTCTCCCCGCTTCACTCTTTCTTCTCCATCTCTTCTTCTTCTGCTTCCAGAGCAGTTTTGCATCTGGATGATTATACATTCATTAATGCATGGGTAGTTGTGCGTTAGTCAAATGATCCATATGCGACGGGGGGTGCGTTGAACACAGATTACTGCACAGATGCCCATTGAGGAATCTTTTAATTAACAGCATGGTTTATGTCTTAGGCAAGACCTCTTTGTGTCAGCGAAAGCGACGGCGGCTCGGAGTGAAGGATGGAGATGGAGAGACGGCAGGATGAGCGGAAGGGTTGGGGGGTGGGAGGAGGTGACCCAATTCTCAGGGGAGATGATTGAACATGACAGCAATAAAAATAAAATGCTGAGACCTTCTGCGCGAGCTGCAACAGGATCTGTTTGGCAGAACTTTGCCGTGACCCCGTGGGGGTCAGGCGCCATCTTCGATTCTCCTTTTTTGTTTTTTTGTCTTTTGAGCTGCAGCTCTGTGGACTGACTCCAAGTTTCAATCTGTTGCATAAGGTGCCACCACACTGGAGGCGAGGTCGGGTGGGGGGGTAACGGTTGTTTTTTGTCTGTGTACTTCAGGTCTTTGCGTCTTTGAAGGATATGCGCTCGGATTGTTTTTTTCAGGCTGGCCTGTCTGCGATTCTGTGTCCATCCTCCTGCTGCCTCAACTTCCACGGGCATTGAATAATACATCCAGACATGCTGTCAGAGATCAGTTGACCCTGAAGCTATTGGATTTCACATTAAAAGCCCCAGTACCACAGATGAGCACAGAGTTCTGCAGACAGTTTTGTTAATCCATGCTCAGACCTTGCCTGAGGGCACGCAGCGGTGAGGTAAATGTGGCTTGAGTTATGGTACATATGTCCATCCAATTACTGAACCTCAATGTTTTGGCTGTGCAAATTAAAGATGAGAGCACCTAAAAAGCACACACACAAACACAAGCGCTCGGGGGAGGCAGTGTATTTTTCCCTGCTTTCTTTCTTGCCTTGTTTCTTTTTTTTTAAATATTTGAAGACGAGACGGCAAAAACAACACCGAACTCTGCGCTGAGCTCTGCGCTGAGCTGGAAACGGCCTCAGGTTTAAGCTGATTTATTTCATTATTTATTTCAAAAGAAACATCACCCCACAGTCTGTATGCACCAGTGACTAATCGCTTACCCCGCCTGCCTGGTTGGAAGCGCTCATAACCGCATCCTTATTGGAATCCGTGTTCCTTTTGGATAGCATCAACTATTTACACTAATACTCGAGTCTCAGCCCCCATCGCCAGAGTGTCATAATCACTGGCTGCGGACAGAAATAAAAGATTCATCAGTGTGGCGTTGCGCTGATGAGGAGGGTTCTTACTGAAGGTAGCGTGCCAAGGCTCTGTTTAGGAAGAGCCAAAGAGGGAGAGACAGAAAGAGTGTGTATTCCAGTAGGGATTAGATAACATGAGTTCATCAGGTTTACCGTTATGTTTCCTCCCCGAGGCGGATGTGCTGGCATTAGTGTCTGTACAGAACTCTCTCTCTCTCTCCCTCACATACACTCTCTAACCTCTCTTAACCATTTGACTTCTCTCTCTCCCATCGGCTCGGCAGCAAAGACATAACAAATAACTCGTAATGTCATTTGCAATCTCTGCCCCCTTCCTCTCTCCTTCTCCCCTTTTAACATTGTAAATCGAGGTAAATTTAATCTGGAGGCTTATGTGCTGCTTCTGCTTCTGCTGCTGCTGCTGCAGATGATGATCTATCACAGTTACCGCCGCTGTCGCAGCTTGTTGATGTTTGTTTCTCATGCAATTGCCCTGCAATCCTTGTTTGTAGCATCTCTGTTTGGCACGCTTCGGCTGCCTTCACAGCTTTTTTTCTTTTTCTTTTTTTCCTTATTTGTGTCATGTCATCGGGAAGGAAGACAAGAGGAAAGTGATAAAGATGAAAAACAAGAGAGAGCGCGAGTTTGGAGAGGATCAGAGCTTATGTGTGCGTGTGTTTGTGTGTAGCTCCTCTGCAATGAAAGTTAAAGTCTGAACGGGCGCGATGTTCTTCCGGCGGCAGACAAGCTGGTAATTAAAACTATGGGGAAACTCCTGTGAGGGGTTTACGCGGAGATCTGAGCGCAATGTTATTGAACCGTATGGAATATGTAGTGTGCACGGCTGCTTCTGATGCTGATTCAATCATCTCTGTGTTTTCCGTGTGTGTGCTCACCCTTCTCATCTTTTATGCTTTGTGATTTGCTCACAGCTGGGGTAAAGGTTATTGTTCTAAGTTGCATCTTTACATCCTTCTTATAGATTTGCCCTGAAAGCATCTCAGAGCCTTGCAGTTAAACTCAGAAACCCTGTCCGCCTGCCATTTACCTCCCTGACTTCTAACTCGTGTAGGCTCAAGTCTGCCCCCCTCTCAAATAAAGGCAGCGCCGCTGTGAATAGAGGCAGCGAAAAGAGGCGCGGGGGCTTAGCCGATCAGTAAGACACAAACTCCTCACACCAGCGAGATTTCAGCCCTGGCTTAAAGGCTTCGGGGGAATGGATTTGGGCGAACATCACATGAAATTGCTTCTTCAAAGTCTCCTTATCTAGGCGCGGGGAAAAATCTCAAAATGGTCCTGCAAGTGGTTTTACCGCTGAAAAACATGCAATCACGTTTCACACTTTTAAATTACATACTTAGCTATTTTCTTTTACAGGGCAGAGGGTCAAGTGCTTAAAGATTTGGCCTCCTGTTCAGCGTTTCTTTTTTTTTTTTTTTTTAAAAACGGCAACATTCTTGTTATCTTACCTTCACAGCCAGACCACTGCCCATGCTGAAGAAATGCATATTTCTAGTAGATGAATACTGATGAGCATAACACAAAGACACACACCTGCACACTCTCATATTGAGGTCTGGTCCCCTCACAATTGAATTTGTGCGCAAAAAAAAAGGGATGACGGGACTTCCTTTCTGGAAGATTTCAACTTCAGACAATCTGATAAGCGCGGTGCCGAAAGCAGCGCTAGAAGCCGGCTGTTGTTTGTTCACCTGAAATATGGGACATCAGCAATATTTATAGGTAATGCCAAAGATGTCTGCACGCTTGACAGCCTCATTTCCCCAAAGGATGCCAAACGTACTCACATGTGGAGAAATCGAGTCTCACGCTGCACTCAAGTGATGAAATCCAGGGATGAAGTCATGCGTTGTTATTGCAGCAACACCCGCGGGGGATTTCTTTACTCTGATTACAGGTGTGATGCTGATGTGGCTGCGTATGTGGTGCCGGCATCATCACAAGTCCCTATAATCAAGGTGATGCTTAGCCTGTTGAGTGAGGACGACTTTTAAATACAGTGCACCCCCAACATGTGAACTGTCTCAGAAGGTGTGCGAGGTAAACACACCATGTAAAGATTGGCCAGAGTGTCTCTGACTGACTAAAAGGAATATTTTAGTCATCACATACACACACTTCACTGAAACAAGCCAGCTAAATACATCTGTCCACGTTAAAAATCACTGTGATTTGCCAGATATTGAAATCATTTCCTAGTTTAGTTTGACAGAAAATATATATTTTTATAGCTTTACTAAAATAAATAAAAAAACATGCAGAGTAGGATAAAGCATGAAATCAGGTTTAGGCAATTAAGCACATACAAACAGCAAAAAAAGACAACTGGAACAGAGGTGAGTGTGTGAGCGTGTAGCAGGTGTGAGGCTGCTAATGGGGAGAGGTATAAAAAGAAAAAAAGAAAAGAAATTGTGATAAGAATATTAAAATTCCAGATAATACTGGGAAAAGACTCGGAATAGGTGGGAGCCCATCCCAAGTCAGCAGCACTGCTGTGCTAGAGAATTAAGTCAGAAACTGTAGCCAGAGGGTAGCTCTGTAGGGCAAGGTCAGCCAGGGCGGCAGCGATGCCGTTCACTGGTTAATAAGCAGGAATTTTTCTCTTTACTTTTGCTATGGTATGCATAATTTCGATGTTTGGACCAGTGTTGTAAAGCTCTGATTTGGCCTCAGAGACGATCACAGGGAGTCAATGTAGAATATTCTTCAATACAGCCCCCAGACCCAAACGAGAGAGACTGTTTAAATGGTTGGTTAGGGGGAGGCCATATTAATTCTACATTGTTTTGGCTTCCATAGGAATTCAATGGTAACTCGCAGTCAGGTGTTGCTAATAAAATTCATTTGATTAACTGATCATGAGCAAGTGTGAGCACCTCTTTGAAAACAAAAGGTTTGGTAGTTTGCCGGTCTGGAGCATTCAGGCGTCAAAGTCGTGGTCACCAAACCAGGCTGTGAATCTAACATCAATATAGGGACGGCACACAAACCTGCTACAACAAGCCCACACTTGTTCACATGCCCAGTGTGAACAAGTGTGGGGTTGCCAAAAAGGCCCCTCCCTGAGCCTGGTTCTGCCAGAACCTGTTCTTCTTCCTGTTAAAAGGGAGTTTTTCATTCCCACTGTCACCAAGTGTTTACTCATAGGGGGTTGTTTAATTGCTGGGGTTTTCTGGTTGTTGGGTCTTTACCTTACAGTATAAAGCACCCTGAGGCAATTGTTGTTGTGATTTGGTGCTACAGAAATAAAATTGAATTGAATTTAATAGTTGATGAAATTTAACAAAAGGAAGTGTATCTGCCAAACAAGTAAAAAGGAGAACAACACCTGCCCCTATTATTTCATTCAGCACAATTTAATACACCTGTAGCCCCTTTTGTCCCACCCCCTTCACATCCCAGATTCCATTCATTGTGTAGGCAGTATTAGTTCAGTTCAATTTTATTTATACAATAATACATACAGAGAAAAAACCCAACAATCATATGACCCCCTATGAGCAAACACTTTGGCGACAGTGGGAAGGAAAAACTCCCTTTTAACAGGAAGAAACCTCCGGCAGAACCAGGCTCAGGGAGGGGCGGGGCCATCTGTGGAAGAGAGCCAGAGATTAATAACAAGTAATTCTATTGTTATAGACGTCTCTACACGATACTCATGCTAAGTGGTAAAATTAACTCTCCCTATAAAAAGAACATGACAACATGGTTTAGGTTTGTAAACCAGCTCCTGAGACTTCGGGAACAATTGTAGCATGTTTTGTAAAAACCAAACAGAGCATATCAGCACAAACAGCTCACACCAACTGGCAAGCACGGTGGTGGAGATGTGATGATTCAGACTTTTCAGTCACTCACTACCACTGAGTCAACCACGAACTCCTCTGTATACCGAAGTACTCTAGAGTCAAATGTGAGACCATCTGTCTGACATGTAAAGCTTGGTCCAAATTGTGTCATGCAACATGACAAAGAATCCAAGTACAGAAGCAAATTTACAACAGAAAGACTGAAAAAGAAAAGAACACGAACCCACTGGTGTTTCAGTCATCCGGTCAAAATCTGACTGGAATGATGTGGTGGGAACTGTGCATTAAACAAATTCCCACAAACCTCAGTGAACTAAAGCAACACTGCAAAGAAAACTGGATCAAAAGTCTTCTAAAGTAATACCAGAGACTGATAGAGTCACACAGAAAATGATTACATCATGTTGTTGTGACTAGTAGTGGTTCAACAAGCTACTGAATCATGGGGTGTTCTTAGTTTTTCACATGCTGCTTCTACACTTTGGCTTTCTGTGAAATAAATACTGGCACGGTGAAATGTGCCAGGTGCTGTATTTAACTGATTTTCTGACTTAAGAACTAAATATTTTCTTTTATGATGTCCTGATATTTAAAACCTTAATACTGAAACAGGCTGAACTTTCTTTTTGTTTTGTCATCATGGCAGTCAGTCTATGTTAAATATTATCTAATATTTAACATAGTTATCTATGTTAAATATTAGATTTGAAGTCACAGCATCATCCAGTTAATTGTGACTATGAAGATTTTACTCTTACAGGTCAGAGATGTTTCCCAGATGGCAGGCAGTCTCTCAGTATTTCACACTTTGCATTAAATTGATGCATTTCATGTCTGTCTCGTGACCTTAATGACGCATATGTGATCTCAGGTACGCTCTTACATGATGCATGAGATCATTAGAGGTTTGAATGCCTGGGACCACTCAATAGCCTGTAAGCCTCTTTTCAATGAATGCTGTCTAATCAACCGCACTAAGCAGTGAGTCCAATTTTCTTTGGATTGGCTCTTGCAAATACTCGGAAATGCCCAGCGGAGGTCATCATGATTGAAAAATCTGCTTGGAACCAACACTCTTAACAAAAGTACTCCACCCATACAGCGATGAGTTCCTGTCAGACTCAAAGTGGCCAGTTGGGGAAAAAAAAAGATTTTAAATCGATGCAGCAGAAAGAGCTATAATGTACTTATTTTTTCCACTCAGGTGTATTACTAATGGCTCCTTCCAGAAACAAGACTCACTACTTGGCCCACATCTCAGTTAAGCCTCCAGGCAGTTCGTTGGGGATGTATTTATCTAAAATAAGTAATTTAAATGCTTACCAGCACATAAAAAAATTTATGTACCCAATCACTCCAAAGTTTTGTTCAAAATAAGGCTCCCCCCCCCCAAGAAATGATAATTCTACCACCATATTTGCTGCTGGAATTTTCCCATAGATTTCAAATCAGGGTTCTTTGTGTATCTGGTCACTTCTATGTAATGCTTCTTTTCTCGCACACACAACAAAGCATCCAAAGGGGACAGTTTAATGTTGTAGCCTTGCATCAGGGTTGCTAATGCAAACATATTTACCCTCGTTTTCATCCTGTCATGCGGCCCAAATAAATCTCATGGCAAATAAGAGGAAGGAAAACCCACTTATGGTTAGTGGGTGGGCAGTTAGTTTAAACCTTTTGGCACACTGTATTTTTATATATTATTTCTTCACTTTAAATTCTTTCAGTAATGATAAATATATATTATTGTGTCCATGGCTCTTTTACCATAACTATTGTAACCTCTCTCATCATTAACATTTAAATTCAGTGGTCTGTGCTGGCATAAATACTGATAAAAGATATTGCTAAAGTGATTCGTTTGACATTAGAATAGTTATATATTAATGATACACAGCATCTACATATCATATGTTTGTGTTTTTGTTGTGCTTCAGTCACGCCAGGGAAAACAGTGGTTGGACATCTGACCGAAACCAAAATTATTGCAACTGTGTGCAACTTACCATCTTGGTGCTTCAAAGATGCGGACCAGGTCTGCAAGCACTCACAGTCAGTTGCCATGTTCAAAGCAACTTTATGCCTTAGGATAGATAAATTATTACAGCAGTGATAAAACTGCAAGAAGGCGGAGTCACACGTACCATGGTTAATATCACAATGAATCGTGGTAAATCACTGAAATTTGCAAATCCTTTACATTAACTGTTTACATTCAGAGTCCAGCCTGAACCTCATAGATTTGAAAGAGAAATTCAGAAATTCCCCTACAGAAAACGAAGTTGCTGCAGGACGGCAATTTAACTACAAAATGACATGGGCACTCAATAACTTTGCTTTTTATATAGAAATATAACCAGCATAAAACCATCTGACAACCAGTTGAGTTGAGTCCTGGATTGGAAAGGTATACATAACTGACAAGTTGCTCTAATCAGTGTGTAAACTGACTCAGACCAATTGCAACATGTTAGCAATCTTTGTTTTTAAATTCGATAGCAATGATTTGCAAACCTTGACTAATCTGTGTGAGAGTGACTGGACTAGGGAGTGCTTGGACAGAGGATGCCTTCCACAAAATGACCTGGCTTGTGATCCAAAGTGGTCTCTAAGAGGTTGACTCGTTGCATGCTACCTCTTGGGGAAAGTTGTTTGTTGCAAATACGTCCAATCAGTTTCCAACAGCAAAAATATGCAGTACAGTCACTGCTAACCACTGATTTTTCCCATCTGCAACCCCTTTGTGTGCAACATGAACAACATATTTCATATCATTCGTGAATTATATGGGTTAAAATTCTGTTGTGGGACTCTTCCTCTTAAATACACAGTGACAGCTCAAACCTGCACAAAGGACACGTTCTGTGTAATGCTTTCACACTTACAGGCTACAGTTTTCAAGCCCCATAGTCAGAATAATACTGTATGAACATTTTTTTCTACTCCTGGTGAAGTCAGCCTGTGAAGACCTCTGAGCACTGAGCTAAATACAGACAAAGGGAGTGAGAATGAGAAGTTTACTGTATACTGCAAAAACAGGCAAATGTAGCATTTTTAATATTCAAAAACCGAAGCATACCTTCTACCACAGAGAATGACACGTACAGTATAATACAGCTGGCGTTCAGTTATTTATAAGTAATGCTCTCTTTCACTTCAGGCTTGACAGATTCAGGACGATACTTGGTCATTTCCTCCGGCAACAGGGAGTTTACACTTATCTCAGAAATAACTCTGAACACACAGGAAGTGTGGAGACCACCTGCTGAGAGACTCCAAAGGGAAAAAAACAGAAATCAAATCCAATTATATAAAAAAAGAAAGAAAAAACCTTAACTACAAGGCCAATTAGCTACTCTTTATTTCTTCATAATCAATTCAATTTCACAATTCAGGCTTCCAACTTACTTGAGTCTCAAAGGGCTTTGTTTTTTTCCCTTTTTCTGTTCATCTGTAATTGCTGTGCGTGCTCTCTATGCAGTTTCACACAGAGCCATAACACACATAGCACACACCTATTCCTCTGGGTCAGTAGGTTTTCACGGGAATGTCCTAGTAGAGACACTGTTTTGAATGTACCCAAAGATCTGAATAAAGATTAAATCATTGTTGTGAAATAGCAAGCGGCAGTTGAACTGACATTTATTTATGAAAATGAGATGTAATCTGAATAAGATAAAGTTGTTCCATTCTTCCAGCATGCCCGTGCTACAGTTTCAGTCATCACTGGGCTCGAATCTTTGGTCTGGCTGTGCGGAGAGCAGCACATGTTATTACAGAGAGAAAGAGGCTAATCCTCAGAGGATCTGCTTGCTATCACATCACTCACTCAATCTAACAGCAGGACTCTCGCTCTCTGTCTCTGTGTCCCTCTCTGGCTCACACACTGTATCACCGTTTCAGCATTTTAAGCATTACTCACCTCTCCCGCACTGCCCTACGTGCTTCACCACTCTCTGTACTAAACTGGTAAGTGAAAATGACTCTAAGAAGAAAAAGCAGCATGGGAAAAAGCGTGTTTTAATGAACGCACACATACACATCCACACTCTCCAGGGTGTAACCCTCCCTTGGCCCAGCATGTTGAATAACCTGCGTTGCATAACTAGGGTCAGATATAAAAAGAGACGCATCATCCCCTAAGACACACACACACACACATTCATACTCTATCTGGGTCACAGAGTGCGAGAGAAATAATAACACAGAAGTCATTTCAGATTACATAGTTGAGATCAATAGCCCTCACTGTCTCCGTGAAAGCTTCATTTTGAATCGGCCTTCCCATGAAAAGGGTTGATTGTAACATGGATTGACTGTTTAATGGTATTACGATGAAGATGATGTGTCCCACATGCATGCCCCTCCTGCCCACACACACACAGGCTTGGATATACAGAACAGGAGATATAGTTATCAAAATGTGAAAAGGAGAACTCAGAGTGTGAACAGGATTTTTAAACAGCCTATAGTCCTGATACAGATAACCACACAGAAGGTCTATTGTTACCTGAGCAGCAGGAAAAAGGTAACTGCCAAAAGCCAATGTTAAAATGTCAAACTTTAAAGCATTAAAAAGCATTTCTAAAGGCTGATACAGAAAAACTGTTTCGACCTCTATAAGTTTCCTCCTTCAAATCAGTTCTGGGTCTGTGAATTTATTTAACACTCATTCATCTGGACACTGGAATAAGGGGGTTGGCTGCTTTTGACTCACAGTTGTCCCAGCACAGACAGGTGTAGCCACTTGGTACCTGCCAGGCGTTACCTGCACTAATTAGCCACTAAACTGGACCTCTCTGCTGTGTTCATGCTGCTGCCCTGTTTGATTGCATTTGGGAGAATTTAAGTGTTTTCGATATGTTATGTAGTGCTCATTAGCAGATATGTGTGACTTTGTGATACACCCATACAGTTTTTTTTTCAACTTAATTCAATTTTATTTATATAGAGCCGAATCATACCAACAGTCATCTCAAGGCACTTTATATTGTAAAGTAAGGACCTTACAATGATACAGGGAAACCCCAACAAAATTTGAATTTGAATTTGAATCAATCAGACGGCCCCCTATGAGCAAGCACTTTGGCGACAGTGGAAAGGAAAAACTCCCTTTTAACAGGAAGAAACCTCCAGCAGAACCAGGCTCAGGGAGGGGCACCATCTGCTGCGACTGGTTGGGGGTGAGGGGGCAGAGACAAGACAAAAGACTTGCTATGGATGATGTCTATGGGTACAGCTTGCTAACCAAGCCTGCTAACATCAGCTGACACGACATCATTTCTCTCACCCAAAAAACTGTAACGATGGTGGACAAAATAAAAATGTTGAGGCTTTAAATTGCACCTTCCAAAACCAAAGGGTGATATCATGGTGGGTTTATCCATCAATTAAAGTCTAAGGTTTACGACTTGGTACAAATTTGGATTATTATTTATTATTCTTTTAACTGTTTCAATTGTATAAAGGCTTTACATTATTCTGTAGTCACTTTAGATATGCAATGTAATTCTGTGAATAATATTATTTTCCCCTGGTATTTAATTAGTATGTTACTTAGCACTAATAGCACTCAATACTCAATTGATCTATACTCAATATTAACTCAATATTAACTTGCTGGCATATTTTTCAAAATATGGTAAATGCTGGCTCAAAATTAACTAAGTGATGAGAGCTTTGATTTTCATTCAGACCTAGCAGACCCGAGCTTAAAGAACACACAAAGACCATTTGTTTGTACCTCATCTCCTCCTTAGTGGGTCGGCCAATCTCAATCAAACTTTGCGCAAAAATCGTCACACATATATTTTAGGTCTTTTGATTTTCATATTCATCATTTTCCTGTGAATGTGGTGCTATGCTCTCCTGCATTTGTCTCACACCAAAATGTGTATCTACGGCAGAATTTTGTTCAAGTCACCATTAAACCCGAAATGAAGAAAAAGTGCCGCTGACCTGGTGAAAAAGGCTAGAGGTTTGGTTTTTTGCTGGCACTGTAAACTACTGTCTTGCAAAGTTTGAGGTATTCTGATACCATTGTTATCATACTGTGATAAAAAAGAAAATATTATTGAGGTATATATGCTGTACTTCCATGTTCCTATTGCAGTCCTGTTGTACTTACACTAGTATGTTATATTATCCACTGTTTGCTTTCCGCTCCCCATTAGATTGTGCTGTTTCATTCTTTTAGCTTTGTCTGTGCTTTGATTTCTCTGTTTTTATATCCTCCTTTTGTCATCACCCGGGTACTGTGAAGAGAATCCTGATATATTTAGTTTTTAGGGCATTTTTCCTTAAAACAGCTGTCTTCTGTGGGCAAAAACAACACTAAGAGAGCAGTGAGAGTGCACCAAAACACTAAAACTGTCAAGCAGGCAGAACAAAACAGTCAGTTAAAAGACGCTGCGATGCTTTGTACGCCAGATAAACATATGAATCAAAGTCCCTTTAAGCATTCCATAAATCGAATTATCTGTAAAGTGGCTCAATCGGTGGATTGATGGTCATAAGGTAGATTTATAGTGTTATTTTTCCCACACTGAAAATGGATAAGCACTATTGTAGAGGAAGCGGTATCCTCATAATCTTGCATTTTTACCTTTAAAGCCAGCTCAAAATTTATTTATTTTTTTTAAGTTTATTTATGCCAGCCCAGTTCTGCTTTCATCCATGTTTCTTAATTTGATTGTTTCTTATTAGATATGAGCACATTTCCTCAGAAGTGAACACATTTACACAGAAAAGAGCAGACGGCAGGCAAAGCGAGACTTGAGCCAGGGAACATATGATTTGATTTGGTAGTTTCCAGTTATAAGGAAATGCAATTTTTGTCAACCACAACCACGGTCAACAAACGGGGAGACATATTTGGAAATCCAAAGATCAAGAAAGCTGCTTGGATTTTTTTTTTTTGTGCTCTCCATATTCCCTTCAAGCTGAAAGGAGGAAGCGACTTCCCCATTTTCAGGTTAGAAAATTGCTGGCAGCCCTCGTACCCTGTGTCTTCACCTCTCATCTGAGCTTCTATACATGCATACACACACACACCCACAAACATTACTGCTTTGATACAAATCCCCATGGTGAGCTTCTATCATCTCTAGCAATAACGAGCTGTCATTGGCCCTCAGTGATCTATCTGTCTGAATGTGTCAGAGAGCAGGCAGGCTGACTGAACGTCGGACTAAAGCAGTTCTCCACTTCCAAGACCTGCCAGTCAATGCTCGGGGCACCTGAGACAGCCCTATGTCAGTGAGGGATCACTTCTGAAGGCTGACACTGGATCAGAGACAGGAAAAAAAAAACCCAGCCATGTCAACGTTTGACCCAACCCCCACGTGCAAGGAAAAAAAAGAAACCGGGGAGGACAGCAGTGTAAGTTGATGAGGCGCTGACAGCTAAATGCCAAATAGGTTGTCTCAGGAGGATTTAGTATCTGACCGGCTCCTATTTTACAGATAAGGAGGAGGGATATGAGTTGTTAAAGTTTTAGTCTAAGGTATATAAACACACTCATTTACATGGTGAAATGAGTTTAAACTAACTCAGCGGGCACCTTGGATGTATTCAGAACCTGAATGTCACCATGATGCAAGATAAACCTAAATAACCCCCAGAGATAACACCAAGATGCAGCCATCACAACACCTCCGTGTAATGTATTCCTTCCACATTGTATGAGATATATTATCTGGCCTTCCTTATTGTGTCGGTGATAAATGCGGTGTGCATTAACTTCACCAAATGTGTTTCTCCTTTTTCCACAATGAAGGGGGCCTTACTTTCCTCTGACCTTCAGCGGGCTGCAAAGCCAGCACAAAATATGCATTTAGAAGAAGCAGCAGGAGTGGATGTGAGGATTGCGGGAGATTGCTTTCTTTTGTACAGTGTCACACGGCAACATGCATCACTGTCCGCCTCCGACAAACAGCCGGTAATATGCAGAAATATTAAGTAGGATCAGCAAATAAATATATGGAGTGGAGCTTGCGATGTGACAGATGTTGGCTATTTGCATGGAGCTCCTCTGTCATGTCATTAGCCAGCTCCCTCAGCCAAGGAAGCAAAATGAATGAATTGGCTGCTTGGACCAGTTGGGTTTACAAGCTGTGGGGACTTGAGGTGAAATGTGTGATGGAGGAACCTGTGGTCGAATGGAAGCATCTAGAGCCAGGTGTAGCCAAGAGGTAAAAAAAAGAAAACACCTCCCCATACAGTTGTAATGAAGAGGGAAACGAACCAGTTTAAATAAATTGTATTTATATAAATCACAACAACAGTCTCGACCAATAACACCAACGTGAGCAAGCACTTTGGTGACAGTGGGAAGAAAAAACTCCTTTAACAGGGAAAACCAGGCTCAGATATGGGCAGCCATCTGACACGACCTGTTGGGGGTGAGGGGAGGGGGACACGACAATAGTAAAACATGTCTTTTAATGCTGTAAAGATTTGACAAGAATTTTAGAGGAATAGCTGTTTTGGGGATTTCCTAAGCTTTTGCTTCATTTTTTAGCCTTAGAAGTTTCACATTGTGACAGAACCTCTACTGCTTAAACCTGAAGCTTTGATGGTAGTTACTTCCTTCCTCTGTAGCCTTTATGAGCTCATCATAAGCAGCACATGAAACAGTTTTTCAGCAGGTAGAACCATGTCAACTGTGTGAAACTCACAAATCCGCTCTAACAGCACATGTTTTGATCACTATGAAATGGCTGTGGAATAAAAGCGCTAAGACACCCTGTATATGAAACGCCATGTGAACTTTCAACATAAGGGTCCAAATTCAATTCAATTCAATTTTATTTAAACAGCGCCAAATCACAACGACAGTTGCCTCAAGGTGCTTTATATTGTAAGGTAGACCGTACAATAAAACATACAGAGAAAAACCAACAATCATAGGACCCCCTATGAGCAAGCACTTTGAAGACAGGATAAAGACATCCTGTGGAAGAGAGCCAGAGATTAATAACAAGTATGATTCAGTGCAGAGAGGTCTATTGACACATAGTGAGTGAGAAAGGTGACTGGAAAGGAAAAACTCAGTGCATCATGGGAATCCCCCAGCACTCTACACCTATTGCAGCATAACTAAGGGAGGATTCAGGGTCACCTGGTCCAGCCCTAACTATATGCTTTAGCAAAAAGGAAAGTTTTAAGCCTAATCTTAAAAGTAGAGATAGTGTCTGTCTCCTGAATCCAAACTGGAAGCTGGTTCCACAGAAGAGGGGCCTCAAAAAACTGAAGGCTTTGCCTCCCATTCTACTTTTAAATACTCTAGGAACAACAAGCCTGCAGAGCGAGAGCGAAGTGATCTAATGGGGTGATATGGTACTACAAGGTCATTAAGATAAGATGGGGCCTGATTATTTAAAAAGGTTGAAATTCCAGCAACCACACAAACGTGGTTTGGCAGCGACCCTGATTGAGCCCACAGGTGACAGGCTATAGTCCGTGTTGTTTGAAGGGGACTTTACTTTCCCGGAGCTTCGATCTTTTTAGACTCTTGCTCTCCTCCGTGCTCCTTGGAAGTAGGCTCTCCATCCTGTTTTCTTCCTGCCTGCTGTTAGCCACATGTTGTTTTCAACATGACTTATTTGTCTTTTAGTTACTTATGCCAATTTATTTTGAAGGGTAACTGTTTCGTGCATTTTTACTTCCTGCCTTTATCATTTTCCCTCCTTTGTGGTCGTCGTCAGCTTCCTTTGGGTCCATTTCAACCTTTACACCTGCTAAAAAAACAATTTCTTCATATTCTTCATATTTTATTGCACATGCTTACACATAGGCATAGATGCACACAGTTTGCTTGTGCCACACTGTATTTTTTTAACATTTCTGAGAGGGCAGCAGCACCAGGTATCAATGATTGATTTGGTCAGTGAAGCAGAGAGTATATATTCAGAGTTCTCTGTTCGAGGCTACTGGGTTTCATCCTGCTGAAAACACACGCACATGCGCTACTGTATGGCTTCAAGGGACACAATGCCCGGCCTCCACCTAGCTGAACATAAATGAGTAAAGAGAAACTACAACAAAGAACAATCCTCTTTATTAACCCCCCCCCAGGAGCATACAGGCTCTTACAATCAGCCCCGACATTGTTCACGCCGCTCGGCGTGTTGAGCACCTCGCAGACGCGCCTCCCGGTCTGCTCTAATGGCGTGGGTCATCAAGCACTGTTCACGATGGGGGGAAAAAGGAGAAACAAGTATTGATTTGAAAATGTCTTGTTCTGTTATTTTCAAAAGCTTTCATCTGTACTTTTTTCTCTCTGTGTGCTGGCAGAGTGCCTCAGGTCACGGTTCAGGAGTTTATAGAATGTTCTGCGATCAGTTTTTTTTCTTTGTACCCGCGCGTGTGTGTGTACTCATGCATGTATCAAATCTTGTCAGCTGTAGAATACATACGAGGAGGCAGGAGAGTCATATATCTGACAAAGTGCAGCCAATAAAGTATAATTCATGACTGTTACAGTGCCTGTGGATAGTAGTCATTACTCTTGTGTTGGTGTGCGTGTAGTATATCAGGCCTCAAAACAACAACCCTCATCACTATATTGATTGCCTGACACCTACTAAAACATGTTTTTTTTCTCCTATGGAGAGCAAGAGAGTGAAAGATAGAGAGACAAAAGAGAGAACGATTTTAAAGGAGAAGTGGAAACGCTACAACTCTGCTGCTGTTGTTCGGTTCGTACATTTGGTACATGTGTTGGTGCTTAAACATCCACTCCATCACAAACTAACTGCAATCCCCAGGCAAGTTATGACTGTGCAAGACATGCGCGCATGTTTGTCCAATCTCACCATTTTCTCCATTTAAACAGTGCATCTTTTTCCCTTTTAACTTAGTTCCCTGCCTTGTTTCTCCGCGCGGGCCGCAGTGCTTTCTCACGTCATTAATGCGGTGCATGCGAGAGATCGTTTTCATGTGATCATCATCCATCTCTTCCATGAAGTTATCTCCTGCGCAGGCTTTCTCCCCCTGAGGAAAATCGCACTGCCTGCTGTGTTTTCTGTCAACTTTCTCCCTCAGCGCCGTGTCTCCTTCGGCGTTCCCCCGTCAGGATCAGTTCATGTCAACTCACAGGGTTTTGATAAATGTGTTCAAGCTGGTGGCAGCGAAGACTGGCTTCTTACTACAGGTTTATGTGACACGAAAGTTCATCTTGATCACCAATAAGTTTATGCAAATGGGGAAAAAAGGGCAAGCATGTGATCTCTTTTTTCTGTGGTAGCATAAAGCTATGCAAATCGTTTTTGGGGCAAAAGGACCGCTAGTCTTTGACTTTATTTATTTTCTTTGTTTTACTTGCATCTATTTGAAAGACTGAGTGTAAACACAAAAAATATTTTATTTTATGTGCTGGAATGTGCAGAAAATAGGTTAAAATGTTAAACTAATTTCTTCCAGTCAGAGAATGTTGCATATAATTTAATTTTTACTTGATGCATAAAGTTAAAAGATTAAAACTGATAAAACAAGTTTAAAAAAAGAGACTTTTCCATTTGATTACATTTTGTATGATGGATTATGCAGAAAAAGTAGAATTGGGCTGAAAGATCTATCGCTTTATCACCTCTTCAGGTTGTAAATCGTGTTTTTAAAAAGTAACTAAGTAACTAAGTAATTAATGACTTTTGAAAATAAGTAATCAGTAAAGTAACGGGATTACTGGCCGAGACACAGTTGCCTGGATGCTGATCAGTGTACTCGCTCATATTAATGGCAGTAGGTGAGAATAGGCTGGTAGACCAACCAGGAAGTTAATCATGTTGCCTATTTGTTAAATGTGCTCTTCACCGCAACAGATCAGGACAGAAACTTCATCACTGTCCATCTGTTGCTCTCCTGAACCTACTTGTGAAGTACACCCCGGGATACTTGAACTCGTCTACATGGGGGAGCAGTTCATCACGAAACCAGAATGGGCAAACCATCCTTTTTCATCTTATTTACTTTTAGTCAATAGGCTTTCATTTAAATTTAATTCATGTCATAATTTCAGACAGAATGAATTGGTAATCCTCTTTAGTCTAACTCATCATTGTTGTAGTAGCCCTGGAAGGCCAAAACCTTTTTAGAAAACATTATGTTTGTCATGGTGTGTGCTGTGTCGCAGGCAGGATGTGGACCCAAACACAGGACTCTGAAACGAAAAGGCAAACTTAAAGCGCAGCACAAAACAAACATGGAAACTAAATGCTGAACCGGGTACTGGAACCTAACACTAGGAGACTCGAGGAACCAAAACCAGGAACACGAGGAGAGAAACACAGCACCGAGGAGGTATAGGAAGGTTAACGACGTGACAACAAGCAGGGGGAGACTGAGGACTAAAATACACAGGTCGGATTATGAGAGGATGGGGAAACAGGAAGAAAACAGCTGAGACAAATCAGACATAATGAGACGAGGGAAGGCAAAACTAGATACACTGGTGTTGGAGACAGACTATCAAAATAAAACAGGAAATACGACATGTATGCACAGACACTGACTCAAAGACACGAGCTTAACACTACAACATCACAGACATCGCAACAGAGGGAACATAGAGACGTGGAACCACAACAGGCACAGAGACACAGACTAGACACTGAACAGAGGGAGCACTGAATCTAAACCTAAGAACTAAACTCTTAACAATAATTAAACCAAAACATAGGATAATACTAATAGAACATAAACCATAATAGAGGATAACACTAAAACACCAGAAACTCAAAACACTGGGTCAAAATTACCTTTGTTCTTTGTTCTTTGACGGCCAGACTTTGGAGAACAATTTAATTTAAAGAAACAACAACAAAAAAGACATATTCTGATTGGCTAGAGTTAGAGTTGGGGGTTATCACCAGTGACGACTCTTAAGATGGTTCGTTCAGGATGGGTTTTGGCCTTGATGAATCCCAGAAAAAAAATCAACGCACAGTTATTTTTTTAGCTGCCGTAAAACTGATCTGTGTTCTCAGAAAGGAATAAAGTCTCCTGTGCTTCTGAAAAAACTATTAAGATTTCCTGCTGTGAAGAGCTCATCTCTCACGCAGTCCTTGTCACAGGAATATATGATCATGCAAATGCAGTCCACAATGTGTGTGCTGCAGGTATTTTACCATAAAACAGGCAATAGACTTTTTTTTTCCCCATTTGTGGTACTTTTGTCATCTGGATCCTTTTTTAATGCTAAACTTTAGAGGTTTTCTGTTTAAGATTGCTTGAAAATGCTTGTCCCTTTTTGAATGAACATCTCTAAACCCTAGTCCAGCAGGTAAAGTAACTCATTGTACCTTTAAGGGTTTACTAATTTGTCACTGCAGCATCACCCATGCTCAGTAAGATATTTGATGCTCGTGTTACCTTTGGGGGTCTGTTTGTGTGGTGGAATGGTGGAGCGGTGGTTAGTGCCACAACCTCACAGTAAAAAGGCCTTGAGTTAAAATCAACTGGCTGGCTAGGGCCTTTCTGTGATCTCGCCAAGTCTCCGTGGGTTCTCTCTGGGTAATCTGGTTTCCCAAGATGCATGTTAGATTAACTGGTGATTCTAAATTGTCTGTCTTGTTAGCTGTCTAATAGATGGGTAATCTGTCGACAGCAACTCTACCTCTTGCCCCATGAAAACTGGTGTGCACTCCAGTCCAACCATGACCCTGAACTGGATTTCTCCCACTGAATTAGATAAATGGAAGAAAATGGACGAATGGATGGATTCATTGGTGTATTTCTGTCTATTATTCCTCCAGGAAGAAATGTTGCCTTTGAAAACCATGACTTAAAAACATCAAAGCCTAAATTATCTGCAAGGATGTTAGATATCAATTTGCAAGTGACAACAGAAAGACTTTTTAATTGATACCTGTACCATATTGCCATCCTGATTTGATGTGCACGCAGCTGTAGATGACTGCTGGTGTGCATCCTGTCTGATATTTTTACAGGTGCCGCGTTTCAGCTGCACTTCTTTCCCATCACAAGCTGTCGTATCAACTTTCATTCAGTGTCATAATATTTGCTGGCCGTCATTTCATGTTCTCTCGCTGGTCTATGCCGCTTTTTGATTTCTTCCCTCGTTCCGTCTTTCTTCATTTAATCAACCCCTTCATGGACTTTTCATGGACTTGATGTAACCTCAGATTTTTATGCAGCGGCTGATATATGGCTGCATTAAAGACGAGTGCTTTCCATTTGATGAGTGCGGTTTAATCTAAATCAAGATACGGGTCCCCCTGAGGCCGGTGCTGTAATCATGTCAAACTGGCGATACCTCTCACTGTCATTCTGTCTCCATCTCGCTTGATCATCATCTGCATTGCAATTATTGAGCAGATTTAGATGCTATCCAGCTCTTAGGTAATTAGGGCAAGAATGGGATTAGATGTAACTTTATATGGCCATGCCGTTAATCTGAATGAGCTTGCATCACATAGCCGTGAGATATATGACATCTGGATTTGAGGCTTTGTGTTCAGTTCAAGGTTAAACTATAGATTGAGTATTTAAATGAAAAAAAAAAAAACTTTTAAATGGGAAAAAAACAGTGTAGATGTGAATGCATTTGTCTTAATAAGGGGAAAAAAGTGTGAGTATGTATATACATGCATGCACCCTGCCATTATAAAGTCTCTTTATATTGTTTAATCAAGCAGTCATGTTAATTGTGTAATGGGCTAGTGTATTTCCATGCTGTCTCCTCTCATTTACATATTTACGCCTGCGTTAATGAGGAAGGCTAGATTAAAGAGGGGGACGAGGGGTATATATGTGGGTCCTCCCTCACTATCTCTCATTTATTTATCTTTATTACCCTGGACAGTGCAGATCTGCAAAAAGAAAAAGACTGTTTTATATAGCACGGGCACATGACAGCACACTGTACCGTCACAAATGGAATACTGTAAATTTGCACATACTTGAAAACAATAAATTATGTATAAATGGAAACGGTGACGTTTGAAATGGCAAAACGGGAGGAGGAACAAGCGACTTCTTGGAAATGAGAAGTGGATGGAGCAAAGTCTCCTTTATCGAGACGTCTTTGCCACGGGGCTTCTAGTAGTAGTAAGCCTATTCTTTCTGGGCTGTAGCAACGATGCAGAATAATGAAAATAAGTGTGTCCATTAGACCAGTTAATCTTATTTGGCCTGTAACATTGGTCTATGTTTTCATCGCGCACTATAGGTCCCTTGTTCTCTGCTCTTTTTATATGCACACGTACTGTAGAGGGTCTCACACACACACAGACATAGAAACGCATGCACAATCCCAGCCTTCATGCAGACACAGTGATTTAGTGGTCACACACAGATACTGGCTTCACTCCTTCTTTCTCCTCCTCCTCCTTTTCACAAAACAACGCAGAGCTCTTCTGAGCCCCCGAGGAGAAAGAGCAAAATTTACAAGAGGAACACAAGGGATCAGTAGTGCCGTTGTGTGCTGGTGAACAGCGCTCCTTTGACTGGGAACCAGAGGTCAGGCTCCCAAAGCCTGCTGGATCCTTTGGTGCCTGTGTGTATGTGTGTTTGTGTTCTTTCAATGTGTGTGTTGGCATTTGTATGTGTGCTAGCCTTAGGGTGCATGAAACCCCGCCTGCTAATGTTACGGGAAAGTCACAAACTGTTTTTTGTGGCAAAAACTGAAGTCACATGACAGCGCAGCATGCGTGTAATCTTTTTAGACTCACTGTAAACTACAGTATTTCACTTATGCTGGTGTGATGCGCTAGCACGCGGCGCCGGGTTGAATAGCTCGCTTATTGATGGTGAGTGACATTGAGAGAAGTTCTCTCAGCCGAGCCTGACTTTATTCCCCACCACGCCATAAGCAGCTTATCCTCTTTAACACCAGTAAATAGTGGCAGAACTCTGAGTTTAATAAGATTAAACCCATAATTTTCACCAAAGTGCCCCTTAAGACAGAATATTTCTGGTCTTCTTTTCTCAACACAATTATTTTCTAATTGAGGATTGGATCTTTTTTCAGCTGTAGTGTTCTTTATGGTGGCCAAAAATTAGGTAGCTGGCAAATTGTCTACATCCTACGCATACAGACTGCTTGCAGATGTATGATGTAGGGCCAAAAATGTACTGATCAATCTGTGATATAAAATACTGGGTTTGATATGTAGAAAGCAGAATATGGATATTAACCATTTTGTGATTGGCAGAATGAAGGATCTTTAGATACTGGGAAACTCTGAGGAAATATACCAGTCAGATTCAGTACTTAAGCTACCTAATGTTGTGTGCAGGTTTCTTCATGCTGTCAAAAACACTCTGACCCACTGGGTCACAGACATCGGGCATCTGGGAGACAATATGGACCAACAAGAGGTACCCGTTCTTTTTCAAAGACCCACAAAGTCCATGTGGCTGTGTCCTAAGCAGAGATGGGCAGTAACGCGTAATCCGATTACTTTTTTCAAGTAACGAGTAAAGTAAGGGATTACTATTGCAAAAACGGTAATTAGATTACCGTTACTTTCCCGTAGGAACGCTGCGTTACTGCGTTACTAAAACCTTGATTTTTTTGCGAGAATGTCTCATGACAGTGACGTAAGTGAGTGCAACGTTTGTGACAACAGCTGTCTGCAGATCAACAATGGATCACATATCGATTGTGGGAGAGAGTATGAGCGTGTAGCGTTTAAAGCGTGGAAGTGCTGACCTTACTTTGAGTTTGATTCCATAAAACGTGACAAAAACATTAGTGTCCATCGTGCGTGGGAAGAAAACTTCTTTTTACAGGTAATCCCCCTTAAACTTCCGAGCAAACACCGAGTGCGCAACGACGTAATGGGAAATTCACAGAGAAACTCGCGGATTCTTCCACTGACCGCCGCGGCACACCTGCACCAGGGTAAACCTCCGCCTACCCTGCTCCTGCTTTACAGGTGAAAATAGAGCAATAGGACCACTAGTCTTTGACTTTATTTATTTTCTGCTGTGTTTTACTTGCATCTATTTGAAAGAGTGAGTGTAAACACAAAAAATATTTTATTTTATGTGCTGGAATGTGTAGAAAATAGGTTTAAATGTTAAACAAATTTATTCAAGTCAGAGAATGTTGCATATAATTAAATTTTTGCTTGATGCATAAAGTTAAAAGATTAAAACTGATAAAACAAGTTTTAAAATGAGACTTTTCCATTTGATTACATTTTGTATGATGGATTATGCAGAAAAAGTAGAATTGGGCTGAAAGATCTATCGCTTTATCACCTATTCAGGTTGTAAATCGTGTTTTTAAAAAGTAACTAAGTAACTAAGTAATTAATTACTTTTGAAAATAAGTAATCAGTAAAGTAACGGGATTACTTTTTTGGGGAAGTAATCAGTAATTAGTTACTGATTACGTTTTTCAAGTAACTTGACCAACACTGGTCCTAAGTCACAGGTTTGTTAGACATGCTTCACATTCTGTCGGGACCTTTGTGTTCTGGCTTTCTTTTTTTCTATTTTTATTTACCTGCTTCTTATGTTACCTTTCACTCCAATTAGATGTAGGCTTTGAAAAGTACTTGGCTTTTAGGAAAACATTGTGGCTGAAGAAACCGGAAGCGACAACCCCATCTGACTATACCCTTTGTATAAATGAACCATGAACCAGTTGACGCCTGGGGGGATAAGAGCAGTGGGCACCTTAGCAAAACGTCTGGGTCCTTTAGGTTGTAGGGTACAATCAAGCTTCTTCTGGCACCCTTTGCAGATGTTCAATCAATTGGTAGGCAAGGTTTGAAGGTTGAGTCATTGCCTTGGGCTCTTTGCTGTGTTACGCCCGTGTGTTTTTGTGGTTTATCAGGAACTTTTTCTGCTGTAGGAGGCTACTGCTGGTGCCTACAATGGCGAGGTGGATGGTACATGTGAAAGTAACATTCATAAGAGCGCTAAGAGTCAGAGATTTTCCAACAGAACATTCCACTGTAACATTACTGTTACTGTTATCTGTCAGTGGTTTATTGTTATAGCTGATCAGTGTGAGATATACCCTGTCTGATTGCTGTAGGATGGAGGATTAGTGTCACATGGAAAGTGCAGTTTCAACTCTTGTAGGATGGAAGATGTGGGGTAAATGCAAGGTCATGTATTTGGGAGGTTTCTTTAATTTTTCTTCATTGTACAGGTAGTTTAGGTGTGGGATTGTTGGGTACAGAAAACAAAATCCAATCACAATCCAGTTTGTTAGGTTGTTATTAGCAACCAGGTGGTCAGAGGTTGAGCTAAAAATGTGTTCACAGAGATACAGGAATAAAGCACAGTTTAAATCTGGGTGGGGACGCGTTACTCAGCTCAGAAAAACAAAACAAACGCTGACCTCTAACAGAAGTTTCAAAGACTTAACTAATTGTTAGTATTAAATCATCCATTTTTTCTGCTTATTCATTTCAGATTTATGGAGGGGGCTGTGTGCTCAGCTGGCATGGGGCAAGAGGGAGGACACACCCTGGACAAGACGTCAGTCTGTCCCAGGCAGGCAACAGGCAACCATTCAATCCCACAACCAATTTAGAATCACCAATTAACCTAACCCATGCATGTTTTTGGACTGTGGGAGGATGCTGGAGTACCCAGAAAGAACCCACACAAGCACAGGCAGAACATGCAATCACCAAACAGAAAGGCCAGAGCCACGAATTGAACCTAGGATCTTTCTACTGTGAGGCAACAGTGCTAACCACCATCACCACTGCACCAGCCCAACTAAACTCATGACAGGAAGTAGCTCCCCCTAATTTCTACCTAATGCTTAATTCATGGTCACCACATTGGCTGTTGCATGTGCCAGCTGTGACGTCATCACAGAATCATCACTATTTATTTGATTCAGACTAAATTCTTTGCAGTCTTCTGAGCGACAGGTGTCAAAGGAACTAAAATGTATACATATTTACCTACAAATATGTAAAGGTACCCCACAATAAGAGGGTAAAGTAAAAGTAAAGTAAGTGCATTTAAATAGTGTGTAAATCCAGGAATTAGCAATTTTACATAAGCTTCAGATATTTTATAAGAAAGAAGAAATAATTACATTGAAAGTAAATTTAGGTAATGCATAAATAATTCAGTAAGTGAATAGGAAAGAAGTGCCTAAATGTTGGGTACTTTAAGGAAAGGAGACACACATTATACTATAAGCAATTTTACATAACTTCATGTATTTTACAGAAAAGCAGAAAAAACAGCTGTAAGTAATTTAAGTACTGCATAAGTATTTTTAAGTACTGTGTAATTTCTTGGCAATTTTGTGAAAAAACAAACAATATGTCCCCATCTTACATATAGGTATGGTGTATATTTGTCCATGATGTTATGTTTTTTTATGTTAATAATATAAATGTAACAAGGACTGTTCAACCTTACAAAAATAAATACTGTCAAAATTTGCTGGCCTATGTGGTCTAAAGGAGCCAAGTCTAATTTAATTTTTTTTTGCAGTCATTATTTAAAAAATACCTCCTTAAAGACGTGTTTCAGGACAGGAATGTCTAGTTTCATATAAAGTTACCTGTAAGGTAGGCTAGGTTAAACCACTCCATAATACAGTCTGTGCCCCAGAAACTGTACAGTGTACTTACAATGTAAGATGGGAACTATTGTTTGTTTTTCCACAAAATTACCAAAAAATTATGCAGTACTTAAAATTACATACAGAATCATTTGTGTCTTTTTCAGTGAGTCATGCATCATGTAAAATTACTTATGCTTTACTTAAAATTGTTTACACACAACTTACATATACGTGCAATATAATATTTTCTGTTTCCTGTAAAAAGCTGGCTTGTTACCCTCTTATTTTAGTGTACTTACCTTTAAGTATTTGTAGGCAAATATAATTACATTGCCATTTTTTAAACAAAAAAACATTAAAAATGTCATTTAATTACAGGAAATTGCATGCTGTAATTATAAAGCTGCATTATACACTTTTACCAACAGGCAACAATAAACAAAATGATCACACAGAGTTTTTTTCTTACATTTTTCTTCAGAAAGTTTCATCTTTTCAAGCTGTCTCCTCTGTAATCTTGAAATCTCTGAGCTCCTGTACTGATACATGAATATAATGGGGGTTAGGGTGACAACAGCAAGAATAAATGGGTTTGGATAGCTAGTCTAAGTCCTGTCCCAGTCATCAGGGAGTAACAAGTGTTTCAAAGAGCCAAAAAGTAGGTTACAAAACCAATACACTAATTATCACCAAAACTAGTGGCAGTCATGAAACAAAGCCCAATGAATACAAGCGTTGCGCATAACAACAAGTCACCTCAGGGGCAAAGCATGCATATACAAATTGAGACGCAGCTGCTTGCCCTGCTGCAAATCCTGGCCTACACGACTGTAGCTGTGCTTCTACACTTATCATGGAAATTTGCTTTTTTACATAAAGAATGATCATTTTGACGATGCCTCCTTCAGTTCTGTAAATGATGACAGATGGTGAGCATTTCTAAATGTATGGTGGAGAACACCCTTCAGACATCAGAACACCCTTCAGAGTCACAGAGAGGCCTCTTAAAGCAGGGGGCAGCTTCCATAATGGCTGAGTGGATGAACGGATGGCGGGAGTAGAGGAGCTGCAGTGCATGGAAGTGTTTCATCTCCAGTCTGTACTCCAGAGGTGTAAGTAAGTAATGGGTGCTAGCTGCCTTCTAACATCCCCATCATCGCTATAGTCAACACCTGCTCTTGAGATTGCACCACATACACACGGTTACCTGCACGCACACACACACACACACACGCAAACTCAACCTAAAAGCACTTTCATGACTCAAGGAGGAAAGTGTTAAAGGCAATAGCCTGCGGGGGTCAAATGTCAGCAGCTAAGGGGCCTGAAATCATGTCAGAATGCACTTATCCTATTCCGAACCCTCACATCACATACTGAATCTCAAATAGATGTGCAAGGATCTTTTATATATATTTTACAGTTGACGCCTCTGAAAAACAGTATTCAGGAAACTCTCATTGATATATATACCCAGTGGCAAGGTGATAGTCCATGTCCCTCTTTAATTCAGTGCTCCCAGCCATCCAGGCTGGCTGAGTGCTACCAGCCGAGCAGTGATGGATAACGCAAGGCTCATTAGGATAAGACAACAAAATCAATAGAGCGAGCACAGAGGTGTCAGCCCCTCACACATGCCAGTAAAAAGCACACTGATAGTCTATTCGCTGGCAGTGAAGTGTATCTGGGTGGCAGGGTTTGGATGTGTGTGCACCTGAGCGTGTGCATTGCCGTGGACGGGGAGCAGTTATGGGGCGAGTGATTGATGTTGATGGATATGGATAATGGATAAACTCAAATATAAGCGCTCTCAATAGGGGGTTTGTGTGTCTGTGTTTGTGCGAGAGATGAAAAGCAGGAAGGAGTCGCATTAAGGGAGATAAAAGGCAGGTTTTGGAGTTTCGCTTTGCCACACAAATAATATCTTTTTTTTTTCTTTTTAAAACCGTAATATTAAAAACTCGGTGAAGTTGTTCCTCTTCTGGATATAGATACGGTACCATAAACAGCCCATTGTCTCAAATCTACATCAGCTCTTATCTGTGACAGAAACTGTCTTCTCCCCTTTCTGGAAACTTCCTTTATGCTCCAAGTTATATTACCATACTGCATACTGTAAAAAATATACCCATAGGGGGGAAAAGTATATTGCAGTACACTTATTAATCCCTTTCTTCGATAAAAAAAAAATGGCAGGAATCTTTTATTTGTAATGCTTTGCTATACATGCACAAGTCTGTGCAAGCTCTGTGAAACGTTCAGCTTCATTTACTCATAAAGTTAATTAGTGACTTCACACTGTAAAAAAGCCTATTTGGTCTGTAGACAAATATATAATTTTACGTTAAGGGTTTTTCCATATATCAACCAAAAGTGAACACTTACTTTGCTTACATAGACTGTAAATAAAAGATGCTATGCTATAATTTCAGTTGCTGGTTTGTTGACTTGCCATCTTTTGAAACCAGATGTCAGGGCCTGGGTATGAGGGACCCAGGACTCATGTGTTTTTTGTACTTACCTCAGGCTGGCGATCGTCACGAGTCATCCTTTCGCACTCCCGGATGTTTTGGGTTGCTAGAGGGATCGCGACCCCGGAAGTGTTCCGCACTGGAGACTGCCACACCTGCTGCTCATCAGCCGTCACCAGCTGCAGCTGATAGCCTCATTAGGAGCACTCTACTTAAGGGTGTGGTGGAGCGCCGGTCAGTGTGGGATTATTGTGTCAGACTTGTCAGTATAGCTGTGGCCTGCTAGTTGCTAGTTGCTAGTTGCTAGTTGCTAGTTGCTAGTTGCTAGTTGCTAGTTGCTAGTTGCTAGTTGCTAGTTGCTAGTTGCTAGTTGCTAGTTGCTAGTTGCTAGTTGCTAGTTGCTAGTTCTCCTATTGGAGAACTGCACATTGAGGTCATATGTCAACTGAGCACTGGCCTCATTTTCTCATTACTTTCTGCACAATCATTTTGGAAACACAGCAGTCTCCCCCTGCTGGTCATTACATAGAATGAAGGTTTAACATTTATATTCTATTTTTTAAATTTATTTTATAAACAGCCTACATTTACTTACAGCTTTTTCTTTTTTTGTGTTGTTAATTAATACCAAAGGTTAAAGAAAATGAGTGTTGTTGTTTTTTATAACTTCCCCACAAAGAAACAAGATTTTAGCACTAACTTCAAGCTCAAACTATTTTACAGATGACACTTTTTGCAGTGAGGTTGACTTGATAGTGGCCTCTTATCTCTGGGAGGTAGTAATTTATGGTTGCGCAGGCTGCCATCGAGATGCGTTGATGCTTATCTGTTGTTCTTGCAGTCATAGCGCTGCACACACACACACACATGCAGATCTACACATATGCACACACCACGCAGAGAGGGAGGTTGTGGGGTTAGATAGTTGTTGACAGTTTGCTGCTTGTGGTCTCTCATGAAGCAGATGTCTTCCTGTGTGAGGCTCTGCAGTTTTCTGTTGAACCAGAGCCTTAATCTTTTCCCTGTCTGACTGAAAGCGTCACTGCGGCAGGCAGCGCACTGTAGACGGTTACTGTTCCACTTCATTTCCAGGGACATAGCGAGGGTTAATATCACCCTCTGTGTCTCTCTCTCCTGCTACCCTATTCCTATCCGGATTATGGACTTGAATGACTTTCTCAGTTGTAATGGAATTCCCAAGTAAAGTTCATTCAATGGATCTCCACTCTGCTCCCCTAACAGTCCAGTAATTGAATTGAAATCAAACCTAATTGGATTGCTGTAGGAATGCCACTGAACAGTGTGTCTTTTCCTGGGAATGGGGTGGTACAGCACAGAACACTGTGTGTGTGTGTGTGTGTGTGTGTCTCTGTGAACGAAGATGGAGATGGAGATGAGGCGGTGCTGGGCACGCAATTAGATTAGTCTAATCATTTTCACTGTGAGCCCACGGATTCGGTGGTTTGGGTGCAGAAGACGGTTCTCACTGTTGCCGGTAACATGCTGACAGTCAGCAGAAGCCAGACCTCACTACTCCACCCTGCCGTCACATCACACAAACAAATTACCTGAACATCCTGTACGAGACGCAATGTGTGCAGCAGCCTGCACGCAGCACATGTATACGCCACGATGTGAAAACACGGCCCACTGCTGCTGATTTGCTCTGCAACACGTCAACAAGTACCCTGATCTGCTGAACTGCACTTTAATGGAATCTACTCCTCTGTATTTCACTCATGCTTTACTTTGTACTGCGCTCTAACCCACTGTACTTTTCCAGTGTCCTACTCTACTATATATTTTGCACTGTTGTGGACTACATGTACTCTATATCACTCTGTATTCTGATTGGCTCTTTGATCGATATGATTTTAGCTGTCCAACTTTTCTATACTAGTTAAAGTTATCCTTTATTGATCCGTAGTAGCGAAACTCAGTCTCTGCATTTAACCCGTAGTAAGTATCAGGAGCAGTGGGCAGCTGTACAGAGCACTCGGGGATCAACTCCTGCTCTAAGCCGGTGGAAAAAGGGCACGTGGTGAATTAAAGTATTCCCTGAGGTAACTGTGCAAGCACAGGGAGTAAAGTCCACGCAGAAAGGCCCTGCCCTGACCTTCTTGCTGAGAGGCAAGAGTGCGGCCTACACTGTGTTCTGCTCCTTTCCATCTCTACTTATCTCTGCTCACCCCTACACAGCTCTAGTGTACTCCAGTCCACTCTACTCTGCGATACTTTACTCCTCTGTACTTTAATAATCTCATCTGTACCCAACTCTGCTCTTCCCGTAATCCACTCTGATGTACTCTGGTCCAGTCAGGGTTCAAGTTATAATCGGGGCTCTGTGGCCATCTTTAAACTAACTAACATAAGGGTTGTACATAATTAAATAAAAACAGAAAGTGCCACCACTCATTAGGTGGGCTGTATATAAAAGATGGCCAGTGTGATTGCCTATTGGTTGCTTGACATTTGCACATGTGTCAATAAACATAGCCACATCCTTTAAACCTTACAATGAAATACATGGACGAGTTCAAAATCACCACTTTAAACGTTCTTAAGAGATAAATTAGCTGTAGATACATTCAAGCATTTTTTGTAGCAGGCTGATAGCATGCTAATTTCTATTCATGGCCCTGAGAGTAAAGGTTGTATGTTGTGTGAGTTGTGTGGGAGAGAAAGATGCAAAGTAATGTGTGTTTTCATCACATGATTCATGTAATGATGTAAATACATGTTTGCTATTAGCTGTTTGCTATTAGCTTGTCTCTTCCACGGCTTCCACGCTCATACTCTCTCCCGTACTTGATATGTGATCCATTGTTGATCTGCACACAGCTGTTGTCACGAACGTCGCACTCGCTTACGTCATTGTCATGAGACATTCTCGCAAAAAATCACGGTTTTAGTAACACAGTAACACAGCGTTCCTACAGGAAAGTAACGGTAATCTAATTACCGTTTTTGCGATAGTAATCCCTTACTTTACTCGTTACTTTAAAAAAGTAATCAGATTACAGTAACGCGTTACAAGTAACGTGTTACTCCCCATCTCTGGTTGTCTATTTGCTGGCATTTTCTTAAATTGCAGTGCACTTGAAGTCTCAGGGCCACCGTATATTATCTAATTAACGTAAAAACGTACACACCTTAGGCAAAGGCAATACGCAGTATCCGTGTTTAAAGTTGACTTGAGTTAATTTCCAATCTCAAATTTAAAGTATTGGATTCTCTTAAAGTAGCTTTGCATGAATCACAGTTCAGAATAATCTTCTTTGTCTTATCCTGTGTGTAGCTCCCGATCCCTGTCATATCACCATCTTTTTAAGCCAGCTTTCCTCTGATTGGCTGATGCTTGCATTATTGAGAGTTTTAGTTTGTAATTTAGTTTTACTAATAAATAAATACATAAAAACAGCAGTGCTGCTCCCACTGGCTCGAACCCAGACTCTGTACTTGAATCACTCTGCATTCTCCCTGCTTGACTTCTCTTTACGCAGCTCCACTCCTCTCCATTACTCCCTCTTAGACTCTTTTACTCTACTTTCCAGCACTCAGTTCCATTTGACTTCACTTTACGCTGCTCTACTTTTTTTTCTCCTGTAGTCTATTTAATAACTCTCCTGTCCGCGCAATCTATTGTACCTTAATATCCTCTCTTCTCCTTCGCACAGTTTCTTGTTGTTTATTTGGCTGTGCTTGTTTTCCTTGTTCAGCTCAGTTTCCTTTAATTTGTGGTCTGGCTTTTGGTTTTGATCACAGCCATAATGAAAGACAAAGACTTGATCCACTGATGCCATTATAACCAGAGTCGCCTATGATACCACATTTGTTATGACTGGGACTTTGGGGTGGCACTCTGATATGCACCCAGGGAATTGTAATTACACCAAAATGGATGGTTTTTTGCTTCTTTTTCTATTCTAAGGATTTTTAAGATGGACTATCTGAAAAATTTATCTTGACGTTGATCTTGTAGAAGTCTCGCAGAGGAGAGACTTTATTGCTCTTCTTGTCTTTTGGTTTGTTCAACAGGAAGGTCAGAGAGTGAGACGCAGAGCGGTGCACTTGCTGCCTCCTTGTTCTCCTTCTAGAGTATTTAAAAGTAGAATGGGAGGGAGAGCCTTCAGTTTTCAGGCCCCTCTTCTGTGGAACCAGCTTCCAGTTTGGATTCGGGAGACAGACACTATCTCTACTTTTAAGATTAGGCTTAAAACTTTCCTTTTTGCTAAAGCATATAGTTAGGGCTGGACCAGGTGACCCTGAATCCTCCCTTAGTTATGCTGCAATAGACGTAGGCTGCCGGGGGATTCCCATGATGCATTGAGTTTTTCCTTTCCAGTCACCTTTCTCACTCACTATGTGTTAACAGACCTCTCTGCATTGAATCATATCTGTTATTAACCTCTGTCTCTCTTCCACAGCATGTCTTTTATCCTGTCTTCCTTCTCTCACCCCAACCGGTCGCAGCAGATGGCCGCCCCTCCCTGAGACTGGTTCTGCCGGAGGTTTCTTCCTGTTAAAAGGGAGTTTTTCCTTCCCACTGTTGCCAAAGTGCTTGCTCATAGGGGGTCATATGATTGTTGGGTTTTTCCTCTGTATCTATGAAGCGCCTTGAGGCGACTTATGTTGTGATTTGGCGCTATATAAGTAAAATTGAATTGAATTGAATTGAATTGTGTTGCTCAACGCTCCAACAGAGCTTTCTGTGCGTGCCGTTTTCGTAAGTATAGGCCTATAATGCAAATATCAGCAGGGTCGTGAATTTCTGATCGAGAACCTCTTTGCATTTTCTGCCTCACTACATCATTTTGTCAGATTAGAAAGTTCAGGTAGGCCTCTAGTTTCATTATTTAGAATGAATACCATCCAATTTTAATCAGTGTCCAACCGAGGGAGTTTGGGACATCCCAAGGGTCTGTATGGTACATGAAGTCTTGATTTTGCCCAAGGTTGTTCTCTAGATACGAGTAGCTCCAACTTTTTCCCCCCTTTTACATCTTTTTTTTTTGGGTTTCTCATTAGAACTTGTTTCGGACCTCATTTTAGCTGCAGGGCCCAACAGGGCTCCAATTAGATGGACGACAGAATTAATGAAGTCTGCCTCCCTCTCTCCCCGTGTCTCTCACTCTTGCTCACCCTCTCTCGTCTCCTCCTCCTCCTCCTCTTCCCTTGCTCTATTTATCCCAGCGCTCAGGGGGACACTCGGTCTGGATTCAGTCAGCGTGGCGGCGTTTCTTCTCTTACAAAATTAAATATGTGTAATTGATGGTTTCATAAACAGAGCTAACCTTGCCAGCAGCAATCGGGAGCTGCTGCGAGGGGGTTCATGTGAATATGTATTGTGTCAGAGAGGAGCCCGCAACTGCATCCACAGGTCTGCAGGTTCTTCGCTCACAATGAGACAGAGGGGAGGCGGGGGGAAGAGATGCACACTGCGAGATATCGACTGCAGCAGTCTTCTTGCCTCGTAACACATGACATAATGTCTCCTGCAGACAGCCTCAGACGGTGTTGTTCTGAGGTAAACTCTCACTTACAGGATGTTCTTCCTTTCTTTTGGTACTCTTTCTTTGCTTTCTTTATCGTTATCTTTTTACCACCGTGAAGCGGAGAGATGAAAGCAGTCTGATCTATACAGATGGGAAGATGAAGGGCCGCTCAACTTAAATGTCTGGAAATACGGTGAAAAGCGCGCTTCTGCGGCGGCCTTGCGCGAACACAAACAATCTGACAACGTGAAGGAGAAGAATGTGTCACCAAAGTACTTGTTAAAGGACGCTTCCAGCAACGGCTTTTAACTTGAACAGTAAACACAACTTCTCTATAGTTCATTTATTTATTTGTTTTATTTCTTTACTTCTACACCTGTGCTTCCATGTCTTGAAAGGAAATACTAACACTGTGTATTCCTAGCACTGTAACAGGGCTTCATAACCATCTTAAATCCCCCACAGTACCTGTAGACTTCTATTAAATGTGTATTTTATTAACTTCAACTTGGGGGCAGTATAACAGGGTTTAAACAGAAAATGTTCAGTTCTGGTAAATTAGTTTAGAGGAAAGGCCATAAAAAGTGCTTTTGTTTTAAGCACTGTATTACCCCTACAGGAGGTGGAACAAAACACAAGAACGCATAAACACACACAAAACTGGTTAAATAGACAAATATTGTAGAATACCCCATAAGTTAAATGATACCAAACTGAACAGCAGAGGCTTTTTCTAAAGGTCTTAAAATAATGGATCTGAATGCTCTTATGCACCGAGGAAACACAGCACAACATACATTTCAAAATTGAATGTGAAACACTGAAATTGGACACGTTAACCAGAGTTTGCTGGAAAAGGTCTGACTGAGCTGAATCCAACAGTATATAATATGTGACTGTATCAGCTGTAGCCAGTGTTTCTATTATAATGTCTACTACATAATAAAGATGTGATAAAAGGGTGAATCTATCACATGGTCCAAGCCCAGTTATTTAACTTACTACTAATATGGTAAATGGTAAATGGCCTGCATTTGTATAGCGCTTTTCTAGTCCATAGGACCCCAAAGCGCTTTACACTACATTCAGTCATTCACCCATTCACACACACATTCACACACTGGCGATAGCAAGCTACATTGTAGCCACAGCTGCCCTGGGGCGCACTGACAGAGGCGAGGCTGCCGGACACAGGCGCCACCGGGCCCTCTGACTAATATACTAATATATTACATATTACATTGGCTGTAATGTGCATTACTCTGCAATTAGTGTAATATTTTACACTGCCTGAGTAAAATATAATCTACTCACCTAATTATACAACAAACATAAGCTAGACATCGTCTCTATATGGGTTTAATACATATGGCTCGCACAGCTGATTGGCAGAGGGGTAATATGATTCTCTTTAAGTCATTTAAAGCACATGCAAGTTGTAGTGTGACTTCATGGCCACAGTCTTTACAGATGTCTTCTGAAAATGTTTAATATTTAAAAGGTTTTTTAATGTTATGCATTTTTATTTAACCTGTACTCTAATCTCATTAGTGCTGAGTCACGCTTTTTGTTTTGGGAATATTGTGCTCCAGCTGCATTTCTTTGACTTCACCTAACAGCAACAGCATAATGTTTGTACTTTTTCCATGTTTCTGATTACAGACAACAACATTTTCCAAGGAGCTCCCAACACTAGTTCAACAAATGCCAACCGCCATGATGTGACGCAGTCATGTGGGAGCTTCTAGCAGGCCAGAAATAAAGTGGGTGAGGGCGTGGAAGACATAGTTGCTTTGTTTCCATAAATGATCCATCTGTTGACATGCACTTAGAACTTAATTTACGATGTTTTGTGGAAATCTTGGTTATGGGCCATCTGCATACCTCACTTTTAGAACCACTGACATTAATGAATGCACGTCCATTTAAAATAGATTTGCAGATGCCTTAATGTTCTCTTTTTGGCTGTTTGGCTCACACTGTAAAATAAATACGCTTTTCAGGGTTTTCCATTAGGTCATAGTACCTGGTACCAGGTACTTTTTAGTACCTGCTCAGCCAGGGTTTCAAGCGATCTGAGTAGGTTCTAAAATGTGACATTGTCAGACTGCATGCTACCGATTGGCTGGTCAGTGGTGTTATTCAAGGAGTGCGTCTTGAGCATCTTGCCAGGTTTCACACATATGCATCCATCATTTTTTGAAACCTGCCAACGAGGGAAATGGCTACAAAAAACAACGCAGTTTTCCCCGAGTCTGACAAAAAGCCACAGACGGAGCAGTACATACATCGTTGTCTCAACATCCACCTTTATTGTAGTGTTCGTGTTGCATACTAATTACTAGGGGTGCAACGATACTCGTATCGATATTGAACCGTTCGATACAGTGCTTTCGGTTCGGTACGCACATGTATCGAACAATACAAAATTTTTCATTTATTTTATCAACTTTCCTTCTGACGATGCTGTCTGTGTTGAGCGCTCAGTGGATCTGCGCTCGACAGTGCAGCCTAGGCGGAGTAGTCGAACGCAGATTCACTGAGCGCAGGGCAAGCTAGCGAGACAGAAGTTAAGCTCTCCTTGCAACATGGCAAATTGAACCTCCCCCACCCTCATTCAGATGTGGCATTTGGAACTATTTTGGTTTTCATGTGGCGTATGACCCTGAAGGTAAGCGCGTCATGGACTAAAGTAAAACAGTATGTTGGATGTGCCACGCAATGCTCAATTACATGGGTGGGAACTAGTGTGTTAGCGCAGTTAGCTCGTTAACGTGTTGGCCGTCCAGACCCATGCACGGGGCGATCCGCGGTAGCTCGTTAACAGAGATTTGCCGTGTTGTGGCGTTAACGTCATTTCAACGAGATTAACGCTGACAGCACTAGTGGGAACACAACGAATATGACTGCACATTTACGCCGACATCACCCTAGTGCAAATACAAGTGGAAGCAGACAAAAACAACAAGCACGCATGCTACAAACTTTCCCCGAGTCATTTAGACAGCCGTTAGCACATGATCCTCCTTATGGGGACCTGATATGTTTAATATGCTGCTGAGAATATAGCCCAGAAGAAGCATATAGTATAGCTTTTATTTTGGAAAGAGCCATTTCTCTGTAATAAACTCTCTTTTCCAAAGATGAGTGATTCCCAGTGTTGGGTAAGTTACTTTAAATTAGTAACTTAGTTACATTACTAGTTACTTCTATCAAAAGTAACCCAGTTACTTCAAGTAACTAGTTACTAGGGAAAGTAACTTTGGTTTTACTCAGAATTCTCTTGTTAATGTGCTGCTTCCGTAACTGGATACCCAGCAAGATTGCCAGTCTTCCAGCTTGCTTACTTGCCACAAGTGCACTGTGCCACCTACCAATAGAAAGGAAAAAATAATGTGCACATTTCCACGAGAGAAATCCCACGCCTGATTCTATCCTATCCTAGCCTGCTTTTTACATCCAACACAAAAACTGCAGTCGTGGTGCTTTCGATTGTACTCAGAACTCGGAAATTCTGCCTTCTGAGTAGGAAGATGTAGGCAACACCAGACTGCAGATGAGCTGCACACAGGGCTGGACTGGGACAGAAAATTGGCCCGGGCATTTTGACTAGGCAAGGCAAGGCAAGGCAAGGCAAGTTTATTTGTATAGCACAATTCAACAACAAGGTGATTCAAAGTGCTTTACAGAGACATTAGAAACAAGAACAAATAAAAAGCATGATTTAAAATTTAATAAAACAAGCAAATAAAATAACTAATTAACAAACAAACAAACAAACAAACAACAGTATATAAAATCAAAACAGATAAAATCAGAACAGTAGATAAAATCAGTAGTTAAATGTAAGTTTTGAAATTTAAGCTTAAAGTGTGGATTTGGTGCTTTATTCAAATGCAGCTGAGAACAGGTCTTCAACCTGGATTTAAATAAACTGAGTGTTTCAGCTGATCTGAGGCTTTCTGGGAGTTTGTTCCAGATATAAGGAGCATAAAAGCTGAATGCAGCTTCTCCGTGTCTGGTTCTGACTCTGGGAACTGATAAAAGACCGGATCCAGATGACCTGAGGGATCTGGATGGTTCATACTGGGTCAGGAGGTCATTGATGTATTTTGGTCCTAAACCATTCAGAGCTTTATAGACCAGCATCAGAACTTTAAAGTCTATCCTCTGATGGACAGGCAGCCAGTGTAAAGACCTCAGAGCTGGACTGATGTGGTCCATTTTTTTGGTCTTAGTGAGGACTCGAGCAGCAGAGTTCTGAATGAGCTGTAGTTGTCTGACTGATTTTTTAGGTAGACCTGTAAAGATGCTGTTACAGTAATCAAGCCTACTAAAGATGAATGCATGGACTAGTTTTTCCAGGTCTTGTTGAGACATCAGATCTTTTATTCTTGAAATATTCTTGAGGTGATAGTAAGCTGACTTTGTTATTGTCTTAATGTGTTTTTCTAAGTTTAGGTCTGCATCCATCACTACACCCAAATTTCTCGCCTGGTTTGTGGTTTTTAGATGTATAGATTGAAGTTCTCTGGTGACCTGTAATCGTTTTTCTTTGGCGCCAAAGACTATTACCTCAGTTCTGTTTTTGTTTAGCTGGAGAAAATTGTGGCACAACCAGTCATTGATTTCCTCAATGCATTTACCAAGAGCCTGTACAGGGCCTCGGTCTCCTGGTGACATTGTGATATATATTTGTGTGTCATCTGCATAGCTGTGATAGTTTATTTTGTTGTTGTTTATAATCTGTGCCAGTGGGAGCATGTAGATGTTAAACAGAAGGGGTCCCAAGATGGAACCTTGGGGAACTCCACATGTGATACTTGTCTGCTCAGATGTGAAGTTACCTATTGATACAAAGTATTTCCTGTTTTCTACGTATGTTTTGAACCAGTTTAGTACAGTTCCTGAAAGACCTGTCCAGTTCTCCAGTCGTTTGAGTAATATGTTGTGGTCAACTGTATCAAATGCTGCACTGAGATCCAGTAAAACTAGGACTGACATTTTTCCACTGTCTGTATTCAGACATATGTCATTAAACACTTTGGTCACAGACTAGAGACCGGCCCACCATTATAGGAAAAATCATAAAGCCTTTGAATGAAAATAAACACTGTTGTGACAGTGATGTACACTGTTCTGATGGTATATATGCATCAATCTATCAATCGTTTGCTGTAAGACTCAGATAATAATTTTTTTAAAAGTGAGACATTTTAAATGAGAATAAGAAAGTATTTCCTTGTGCCCCCCTTTTCCTTTTAATGCCCTACATGGACCCCTGGCAACACTTTGCTAGACCCGCCCCTGCACAGTTACCAGCTCTCAGCTACTTAGAAAAGGATCCTGGTGTTATTTGTCTCTCAGAAACAGTTCATAACTTCCCTTCAACTCATTCATGTCACCTAAAAGGTAAACCGGTTTCTCCATCACCTGTTCAGCTCTGATGATCCAGTAAGGACATCTCCTGGTTTCATCTTCATGTTTCCCTCTCACCAGATAACCAAACCATATCATGACCAGCAGCTTTACAGCTGTGGCTCCAGCAAACATCAGCTGATACTAGAAATTAATATTAAATAAATTCTAACAACAGCTGATCAAGCTTAAACGTGCTGCTGTTGTTTAGCGCGACATCCGCTGGTTTCCTCTTTCGGCGCAAAGTGAGCGATAAATAAACAAGAGAGAAAAGCCGATCAGCTGATCATTGATCAGTTTCATGATTGAAGTAGAAACAGGAGAGGGAGGGTGAGAGGATGAGAGAAGAAGAGGCAGCTGTGCAGCAAAGACAGAATAACTCCAGCTTTGTGTCTTTTTCATTGTAGCTGAAGTCCGGGACAAACTGTGTTCCTTTTCACCTCAACACGAAACGCGTAATATTTTCTCTGAATACGAGACGATTCTGTTTTTTACTGGACGGTTGGCAGCTCTAATAACTAACCTTATGAACAAAATAAAGTTCAACATCAGTAATGTAAGAAACGCCATTCCGGGTTTCTCTGAGGCGTGGGCTTTCATCATCAGAGTTCATCCTTTAACCTATAACAATTAAAATATTCTCAAGTAACACTCAAATATGATCAACGGTTAATTACGGCACCGGCCGGAGTACCGGGAGCAGTTTGGAAGAACAAAAAGACGCGGAGACTGTTCTAAATTGTCATCCCAAACTAACTCAAAGTTTATTCTTTGTGCAGCAGTTTTTATAGGCAGACAACAAGTTTCAGTTCAGACCCTGCCCACTGGGTGGGGTGGTGTCCTTCGACAGTTGGAATCCTTTGTTCAGCAAGGGCAATAAAGATGCACTCACAAGGCCTATAAATCTTATACAGAGGTCTCCTACATCCGTGAGTTCTGACACCACCCAGATGGTCTTCACATAAACATCTTCTGCAAGGGAGTGATAAGTAAAAGAGTGATTTGTTGGTGTTTTCCTTCCAACCTTAGTATCTACTTTCAGTTGACAATGCAAGAGAAAATGGTTAACATAAAGAGCCTTGTTGATTCTTGTCTAATGTCATCAAAAAAAGTACCCAGTACATGCTCCCATAATACTAAAATATCTAACAAGTAACATAGCACCACCCAGCTGTATAGAAACTCCGTCATGCTAGCTAGCACGCAGTACGAAAAAGTCAGCATAACGAAAATAAACTCCAACTAAACTTGGTTCATATCTGACCCAGATGGACTGCAGGTCATAACTTCTTACCTGAAGTTCAGTTCACCTGACACTCTCGGACCAGCGGCCGCTTCGGGTCTCTCCTCTTGCCTCCCTTTTCCTTCATCCACCTGCTGGCTTCCACCACTTGCTAATGTTATTGAATCTGTGGAAGCTCCGCGATAGCCACCACACGAAGTAACGAATAACGAGCCTATCTAAATCCCAGTAACGAGTAACGCGTTCCTGGTTTTGGCATAATAACTAGTTACCTTGTTCGTTACCACAATAATAACGTAGTTACTGTAACGCGTTACTTAATAACGCGTTAGTCCCAACACTGGTGATTCCTCAATCAGATACAGGGCTCGCAAAATCGCTAGCCCGACGTCCTGGGGCTAGCGATTTTTCCAGTCGGGCTACCAAAATCTATCTCTCCCCTGCCCGTCGGTCTATCGTAGGAAGGAAAAATATATGTCAATGCTTTTGCATTCTTTCGGAATTGTAGCTGGGTAATTATGTCATTGGCATTGCGCGTTGCAACTTCTTATCTGGTGCGCGTCTTTTATTTTGACAGCGAATGCGTACATGCAGACCACTTATGTGCACCCGTGTAAATAACATAATGTTCTGCCGGGTGTGTTGTTGGTTTTCCCTCGATTTCTGAGTCGACAAGCGCCTTTGTTACTGGGACCAGTCATTTTAAGAAAGGCCCCCATTAGAACCCATAATACCCATACATACTAATTACATCATGGGACAATTGGTTGCGTTGCTGTGATGACGACCACACAAATTAGGTGGTACATGATTTTAATGGCAATCCAGTATATCCCAGTTGAGTTGGGAGTGGCAAGATGATCCGAGCCGGTACTAATGGAAAAGGGGCTTCAAGGCCTTTACCTGTGTTCACACCTGAAACTAATCCAGTTACTTGTGCCGTGTCTTAAAGCTGCTCTCCTTAAAGCGAATTAACAGCCTCCATCTCACCCTAGCATCATCTCCTGTCACACCTGCATATCCACTGTCCCACCTGGGCACACGTCCAAACCACCTCAGGCTTGCCTCTCTTATTTTTTCTTCAAACCACTCAACCTGAGCTGTCCAGCCAATATACTCACTTCTAATTTTGTCACTTTTAATGAAAATCTGAACATCTTCTGCTCGGCCACCTCCAGAAAACCATACACTATAGCAGGTCTCCCTACCATCATAGAAACCTTCCCTTTCACTCTTGCTGCTATCCTTCTGTCCCAGATCACCGCTGAAAGTCGTCTCCACCAACACCAACCTGCCTGCTCTCTCTTCTTCATCCATTTTGCACCCTGTGCATTGCTTTGGATGGTTGACCCCCAGGTATTTAAACTCATCCACCTTCCTGGCACCTTCACTGTCACAGTTGTCTTCTGCTCATTCACAAACATGTATTTCGTTTGAAGGTGATGTCATGGGTTCATTTTTCATGAATATCCCAAAGCATTTTTTAAGTGCAGATATGAATTCAACGCCTCTGATACAAAAATCTCCAAGAGCAATGCGATGTCACCCTGTATGACTAAAATATAATGAATGCATAACAAAGCTTTATACAGTTTTTTCCCTTCTTTTTCCTGCAGTCCTACAATCAATAACACAGACATATCAATTTGCGCAAGAGAGTCTTGTCCAGGGCAAACACTCCCTCTAGCATTTAAACAAACCTCCACTGGGAGTCGTTCTCCCAGACTCCCCTGGGGCTGGGACACACCAGTGCCAGACCATACTGCACTGCTGGGATCCATCTCCTTCACGCCCGCAGTGCTTAAAGCAGCAGAGAGGGAGGGTGGCACGTAAAAGCAGAGAGAAAAAACACGCACACACATAAGGGAGCACGCTCATTTCTGCTGCCACTGTTGTGTTTGCCTCCAACCACTCGGTCGGGGTTGAGATATTCAAATTAATGAATGAGAGTGAGGGAAGTGAAAAATGAAAAATGTGCTGGGAGAAACTCTGACTTTGACTAATGCTGGTAATTGGAGGGAAACATATAGAAATGCAGTGGGCATGTATTAGCAAATGAATGTGGGGAGGAAAAAAAAGACCTTTCCGGGTGTTGGTCTCATTACTTGCTGCATCTTTGTAGTCAGGACAAAGAAAGTTGCAGTGCAGACACAAAATTGTCCCCCCACAATCCAATGCTCTGGGATTGTGCAGCTGCTCACGGCTAGCCGCTGTATTGTCAGTTCATCAAGTGTGTTAAAGCTGCACTGCAGCCGATATCGTCTGCTAGAGTGTTATGATCTTATAGCCTCGTCTGATTTATCTGCTGTCTGGCTGCAGCACTCTCCTGTGTGTTTAGGTGCTAATTAGAGTACAACATACACCATCTCTCAGTCAATCACAGACACACACACACACACACACACACACACACACACATGGCCACAGACAGTCTCATTGGTGATATAGACAGTGTTTCAAGAGATAAAAGAAGAGAGAAAAAAGTAGGTGTTGCACCAAAAGAGAGCCTTAAATTACTGGTAACATGTCACACAAGGCTTACCACCCTCCATCAAACACACCCACACAAACATAACCATACACATAATGGGCTATACGGTGCACTTTACACACACACACAGACACACGTGCCTATATTGAAAAAAAAAAAACAAGCTTGATTCCTCTCTCCACTGCTTGCTTTTTTCCCCCTATCCTGCTTGTCATTTTTACATTTAAAAAATTTAAAGACCCCCCTCCACTAACTCCCCTAACCCCCTCCCAATGCTCCTCCATGCCCCCCTCCCCTCTGATCGCCACAGTTCAGTATGTCCAGTAATCCTGGATGCCTCTGAGGAAGAACTGCACCGAATCACTCCATAAATGTATGAGTGTCCAAAATGAAGAGGAGCTGAGAAATGTGTGGGCAGTGGGCTGGGAAGCATGTCCGAGCTTACTAACAGGATGGGGGAGGGGGAGGGTTGTCGGGGAGGGCACGTTGGTGGAGGTGGTGGGGGAGGAGGGGGGGGGGTGAGTCTAGGTGGGGTAGAGCTGTAAGTGGTTGAGTGGGTGGTTGGGATTAAATGCCCTCCTTACACTTATAGGTGTTACACACGTTTATTTGTAATTCAATCAGATGTTTAACCTTCGCTGTACTCGAGTGTATGATGTGCTGAGTCTGACATCAGGAGGAGGGAAAGTTTTCTCTCTCCCTAAATAGGACTCGGATACATGAGCACATGAGTTACTGTATAAGTCAATAAGCATTCTGTACTTGCAGAAACTTAAAATGTGTGGTTAGAACTAGGAACCAGTATATTTTTGTGTCCAGTTATATTTCTTTTCCCAAATTCAATCAGCAAACTGATTGAATTAATGGGATTTCTCCATTAAAATTATGTCTCACCACATTCCTGTGCAGGAATTACGAATATTTGGACACAAACAAATACAAACTACATCCCTAGGTTTAGACATATAAACTGCTTAGTAAGGAAGAACTCAACATTTGGGTTTAAATCTACCCTTTCATAATGTTGCAGTCTAATGTTACAAAATAAAATTTGTTATGAGATTTATCAGCAGAGGTTTTACATGCACTTATTCACAGAGTCTATAGAAGTCTGGAAGGTAATATGAGTTGCTGTCTGTTTATCAGTGATTTCAGTTCAATTCAGTTTTATTGATATTTTATTTATAACAGTCACCTCAAGGTGCTTTATATGGCAAGGTGCAGATCCTACAGTATTAAAGAGGAAACTCCAACAGTCAGATGACCACCTATGAGCAAGTACTTGGTGACAGGGGGAAGGACAAACTTCCTTTTAACAGGAAGAAACTTCAAACAGAACCAGACGGACCCAGAGGACAGACATCTGGGCACCTGCCCCATCTGATTGGGGTGAAGGGAGGAAGACAGAACAAAAACACACTGTGGGAGAGAGCCAGATATTAATAATAACTCGTAATTAAATGCAGAGAGATGTATAGATGCACAGAGAGTTTAAAAAAATTATTGAATAAGAAACTCTCAGTGCATTATGGGAAACCGAAACAGCCTAGACCTATTGCATAGGGAAAAATATCCCTTGTACCTACCATTAGTCTGAGTCTGAGAGTGAAGTGCTCTGTTGGGGTGATATGTTACTATAAGATAGATCGAAGTTTTTTTTAATTAATTCATTAATTTTTTGTTGTGGGGGTTGTTTTTCAGCATTAACAGGGATAAATGAAGGAAAAGATCTGTGAGTCTTTCTCTGGGAACGTTTGAGCATCAAACACGGAATTTCTGGTGAACTTTGTACTTTTTCTGCATCAGCTTGTGATGGAAAAGTTTTGATTTATATAAAGAAAAACACAAAAATTAGGCCCAAAGGCATATTTCATCATATATTGGCAGTTTCCCTAAGCAAATAAGTAAGTCCATTGTTTATGTTTTTATTGTGGAGGAAACATATCTGTCTTCTAAACACTGGAGGGCTGCGTCCGTTGTTTCCCTTCTGAAATCTAAAGCCATGTGTTTGACTGTTCAATAGGCCAAACTGGCTACAGCCTTTGTAACAGCATGTTGCAGAATGTTGGAAATGTATATATAGCTGAATATTGATGCCATTTCCAGGCTTTCCAGGCTGAGCAGCATCATCTGCTGAATGCTGATAGCTGGAAGTTTGCATTTGCAACTGGCCCCGGGATCTGACCCAACACAAAGGTAAAGCACTACTTTGTCACTTTTCCACTTCTCCAAAGCTGTGATGACTCCTAAGAAGGATACTTGTAGGTCACAGGTGAAGTAACTCAGCCAGGTTTTAGTGATTCGTATTGAGTTGGATGGAATCAATACAAATTAATAATGATAGAGCAAGTGGATAGTCATATGTGTCCATGTAGAAATCCATATGTGTTAGATGCAAAGGTCAATAGAGTTTATACAGCTTGCGGCTGAAAAGAAGAGACTTGTTGAGCTGCACTTTAAGTGCCAAAGTCTTGACTTTATCAAGGCTCAAGGTCAAGGTGAGCCACTGTGCTTATTGCTCCCTTGGCATCCGTCTCCACTACCGCTATGCCTCTCCTCGTCCTCTCCTCGTCCTCTCCTCGTCCGCTACTTGTCCTCTTTTCACGTTCCTCAGTCTGTTCGGAATGATGCACATTTGTTCCTCCCGTCACATCCTCGCAGCTCTTCCCTCATCTATTCTCTCTGTTGTGTGTCCCCCTGTTCAGCCCCCCTGAACCACCCTCTCTCTTCTTCCCACTCTTGGGATGACTTTAAATGACTTCAGGGAAAGTTATTTGGAGTTCAGGTAGAGTTCAGACGCAGACCCGGTACCCTCTCTCTCTTCTCCCTCCACTTGTCTAAGCCGACACGTGAAAGTATCCCTCAGCTTCCTCTTGACATGGGATCAGCCTGGAAGCTCAAAGCCCCCAGAATGGCAATCGTAATTCAGTCCCCTGTGGCTCGGACTTTGTGTTTGATCAAATAGGCTGCTGTGTCTATGTTTGACATCGGGCTCACTTGTGTTTAATGGAATTTTCTTTTGCTTTTTAGCATGGGTAGATTATGAGAAAATGGGCCCTTGAGTAACATGTAAAAAGGCTCCCTGCCACCTACAAAGGAACAAGACACTCAATCTAAAAGAGAGTTTTCCACTCGTTTGTTGTTTCCTTTTAATCATTTTGCATCTCTTTGTTGTTGTTGCTCCTGTATGCTCAAACTCTTTAGCCATTTTGAGCTTGCGGACTTTCTGGTCTCCCCTTTCAGCTTTTTGCATGTCTTTCCTGTCATTTTATTTGCATAGTTTCTTTGGGCTTATACGCAGTTTTGTCATATTTCTTTGTAGTTGCTCCGATTTTATGTGCAGTCTTTTTCTTTGCTTTACATCCTGCAGATGTTTTGCATCTCTTTGTAATCATCAGCTTTCATTCTGTTGTTGTTTTGTACTTTTCTTGTTCTTCTTGTTGTTTTTTGCATTTTGTGTTTTTTCTTTTACTTGTTGCAAACCATTGTAGTTGTTTTCGTACCTAGTTTCATTACTTTGTATATACTTTGCATCTTTTTCTAGTTCTTTCATTCTCGTTTATAGAAGTTATGTTGTTTTTCATCTCTTTTAAGTCATTTTTTTTCTTTATGCATTGAAGTTTTGTGTCACTTTAGTCATGATGCATGCTTAGTCATCCAGGTAAGGAAATCCCAGCTGATTCTGTCCATCTGCATGCAGCGTTTTCAGTGGGAGAAACATTCCATCAGTGTTCCAAGTGACTTCTTCAGTCTCAGATGACTGCAGGTTTCAGTACATTTGCATAATGACCAAAACTAGTGTCACTGACTAACAATGGGCTGTGAGCCCAGACAACAAAAGACACCTTTCAGTCTGTCATGAAACTGTGTTGCTTGGAGACCTGGATTGTAAGTGTGTCTGTCTCTAAAAGTGTTGTTTAAATGTGCTATAAGCTATAAGTAAAATAGACATTACAGTCATTTCATTGTGAGGTATTACAGTCTATCTAGCTATCTAAAGATATATAGAGATATAGATCATAGACGTAGTGATACCGAATGACAGTAACATCAGGAAGAAGGAACTCGAGAAGCTGGAGAAGTACCGAGGGCTCAGAGAAGAGCTCAAGAAGATGAGGAGGGTGAAGGTGACGGTGGTCCCAGTGATAATCGGAATCGGAGCACTAGGTACAGTGACTCCCAAGCTAGGCAAGTGGCTCCAGCAGATCCCAGGAAGAACATTCGAGATGTCTGTCCAGAAGAGCGCAGTCCTAGGAACACCTAAGATACCGTGCAGGAAATTTATGTTTATCTATATATATATATATATATATGTATGTATATGTATGTATATGTATGCGGCGGGGTGTGGTTCATGGCACAGCTGCGGGGGAGGAAGACACTGAAAATGCAGCATGCAGATGTACAGAATCATCTCTTTGAGGTCTCACTTTAGTCTTTTTGTGTCTCTTTTTTTTATTCTGCATCTTTTTTCAGGGATTTTATACCCCTTCATTGTTGTTTTGTGTCTATGCATTTTTTGCATCTCAGCTTTTTTGTTTTTATCTAATAGATTTGTGTCTCCTTGTCTGCGATTTTTTTCTTTTTCCTTCTCATTTTCCTGTCTTAGTCTTTTCCTTAATCTTTCCCTGTTTCTTTGTGGCTTTGTGTCCATCTACAGTGCAATTTGTGTATGTTTTTCCATCAACAGTTTGCAGGTGAATCGGGGCCTTCAGGCACTGCTGTCGGGCAAAGAATTTCAGCTGAACTTAAGAAAACTGGGCAAGCTGATTTAGTTGAGGCTAGAGATAAAGAGAGGCTGACTCCTGTTTAAAGCTTCCTCTCTCGGCAGATTCATACTTACACTACTCCACATCTTATCAATGTTAAGCCAATTCAAATACAAATATAAAACCTTGAGATACAGGTGCTTTTCTGTGCAACCAGAGAGTGGTCAAACTAATTCTGAATAGCCTGAATAAATCTTACAGATGCCCCAGATGCAGACAACGCAATCAGGAAGCCCCAATTTCTACATAGCACTTTATTTATCCAGTCCAAAAATGTTAGCAGTTATATCATCTGTTGCATGAACCCTGTGACCCTCAGCAAGCTGGTTCAGTAACTGATGCTTTTTAAGGAAATAATGAATCTGGAATTCACAGAAAAGAAAAAGTTTAATAATGAAATCATGAAACTTTAATAGAGCACAGTGCCGGCAAGAAAGACTAATATACAGTACATATGCATAACATGATCAGTTGCTACGTGGAACAACATGACAATGGGAGAAGTCATGTGTGTAATTGAAGATCCAGCACCTCAGCGTGTTATGAGGAGCCTCAGTGGCCTTTTGTTTTTTTGTTCTGGCAAAGCTCGTCCTTGCCTCCTAGTGGTCAAAGAGGTTTTTGCACCTATTGGAGCGAGCCGCACATGTGGGTGAGGATTGTACTTTTGGATGACGCTGCTTGGGGCCTGTCTGTCTAGTCCACAGGCGTCCTGTAATCTGTCTGACACGCGCAAGGCCCCCAGTGACTCTCTGTTATTAGCCCCATTAGACGGCTTGGGACGAAGCTGAATTTTCATTAGCTCGGGTGAATTTGTGCGCAGGCATGTACACTTGCACATGCATGGGTGTGTGTGTGTGATGAGTGTGTAATCTGTCTGACACCAGCCAGCCATGAGGGAGAGACACTTGAGGGCTGAAGGATAATACCTCACAGGACAGAGAGAGCAACCTGGAGTGACTGGAAGCCTGTGGTGTTTTGACGTATTTTACAATTGCTTGTTGGTAAATTACTCAATGGATGTATGACACATGGTGGGCACATTTAAGTGGATCTGTAAGATCTCTGAGGTCTCCCAAGCTGCCATCTGAGTGCAAAGGTACAACTCAAGATGCAGGCTAACTTTATTTACTGCATTTCCTATTCAAGTCAGGCCTCTAATTCCGCAACATTCTCTTCTCTCTCAGCCATATCGTCCCATTCCACACTCATTTGTTGCCCCTCTATCATATCACAGTGCATTTCCCAACCAATAAACGGAGGCACTCTTCTGTAGAAATGTATTTATCTTTCACATAAACTCCATTCTGGCTCCACTGGTCCAGTAGCTCTCTCTGGCACTTAATTTCTATTAATGGTTCTGCAACTGGCACTCGAAACCAATCCACTGCTAGTCGGGCCGAGCGGGGAGCACATATGAGGAAATATGCAAAGGCAATTATCCTCTGTGATGTGCATAACTGCAACTGCTAATGCGCCTCTGCTCATTGTGTGTTGTAGGAAACAATGTGAACTGGTGGCCGCCTGCATGCATACATTAGCCGTGATGCAGAAGCTGACGTGGAGGGTGGCAAGTATGTCAGCTACATAAGTGTGACATTAGTCATGTTGCATTGTTGTTACCAGTGTAATGGCTTTCTGGACAAATGAACGCAAGGAGTGGCCGCACAATTATACAGAAGTACACACACACACACACACCTGGTCTCTATCAGTGCAGCACAGCAGCACGCCAACTCGCGATAATAATCATCATCAGCATTGTAAAGCTGAGTAGCTTGTAAAGGCTTGTCTTGTTTTTTTTCTCTGAGAGCAACAGTGTTTCTCTCACCGTACCATTGTTCCTGGAGAGTCCTCCAATATCTCGCTCAGCTGTCAGTTATAGATTTAACACAGCTCACTGGGACGGTGACAAGAGGCCAATAATAGGCTCCTGGGCATGTAAAGCCTCCATCTGCAGAGGAAACACTGAGCAAATAAACCCCGAGGAGCAGACACAAATACACAACCCTATTAGAGCTGCTGTAATTACACCGAGGAGTGTGTTCACGCACACCGAGGTGTGTTAAAGTTTTATAGCGTGAGGTCAGTGATGAGGTGGACTCAGATATGATGGGATGAGGCCTAATAGGGTGTTTTATAGGTACCATGTGTGCGGTTTTGTCTTGTGCGTGTGATGTCTTTGGGAGTGTTTGTGAATAGATATTTCCTATAGATGCCCGCTCGGTGTGTGAGTTTGCCTGCATCTTCAGCAGTACAGTGATTTTTTTTCTCTTCTCTAGCATGCCGTCATGCTTATCAGCTGCCTTCAGATCTCTGCAATTCACTTAAATGTTATGGATGGGAGCCGAGTCCCTGGATCGCGTCCTGTCTTTGTGAAGATACAACTCGCATGCACTCTCACACGTACAAACCTCCTGACCCTGCCTGATATGAAGTTTACCAGTCTCTCTCTCAGGTGGAACTCTGAATTCCTGTCACACTCTTTGCTCGATAAGCTTGTGCTTCTTTTACTAGACATCCATCAAGTGCTGTAAAACCAACCCCGACATAATCTCTTGTTTTTCACTTCAGTTTTCTTCCAAGGACAGCAGCCAGAGAAGGAAATGCTTATTGTAGCCGTGGCAATAGAGACAGGTACCTCTTCCTCCAGTGAATGTTCAAACAGTGACTTGTCTGTCAGATTCTTTTGCTTTGTCGAGTCCAACAGTAATCAATGTAGCAGTATGGAAAGTGGGTAAAAGAAGCAGAGAAAGTGAGCAATGTTTCCACAGGAGACACTGAACATTCCTTTTGAAAGTAAAGCAGAATGCATGTTAAATTAATTGCAATGTTCTTCTTCTTTCTAAATGTATATGCTGTACAATGCACTTGTGCGTAGAGTTGTGGTTTAAAGCAGGTCTAAGGGGAATGAAATTCCAGCCAGTGAGCTTCATCCCAGGGCTAAATTACACAAGCCAGCCATGATTTCATGCTTCGCTACATTACTTCTCCCTTTTTCGCTGCACCCTCCCCTCCTCTCTCTGTCTCATTTACCTCTGCTTTAACCCCGCATGGATCTTATCTGGTTAAAGAGCAAAAAGAGGTGAACCACACAGCCGTGCGGCATGAATATTTCATCTGTGTTTGGATTACCATTTTCTCCAAAGATTCATTGTTCTATGTATAATACATGGCGCGTCGCACCTCAGCTCCTAGATCATAACCCCTGCCTTTCTAATCACAGGCGAGGCATGCCCTCACCTAGCCAGCCATGCCAACACGTGTGTGTGTGTTGTGTGTGTGTGTGTGTGTGTGTTTGCATCAACATGTCCAAGTGTGAATCAGGAGGGTGGTTTATGTGTAGGTGGATAACAGTGCATATACTGACAGGCCTGTATTTTATATATGGACTCATTTGTTTTTGTGTGCATGAGGAGAGGGGTTACAGCAGGGCTAAGACCGGCTCATCTTTCACACACACACACGCACACACACACAAAAACACTCCTCCACCCTCTGGCTGGATTAGATGATGAGGTGGGAGAGTAAGTGAGATTGGAAGGGAAAGAAAAAAAATGTGTTTGGTAGGAGGGAGAAAAAGAGTGAGTAACAGATTAAGAGTGAATTTGAGTCTTTTGGCTCCTGGCTCGGCTCCAGCTTTAAGTTGCGGCTGTAATATTCTTTCAAATGATCTACCTCCTGTTAGATATACTGTAGTGTGTGTGATCTTGCCAGCCCACACCATTTGGCTGTCTGACGGCTCGCTTCTCCCTTCATCTCCTCCCATCTTTCCATCGCTAAATGAGCACTGAATAGAGCGGTGGGTGAGGCTGTATAGATTTGAATCGTTCACTCGGTGGGTGTTTGATGGAGAAAATGGGTGCGCGAGCCATTCTGACCTAAAGTGCCCGTATCTCTTCAGAGCCTCAGAAATGGGCTCTTTTAAATGTATAGTTTCTCCAAAATTACCATACAAATAATTCAAAAGAGTGAAGCAGTGAATATTTCAAGAATGTGTGACCTAGATATATCTGTAAAATTTAAGAGCATTTAACGTTAGCACATTTGCGCACATGCATGTGTGTGCGTGGCAAAAGTGGCGTAATGTCACTCGCTCTGAAAGGTTTGCATGCTGATCAAGAAGACAATTAATCCTACTTACTTTATAATCGGTTGTCTAAGGTTATTTTGATTTAAATCTAACCTAAATATGACCTTACCCTAACCTCAAACCAAGTCTTTATACTGGAATTTAATGAATCCTGAATTAGACTTTAAAGATTTACTCTTTGTCCCCTTCAGGAAGTTGTGTCCCCAAGATATGATCATGTAACCAGGTGTAGGTCCCCACAATATCAGTAATACAAGTGCACATACACACACACAGTATACACTTTTAAAGTGTGATGAGAGTTGTGATCTTGCATCGCTTGCCATCGCATTTCTACAAACTCTGCAAACATTCAAAAAGTTGCTTACATGATTCCACCTCCTAGTCACACACATGGATTTAATTTGATGTGTTTTATTTGTTTTCATTCATCCAGATATGAATTAAAGCCTCAGGGAGATCATATTTTAACGTATCAAGCAGAACTGTTGTTGATTCACATGTTTAAGCAGCACATTAAAATTTAGTGTTTTTCACCATCCTCAATTAGCACAATTTGTCTGTTACATCAATAGACAAAAAGCGGATTTAGGAATTTAGGAAAAGAAAACTTTCATTATTACTCTGGAAACCAAAGCATTTACCTTTTTGCCCATCAAATGCTGATGAAGGCTCCAGCAGATGAAAGTTAGTGTCGTGGACTACTTTGAATTAGACTCTGTCTTTGAGCTGACTGTTGTTTGTTTGTGATGGCGAAAAGCTCGTAGCATTTGTAATCAAACCCCCCCGGGACCACCTGTCTTGGTGTGGCTCTTCAAGCTGCTGTATGCAAAGTATTTGTTTTATACTTTGCTCTTCTTGTTCTTTCCTTTGTGCGTATCGTGAAGAATGGTGGGCTGAGCTTTGACTGCCGTGTTCAGTTTCCCGCGGTACGGAGTGGTAGTTTTAGAAACCTGCGACGTGCTGAAAGCTGTTATTGTGCAGTTGAAACTAAGTCATAAAAGACAAACAATCCACCTGGGAAATATCCATTTAAAGCTCTAGAATTGTGGCCCTCCAGTTGCCTTGAGCACACCTTCAAGTTTGTTGATCTTCATCTCCCTTTGCTGCAGTCATCTCAAATGTCAGCACAGCAAAATCAATAAAAAAGACCGCCATTTAGGAAGGAATATATCCTTTGTTTTGATTGTTCAAGGGATGGTTATTTTTAGCCACATCATACAAAGCTGGTTTTGTAGTACTGGTAATGGCAGTAAAGGAACCATTAGATTCACAGTGACCGATTGCAGAGACTGGTATCTCATTCTGCCATCTCTTATCCTTCTTCATCATGCCCCTCTTCCTGTCAGACTTTAATGATCCTGTGTTTCCAGGATCATTGAAGTCAAACATGTGGAGTCCAAGGCTCTACAGTATATTTTAGAACATGACCTCATATGTGTCTTGCTCTTTTCTTTTCCTTTCTGGATGAAAGTCTCACTGTCCTCTTAGTCTAGTTTCTTGCAACTAGAACAGTAACTGAACCATCCATTCTAAGCAGTAGGTTAATTTTCATGAACTTCAGTATCCAGGTTATGATTGGGGTTTTGAAGGATCCCATGTTTAGTTTTACTCATATTACAGTTGGGTGATCTTCATAATGTTACCCCGTGAGATCCTCAGTAATGACATCATTAGCACTGGGGGTAGGGTGTGGACATGCCATCATTGAGGTAGCATTTATTTATTTAACCTCCATAATGCATTCTTTACATAATAAATACACACACACGTTTTCATATCTTAGTGAGGGCATCTCACTGACATAATTCTTTCTCGAGCCACTTACCCTAACAGTAACCATCGAAAATGAGTGCCTAAACCTAATCCTCAGCCTAAACGTAATCGTAACCTAACTGTAATCGTGACACTAAAACCACATTTTGAGCGTTAAAAAAAGGCCTTCAATGGGGCATTTCCCCCCATAAATGACTGTTAGTCCCCACAAGTATATTCACATGCCAATTTTCTGTCCTCACAAAGATGTCTAAACATGTACACACACATACAACAAACCACACACTAATATTTCTGATGCAGGAGACAGAGAGAGGGAGATACTTGGGACTTTTTAGCACCTTTTGCCATTCAGAGAAAAAACATACGCTATACCAATGGGAGACACTTGTTCACATACAACAGGTGCAACAGATGAGGAGCTAAAGCAGTATTAAGTCACAAATCACATTTGCCTTCCTCTTTCTCACTTCTTTTGTCTTCTTTTTTTGTTTGCTTTAGGCCTGTAGTTCTACTACTAACTCATTCAATCCTTTGTTGTGTGTGTGAAGGGGCCATCCACCTCTCTTCCAGTCTGCACCAACAAATGCACATATCTTGTGACTAAAAATGTCAGGTAGGAGACAAGCATTTCTGCAAATGTACAGTTTTTGTTCTAATCTAAAACCAAACCCTAAGACAGAAAAAAACTCCTGCTGTTTTCTTTCGTTTTGAAATGACAAGTCCAAGATTGCAAATGTTATATGCAGTGACGACGACAAGAAACTATAGTGAAAAAGGTTCATTTTGCTATCTGATATCAATCTTTATTTACAGAATTAAAGAGTAAAACGTTTTCGCTCCTCATCATTCCCAGGGTTGTCCATCAGTACAGACCTGGCATGTACACATTTGATCCTGAGTTCTTTGTTCTGGTTCTCACTGTGGACGTCTATTCAGGCAATTTTTCAGCATCCGTTTTGTGTCACTTCAATGTTTTGTGGTGCTTTTTGTGTTACTGGATGTCTGATTAAATTGCCAGTTTTTATTGCAAATTATGTTGGAACCTGTGCTAACAGCACAAAGCAATCAGTAACCACAAAAAGTATTATTTGTACAGGCACATGAATAACCAGATTTCTCTGTGCTTGATTCAACTTCACAACCGGGATAATGCTGCATATTTAAACAGAGATATTATAGATTTTAAAGTTGATGGTTTATAACCTGCTGGTGTTATATTTCTAATTCACTCTGTAAAGGGTATTTTTCCAGTCGGTTGGTCTTTTTTTTCCCACATAGCAGATACTGGTCCTGCTGGTGGGTTAACGATCTTCTACGGTCCTGTTCAGCTCTCCTAGAGTAACTGCCTGTCTCAAGGAATCTCCTCCATGCTCTTGAGACTGTGCTGGAAGACATTGTTTCAATCCTGTCCCCCTAGTGCACCTGTTTTTAATTTCATTAACACGAAACCGATTAACAACCTTACGGCTAGGGTATATCCCAGAAGTTTAATTGACTTGATGCTAGGGCTGGGCCATATTATACTGTTTACGGTAATACCGGTATAATGTTAGGCAACGATAGGAAAATGAAATATCGCAATAGAATATGAGTAAAACGCGCATGCGCAGTGCCTTTGTTTTCATACGCACATGGCCGATTGTTGAGTGAAACAGATGAACCAGAATTGGTTTGTAAAAATGGTGCAACTTCAGTGATGTGGAACTGGTTTGGTGTTTGTCCGTCAGATACACGACAAAGCACATTTTTTTGCAGAACATCCAAGCGGCCGTCGTTATTGTCATATTTGTCGGACTAAGATGCTCTTAAATCTGGGAGTAATCTGGGTCCTAAACACTGCAGCATCACTGAGAGTTAAAAACTGTCTAAATTCTTTCATCTTTAATAAAACGATCAGCATTGCTGCTTTACCAGGTGTAACTATGAAGTTTAACTTCCAGGTGTAACATGTTGACTCATGTGTGTATCAGCCACTAGATGGCACTGTGTTGCTGCAATGTGTGTAACTCACTGGCGAGCAAGAAGCTCCAGAGGAAATGGAGAAGTAGAGGAATAAAGTGGAATCGGAGCAGAGAATGGTGTGTGCGTGCAGTTAATAAGAAGCTCGGTATATAAACAAAAACAAAACATGGTGTCAGAGTAGCGGTCTTCTACGCAATCCCTCGCCGTCGGACAGCGCAGACATGGAGGCTTACGGCGTTCCCACACCGCGTATGGATTGGGACTCCAGCAACCTGCCCGAGGCATGGCGGCGTTTCAAGCAGCACGCCGAGCTAATGTTCGCTGGTCCTCTTTGGGGGAAGGAGGAGGCAGATAAATGCAGCTACCTTCTTCTATGGGTCGGTGAGAAAGGACGGGACGTCTACAACACGTGGACACTCACCGCAGACGACTCCCGAAAGCTTCAGACGTACTACGATAAGTACACTGATTACATCATACCGAAAGCTAACCCAATCTACGCCCGATATAAGTTCCATGAAAAGATGCAGGGTGAAAATGAGACACTTGAACAGTTTATTACGGAATTGAAACTGCTTGCTAAAGACTGTGGGTACCCAAATACAGATGAAATGGTCAGGGATCGCATCGTATTTGCCACTAACTCGCCACACGTCCGAGAAAAGCTACTCAGCCAAGGCGCAGAGCTCACGCTAGAGAAAGCTATAGATATAGCACAATCACACGAGCTAGCAAAGCAACAGCTAAAAACTATGGGTCACTCCAGGGGCCAAGAAACTGTGCACGCCATCGGCAGGAAATCGCACAGACAAGAATATCAAACAAGAAGCGTGAGACCAAAAGAACACGCTAATGCAACACTAAAAACGTGCAGCTATTGTGCCGGACAACACAGTAATGAAGACACCTGCCCAGCAAAAGGGAAGCAATGTGCAAAATGCAAGAAAAGGAACCATTTTGCAAGAGCATGCAGGTCAAGACTCCCTTCGCAGACAAAAACCCACCTCAAATCAGTACACACTGTGAGAGAGAACATAGAAATGTCAACTATGGACACAGATAAGGACCAAGACTGTTTCTACATTGATAGCATCACCATAGAAAATGAAGGAAGAAATGATGAGCAAGCATATGCAGACATGCAGCTTGGTTCCCCCCCACAGACAGTGAGGTTTAAAGTTGACACTGGGGCGCAAGCAAACACAATTCCAGCTAACATGTTCCAGACACTCTTCCCACATGTGACACTGAAGCCTGTCACACACAAGCTCACAGATTACGGGGGACACTCACTCAGCGTTGAAGGGAAATGCCAGTTAAAATGCAAACACAAAGACAAGACCTGCACGTTGGAATTCCATGTTGTTAACACAAGCGCCCCACCTGTATTAGCAATGAAAGCTTGCCGTGACCTTAACCTGGTAAGGATCGTGATGGCGGTGACGGAGGAAAGAGGCAAGACAACCAACAGTTCACAGGCAATACTAGACGAATATGCAGACGTATTCAAAGGGATAGGAGAATTTCCTGGTGAATGCAGTTTCCATGTAAATCCAGACGTTGCACCCACAGTCAGCCCACCTCGTCGGATTCCCATCGCTCTGCGAGCCCGACTCAAAGACGAGCTCGACAACATGGAAAGGAACCAAATCATATGCAAGGTCACAGATCCTACGGACTGGGTGAATGCACTTGTTGTCATGGAAAAACCCAAGACGGGCAGACTCAGAGTATGTCTGGACCCCAGACCCCTCAACAAGGCTATACAAAGACCCCATTACCCTCTACCCACCTTAGAGGATGTCACCACAAAACTTGCTGAGGCCAAGTATTTCAGTGTTTTGGACGCCAGATCAGGCTACTGGGCCATTAAGCTAAGCCACGAATCATCTCTGTTAACCACATTTAATACTGTGTTTGGCAGGTACCGCTTCCTTAGGTTGCCATTCGGCATAATCTCAGCTCAGGATGAGTTCCAGCGACGCGTGGACGAGACCTACGAGGGCCTGAGGGGCGTGGCAGCCATTGTGGATGACGTACTGGTCTTCGGAGAAACCAAACAGGAACATGACGACAATCTGAGGGCCATGCTGCAGCGCAGCAGAGAGAGAGGTGTAAAACTGAACCCTGACAAGTGCACCATCTGCGTCAAAGAGGTCAGTTACTTCAGTCACACATTGTCACATGAAGGGCTGAAACCAGATCCACAAAAAGTAAAAGCAGTCCAAGACATGGCGCCCCCACAGAACAGGGCGGAATTGGAAACAGTGCTGGGGATGGTTAATTATCTAGCAAGATTTGCCCCACACCTGTCAGAGATAAACGCTCCGCTCCGCCAGCTGTTAAAGCAGGACAGTGAGTTTGTATGGGACAAGAACCATGACAGAGCCTTTCAACGAATGAAGGAGCTGATCACTAGAGAACCAGGCCCAGTTCTCTCCTTCTTCGACCCCAAGAAAGCGCTACGACTCCAGGTCGATGCATCCAAAAGTGGCCTCGGTGCTGTGATGCTGCAGGACGGCAAGCCAGTCGCCTACGCATCCAAGTCACTCAACAGCACTGAGCAGAACTATGCCCAAATCGAAAAAGAGCTGTATGCTGTTCTCTTTGGTTGCAAGCGGTTCCACGAGTACATGTACGGTCGACATGTGACCATTGAGTCGGACCACAAGCCACTTGAGTCCATACTCAAAAAAACACTAGCATTAGCACCACCACGGCTACAGAGGATGATACTACAGCTGCAAAAGTACGACATCAGCATCATCCACAAGCCAGGGAAAGACATCCCGGTAGCCGACACGCTCTCCCGGAAATCCATAGAGTTCCACGTCGAATCACTATGTGACGGGATGGATGCGTAGATCCACTCAATCCTCAGCAACATGCCTGTCAGTGATCAGAGACTCTCAGAGATAAGAAACGAAACAGCCCAGGATCCTCAGCTCAACAGCCTGAGAAGGACCACATTGAGTGGATGGCCGGATAAACGGTCTCAATGTCCGCCTGACATTCAGGAGTTTTGGAACCACAGGGATGAGATCTCACTGATAGACGGGATCATGTTTAAAGGAGAGAAAATGATCATCCAAAAAAAGGCTCAGAAAGGACATGATAGAGCGGATTCATTCCAGCCATATGGGCATAGAAAAGAGTAAAAACAGAGCCAGAGACCTTCTGTTTTGGCCAGGCATGGGAAAGCAGATTGAGGAAGCAGTCGGAGCTTGCAGCACATGCCAGGAGAGACAAGCTGCTAACCCCAAGGAACCCCTGTTGTCACATGCAATACCAGAACGACCGTGGCAGGTCATAGCCACCGATCTGTTCACTTGGAACTCGGAAGACTACATCATCATGGTAGATTACTACAGTAGATTCTTCGAGTTGGAAAGACTGCGCAGCTGCACTGCAGAAGCAGTGATCCACAAACTAAAGTCAGCCATGGCTAGGCATGGTATTCCAGAGTCGGTGATTAGTGATAACGGTCCGTGCTATGCTTCAAGTAAGTTTCAACAGTTTGCAAAGTCATGGAGTTTCACCCACACCACTACTAGTCCCCATTACCCACAGAGCAACGGCCTAGCCGAGAAAACAGTCCAGACAGCAAAGAAACTTCTGGACAAAGCCAAAGCGGAACATAAGGATCCCTACTTGAGCCTATTAGAATACCGGAACACCCCTGTGGACAACTTAAAGTCGCCTGCACAACTACTCATGAGCCGGAGACTTCGCTCCATCCTCCCTGCAACACCAAAACAGCTGGCACCCCAAGTAGTTTGCCAGCAAACAGTGCGTGAGAGGAGAGAGGTCTGCCAGCAGCGCCAGCAGACTTATTTCAACAAAGCCGCCCGACCTCTGCCTCAACTATGTCCGGGCACACCGGTCCGGTTCCGGCAACAAGATGGTTCCTGGAAACCAGCTGTGGTCACCAGTTGTGCCGACACGTCCAGAAGCTACAACATAACTACAGATACAGGACAAGTTTATCGCCGTAACCGCCGACACCTCGGCGAAAGCAGGAACAGCGTAGGAGGTGAGGAGTTCATTCAACCAACAGGCATCAACGATAACAGCCCTGTGGTATCTCAGCCCCCGCCTGTGGAGCCCCCTGATAAAGACATTACAACACCTGGATACACGACTCGTTATGGGCGTGTTACTAAACCAAGACAGGTCTTGGACCTGTAATATTGTAAAGGGTGCAGGCGGATCGCTGCCCTAAAAAACAAAAACAAAAGCTGTTTACATGTTTGTTGTTCCAATGATGTCACCAAATACATCTGTTTATTATGGTTGTGATGTAGCCAGTATTGAGTCGAATGCTATGTTATCAATGGATGTGCTCAGGATGTTATTCCTGTAATTTCAGTTGCCTTAGGAATTTTACAAGCCTGAGTTATGTTGTGGTTTTTTTTTTTTTTTAAGAAGGGAGATGTAACATGTTGACTCATGTGTGTATCAGCCACTAGATGGCACTGTGTTGCTGCAATGTGTGTAACTCACTGGCGAGCAAGAAGCTCCAGAGGAAATGGAGAAGTAGAGGAATAAAGTGGAATCGGAGCAGAGAATGGTGTGTGCGTGCAGTTAATAAGAAGCTCGGTATATAAACAAAAACAAAACACCAGGCATCCATGAAAACAGAATTTATTACATTTAGCGGAGTTAGAAGTTAGCAGGAAGCTAGCGGAAGTTAGCTCGCTAGTTTCACTAGTTACCTAAGCATGATATTGCATGTTCTGACTGAGAGATTTCTGAAAAAATTCAAACGTACAGCTCTGCTATCACTTCCAACATAAATGAAGACAGGAAACTAAACAGCAGTGACGTTTGTCAACCCGTTCTCACTCCCAAAGCGTAACATTTTACGCTAGGTGACAAATCGTCACCATATTACGTTTTCGGCTACCCACCACGTTCCTAAATGACGACCTCGGAAAAAGAGGAAATATGAGAACCGTCTGGACTGAACCTACACATGTTCGCTCTTTTTCTTCAAATCGCTTAGAAACACACTATTTAACATCATTAAAGTCCTGGTTAAGGTCAGGAATAAGGTTATGGTCAGGGCTAGGGATAAGGTTAGGTTTAGGGCTGGAATACAGGGCTGGAACGTCTACTACCGCGGGAGCGTCATTGCACTGGATTCCAGCAATAACCCGCCGCGTACCATAAGAACGCCGAAGGTCTCCTTTCGCGTTCCTCAGGAACGCCGCGGGACGTGACAAAACGTCGACATGTTACGCCTCGGGAGTGAGAACGCTCTGCGTTTGTAGGGTTACTGAAGTTGGGCTAGCTAGTATATAATGATGTGCTACGTGATCGCTAGCGACACAGCTATGTTAGCATAACATAAACAGTGAAGCTGGAGGACGAACACTAACACTTTTCCACTTATAAAAGTTAACGTTAAGGTTCCTGATAGTTAGAGACAAATGCAATCGCATGGCAGGATGCTGTAAACGGACCAAACTTCAGTCAGCAGAACAACTGAGATAATCCATCCACAATACAAGGTTAGTCATTAATATACTGCAACAACATGGGAATAGAGCAGCTGCCAGAGAATTCAACATTAATGAATCAATGGTACAGAAGTGGAGGAAGCAAGAAGAATGAGTTTAATAAAGTTTGATTTATCTGACTGCTTTGTTTCGCTTAATGTGCCTTATAATCCTGTGTACCTTATGGTCCGAAAAATACGTACTGCACACTGCAGTTTAATGTTGCAAAGCACCTCTTTTTAACTTCAGTGGATATTATACATGGTTATGCTCAGGATATGTCAGCCCATTTCTACTGGAAATGCCTTTTGGTTAAACTCTCAGCAAAGAATTTGCATTTGCACTGTTACATTTTTATAAAGCTTTAATGTACATAAAAACCAGCTTCTTGTTTAAGTGAAAATGGAAGGTTGTCTTTTTGCGCTAGTAATGTTGTGGAGTTGTATTTTGTCTCGCATCAATTATATCGTCAGTTATATCGTTATCGCAAATTTTCAAATATATATCGTGATAAATATTTTTGGCCCTGTCGCCCTGCTCTACTTGATGCTACATTCTGATTTAAAGTGTTTCATTTTTTTCTTTTTTTTAAGCAGTGTATTTGGCAGTGTGACTCTGTTCTGGGACTGCACGCCCCTCCAAGATGCATAGGAGCAACAAGAACCTCAGTGCAGAACAGAGCAGGGATTAAATCACAAGAAACCTTGGGCCCGTTCTTCGTACGTCGCTTACTACATCCAAGATCAAATGACACATCCAAGATCAAATCATCGCGCTAACCGTGAGCTCGCTAATCCGGTTCCCCGAACACGCCTGCTGTTGACGATTAGTACAGCTGGACGCAGTAATGTGACATCACTGGGTGTCGTAAAAGGGGCTACGCATCGATAGTAGAAACATTGATCGGCAACCCGCTGATTGGTCGGCGAAAATGTCGAAGGGGCGCGCTCGGTATTTTCCGGCAGCAGAGCAAGAACTCATGAGTGAGGGATTTCAGGAGTTTCAGAGTTTAATTAAAACGCAAGAGAAAACTGCAAAGGCTGCAGAAGCAAGGAGAGAGGGCTGGCAGAAAGTTGCTGACAAATCAAACTCGTAGGTAATTTAATAATAATACTAATAATAATGGATTGGGTTCATATAGCGCTTTCCAAGGCACCCAAAGCGCTTTACGATACCACTATTCATTCACTCCCACATTCACACACTGGTGGAGGCAGCTACGGTTGTAGCCAGGCTGCCATATGGCGCCATCGGCCCCTCTGGCCAACACCAGTAGGCGGTAGGGTAGATCTATCATATGACACTATATTGTCCAATATCATATGGCATTATATTATATTATAATATGTTATATTATATCCCCTTTCACATTAGAGCCACAACAGGACCCACAAGAACATGGGAACAAGTAAAAGTGGAATACAGGAGTATTCTACAGAATGGTAATATTTATCTCTTAGATTGCTTTTCGTCTCTTGGCAAGGTAATACTGGCCTGTAATACTCTGTTAGTTTGTTCATAACAGCAACCAAGAAAAGGGCAGAGGAAAAAAAGACAGGTGGTGGTCCTGCACCCCCTCGTCAACAAGTTGGTTATGTAAATAATACCCTCACGGGAATATCGATATCTCTCAATGAGCACACTGTCGCGCTGAGCTAAAGGATCCTGTCTATCCCGTAATATACGCTGAATTCTGAAAACTCTCCTTATCAATCTTGCACCTTCCGCAATGGGTGGCTCGCGTATACGGACAGGACATGGCTGCGACAGGCTTCCCAAATCCACCTTCGCTTTTATAGCCGTGGTCTCTCATCTTGATTACACGAAGTAATTTACAATTACTACTCTGAAATATGAATTACATCTGTAATAATCACATACATGTAATAGAATGTTAATAGTACATTTCCCTTTTTTAGGAAATGACCTGTATGTATCTGTGTGACATCAATAAAAGGATCAAGTGCTGCATTATCTTTAGTTACATTGATGTTATTTATTTATGGTGAAACAGTGGTGGAATATCGCTGTTGCTTTCGTATAAATGAAGCGGACATACCTGCGTGGCCGCGATCTAATCCTGTTTACATAAAGTAAACCTGCTCCCGAGCAGGTTTACGCTTACGGCTCTGTTGCTATGACAGCAAGTCCCGGATGAGCTTCGGGGAACCGACTGATCCAGGATCACGCGAAATCGTCAACAATCTAATCCGGCTAACCTACTTAGCGAGGTACGAAGAACGGGCCCCTTGGGACAGGTGCTTCTTTGTTTTATATAACAGTCTATGCAAACCATGTGACAGTGGGCCTTGGTTACTTAGATTAGTAATTTTGTTCGCTTTTGTTCTGAGTGTGAGTATGGACATTTGCAAAATGCGCAATAAAAACTATGAACATTTGTTTTTCTCTTTCTTAGGTTTAATATTTACTTCAATCATAATCTAGCAAAAGAGCTAGCCCATATCAAGTCCCCTTCTTTGATTGGAAGTGAAGTGAATACACTCAGACCCTGGCATTAATCTCCTAAGGGGAGACACAGAAGCAGAAAATGACTTATTAAGTAAGCAGCACCATGAGGTTGGGTAAAACGAAGCAAACAAGTAAGTGTCCAAAACTGCAATTATCCCAGTGGCCACTTGAGACTGACTCCAGAAGCAACTCCCATCTTCAGATGAAAATTCACACCATGAAAATAAGAAGTTTGCATCCGATGTACCAGGTACCAGCTATTGTTTTGCATGTGCATAGCTCACTCAATTATTTTAATTTTATTAAGGGTTAAATTTAGTGACTCGGCTTTTTTGACCGAGGTGTGCAGGCAGCTGTTGTTCTCTGTCTCTTTTGAATATGGCCTGCTGCCAGGAATAGCTTGTAAGAACTTTGTTTTCCCAGTTTTTGTGAATTAAACTGTATATTGCTGGTCTGCTACATAATACTGTTTAGTAGATATGAGTGTCACTCGTCACCCCATGCAGTTTATTAACTCCACCCTGTCTTCCAAATATCATCACCTTTAGCTCTAAAAAACTAGCAACTAAAATACAATATTAACAGTTCAGAATGTGCATCTATGCTAGAGATATACTGCAGTTGTATTAATTTGACCCTCAGAGAGAAACTGAAGACATTCGTTTGCATTTTCATTTAAATACAATATGACCGACAGGTGACATAGCGTTGGAGGTGAATCAATTCAAGACGTTTGTCGTATCAGAAGGCGGTAATAATCTGGTTAACTCTAAGGTGCAATATCAATTTCACTTTTCACACTTTACAGTGTTTGCTTTGAATTAATTAGTTGCTGAATATTTCCAGTTTTAGTCGGCTTTAATTTCACTTTTAGTTAAAAGCATCAGCTCCAATGTTCATTAAACTAATCTGTCAGCAAATTGTCTTTTTCCTATAAATACATTTCAAATTAAAGACTGCAGCTTAAGGGTGCCATAAGGGCCTTTTCTGATGGGGTTTTACTTTAAGCCCAGCAGGTACTGGAAGATAACTTGAACAAAAATGACTCTCCTATACAGATGGCCACATATCCATTTATATAATTAGACACGTGGAAGGCTTAGCCTCTAATTGCAATTTTATATGCACACCTCCTTCTGTATTTGAACAGTATATGCTGCATTACATTCATCATAACATGAACTTACTTCATAAAGTGATTTACCTTTCTGATAATAGTTGTAATATACGTCGGCCCACAACTACGCACACACACACTCACAGCTTTCCGCACTCAATACTTCACCCTGTCAGCCACGACTTGTGTGGTTGGTCTATCAATCAGTGTAAGCTGACAACTATGGCTAATGCTTCCCTTTTATTTAACCATGCTTCATAATTTACCATTAGATTACTGGGTTTAGATCACATACAGCATGTTGTGCTGTTTGTAGTGCTCTGTGACGCATATTTTAAGGCGCCAAATACTCATCATTTTATGACATTCTGAGGCATTTATTAACTACACATACCTTCAGTGCTTTGCATATTTGACATAAACAGTGTCAACATAACACGCTGAACCATGAAAATGCGCTATGCGCAATCTGATTATATTGCTGTTTTTAAGAGCGTAACGCTCAATGTTACCTAAAAGACAAATTTAATACACATGCAGATTCGCTCAATATCATTCATTATATATATAATATAACCATTTGCCACAACATCTGTGAAAAGGCATGTTAACAACTTTGACAGTCACACTCCATAATTGGCAGGCCAGGGCTTGCTTAGTTATTCAGTGATAATGAGAATATCTCTTTCCCCCTCTGGACAGAGCGATGTGCTCACTCTCGCTCTCAGACACACAAAGACACACATACAGTCATGTTTTCAATGGTTTAGAGGACAAAACAGTGGCTTACATTAGTTTCTTTATTATGCTTGTGCCTATTGTCTTTCAAACATATACAGTTAAAGTGGATTTTGATAGTAAATGGTGTGTTCTTAAGTTGCAGTGTGTTTGACCTTTCAGGGCCACCGTAGAAGGCACTAAAACAGCTTCTTTCGCACAGAGAGTGAATTGAGGGGCTGCACAAAAGCCCAGGTTATTTTGAACTATGAATCATGCAAAGCTACTCTCTATAATTATTTACATTATTGAGACCTGCTTTTTGTCCCCGAGGCAAGTTGCTACCCCAAAATGTCACGGTGCTAACAGATTTACTGTGTGTCCACAATACACGAGTAAGACACATTCATATAAAACCATGACTTGCAGATGTTAAACAACAGCGGTGACAGTTCTGCCCAATGCGCCGGCTGGATCGTTGCCAGTGCCAGGGTGAGACTTTACCAAACGCCAGTCGAATTGTGTTCATCTTCTGCAGCAGAGTGCCTGACTTGAGGGGAAAGCACATCGCAAGTTTAACTCCAGAGCTGTGAACTTTAAGCGACCTTTCAGCAGGCTCGGATCTAACATCTTAACTGAGGCGATCTGGAGATGACAGCCCTGCACATCCATCATGAGAACTGCTCAGGCCTGACACACACAAAGGCAGAAACAGGACAGAGTCGGACCCAATAGAACAGAAAATAAGTTAAAATCCGAGTCCCACCGTTTCCCATATGACTTTGCTTTGACTTTGACAATCATACAAAAACCAAAAGATACGCTTGGAAATATGTCGTCCCTTTGCGGCGCCCTCTGTGAAACTTCACTTTGCATTTTAATACTTCTCTCCATTCTAGCAGGTCTATTTCTTTGTCAAATCCCCTCTGTTCTGGCTGCCGTCTCCCTCTACATAGAAAGGTTAAACACACCTAAGCAGAGGCAGTGTGACTGATGCTGGGGCTGTTTCTAAATGTTAATGACACCCTCCGGGCAGAGCGCCGTACACGGCAGTATCCTACTGTAGAGTTATAGTGTGGCGGTTATGCTATAGTGGCTCCATCTGTGCATGCACACATCAAAATGTGTGTGCGAGTGCAGACACAGACGCACACACGCTGGGGACGGACCCACTGTACCGCTGGCACGAAGCCAGGAGTCCTTCCACTGAGTGGTCAGGGAGAGAAATCAATCAAACATGGCTTGTCAGGCCCCTGAATCCATTATGGTAGAGAGAGTGGTGAGGCTTGAGTAAACAGGGATGACAAGAAGAGACAATTAGCAAGAATTCAGGCCGCTGTTAGAGGCAAGCTTGGGGATTTGGTAGTCTTGCATGGCCGTTTGGCCCACCTAGGCTCAGTGCTGACAACAGGCAAGGCTTCACAGCTTTGTTGCTGGTAATTCACTAGCCCTCAGTGTTTTATGCCCTCTCTCTTTACAGCCTAAGCAAGCCAAATCCATTTAAATAAACACCAGTGCTGCAGAATGATGGCTGAGGTGTTTAAAAGCACCGATGCAAGACTCACACATACAGCTGGGGTCATTACGCCGTTTCAGGTCAACCTAGAGCCCAAAGTATGCAGACACTGGATATATAAACTGAGAGCCTCTTTGAATTTATACATTGTGTAGGCGTAGGTTGTACATAACAGCACCATGTCTACTGTTTAACAGTCGCCAGTCTCACACCAGTTGTTGACTCAAAATGATTAACCTCCAAAATCAGCCTTGCCAGAAGATTCAGAAGAAACCGCTATAGAAACGGCGAGCGGATGGCTCACTGTGTCAGAAAGTGTGCGGCCATTACTCATACATAAACTCATTACATTGGTCTAATAGCTCTGTCTCATGACTCTGCCTGCCTATACCAGGAGGACATTAGTGCAGCCTGTGTATGGAACAGAACACTGGAGTTCATTCTTTCCTCTCAATGGTATGGATCAGGCAGATAATTAACTGCAGAGACGTGAAGTCATTGTTCAGTTGGAGATATGGACCTGGTCTAATAAGAGCTTGCTCTTTGCCAGGGAGAGAAAGGGGTGAGATAAAAGGGAGACCTGCACTGTCTCTATGCACAGCGGTGCAATCATATCCAGGGGCCCCTATTCTTTTGGAATCATTATTTAATTTAAGGTCAGCCTGGTTCTACTGAAGGTTTCTTCCTGTCAAAAGGGAGTTTTTCCTTCCTATCGTCGCCAAGTGTTTACGCACTTGTATTGTAGATTTCTCTTATTGTAGAGTGTCTACCTTACAATACAAAGCAACTTGAGGTGACTGTTGTTGTGATTTGGCGCATTATAAATGACACTGAAATTGAATTAAAAATGCTTTTTCTTCATGGTTTCTTCAGTTGGACTGTTTGACAATCATTGTGTCAGCTGTGTATGTGCAAAAACCAGTGTGAAATTAACAAAGTTTGTGTACTAAAAGAGAAAAGCTATCAGTTAAATGTAAGATATGTATACATCTTTGAGCATGATTTTCATAATCGTCACAAAAGTGTGACGGGTGGGGAGAGTTTTCATTTAAACAAACAAGCAATTTTATGACAGAGAAGCAGACTCAGTAATAGCCTTAATGATTTTAATACCACACAGGTATTACGCTTATTCACGGTCCTGCATTCGTGTCCATCTTCAGAGAGAGGGATTATGGGAATTTAACCACCATAGGGCCTAGGGGTGCAGTCCTCTAAAAAGTCAGCAGCCTGCCCCTGACACACTGTGCTAAGCAAAGTCTTTGTGATTCCAACAGAAAAAAAAGTTAATCTAGTTAAGTTGTGGCATCAGAAGCTTGTTGTTAAGATGTGTCAGCCAGCTGTTATCACGACTGTGCCAAAGATGATGTAGCATGGAAACAAAACAACAGCAGCCACAGCCCAAATCCACGCCACGTTACCTCTGTGACGTCTGCATTCACTGAAGCCGATGTCCTACTCCAGTTATTAGATTGCACAACAAGGATACGAGGCTGTTGAAATCTCAGAGTGTGCAGGACCCTTAAAACAGCGAGTGAAACACAGCAAGTAAAACCCAAAAGATGTAATCATGTTGGGCCTTAAATTAACATTTTAGTTAGTTGTTTATTGGGGTGCTTTTTTTAGGCCTGTGCAAGTTCTTGCCATAAAGTCAAATTTACATCTCCTGCTCAGAATTTGTCTGGATCTCACAAACAAGGCTGGTCTGTGCTCAGTTCAACCCATAAATCCTGACTTTTTAAATCTTTGAATGGACCTCTGTGTTGGACTCGGGAGCCCCATGTCTGAGGGGCTGTGTACGGAGGCCCCCAAACTGAGGAACACAGCAGGAAAACAACTGTGAAGTTTATCACGTCATTCCAAGGACTGTGGGGGATCCTTCAGACTGTTGGTCACAGAGGAGCGGCATCTAACTTTATTTACTATTTAAGGGTATGCACGATGGCACAGGAACTCCATGCTTCAGAGTGCATGGCTACTACACTGGACATTGACTAAGCTAATGCGTTGTATCAATCTATATATGCATACTGTGTGTGCGTGTGGATGCTAGATTATTAATAAAAGGACGCACAACCTAAAAGCCTAACATAAGCGTAAGTGTGTACACTTTGTTCTGCAGACCAAACAGAAGACAGAGCCAGTTGAATGATTATTGAGAATAGCACAGCTCTCTGTGGGAACTGTGGGTAAAGTGGGTGACAGCATCAGAACAAATCATGATGAAATGGTTGCATCACCCTTTCTGATAGCCATCTCTATAGTTGGTATCATCTCTTCTCACATATATGATTCATATAGGAGCGTGGAGGGTTTCTTCAAAGCGCTCACATGTTTATGAGTCCATAACATCTGACGCAGTCATGTTTACGCTCCCAAGCCACATTTGACATTTTCTGGATATGATGAATCATTAATGATGACCTCAATAGGCTTTCACATCTTTGGCCCACAGATCAATAAAGTGGTTAGGGGAGTAGGTCAGAGGCTCTCCAGGGGTGTCTGTCAGTATGTGTGTGTGTCTATGTACGCGTGTGTGTGTGTGTGTCTTTGAGCATGCCTTCAAGCAGTCGCACCCACCGAGCGGCGGTAAAATGCCGGTGCTAATTGGTGGCCGAGCGAGGGCCCTGTCTCCGATGCAGCACTCTGGGGCTGGCAGAATTGCGGATGGTTTTCCAAGTTTTTTCCAAGCAATCCCTGCCTGTCAGGCTGTGGGAGTTCCATCCATTATTGATCACATCCAAGGATGAAAGGCAGAAACGCTCAGTGGGGACTGAGCATCTTTGGCCCCACGCAGGAAAAAAAAAAAAAAAACAGGGGAAAGAAACACAGCCTGGACTGCCAACTCTGTGTGAAAGGAGACGGGGAAACATCTTTTTTAAGTCGTATTGAACTGTGACTGAAAACCAGACAGTTTGAAAAGTAAATACAGTGTTACATCAATAAAATGTGTCGCACGGTTTGAGTCCTCACTCACCCCTAACTCTCAGCAGCACAGTCCTCTCTGAGATTTCTTTTTCATTCCCAGATGATGACATTGTGCTATGCACCGCTTTGCCAGCCTTGGACGCGGGTCAGCTCAGTGCTGTTCAATGATTCAGCTGTGTGGAACTGACCTCCACCTCACCTTGGCAATATCGTCTAACCAAATGGACGTTTGGCAGCCAGAACACACACTGGATATACAAGCATGCATGCACGCCAGTGACAACACACACACATGCAAGCACACACGACGTCTAGAAATAGACACACACAGACACACTCTCTGGGAAAGGGTTACAATGCTGATTGAAACAAAGGGGCAGATGGTTTACAATGATGCAGTGCCAGTGCTGGCAAGGTGGCTAAAATATGCATTTCAGTTTGTATGTGCGTGCTAAAATATGTCCACATACATCTCTCTGAGGTAGTTTTTACTGGGTTGGTGTCCACCCCCCCCCCCCTATTCCACCTCGCCCCCCCCCCCCCCCCCCCCCCCCCACACACACACACACACACACACCAACATCAGTCTAAGCATCTGCCAACAGAATGCAGATCTGTGTGCATTTGTCTTGGCCTGCCAGCGTGTCTTCAGTCTTGCGGGAGAGCAAAATGTTTTGCCAGAAGTTGCTGCGAGATACTTTGAAATTTTACAGCGCGCTATAAACTCTACCGCAGTTGGTACTGAATCATCATTTAAGTAGATGGCTGCTATTTTTCAGATGTGAAGGAGTTCTGGGGAAAAAGCACAAAGGCACATAAAAATGCATAAAAGTGAGATACTCCCTTGTGTTTCCCTCTAATTACATCCCAATGAGTTTTTCACGGAGTGTTTGGGATACAAATATTCATGTTATAACCGATGTGATTTAAGTCTTCTGTGATTTGTCAGTGTCTGTGTTGGCTTTAATACTACAGGCTTAATACTGCAGCATTACTATATAAAACAGTCCTTCAGAGGCTGCTTCTGTAAAGAAATTACAGCAGGAGAAGCTTTTTTGCCCGTCTACAGAGCAGCCATGGAAATTCAGAGGGTTTTAATAGAGAAACAAGTTAATGATTGCACACAGCATAAGTTACACAACACCCTGCAGCAAATGCATTGCATGTCTTGCTCTTAAATAAAGTGACTGTGTGTGTGTGTGTGTGTGTGTGTGTGTGTGTGTGTGTGTGTGTGTGTGTGTGTGTGTGTGTGTGTGTGTGTGTGTGTGTGTGTTTACAGTTCCAGCAGTAGGAAATAATGGTTTAGGGTTAGCAGTAATATAATACAGCTGTGAACTGTGTGTGATTAAACAGCAAACAGTGAGGCTGATAGCACTGATAAAAATGACACTAACTGGGGAACTGTGTGTGTGTGTGTGTGTGTGTGTGTGTGTGTGTGTGTGTGTGTGTGTGTGTGTGTGTGTGTGTGTGTGTGTGTGTGTGTGTGTGTGTGTGTTATACTCTCCTAGTTAAGTGTGCCTATGTAGTGGCACACTTATTACTATTTGACAGATTTATTATTCTAGTTCTTGGTTAAACTTTCATGAATAGATGGTTTCAAAGTAAACTGCAGTAAAAAGTAACTGCAAGTTCAGAAAACAGAAAAAATCCTCAAATCAAATCAATATTATTATGTGAGCAATTCTTGTGTTTCAAACAGAACAAATTCACTTGGTTGGTTTTCTGTTTCAAGCATCTGCAGGAGTCCTGCTGTTGATGCGTCTCTAACAGCGTCCTCCATCTCCTCATGCGATCCTAGTCTGACTCCATGTCAGTCCAGTTTTCCACTAACATATTACCACATCTGATTACTGATCCAGCTCTGATACAACACTTACTGCATCTGCAAACATCAAGTGTTACATTAACAGGCTCTGAGGGAAAAACTAAGAATATTTTTTTAATGTGCAAGCATAGCAGTTTTATTTTCCATAGTTCCCTTCAGTCTGCTTATCCCACCTGTGCCTGTCTCTCCTTTGTCTGTGTGAATAAGTGTGTCAGTGGAGTTAACCACTATTTTTCAGGAGTGGGCGAGATCCAATCACAGGAGTACCTAAACCCTGCTCTCATCTTCCTGTCTTGCTAGATTGTAGTAGTGTTTCTCGGGCCAGTTACAATTCTGTTCCATGATCTCTGTTAACTTGTGTAACCACAGTTTTACTCAACTACTTGTCTCCTCCTCTTCCTCCTGTTGGATGCTGTTTGGTGGGCGTGCTGGACTATCTCTCCATCTCCACTTTCCACACCCTCTCTGGAAAATGAACCTCCTTTGAACCACCTAAAAAAAGGGGACAAAACTGGTGCATGGGGATAAAAATACCCTTCAGACAAAATAACAAGTATTCACCTGAGACACCTGAGATTTAGCTTATCATGGACTGCTAAGAGAAATTTTGACAAGACTTGCTTTAGTGACTTACTTGTGTTGAGTATTCAGCTGCTGAAGTGATTTCTGAAGCTTTATCTTTCTGGTGTGAGTCAACCTGCTTTTAGTTGGATCGACTGTGGTTGCAAATATTCTTGAGCTCTGATCTAGTGCATATTGTGTCAATGAACCAAACCAAACATCCAAAAATATGAACGTGCTGTTTTTTTTCCATTAGTAAAATAACTGACACTGAGTGAGATAAATAAAAGTGCACCTGCTCACACATATCGCACGTGGAGAGGTGCTGAAAAGAGACGGGCGAAGTGAAATGATATCAGACTGACAACAGCGTGTTACGTTACAACAAGCGCCAACAAGTGTTACAGCAAAAATAACAGAAGTGAGCAAGCAGGAGAGAAGGTCAGGAAAACCATCATTGTTGGAACTTCTAAGTCATTTCAGGTATTTTATTTTGTCCATGTGGGCAGCTACAAATTTCAGTCGAGCTTGAAGATGCTGTTTTTAGAGCAGGGGCTTCTTTCTTGGGCGTCACCCTTTCAATCCGTGGTCGTATAAAACTCCCTTTGGACAGTGACGCTGGTGTTCGGGTTTCCAGTTATGACAGGTTTGAGCCTTGGTGGTTGCTGGGTAGTTCCTGAACATCCTAACCAATTTCCTGCCATCTGAGTGTGACAGTTTGGGTCTTCTTCCAAAGTGGTGACACATCTGGATAACCTGATTTCTGGCAGTTGTTCAGAAATGGCACCAACAGACATTCCCAACTTGTGTAAATCTACAATTTTGCATCTTAGACTTACCTGTTGTTCTGAGTATTGATCAGTCCAATGAGAGTCAAACAAATGCTTTTTATACTTGCAAAGAGAAAATCCCAATTGGAGTCAATCATGATCACTAACGGGAAATTAATAGGCCTTTTCTTTGCCAAGTTAAAAGACGTTTTATCCTTAACCTTGTATATTTGAGCCTATATGTATACTTGTGACCACGTGTGGATTGTGTAGATAAAAACTGTGTGGAGAAAAGCAAATTCAAACTTGTGCACCCTATCCTTTTTTTTTCTAAGTTCAAAGAAATCATTAAAAGTCCCAAACTATCATGGCATTTATACCCATCGATGTAAACTGACGACAACTGTATATCCGTGACCTCTTCCAGAACTCACTGGAGGATTGTTCTTCAAAAATAGTACTGCATAATTAATAAACCTTTAAAAATCTAAAATACTATAAACATGCGCATAATTGTTCTCTTGCAAATACAGTTTCCCATGTATCACAACTTATTCAGATATAAAGCAGTTTGTATGTTAGAGTGCCACCTTATTTACAAACAGAAACACTGCGTCATATGCTGCATCAGGAAGCAAATCAATTTGTACATGCAATGGCAGAATCCACCACTTTTACTGAATGTAATCAAATAGAGTTAATGGTTACTGAAATAAGTAGTATGAACAGCAGCGTTTAAAGCTGATGGCAATCTTAAGGGTTGCACTTGCAGATTTCATTGGCTCAGAGCAAAGCCTACTTCACTCGTCTCCTCTCCCGACTCCTTTCCTCCTTTACACCAATGAGTCCATCCACTCCATGTCATTGCCACATTCAATGGCCATCCAGACTAATCCATCCCAGGTTGTTAGCCCTGTCTGCAGGGCTAATCATCATCTCCTCTGGCTCAAGTTAGCCAAAAAGCGAGCATCACCAGAATGAGACAGTTAAATATTCATGCCCCAGCGCAGTGTAATATCCTCCTCAATGATGTTTGAACCTTTTGACCCGAGGTAATCAGCAGTAATCACACGGTCACACCGAACAGCGAGACATTTGATGTGTAGATGGTTGAGTCTGATGAGCTTTTGACACTGCTGAGTGCCTGCATCAGGCAGAAGCTCAAACTTGTGATCGGCACAAGCGCGAGGCGCACAAGTGACACGCGGCGGCGTTCCCGGTGACAGACACTTCATTTCACCCCCAGGCATACCGGTATGACATCACTCGATTAATAATGGAGCAATTAATTATGACCTATTAGACTGATGAATTAGATTAGATAGAAAGGAGGAATGTAGCTGTGTGATAATATTACACTGGGATACATTAATGACTTCTTGGAGAGCGGGGTGTGCTGGGAGGGGCTGAAGGGAAGAATTTATATATGCCAGTTTGGAATGACACACAGTCAACGATCTAATTATATCGGTGATAAATGGTGTTATTGATATGATGATGATTCCTTACCCCAACATGCTAATACTCCACTCTGGAAACACGCGGATCTATACTGCGAGACTTTAATGTCTCGTAGTATGACAGCAGACACTGTCTTCAATGAAAGCTCCATATTGATGACACACTTAGCGTCACAGAAGCCACCGGTGAATTCAGGGTACCTTTGAAGCAGCTGTATGGAGGCTATTTAATGATTGAAAATGTTATGTGGCTTTTAAATATGAATGCAATTCTTCCATCAAACCAGCAACACAGAAATAGAGAAATAACAATAAAGACTGAACTTTGCTGTCACACTGATAGAGATTAAAGCAAGTGATTCTACTCTCGTGTATTTGACCTTTTAACTGTTACTTCTTAAACCTTTCCATAAATAATACAGATATAATATAAGGGTGATTTGTTAGTGTGTGTGCGCAGTGGGGGTGGGGGGGGGGGGGGGGAGGGGGGTGATACAAACACAATTTTGACTAATTAGGAAAGTGTTAAAACATTCACTTCTCATTTTTTTCCTCTACATTAACTCAATGAAATTACTACTGCACTCAAAGTCCTAAGTGGAGCATCTGCATAGGATGAGCACATTATATGGTTTTAAATATGTAAGCTGTTATTGCACAGTGTGTGATGAAAGAAAAAAAACAAAGGAACTTGCACTGATGAACTCATTTGAAGCCCTGAGCTGCATTCCACTGACATCTAGTGTCAGATTCAGGAAGTGAGATATCGTCCCGTGCCTGTGTCTGACCCCGTGCAGGTGTGTGTTTGTGTGTGTCCTGTTGTCCACTTCCCAATACATCAGTGTAGTCCTATTGATCTGTTTGATATGACCTTGAACGATCAGACAAGTGGAAGAGTGGTGTTGGAATGAAACTCATCCATTCCCTCTGTCTGCTATCTGCTGCTGCTGTAATGACTTGAGGGAAGACGGGGAAGCGAAGAAGCCCATTGAGAACGACTCCTGAACCAGTCAGCTCTGCAGCAGCCTTATGCCGTGGCCAGCCTCGCCTCCAGGCACAGTCTGCTTTCTGGGTAACAGGAAGAGAAGTGGGTCAGTCTGTCTGAGACACGAGTGATGATATGTGGGCTGGTTAATGCTATATATCAAATCATAAAGATAGATGGGTAGATAGAGCTCAACTATTGCAAGGGTTATGTAAGTGGATTTGTTCCCAGGATAGCTTTACATATGAATATGAAATACAGTGTATTAAAATGATAATCAGTAGATGAATGATGAAATTTATCCTCATGGGGCAAAAGATGAGGAGAAGCCATGCTTTAGGGCCTTATGGTGGATGGTTTAAGCTGAGCATGTTTCATCCTCTAACATGTAGAATCTAAGAGTATATGTAAAACATTTCCCCTGCAGCTGAAGCATGATGAAAATTGAATAATCATTGTTTTGCCCCAATTTCAAATCACTTACATGACTACAGAAATCAGTATGTGAAGAGGGAAAAAAATCACCCAGTGCCCGTTTTCTTCTTTTTTTCTTTTTTGCTGGTAGTTAGCGAGTGACTGAGAATCGCTAATATGATAGCAAGTGATGAAATGCACCTGAATGTATTAAATTAAGTGCTGAAGCCTTGAATGGATACAATGGATGTGGAAATAATTTTCACAGAGATCATAAAGTTATTAAATTATTTTCAAATGATTTTAGTTCATGTAGGCTTGTTGACAACATCTTGGACTCCTCTGAGGACACGCCCACATCTGTGGCATACCATAGTCATGGATAATGTTACGGAGGGAGAAAAAGATGCAAGTAATGTGTGTTTTAATCACATGATTCACATAATACTGTAGATACATGTTTGCTATTAGCCGTTTACTGTTACCTTGTGACTGTCGCAGCTGTTCCGTCACATTATTGTCTCCCCAAAGACATTTGTGTCGTCTGCATTTTTCTATTTGCTGGTATTTTCTTAAGTTGCAGTGTGTTTTACCCTTCAGGACCACTGTATCCATTCAAGGCTCCAACACTTAATTTAATGCATTCAGATACATTTCATCACTTCCTATCATATTACCGATTCTCAGTCATTCTTAAGATCTTTACATCACAGCTAGCACAGTACAAATTAAAATTGCTCTGAATTTTAAAATCTTGCATAGACAATAACAAAGTAATGCACTGTAATGTTGTGCAATGTATTCCATCATAACTGTAATTAGTAGAGATGAATAAAACTAGTGAATAAAGCTAGTATTACTGTTATGCATGTAGGATTTGTATCGGAGCACTTTAAAATAAGTAGTGTTCCATTCTCTACCACTTTTTATTTAGTAATAAAAGTAGCTGTCCAAGCCTAGAAAATGTGTGGACTTAAAGTGACAGCTGTATATTTCCCTTATATTTCCTCTTCCACTGTCTGGAAATCTAATTACTGTGAGTTCAGCACATGCTCTGCTCACAGTGGTTTAAAAAAAAAGACACAAAAGAAATTCCTCCTTCATGACAAACACCAACAAGGAACATGAAGCTGAAACCTAAAATAAAAATTTTAAAGATTTTTTTTCTTTAAAGAACAGGGTTTTATAGCCCACATTGAACAGTAATGAGCAGAGCACCCATGCTGCACATTCACACAAACACACACACTCCTTTACCTCTTCATCATGGGACGTGACACCTGACGGCCCATTAGTTCCTAAAGTGCTATTCTATTCTATGAATTCCTCTCCTTATAGAATATTTAGACTCTGTGTGGTTTCCCGCCGCTTGTCAACATGGGATGCATTATTCATGTTAATGTGCCATCATCTGACGTGCTGCGTGATGTAACGCTGCCATTCCCTGACTCCTGCACCCACAAACGCATCCAGTGACCTTCTGAACTGTGCACTGCCATCGCCCCCTACAGAATCGCAGCAGCTTTCCCTCATATAATGCAAAAAAAGAGAAGGAAACTCAGCTTTGACAAGCCTTATTGTGCAATTAAATGAGTGCTTACTAAAAGCACAGCCACAGCTGCATTGACAATAACAAAAGATCTGAGATTTTAGCACACTTTAGGTGCATGCATATCTGTGGGCCTGGATTACCTGCTTTTACAAAAGAGATAAAGAGCAGCAGAGTGACTTTAACCAGCTTTTAATTATGCAATTAAAAAGGTATGCCTGTATTTGAGATAGAGTAGATGTATCCTCACTGTGTGTCTGAACTCAGGAGAGATATGACACAATGGAGTGAAGTGAAAGAATTTGAGTTACCAAGCCTTTAGTGCAATTAAAAGATAAGTCAAAGGCTGCTTCTATTTGAGATGGAATGAGCAAATGATTCAGAGTTTTAGTAAGCCTTTTGTTTAACCACAAACTTTGCATGTGTTTGAGCTGGAGAGAAGAAAAGGAAGCTAGGAAGAGTTGTATTAGCAAGTTGTACAAAGGTAAGCTTAAAAAACATGTTAAATTTAAAGCTGTCCACTTTGTTGATTTTAATGGACTGATGGTGCCACTCAAACTTAACATCTCATTCGAAGCAATCCAATGTATGTATATATGTTTCTATGGACCTTATCTCCTCCTTAGCAGCTGGGCCAGTCTCAACAAAACTTTGGACAAACACCATCACGCATACAGCAATCATGTCTTTCCATTTCTCTTGATTTTTGTATTCATTATCGCGTTGAGGAAGCAAGGTTATGTTCTCTGTCTCCGTTTGTTTACCCATATGTATCTTAATGGTCGATATAACTTGTGTCTGCAACAGCTTTTTATTGGACCCGGCACTAAAAACGGATTGAAGAACTTGTGTTGCTAGCTCAGCTCAAATGTTACCTCAAGAAGATGAGTTTTAAAGAGAAAATATCAATTGATATCAAACTGGTGTTTTGAAACTGGTCTGCAGGGTCAGGCTCAGCTGTGAAAGCGATGACCATTAAAGAGACTTAAACTGTTTGCACATCCATGTCAGCTTTTTCAGCTTCAGAGGTTTGACCTTAACAGAATGAAAAAAAAAACCCAAACCTGCCAACTATGCTTCTTAGTTCTCTGGCAGATCAGGATTTTTAAAAAGTGAAATTAAGACTGGCTGAAGAAATTTTCTGTTTGTGTGGTCCACGCAGATAATTTGTGTACAGTATCAACAATGTGGAAGAAACTGAGTTTATAAGACACAAGTTTTAACGATAGTTATTGTTTCGTGGATTTACACGCAGAGGGGGCGCAGAAGAAAATGTCTCTGTATCTCAGTTAGCACACAGATGAACTGCCAACTTGTCAAAATAGTCTTCCAATGCATGCTGGGACAGCCGCCACCATCACTACCACCCCAAAAAGGATTTGACAGGTGGAGAAATGAAATACTGAAACTGCTTCCTCAGTCATCCAACCTAAATATTGTGGCTTTGGAAAACGCTTTGCCCTTTCTGTTTGATGAGCCAATAAATGAAAGGCTTTTCACAACTAATTAACATGATTGCTTGGGTATTCTATGACATTGATAGTGGCTTTATAGGCTGGTGTGGGTTGATGCACAGGTTATTTTTAAGATACCAAACAAGCATAATGCATAATTTATCACACCAAAGAATAACCCTCCCAAGCTGGTGAATAAAGGAAGTAATAAGGGCAGCAAGGCAGCTGAAATGACTGATAATGCTTTACAACAGCTTCTAAATAAAGGAGATGAAAGGAAAAAAAAATCCTGTTTGCACATCATCTTAAAGGAAAGTGTAATTATCTGTCAGCCAATCAACACCTAGCAATCACTTCATGTGCCTGACCTTGCTGGACTGGTAACCATGGAAATTTTTTCTCTCTCTCTCTCTCTCCAGTTGAACACAGCTTGGTCATACAAAAAAAAAAAAGCCTTTATATGTGCACGGGGATGAACGACAAACAAGAGCGGTTTTCCATGGCTTTCTCTCACCAGGGCACCTTGGAGACAATCTTACCCTGGCTTTTATGGCTCACCATAGTGCGTCCAAATAACAAATATGCAGGGAGGATGAAGCACAACCCCCCACGCAGACCAGATAAATATGTGAAAATGACAGTATTTGTTTTCTTTTCATTTGGGATCTGTTATGACAGTCTGCATAAATAATGCACCTTCAGGAAATATTTACAGAACACATATTGGTCTATATCTGACTGTGTGTGTGTGTGTGTGTGTGTGTGTGTGTGTGTGTGTGTGTGTGTGTGTGTGTGTGTGTGTGTGTGTGTGTGTGTGTGTGAGGCTGCTTCTTTTAACATTATTTCAGCTAGGTCCCGTGCCTTGAAGTGAGCCTGCTTTTAATGAGTACTACCGCTTACAGAGGCATCAATGCTTCTTTAGTTTGCCTTCCCAGAGGCATTATCAGCCATTGACAACTGGTTGAATGCTGCTCTCTATTTAAGCACACTATCCTGTCAGCACTGGCAGTTGATGGACAGAGTTGTACAAAAACTACCTTCCAATATTTATCTCATTGTAAGCGAATAGCTTAAAAGAGACTCAGTGAAAGCGAAGGACACATTGCACAGTAAAGAATGCAAAGGCGTGGACGAATGTCTGCATTTTCCCCCTTGAACCGAAACAAGACAGCTGAACGAAAGAGTTCTCAGCCTGATAAATTTTGGTATGTGGTGAATTTTGGTATCTTTTTAAAACATTTGTAGCGAAAACATCACTTTGTAAGTAGAAGAAAACATTGTGGCATTTCTGTAATATTTCTGGAAGATGTTGTATTTACTTTTTATGGTTGATTTAATGGAAGAAAATATATAGTTTTATATAAGAAAAAACTTAATACGGTAAAGTAGTAAAATGCCTGTAATATCTGCCATTTTTCTAATACACTGTCCAGAATGATTTACAGTATGTGTGGATAGTTTCTCTGTATGCACCCTGAATCTGAGTTTAAGATACGTATGATACATATTACAACTACTGTGCAACTTACAGTGGACCTAAAATTCATTTTAGGCAGATAGTGGATTATGTGAAAGTCCTCCACCCACTTTTACTTAATCCATGAAATAAACCTTTTACAAAAACAAAGGCTTCTAAAGTTCTAAAGAAATCATGGCGATCTCTTGATCAATAGAAAAAAGTCCCACATCCACCTCTTGGAATTAAAAATACATTTTCCATTATGGTCCATTAAGGAACACAATACATTTCATTAATGTGAAGAATCATATAACATCCTCTACTGCTCTGATTTCTCTTTCTAACTAGTCAATGCAACCTCTCTCTACAGCTGTCACATGAATAGTGCAATGTTGGCAGACAATTCTGACCTGTGTCTCCCCCCACATCCCACCATCTATCTAGGTTATCAAAGTCTGTTTTTCTTAGCTTCCAGTAATTCCAGCAGTCAGAAAAAGACTGACAGAAAGGCTCATCATGAATCAGATTCACATGAAATTGCCAGTGTGAGCAGTGTCGACAGCATGCCAGTAGCGAGATGTCCGAGAGTCCTAAATGATGATCTGAAAACCAACAGGAGAAGTTACTGCCCTAATCAATTTGCTGTTATGTATCTGATTAACGTAAATCCAATCAAGTCTAGCTGTCCTCACACTACCCTCAGACACACTCATATGTGCACTGCTTCCTCCAGACATCCAAATGTCCACAAGATCATTTTCACCAGTAATTGTTGACAGGAGAGAGGCTGAAGGTGGACGAGGCTCGCCATAAGCCAAAGGATGTGTGGTGCAATTACAGTCCCCATCAACCACCGCCACTGAGTTACTGCTGCACTGTTTTCATTTGTTGTTAAAGTTATGAAATAGCTAACACAATCAGTACTGCTGTTGTGGGCACAAATGTTTATGAACACGCACTGTATACCTCTAATTACAGCCTCTACTATTTGGGTCCTACCCTGCTCTGCTTCATTTGCTGTAATGTACTTGTATTTCCTTTAGAAATACTTCTCACCCTTTTTTTATCACAACCCCTATTTAAGTTTAAACTTCCAACTCTTAAACCTCTCATATTTAATAGAGACAGGAAGACGGTGAAAGCTTTATGAGAGAGACCACCTTCAGTGCTCCAGGCATCTTACTGCACTTTTAGAAGATTTTTCCTTGTTTCTTCCTGCTCAGTTTAGTCAGTATCTTTTTTAGACCTAACCTTTTTGCTTGCTCAGCTGTTTATAGCTGACCACTCTCCTTAAGGTTATAAGATTTTATAGACTGCTCAACCCTTGGGGAAAAAATCGGTAACTTTAATGGATTGTCTGCCAAAAGTTCCATCTAGTAATTCGATGATATCTTATAAGGAATATGACCATTGATTTGGGTCTTTCGTCTTGTCATCCTTGAGCATGGGATTTTACCATTTTCAACATTTGAGCAGCCTGCAGCTGTGTTCTGATTTTCAGCCCTACTTGTCACCGCTGTCTGTTAGTGTCTCGGCTTTCCTCCACATTTTCCTTGTCATTCCTGTCAGACTGTCTATCCTTCACCTCATCAACACATTGCACCATTCCCTCGTCAGTTTGTGGGGCACCAGTTGTGACCTCCACTGTTTCCTGCTGCATTACTTGCAGGTTGCTTGTGACCAGTTCCCTCAGCCCCTTGTTTCCCTAGATCACTAGGTGTCTGCTATTTGCCAGCAGCATTGGCTACAGCACTATGTTGTCAACCTGAGCATGAGCATGAATGCAGGGTGAGCATGTTCCTAAAATGTAGTCCTAGCTTCCCAAACTCAATCAGCACCTTTATGCACTCTTTCACTCAAACTCCCAACATGCAGTGCAGTAAGGAGAGGACATCAGATACATGTTACTCTTCAAAAGAGTTTTCACATGCCTTTCACACCTTCAAAGTTCTTCCAGTGATCTAATAATGAACTTTCATGAAGTTCTTGGAACTAATAAAAAGACTATATTTTTATATTCCTACTATGGTTCAAGCTCCAAAAACACTCTTCCTTGGTTAATGCCATTGGAAATGGACAGTGGAAGATTAACCAGCAACACCAGTCATGTTATTAGTGGCCTGTTCTCAGCGATATAAAACACATGCCACCTGCAAATCAAGAACCAAACACCCTATGAGTGCAATAGTTGTAAGTATACAGTGGGCTTTGTGAAACCTTTAATTTTATGAAAACTTTCAGCTACCTTCTTATTCACAAGGGGTTGTAACCCCAAGCAGGCAGCTCCACATGTTTGATTTGTTACATTTTTTACACCAGATACTGTTTGTGACAAAACCTGGTCCCAGAATCAAACCGGGAATCTTCCACTTATTAAGCACATGTGTAAACCACTACATACACAATGGAGGCATTAACTTGAAATTGTATGAACGGTACAAAATCCAACCAACCATCTTTGATTGGAGGCACTTGGCTAAAAATAAATTAAATAAAATATGACAGTAAGAGCCATTAAATTTACATTTAAAGAGCGCCATAAGAGCCAGTCCTATGACTAATAAAATTAAATTAATCACTGAGCTACGTTTACAGGAAACACAACAAATTTACTTACAACCATACATGTACTATCTATATTATTCTGTAGATTATGTACAAATACGTACACATGTGACATACAGGTAAAGTGCTTGCAATGTACCCATCTCAACAATGTACACATGTAACGTGCATGTAATATTCATGTAATCCCTATAACATTTACCATGTAATCCCTATAACATACACATATAATGTATATGTAATGCACACACGAGGTACAGATCATTTAAACAATGTACCCATAAAATGTACATGTACCCTACACATGTCTAAACTTGTAAATGTAACATACATATAATGGATATGTATAAAGTGTGTAATGTGTAAGGTACACATAATATTGTCATTGATTTTGAGATCAGCTGATCACAGTGTACACCTTTAAAGCATCATCAGCCAGCGATTCTTCCTGTATTGACCAATCTGAAACCAATATTCATATAAAATGTCCTCTCAGTTCTTCTCTACCTCCTGACCACACTATGCTCATTGCTCATGCTCGCTGACTCATGCTCATTCATGTTCATTTCAAAAGTGCTGAATGGAGTTTAGGTGAATCAAATTCTTCTACACCAAAAAGGCTGAGCTTTTTTCTTTTCTTTTCTTTAACATATTATGTCACAATTGAATTGCTATGTTGAAACGGATAAACACAGAATGCCGTGTGGAAAACATTTCTTTACTCAAAGGCAGTTTGGAGAGGACAGAGGGTCAAGATGAGGTCAGTCAAGAAAAGTTTGAAGCAATCCTAAAGCACCTGCGGCAAAAAGCCCTTCAGACTAAACAAACGTCAAAAGGATAACATCTAGACAGGTGCAAAATGAGCCGGGGGGGGGGTTCAGACAGCTCATCCCAGCTGAACTGATAACAGTCCTTAACTTCCACTATGAGAATGGGAAGAATTATATAGGGGTCTTAATCTGGCTTTCTCTCTTCAGGCAGGTAGTGAATCTGTGGCACCCAGACAAGTTCAGAGAGGATCATGTTTAATCTTTCGCTGTATATGTAGGCATACTGTGTTTTCTTTTTCAAACAAGGAGTTCCTTTTCATACTAAAAAAATTATAAAGGGATAAAATATTTCTTTCAGTAAATTTTACAGATTTTTTTGGATTAAATTCCGCATGATTTGATGATTTATTTATTTATTTATGTGAAGAAAGTTAAAGGTCAGCAGTCACTCATACTTTAAAGATGAAATCGTGTTATCTGGTTAAAACATGTGATTCAATGTGAGGACAGATGTTTCCATATTTTCATAAGACAAAACAGCGGAGTAAATACTCAACATCTTTCCCAAAAATGAGAGATCGTAGATTAGCACATGTCGTATTTAATTAAGTTTCCACGTTTTTGTCTCCCCCCCCCCCCATCCTCACGCATGCTCAGTGTCTATCTTCGGCTGATTCACAGCAGCAGCAGCGTTGGAGATCCAGCGGTCCGACAGCACATGGATCCCCAGTGAGAACCTAGAGCTCTCCGGCCAGGAGGGGTAAGACTGCGTCCTTCATTGCTTGTAAAGTCGGTTACAGCAAAAGAAGGAGGCTGTGAGGAAAGAGAAAGATCACCGTAGCTGAAGTGCGATGGAGAAAAAGTGTGAAATGGACTGAGAGGCTCCATGGCCGCGATGACTCACTGGTGTTCAGTGCCGGCGGTTAGTTTGCGTCTGTGAGTTGAAATGACCGTTTAGAAGAAAATGTCGGCAGTGAGATTGAGGGCGACCTTTTTTCTTTTCCCGTTTCAATGTGAGCATTCAATGAATTTGAAATCATATTTCCTGCATCGGTGTACTCCAGTAAATAGCCTGTTGCATTCTTTTTAGCATTATAAGAAACGGTCAGATAAAAAGTGTGTGTTTTTTTGTTTTTTTTTTACTTGTCTGGAAAGCTGAGACAAGCTTACTAGCACCATGGACAGCTCCTTGTTTTAACGACCCTTTTGATTATGTAGGCCATACTATTAAAAACAACAACAACAACAACAACAACAACAGTAGTAAGAACAGTAAGCAAGGTCAATAGTGTTCAATTCTGATTTTAACAATAAGTGTTTAGTTGGGTTAAACCAGGCTGCTGGTTTACTGGTGGTTACAAGGGTATTTAAAAGTAGAATGGGAGGCAGAGCCTTCAGCTTTCAGGCCCCTCTTTAGTGGAACCAGCCCCCAGTTTGGTTTTGGACAGACACCCTCTCTACTTTTAAGATGAAGCTTAAATGTCTTTTTTGATAAAGCTTATAGTTAGGGCTGGATCAGGTGATCCTGGAATCTGCCTTAGTTATGCTGCAGTAGGCCTGGGCTGCCGGGGGCTTCCCATGATGCACTGAGTATTTCTTCTTCACCTTTTTTCACTTTTCTCTCGCTGTCATTGCTATTCTCTGGCTCCCTTCCACTGTCTTCCACCCCTCACCTCCAACTGTTCACAGCAGATGGCCGCCCCTCCCTGAGCCTCAGGTTTCCTCCTGTTAAAAGGGAGGTTTTTTTTCTTCCCACTGCCCCCAAGCACATGCTCATAGGTGTTTAAGTGATTGTTTGGTGTTTTCTTTCTACTATTGTATTTATATATTTTATATAAATAAAGCTGAATTGAATTGAATCTTAGAACTTATAATGAAGAATATCAGTGGACTTCCACGTACGTAGAGGACTGCTTTGTCAGTTTTTGTTAAAAAGTTTTCATTGAGCCTTAGGTCTCAGTCAGACAGCACTAGAGACCAGTCAGTGAATCCCTGACAACTGCTCTGGGGAAAAATGTCTATTTCCCAACACGTTGCTGAAGGTTTAGTCACAAATAGGGTGATGAACCAAAAACCTCCTTGTGAGTGCTTTTATCACATTGCTGCACTTGCCTGTAGTGTTTATGGAAAATGGCCACTTGTCTCCAAACACTCGCTGATTAACCACCAAGTGGTACTGAAACTTGAAAAATGCAACAAAAACCGGAGAGCCTTCAAAGTAAAAGTTGGGCCTTAGAACTGAAACTACTATGTTTTAAAAGCCCTGCACATACCATTAACCACCACAACGAGACAATCCTTTAACTCTGCTTTCAGTGTCTAGTTTTAGTTTAGCCCTTTAGCTTTATTCATTGAGGACCATCTCGGGGATGCCCTCTTCTCCACCTCTGGCTTTATTATAGGCAATTTCAGCACAGTGGGATTAATCAGAAGTGGCTCCCGTAGCTCTGACCTTACTAGTGCTTCAAAGTGTTCCTATTTAAAATTACTAGAGTATCAGTGTTTTAAAATTTAATTAACCAAAACGAACAAACAGTAAACTTTGAGTTATTGTGTTATGAGTGGCTTTTTTTTTTTTAATCTTAAAGCATAGCTGAATTATTGAGCAGTGGTGAATGAACTACTGAGCTCCCTTACATAAATAAAAACACCATTAGCACTGTCCTGCAATCAAAATTTTGCTAATGTAAAATTAAACTTCCCAGTATTCCAAATGTAGATAAAAAATTTTAAATATAAGCGCTCCAATTTTATACACTTGTTTATCATTAGATTTTTAATACTGCATCAAGTCAGACATGGTATTTTATAGCATTATAATTAATATTGCAACACGAAAAAGTGGGATAATAATAAATAACCAGTAACTATAGTTGTTATGTGAGTATATTATGAGATAAAAGTATGCCCTTGTATACAGCCCCACAATGTTTCTGTTTCAATGTTTCTATGCATACACCATGTATATAGTTTACTCACATATATGTATACATATATATTGCTTTTTTCCCATTTCTATATTGTTTCCTTTACTTTTGCACCTTTGTGGTCCACCTACTCAGTTTCGCTGTGCAAGAAACTGCACAATGACAATAAAAACTCAAAAGTCTAAAGATGCTGCCACAAATGTGAAGGTTAGTAAATGTAATTGGTTTGTAATCACTGCTCTGCAGACACATTTAAAAGTAAAGGTGGAAATAAAAATATGTATTTGTTATTTTCTGAATTTGTGTTTTAGGGGGCTCATACGTCTAACTATCTCAACTTTACAATCAATTAAGGGTAATGTTCCAGTGAAAGATAAAACAGGGTATCAAACCATAGAAATAGACCCTTGGCTGGCAAAGTCTTCCCTTATTGAATTGTTTATTTGAAAGAAAATGTAGGCAAATGCTTTGCAAAACCCTTTTTCTCAGTGCTTTACATAGGATAAGATAAAAACATGCTGCGCATCATGTTCAGCTCCAGCATGCTTTCTTTGTGTCTTAGTTTTATTTTTATCATATCAACTTACAGCTATAAAGACACCAAACAGAGATGTGGTATATTGGATCACTTTTGTTAGTAACTCATTCTTTTCAGCTTAAGCAGCAAAGGAAGGTAATAATGTAACGTTACCTGAACAGGAAGTTCTTTCCGTCATTTGGTCATTTCAAATTTAGTCATCAGGATTGATACTGCAGTCGGATTAGACCGCTGCTGTGCTACAGACTGAGTTCTGGCGTTTGTGCACAGCTCAGGGAAACAGTTTGAAGAATGAAATAAATCAACCCAACAGCCTTAGGAGAATAACAACAGAGGGACATGAATACAGTGTACACGCACTTGCATATGTGTGACTCATCCGTGGGTGGTGATAGAGTCACCTCAGGGCCGCGGTGGCCGTCAATCGTTCACATGCGGCAACAATAACTGGGGCAACCTGAAGACACGGGTGAAGGATTTATGACGAGTCTCTGCAGGGAGGGAAGGTTTTTATTGCAGGGAATCCATATTCAGCAGATAAACAATGTCTGTGTTCACAGCCAGGCAGCTGATATGTACACAAATCAGTCTGTTCAGAAGTACGGCTGGCTGTGTATCACCATTCTTATCATATGAATTTCTATCTTTATTGTAGGTGTACAAGGAGAGAGATGGCTCTGTGCTCCGAGGCCTGTGCTTCTGGCTCAGGAGGAGAATCCTCCGGCAGTGAGGTGAGCTGCGCTAACACCGGTGATCATTCTGATCTGATTACAGCTGAAGTAGTGATTTTGGAGTTAGGCAGATGACAGGAAGCTCTCATAAAGAAAATGTTTGCGTGAAAGTCAGTGTAACAATAACAAAGTTGTAGCAAAAATAGTCTGAACATACCTGCTAATTACTTTGGCACTGTGACTGATGGATTGATAACTATATCTTGGAAACTAAGATAAATTAAAATATATACCAAACAAGTTGGCTCTACTCTGAGCCCATCACAGATGGCCGAACTTCTCACCCTATCTCTAAGGGAGAGGCCAGCCACCCTTCGGAGGAAGCTCATTTCTGCCGCTTGTATCCGCGATCTCATTCTTTCGGTCACTACCCACAGCTGGTGACCATAGGTGAGGGTAGGGTTGCAGATCGACCGGTAAATAACCTTAGAGATAAAGTGAGGAGTGGCCCTCTCTTTACCACGACGGACCAGTACAGCGTCCACATCACTGTAGCTGCAGCACCGATCCGTCTGTCAATCTCCCGCTTCCTTCTCCCGTCACTTGTGAACAAGACCCCAAGATACTTAAACTCTTCCACTTGGGGCAAGAGCTCGTCCCTGACCCGGAGTGGGCACTCCACCCTTTTCCGACTGAGGACCATGGCCTCAGATTTGGAGGTGCTGATTCTCATTCCCACCGCTTCACACTCGGCCGCGAACCGTTCCAGTGCAAGCTGGAGGCCATCACCTGATGAAGCCAACAGAACCACATCATCTGTGAAAAGCAGAGATCAGATGCTGAGACCAACTAAGCGAAAGCCTTCCGCCACTTGGCTATGCCTAGAAATTCTGTCCATAAAAATTACGATGATTCATGTGTTTATTTCAAATGTGATTTTTTTTCTCTCGTTTTGGTCACAACTTCCTTCCAGGCAGGTTCAAGCTGTCTTCGTTTTGGGGTTCGTTCCTATCTGCACCACTTCTATGAAGAGTGCTCCTCCTCCATGTGGGAGAGAGACCCGGAGGATCGGGGGTTCGTCCAGAGCCAGAGGTCAGCCCTGTGGTGGAACTCAGCAGTCTGGAAGGTAAAGCTACTGTTCTCTGTACATACCATGACATGGTTTTCAAATGTTTCCTGTGGCACAATAAAGTGCTACATTTCCTCTTTTACTGTGTTTCTGGTACTAAAATTTTAATTCCAAAAATAATATTGATAATATTAACTTGACCTCGGATCATTATATGACTCACAGCTGCATCAAATAATTCAGGGGATGAATTCTTTTATGAGGCTTACGGTGTAAAAAAAAATTAGATGTGGTCCTTTCACAGCTAAATCCATGAAAAGTTAAAATCAATATACATTTTTACTTCATTGGCTTTTCAGTCGAATTGACTTTTGAGTTCTTCCACATAAAACTGGACAGCCCTCGTCTTCACACATTGATGCCCTTGTCACTGTCAGCCCCGTGGTGCCCTGAGGAGTGAATGTGTCACCTCTGTGACACATGGTGCCTCTTACTGGCAGTTTGCAGCTGCCAGCAGTGAGCTTCACTGGTGTAATAACTCTGCAAAGTGTCTATATTGTTTATATTTATATATTTAGGTATAATTACAGAAATTAAACCATCATTACATATTTTCACAACTGTGGCCAAATGCTATGTACATGGGCACTTTATTTCTGCAATACTAGTTAGTTTCTCGTATAAACTGATGCTTTAGATCACAGGTGTCAAACTCCAGTCCTCGATGGCTGGTGTCCTGATACTTTTCCATGTGTCCCTGCTGCAACACACCTAAATATATTTACTAGGTCATTAGCACGACTCTATAGAACTTGACTTCATGCTGAGGTGGTAATTCAGCTATTTGATTCATGTTACAGCAGCTCGTGAGTGAATGAACATGGTGCAATAAAAGTATTTTTAGAAGTACATTTTTCCAAACTCTTACATTTACGTACATTTATTTAAATTTACTTAAGTAGGGTTAGGGGTTACCAGGGACACATTTAAAAGTTTCAGGACACCGGCCCTCAAGGACTGGAGTTTGACACCCCTGCTTTATATCCTTCAATAACATTTCTGCTGGGCTAAGGTCATTGGTTTGACTCCTTCCTTTAAAAGCAAATGATTTATATATCATTTATTTTTTTTATTCAGGTATCAGATAAATGTCTGGACAACATGCTAGTAAACTTCATAAAACTGATTGTTCCATTGATAACAAGCTGTCAGACTTAGCATAATGAGCCCAAATCATGACACTACCTCCACCATAGATGGTTTCATAGATGATATAAGGTTGTCATGTTGTAATCGTGTGTTTTCTAATCTCTTGAGCCTTCCTATTTAATCCCGGAGGTTCTATTTTGGTCTGACGTGTCCCATAAAATATTTTTTCCAACAGCCTTCTGGCTTCTCCAGGTGACCTGTAGTATTATTGTTGAATGTGATTCTGATGTTGGACTGATAAAAATGATTAGCTAGTGTTTAAAAAGGCCTTTTGCTGTTTAGCTGTTACCCTGGGCTCCTTTGTGACTTTCAGTTGATCTTGATCTTGCTGGTTCGTATACATACAGGGAAAAACCCAACAATCTTATGACCCCCTTTGGCAACAGTGGGAAGGAAAAACTCCCTTTTAACAGGAAGAAACCTCCGGCAGAACCAGGCTCAGGGAGGTGTGGGGCCATCTGATTGCTCGGTTGAGTCCAAAGTCTCCATCTATTAAAATCGATTAAAATTTGGCATACGTCCACAAGGGTCTTCAAGGTCACCGTAATAATTTCAAAAACTAACAAAAAATTTGATGCTTACAAATTTGGTGTGTTTTGTCAAAATATAGAAAGTACTGTATTATTGTTTCAAATATCATATTTGACCTCTGACCTTTCCTTCAAGGTCAGTAGGTCGATCTGAAGGTCAAAAAGATAATAATGATATTTACTATTTAAAATTATGTCTCTTACTGCCATTGTTTGTATGGCCGACATATAGACTTATAGGGGGTGATATATGAGGATTCCTAGTATCATGACACATTGGACCTCCGATGTCACTTTTTTCTTTCATATTCACCCCAAAATGTGTTACATCTTTAAAGAAAGTATTGTCAAGAGAATGAGAATGAGCTGGCTATGTACTTAGAAATCAACTGTAGAATCATTATCTGATAAGCCGAAGCCGATGTCCATTTATTTATCTATTATTTTTCTTCATTACCTACTCCTACATAATGTTTGTGTAATTAAAGCATTCATCCATCATGCTGTCCTTTTCTAATTTTTAGTGCACTGCAAACATGTTAAAGCACAAAGGAAAGAAAGCACAATACTATTCCCTTAAAAGTAAATGTTGCCCAGAGAGTAAGCTGCCTTGGCAGAGGTTTGTGCTCTCAGGGTTGTATAATTTTGCATCATTTTCCCAAATACACGAATGGCCAAATATTATACTTTTTTAATCATTGTTTTTCTTCTACTTTGAGGTGAAATTCTGCTGATGTTTCAGGTTGAAAATGCAGAAACTTCTCTCTGCGACTTTACTCATATAATGTAGTGCATACAGTGCATTTTTAAGCTTCATGATGAACAGCAGTCATGTGCTGGTATTTGTAAAGCAGCGGGATTCCAGGTCAGCACGTGTGGCAATTGGGATTTTTCTGCATTACAAACAACAAAATGACCTTTCTTAACAAGTAGTGAAGAGCACTGAGCAAACAGGGCCACCTATACAAAAATTAAATAGCCATATCTGCAAAAATGACCACCTCAGCTTCCTTTCTTTACCCTGTCTACCCTTAGGTGTCCTTGGCCCTGGGTGTCCTCATCTTGACTGCAGGTATTGCCACACTGTCGGTCGGCTACTCCACTCCTCCCAAAATCGAGTCGTTCGGAGAGGGAGATCTGTTCTTCGTGGACACGCAGGCCATCAGCTTTAACAAGGGGCTGCATTTCAGCGCCGCAGCCGGGATTGGGCTCTCCTGCCTCGGCTCTGCCCTGGCTGCAATGGGGGTTGTTGTTTGGATCCTCCCCAAGGCCAACTTGAAAGAGAGGCTGTCCCACAGACCAGGGGGAGTGGAAGGGAGAAGAGAGTGTGGGTCAAAGTGGAGGGGCTTTAAGGATGTTAGGGATGTGGTCACTAAGCCACCTGGTTCAGAGGAGGGGAAGGTGCCCTTTACTTTGTCGAAGGTGGAAAATGTGCAGCCCGCTTCTTAAAAAAGATCACGACTGAGCTATAAGGCTTTTGTTCTAGTCCTGGGGCCTTTTTTTTTTTTTTGCATGGTCTTAACTTCTTGTCTTACCTCTGTCAAAGGAAATGTGTTATTTCAACATGCAGATTGTTCAGATGGAGGCTGTTTTGTCACCTCAGTATTACAGTTAGACCCCTGCAGTTTGATTGGATTGGACTGGATTGGATTGACTAGCCTCTCTGTAGTTCTAGGGATGTGATTTTGTTTACAAGCACCAGTCAAGAAAACCCACATATATTATGATTTAGTGAAAAAAACACATAAATAAATACATTAGAGGATGTTAAAAAACTAAAAAAAAACAACTCAGATTTACATTACACATATAAAACCTACATTTGTTGTTTGTTTTTTTAAAGATACATAGCAATGATCTGAAATGGCAAGAAGAGCCAAATCCTCTCCCCTCCCCCGCAGCAAGGAGCGAAGCCTTGCATGAAGCATGAAGAGAGTTTTGAGGGTCTGGACAGACTGGCCTTTTCCCTCCGAGTGGCTCTAATCTTACAAATATGTCATTCAACTCGATGCCAACAGTGTTTTGGGAACATTTAACACTCTTTTCCAACCGTCTTTTGTTATCTGCACCGAGGCTGCCAAACCAACAAATCATTGTTTATTTAGAGCTGATGAATAAAACATTTTCAATCAGCTTCATGATTGGGCTTTTTGCACATGAAATCATTCAGTGTCATTTTGTCGTTCAGAGTGATGCCCAGGTACCTGTAATGGCTCACTATCTAGGTGTAGCTGTGGATTCGATGAAAGTGGGTGCAGAGACAGAAAGATTTCAGACAAAGCTCCTCTTTTGTTTCTGAGTGAGTATATGTCATCGCACAAACTGACAAAATTATCTGAAGCTGGACCATGGTTCACTTCATGGTTTGAAAGAGGCTGATAATCACCAACGATACCAACGCTGGTGTTGTTGCTGGATCGATACTAGAACGATAGGACCGATAATGTGTTTGTGTTGCACAGCACTGCAAAGAACCTCAGTCCAAACGTTAATAGTCATTGCAAAAATAACAAAGTGAATAAAACACACCCATGTGGTGATCCTGTTGAACTGTAGACATGATAAAAGATGGATGTCCGTACCATGACTTCATCAAGCCTCCAGATTAGCACTTTTGGCATCTTGGTGTTTTCAAACTGGATGCGCCCACTGATTGATAGCTCTGACCACGAAACTGTACGCTTACAAGCCATTAGCCAATACTTCATAACATTTTCTGAAACTTAAAATGACCATAATTTACTAAATGAACTTGCTCTTTTCAATATGCCTAAAAAAACAAGTGATTGAACCAGTAAGCTCACAGCTATCACCTCCTTGTAGTGAAAAGACTGCAGGTTCAAGGCCCATCCAGCACTGACTATGTCCATCTTTCGGGTTGTCATCAGGGCTTCAGACAAGGTGTCATCAGACCTCATTTTCAGTAACCCAACATATAGTACATTTGCAGTATTTCAGAAAGCCTGTGTGTTTAATATGAGACTGGATGCTGTCAAAAAATGAAAAGAAGTCATAAGCATGAACATAAGTGTGTCTTCTTGACCACCGACCAGATCCAGAAATGTGGTGTGGCATCTACTGCCTCCATCTTTACTTCTCTTTGTTTAATATGTTGAAAAGCTTTCAGAGAAGATAAGCTGTAGAGGTATTTTTAGGCCCCAAGACTTGAACCATAAGGCACGTAGTTATCGTAAACACCTCGTAGTGCAGCATAGAGACATAGCTGTTGACCGGGTAGACTGTGTTTGTCCACTAGCATTAAGAAAATACACTCAGTTCTTAGAAATGTATGTTTTTATTCCTCCTATTTCATGTTGTTTTTGCCTTGTGTTTTGTATTTTTTTAAATAGCGGTACTGGCTTTCAAAGTACTTAGTGATGCTGGTGATGATGTTGTGTGAACCGCACGTGAATCTTGGCTCTCCGCTCATAAAGAGAATCATTAACAATTATGTACCTGCAGCTACACACATCTACACATACGCTCAGCCTGCTGTGTTGAACACAGTCACACGCACTCTCACTCTCACCCACACACCCACACGCACAGACGCACAGTAATTTGTGCTCCATTGACAGTATCACCTCCCTTCTCCACACTGTAATCTGGCTGCGTAATTGCCTGCAATCTGTGTCTCCAGGCAACAGTTGGGCTTCAAGTGCTCTATTTTGAACTCCGAACAAAGACCCTTTTCTGATTGGTCCCTCACGTCCCCTCTCGTTATTTTTACTCCAATCAGATTTTGTGTTTACAGGCGGACACAGTAGCAGCGAGTGAGTGGTGAAGGGCTGAGGTGAGAGGAATTTGCACTGGCACCTTAGAAGCCCCTGTCTGATTAGGTCCTCAAATTTCAGAAAAATAGACTACAACCTAGAAAAAAAAGTATTTAAAAAAAAAGAGCAACCCCGATGTCCTGATATAATGGGAGTAATTTCACTGAGTGTTTCTATTGCTGTTTCATTGTTTTGTTGTGTTACTGGTTATGGTGAAGATAATGGAGTAAAATGGGGTTTCGTGTCACTGGTGCAAAGAAAATCACCAAAATAAACTTGTGATCTGCAATTTTTAAAGTGTTTGGATCCATTTAATAAATCTGTGCCACAACGACACGTATGCAAAGCTATCTTTAAACTGGAATAATTCATATTTTCTTGTCTCTCTGTTATGTCCGACTGTATTACAGCAGTTAAACCATTTATGCTTAAACCCAATATTCACTTGTTGTATGTGTATGCTTGGAAGCAGGCATAGAGATATGACCTAAGTGGTTTCTATGGAGCTTGTAACGATAGAGGAAATGTGTCCACTGTGTCTCATGTTTACAAGAAGGAGAGTATTGGAGAGGTGGGGCAGAAGCAATCCACAGGATGTACAATCATGATCTGAACAAGAGATTTTGATTCTGTGTGACATACTTGTTTAACCTTACATACGTCAATCAAACCAGTAAGCGTCAAGAATTAGACTGCTGTATGCTGTATGCGGATGTCTTCTGAAGAAGAATCCCACTGGTTTGATGTTCTTTGGCTTGCTCAGGATGTCTTTCCAGTTTTTTCTTCACATTGATTTCGGAAGGAAAGCTCCCTGAATCAGAACAAAGATTTATTTCCTGTTCAGCTCCTTTTTGTTTGTTATGAACTTAAGCTGCTCGGCAGTCGGTGGTCTTGCGCTGACTGCACGTCTCTATTGATGTTCTAATTTTATTATTTCAATGTGGGTGAAAGTGCCTTTTCTTTGGAATGCTCTTTCATAATTGCCACAGACTGTGAAGGGCAAATTAGCGAGACAGTGCATGCTGCTAGGCAACAAATACAACCAAGAGTGCACTCGTGCGTGTTTTTTTAAGCCCCGGTGTAATAAATCATAAAGAAAGGAAAATAAAAACAGTTAGATTAGGTTTGTGAAACCAAAGTCAAGTCTAATAATTAGTCTGGATTCCTATTTTTTAAACTCATAAAATTATGGATCTTTTCTACACACTTTTACTAAGGAGAAGTTTTTTTCTTTTCTTTTTTTAAATGTTGGAACAGCTTATTGTTACTTTTAACCTCCATCCATCCATCCATTCGCTTCCGCTTATCCTTTTCAGGGTCGCGGGGGGCGCTGGAGCCTATCCCAGCTGTCATAGGGCGAGAGGCAGGGTACACCCTGGACAGGTCGCCAGTCCGTCGAAGGGCCAACACACAGGGACAGACAACCATTCGCACTCACATTCATTCGCACATTCACACCTAGTGGCAATTTGGATTAATCAATTAACCTATCCCCTCAAGCTGCATGTCTTTGGACTTTTAACCTATTTTAACTAATTATTTTATTAATTTTTAACAAAGCAAGTATTCTGGTTTTATCCTCTTTTAGGAAATTGTTTTAGTTCTCCAAGTGATAGACCAAGCTGAGCTCCAACAAAGAGCTGAGCATTGCACTGAGAAGCAGCAGCCTGCTTCTCTTTAACACGTCTAACAGCACACTGTCTGTCTGCAACAAACAGATACAGCATAACTTTGTTCACTTTGTCACTTGCCCCTTTGGTTCTGTCAGTAGTGCTGTGCAATACTGCAAATTGTGGTATTAATCCAATAACAAATAAATACAAGGTCACTGTTGCCAATACCAATATTGATACTGGTGCTTTTAACCTGTAAAGGCAAATTATGTAGAGGAGACCAGTGTGTGATGATTTATGAGATGAGTCATCACACATTTTAATGGCCACTAAATCACTTTGATTTTACTTTCCACAATTATTAGTTAGCACAGTAATACACAAATGCTAAAATGCCTAAAAAATAATGAGAAAAAAAGAGTTTTTCATGTATTTAGAAAGTGGATTTTTTTAGAGACCTGGAATGTAAGTGTGCATGTCTCTGAAGCACTTTGGGTCGACTTCGTTGCTTAAATGTTTAAGTGTGCTTTGGGCAATAAACAAAATAGACGTGACAGTCAACACTAAAAGGTTCAGACATTTTTCATAGTCCATGTTTGAGGTCTGTTTGAACTTACAGGATAGAAACAATGTATCATATCACATTAGTATTCATCTAATACCAATACCGGTATTGATACTATTAATATTGATACTCCCACCTCTTGTTAAGCTGATGAATTGGTGATTGTTAGCCACTTCCAAACCATGAGGTGGACATGATGTTTGACATTACAATTATTTAGAATAAACCCCACTAACCTGCTCCTGCAAAGGGTCCATTGCAGTTTTGTCTGATATACACTGCATTGTGTTGCAGCTTTTTAAAATGCATTTTATTTTATTTATTGATTTTTATTGAGGATGCTCAGTACACTGCCTAGGATGGCTTCCTCGCCTATTCTCCATTTCCATATGACGAAATATACTGTTTAAAGAAAACTATATATAAAGACAGATGTAGCATCTGGCTCCAAAAAGTGATATTGGCATGTTTTGTATGGCCAGCAGGCAATGACTCCTCTGGATGCCAAAAAAGAAAAGATGGGAAAAAACAACCCGAGGGCTCAGTTGATCTGTGACCTCAGTAAATGCTTCTATAATTTATGCATCGATAGTTCTACAAAGCAGGTTATACTTAGCCTAGCTTTTGTAAGTCACTACCTTTTGAGCAGGCAGTACTTCCCAGTTTATCATGTATCTAAAATACTACAATGACTACAAGTTGTTAAGTCCAAGATTTCAAGATCTACAGAGAGTCTCATAGTCTAGGTCTGCCAATTACAACCACCTGCCTTTTGACAAGCATCTGCTGTTGTAGTATGCTTGTCTGCCAAACCACTGGTACTTCCATATAAGTCTGAAACCGTTATGTCCATGCACAAAGGAAAATGTTGGAAAAGTAAAATGTGGATGGTGACAAAGTTAACATAATGCAAATGCGTAACTTTTATATCCAGGGTGTCCAAACATTTTTCCAAGAGTAACATATTCATTCATGGAAAATCCCCCAGGGGCCAACAGTCCTTCTTGCCTTTTTTTTTTAAACATAAACATTATGGTGCTGCCACCATGAGATGAAAAGAGAAATTACACTTTTTTAACAGGAGATAATAATACATTTTAAGGTAGTGTATAGGGGCCATATAAAATCTGACCTAGGGCCACGATCAGCCCCTGGGCCGGACTTTGAACATTCCTGTTCTGTATGGTCTGGGCTGCTGGGTGGAATCTGGTGGTTTATAGAGTCACCTAACAAGCAACAGATCCCAGTTCAGTCCAGAGAGGAGACACAAATGCCTCAGGATTTGCTTCATGAAGGGCATCCAGTGTAAAAATCTGTCAGTATCAAACACAGATCGACCTCCTTTGCTGACCCCTTTGTGAGTGCAGCCGAAATGAACGTTTTGTCTCACTAGCTTTAGGTACATGAAGGTGTTCAATGTAAAAGCCTTTGTTATTAATGTGATTACATATAAATCTGTAATTTTAGCTTTTTAATAATAATAATGGATTGGATTTATATAGCGCTTTTCAAGGCACCCAAAGCGCTTTACAATACCACTATTCATTCACTCTCACATTCACACACTGGTGGAGGCAGCTACAGTTGTAGCCACAGCTGCCCTGGTTCAGACTGACAGAAGCGAGGCTGCCATATCGCGCCATCGGCCCCTCTGGCCATCACCAGTAGGCAAGTAGGGTAAAGTGTCTTGCCCAAGGACACAACGACCAGGACAGAGAGCCCGGCAACCTTCCGGTTACAGATGCGATTCCCAACCCCCTGAGCCACGGTCGGACGGTTTTTATTTTGGCAAGTACCAAAAGTTTACATTTCAAAAATGTTGGCATTAATTTGTGGAGTGTTTTCCTGAACAACATGAAACCGAGCTTACAGAGCTCAGAGCTTATTTTCTGAAATAATCCAAACGCCTTTGAGAAAAACCCACCAGTGTTTGGTTGGGGGAACCAGGGCTATGCTAACAAACTGTAGCACTTTATGCACTTCCTACTTTGACTGGTTTTGCTAGGTTCTGCTTCCAGATCTACTGTAAATACTCACACCAGAATAATCAGAGAAAGCTTACCTGCTAATAAAATTCCTACTATATTTACAACATTCAGTGTAACATATTATAATGCTAAAATGTATTAATTAGTATTAAATATGGTTTATAGTTGAGGGGGATGGTGTTGCAAAAAGAAAAGACATAAAAGGCCTTCATGCCCAGATACTTCCTCCAGCTCTTCTGGGGCAATGCAAATGTGTTCCCAAGGCAACAGAGAGACCTAACTTCCAGTGTGTCCAGGGTCTGCCCCGGGGTCTCATCCCAATTGAACCTGGCTCGAGGTGCTAAGGAGGCACACTAGTCAGAGGCAACATAGCTGGTTCCTTTTGATGTTGGCGAGTAGCGGCTCTACTCTAAGCCCCTCCCAGACAGTAAAGCTCTTCACTCTGTGCAAGACACCCTACAGAGGAAGTTCATTTCTGCTACGTGATCCAGTAACATGTGGTGAGTTTTACAGAAAGGCAAGCAGAGCCTATTCTATATGTAAAGAACACGTAACTACATCTACTTCTTGATTTTTTTAACAATATAACAGTGTGTGACATGGCTAACTGTCGATATCTACAGGGGTGATTCAAAGTAATAATGAAAAATGAAGTTGGAGTGTTGGCAAAACAACTTGTAAAACATATCTGATTTATTTAATAGACGTCTTATTGGCGCCTGTCTCCTCTCCGTCGTCATCTGCTAATGTTCTAAAGGCGCGATTAAAAACGTTTTCACACTCTGTCTTCTCTACATCACATATGTTGGCCAAGGCTGTTAGCAAGAAGCTGAAGCTCGTCGACTTGCTAATGCTAGCTGTGTTTCCATACGAAGCTCAGATCATAACTCTCAGAGCAGTGAAAACAGGACCGCTCTCCTATCAGCTTACTGTCAAACAGCCGTGGTTTATCCACAATGCGCATGCGCAAACCAGAAACAAGCTGCTGGCCTCTCAGTTTGCACAGTTCAAGTGATTGTTAACGGGAGGCTGATAGAAGCTTTGTTACAACAAAGAAATAATCAAACAAAGAAAACTTTTCTTGCTTTTTGTGATAAGTTTATATGTTGATAATGATGGTACCCTAGGATCACCAACCATAAAGTAAGTATATAGCAGGGGTCGGCAACCCTGGGCAAGCGTGCCACAGTTGGCACACGAAGGGTTAACTGATGGCACGACCATAGCTGGGCTGGCCATCGGGCATACCGGGCAGTAACATTAGCAAGTGGTGGAGGCCAGCAGGTGGATGAGGGAAAGGTGAAGCAAGAGGAGAGACCCGAGGCGGCCGTCGGTGTTGTGCCAAAAAGTGATCGTTTGCCAAAAACTGATTTCCGGTATTTGCCAAAAACTGATTGCTCGTATTTAAACTGCTATAAGTAACTTGTTGGGCTATAATATGTGAAACATATGTCAAATGCATTCCTCATGGATCACTTAAAGTTATCTTGAGCCACAAACAGCATTCGTGTAACAAGATAGAAGCCGCAATCAGTTTTTGGCAGTGACCTTTATATAACCTTTATTTATGCAGTTAAAAAAAATCTCATTAACGTTAAAAATGTCTTTTGTAAGAGTAAGTTGGCCAAGAGGACAGCAGAAATGGCAGCAAATATTACAATAGTTCTGTAAAAATATTTTAAGTGGGGATAAAGGACCGGATTGGTTATAATGTAAGTACAATAAAACAGAGTTCAATTCAATTTAATTAAATTTTATTTATATAGCGCCAAATCACAACAAAAGTCACCTCAAGGCGCTTCATAGATACAGAGAAAAACCCAACAATCATATGACCCCCTATGAGCAGCACTTTGGCGACAGTGGGAAGGAAAAACTCCCTTTTAACAGGAAGAAACCTCAGGGAGGGGCGGGGCCATCTGCTGCGACCGGTTGGGGTGAGAGAAGGAAGACAGGATAAAAGACATGCTGTGGAAGAGAGACAGAGGTTAATAACAGATATTATTACAGAGTTATAAAGATACTTGAAACACGGATAATTTTTTTAATTGTATATATAACCCCTTTGTAAACCCTGTTCACCAAAGTCTATTTACCAACATACATAAAGATATTACACATAAAAAATACACAGAAACATTGGAAATCACTTTTGGCACAACACCTGTCCGAGCATCAGGTGAACTGAACTTCAGGTAAGAAGTTACGACCTGCAGTCTATCTGGGTCAGATATAAACCAAGTTTAGGTGGAGTTTATTTTCGTTGTGCTGACTTTTTACAGTCAGTTACAATAACTCGTACTGTGTACTAGCTAGCATGACAGAGTTTCAATACAGCTGGGTGGTGCTATGATGTTACTGATAGTGAACTTTATTTTATTCATAAGGTTAGTTAGTAGAGTTGCCAACCGTCCTGTAAAAAGACAGAATCGTCCCGCATTCAGAGAAAATATTACGCGTTTCGTATTGAGCTGAAAAGGAACACAGTTTGTCCCGGACTTCAGCTAGAATGAAAAAAGACGCAAAGCTGGAGCTGCACAGCTGCCTCTTCTTCTCTCATTCTCTCCCCTCTCTCTCCTGTTTCTACTTCAATCATGAAACTGATCAATGATCAGCTGATCGTCTCTGTTGTTTGTTTATCGCCCACTTTGCGCCAGAAAGAGGAAACCAGCCGATGTCGCACTAAACAACAGCAGCACGTTTAAGCTTGATCAGCTGTTGTTAAATTTATTTAATATTAATTTCTAGTATCAGCTGATGTTTGCTGGAGCCACAGCTGTAAAGCTGCTGGTCATGATGTCTGTTTGGATGTGTGGTGAGAGGGAAACATGAAGATGAAACCAGGAGATGTCCTTACTGAATCATCAGAGCTGAACAGGTGATGGAGAAACAGGTTTACCTTTTAGGTGACATGGATGAGTTGAAGGGAAGTTATGAACTGTTTCTGAGAGACAATTAATCCCAGGATCCTTTTCTAAGTAGCTGACAGCTGGTAACTGTGCAGGGGCGGGTCTAGCAAAGTGTTGCCAGGGGGGCAGGTAGGGCATTAACAGGGAAAGGGGGGCACAAAGAAATACTTTCTTATTCTTCTTTTCTTTTTTTTATTAAATAATTATCTGAAGCTTACAACCAAAGTTTTTATTTAAATTAAAAAATATTAAAAAAATAAATGGTCGCGCCACCAGTGCACATCGCAAATCAGCTCGCATAGACACATTAGTTGTGCCTATTCTTAATGACGGTATCTTAGCTAAAAACCCAACTACCAGATTCAACTTTTAATTGGCTAAAAATAACTTAGCCTACTGGTGAGAGGGACGCTGTTGGCTTTCCACATTCCGACACTTCAAAAGCTTCAGGAGCTGTCTGCTCAGCACAGCATCACGGAAATACATGGATACATCCATAGACTTGAGACACAATGCGTTTTTGGGACTTTCAGGTGTTTGGACCAATGTTTTATTTTCTGATCAAACCAGAAATCTTTAATGAGCAGCTCGATTTGTCTCACATTAACTGAGTTAATGCCAGTTAATGCAACATCGAAGCAGCTGGAATCCACAGCTGTGTGTGTTCATGGAGCTGCATTTTCACCTGCTGGACGTCACTATCTGACAAGTTTAACTGTCTTCAGAACATTGCAGAGGCCTTATTGACAGTATTTGGCTCTACATATCTGTGTGAGCAGATTTTCTCTCGCATGAGTGTCCTCAGGTAGCCGTCTGAATGCTGGACACTCGGAGACCTGTGTCTCTGAGTGGGAGACCAGAGATCACATTAACATGTGTGACTCTGTATTAACAAACATGCCATATTGGCCCAGTTTATTTTTCTTATCATTGTTGTGAGGAGACCATAAATAGCATTTGCATTTTCTGTTGTACAGTTCATTTGCTGTTATGGATAAAAAGTCTTTTTTTTGTTTCAAAATAACTGATAACTATTCGCTGATAGCTGCCAACATCTGCGAACAAATATAATCCTATAAAGTGGCTCTATATAGTGTGTAACTGTTAATATAGAGCGTTATTCAATTTATTGCTAATGCAGTGATATGGCACACTGACCTCTGAGGAAATTTCGGATGGCACTCGTCATCAGAAAGGTTGCCTACCCCTGGTATATAGTAAATTTTATCAATTGATTAGTAGAAAGAGTTAGGGAACATACATAAATATATTTATGTCCTATGATCATTACAGTAGGATATTGAAATGAGATTAAAATTTGGTGAAAAAGGCCAAGATTTTCGTGAAATACGCTGGATGTCAAAGTAACATTTTGAGTCACTTATGTCGTCAATGCTTTGCTTAGACATGAAGAACTCAAAATCAAGCTGAACTAGAAGAGGATCGCAACTTTAGTTAAATGCACATTGCAAAAAGTGTTTATATAATCTTATTATAAGATGCTGCATTGAGGTAGCTGTGAGTATGTGCAGGAGTGTGTTTGTTATAGTGAGAGAGAGAGTTGTGTTTATGCCCGTATGAGTACATCGTGTTACTTTGGTGAGATGAATCACAGCTGTGAGTGTGACTCATCTCGTCTCCCAAGTCACACAGCAACATGAAAGACACCTAATGTTCTCTGACCGAGACAGTACACACACAGTGCACATTCATTGTTGGTCACAAGTTGTTCTCATCATCGTGTTTTTTTTTTTATCACATTTGGCTTTTAGTTTAGTTATTGTCTGATGTATGATTTATTTTTTATAATTTTTTTGCATTTTATTGTCGGACTGACACACTCATCATCCGACAATCTGCTCTTGATAAAATATAATATTTTGTTTTGTTTTTTTGTTTTGTTTTGTTTTGGTGGCTCTGTTATAATGGTTACACTGACCACTGCACTACATGCACTACAATACCTCTTGTATTATAAGTTATAACCATAAATGAACTTTTTTTCTTTAAAAAAAAAAAAAAAAAGCAACTACAGGAATGCATATTGTGTGTTATGTTTGAAGAATATCTCCCTTTCTTCCTTTCTTCCTGTGGCAAAATCATTAACACATCATGCCTGCATGTAACATCCGTGCCATCACAGGGACTATTTTCTCCCCCAGTTGTCAACATGCTCCTTACACCTTGAGCTCATGTTTGAGTGGCTGATTTGAGCATGCTAGGTTTATTAGCAAGTGCATGTATGTGCATAATGGGATAGAAAAGTGTGAGCTGCGCCAGCATTTCCTGTGAAGATGGTAGGCTGATACGCTCCACTGGCGGCGGAGCTCGGAGTGTGAGTCACACTGTTGTTACAGAGAGAACCATACAACCGAGGACTGGGTTGCAGGCCCATCCATCCCAGCGCTCGTGTGTGTGCGCTGTATCTCTACTTGTGAGTCTACAGATTTGATATGATAGTGTAGCATCTCATCTGCTATGGAGTACAAAGCTGGAATTTCTTTTGAATAGGGTGTTGGCAGAGCTTGGATCAAAGCAGCTTGCTTGGCATGAGAAGTAAATTTAATAAATTCTAATTTTATATTTCATCATAATTCTCCACAAGTAATAGTAAAAAGAAATTCAGCATAAAAACAAGTAAAGTAACCATTATACAGAATAGTTCTTTTCAAAATCATAAATATTGTATTACCAGATCACAATTATCGGTTCATTAATGTGTCTCATCACTTAGATGATGCAGATGGAGATCGTTTTTGTTACATGCTGCTCGGCAGCACATCTGTAATAACACTGCATATTTTACTAATAGATTTATATTTTAAACCCAGAAAATCAGAAAGCTGTTTCTTTTACACAAATCATTTTAGATATATTTTTAAATGGGTCTAAAACATGTTCAGTGTCGTACACAGAAATAAACACCAGGCTAGTTGCTCTGCAGGCCACTTACAAGCACAGAATAATGCTATTACTCTACATGTGGCATAATAGCACGTGGATGCTATTATGATAGCATCCACGTGCTACAGTAACATATAATATTACCATGCTGATATTTTCAGGTATGGACATTTTAGCACCTTGAATTAGTGTGTTAGAATTCGCCCAGCTTTGCTAATTGTTCCGTTGATTATAGAATAAAACACGCTGAATTTTAAATGTGCTAAACAAAAACTTAAGAAATCCCTAAAGTTGTAACAGTTTGTCCTGGGGCGATGATGAGTGTGTGCATCATGTTGGGTCGGTGTCCTTTTAGAAATTAGTGAGGCACAAAAGTAAACATGGAGCTAGATTTGAAAGGTTTTCTTTAAAGGTCCAGTCAATCATATTTTGAGGATGTTTAAGAGAAAAAAGACTTAATTAGACACAGAATAGTGTGTAATTATTTCTTACAATAAACTGATGGATTCTCATGAAATTCCTATTAATGTATTAAAAATCTACACGAGCAGGCACCAGGTAGTGGAATATGTGGCTAGAGACCAGCCACATGTATAGCACACTAAAGGCAGAGGAGAAGAGAAGTGGTAGGCATTCATGTGTCATCGACAGACATTTAAATTCGTGCTTGCACCTCCAGACTCAAGACGTGAAGCATGATACCTGTTTAATCATTAGAGAAGGGGTTCCCTGCACCAAAGAAATGAAAACGCAAAGGAAAGAGACAGCGCCACCAGCATCTTAATAAAATGTAATCCTCTACCTCCTTACCTCAAAAGCCTGATCTGCTAAACTGAAGTCGGGGTTTTAATACAAAAAACATGCATAAACATGCTCATTATTCCTGATATTGTCACAACTGGACATCAGACTTCATCAGGAAGCCAGTGGGGATTTGGCAAATGGCACTAGAGGCCAACTTCAATCCTATAGCACAAATCACCATCAAGTGTGGGATCTACCAAGGAGATGCTGTGTCCCAACTGCTGTTCTGGATCAGTCTGAACCCACTCAGTGAGATCATTGACAAGACTGTCTATGGAATGGAGCAGGTGAGCGGCTCCAGCAGATCCCAGAACAAATAACTCTGAGAACTCTGTCCAGAAGAGCACAGTCCAAGTCGTAGAGGACACGGGGTTGAAAGACTGCCCTCGGGGGTGAGAGACCATCAGTGCAGTGAATATAGAAAAGCATGGCCTTGCCTCACTATTACCTATACAGCACTGACCTTACAGACAGACTCCAGAAAGATGTGACCAATGTGAAAAACATAGAGCTGAGGGTGGGGAATGGCATTCATGTGAATTTCAGCGGAGGGGGAAAAGACAGCAATGCAGCAGCAGATAGAGTCTCACTTCCACTTTCATTTGTCATTACATGCCCTCAGGCTGAAATTAACATTTGCTTCTAAAAGTACCAAACATGCACAGGGCTCCATTACAAATGAAGCAACAGCAGGCAATCACATTGCCAATGAACCCATCAAAATTTTCGAAATGGTTACGGTTGACCACGCTCGTGTCTCACCCATCAGGACATAAAGAGATGTTATTTCCCTTCGCAACCACAACTCAATCTAAGCATTTGCAGTGGCCACATTCTTATCTGAGCAGCGCAATATACAGCCCATCATCACCATGAAATATTCAGCTGCAGCCCACTGTGTGCTGTATTCCTGCAGGAAGCTGACAGATTGCCCAGTATTATGAAGAAAGTCATGTCAGTCAAATTTTTCTCTTCACTTCATTTCTCTATTTTAGTGAAAGGAAAGTTTTGCTTTCTGGCAATATAGTACAGTGTGTACCAGTTTAGACAGAACTAGCCCTCACATGCACTCTCTGTACTTTCGAGATGTCCTCTTCCACCCCCAATCACTCAACCTCAGCTCAGAGGCTCTGAAGATGCAACGAGGTCTGCCGGGCAGTCCAACACCCCGTTTCATCAGCCAAAAGTCTTCATTACCAGAGGCCGACCTGCGAAAGAAAATCCACAGAGAATATGAGGCAAAGGAAAGAAAACAAAGATGAGTAGAGGTATAGTCTCCAATTAGACACTTAATTTACAAGATTCTGAGTGGAAATTGCAACAATTAAATCACAGAATACTGAATCAGCTCAGAGCAAATGAACCAAAAAGCCAATGCTTAATAAGAAACCTGATAAATTCAATGAAAACAACCAAATTTAGAGAACATTAATGATCATTTGTCACATTGAGAGGTCTTAGGCTAACCCACTGTGGTTATTTCTGAAAGTGACGTTGCTATGGTGCTGAGGTAATTAAGTTTCCTTATTAGAAACGCTTCAGGTAGTATTGAAAAGAAAAGAGAATGAGACCTTCTTATATTTATAAAGTTAACTGATGAATCTGAATAATTGAAGCTCAGTCAATCATTTTCTGAAACACTTCAGTGTTTTCTCTTCAGAAAAACTAAAGAATGTTTTTCTGAACAATTTCAGCTGATCACATGTGCTATTAAAAAAAAGAAGTATTTTTAGGGTAGGCACAATTTGTATGGTTAAAGACCTAATTGTTCATTATTGCAATAATGCCAAAAACACATGAGCTTCTTATATTTTAATTACTCTCATGCAGTGGCGTCGTTAGGCCTATTTTAGGGGTGCTGAAGCCTCCCTAAAATATTCTTAAGCCCCCCTAAATAATTTGGTGGTTTTTTTTTTTTTTTTTTTTTTTTAACTTATTCGATTTTTTTTTTACAGAACTTGCAGACAAATTCAATATAAAGATGCAGGAATATGAGTTTAAAGAAATAATAATATAAACCTGTCGCTATTCACACAAATATGATCATAACTCGGTTGGTCCCTTTCGCTTTACATTGTTAAGGTAGCGTCAGTGCTTCGTTATCCAATCCCTTCCAGTTGTTCACAGGGGACATCCACATGACTGAAAATCCAGTCCTCGTTTTCACTGCTACTTTACACTCCGCTCGTATACACCTGCAGAAACACTAGCGTGCATGTGGCAAACGGCAAGAAATCATGGATATACGCAAGTTTTTCAAGAAAGTAAGTCTTCATCACTGGCTGGTAGTAACAATTAGTTAGCTCCAGCTAACAGCAGAGAGTCCCATGTAAATAATGAACCAGGTGCTCCCCATTTTGTAAATAAAAACCTGGCTAGCGCACTAAGTTAAATTGTTAGCATAATGTTAATTTCTGTCACTCGTTTTAGCTCTGAAAAATCCAGCTGAGCTCATTCAGGTATGGTTATCATCAGTGGAAATAATAATAATCACTCCATCCCCATTAACCTGTAGGAGTCAGGGCAGAGGAGCACAGAGAGGCAGAGGGGAGAGACGTCTGCTGGAGAGGTGAGTCAAAGGATGGAGTCATTTGTGATGGAGACAGTCTGATTAGAATTTTATGGGACTCAATATGGATATGAAATATGAAACATTTCAGTCACGGTACAACATATAAGACCTGTTTAACTTGAGCTTTTATTTAGGAGAGTCAAGGTTAGAAAGTGGAGAGAGCAAAGAGAGATATATATATATAAGTCAAATTAGCCTGACTCACATATTTTTGAGGGTTCTATTTTAATATTACTTCAATTCAAGTAATTTAGTAATATTTTTCAGGGCTTTAAATTGCAACCATTTTAGTCACATGCGTGCTCAAAATATAATGTTTGTAACTTCAAAATATTTGGGAGCAACAAATTACTGTGGAGCGGGAGCAGAAGTCATGATATTAGCAATTTACATTACAATTCAGTATGTTTTAATGTATCTTGAAGGGTGAGGCAGAAGGAGTGGCTGAGGGAGAAAAAGGTCAACAGGCAAGTTCAAGTCAGAGAGAGCAAGGAGAGACAGAGGAGCTGCAGCAAATAGATCGAGAGGCAGAGGAAGATCAAGTTATTACAGAGAGAGGAGAGCAAACAGGCCAAGAGAGGGAAAATGATGAAGCAGCTGCAGCAACTCATTCTACTACAGGGTTTGATTTAGGTGACAAAGACACAGGGCCCAGACAGGTGAAGCTGAAGAGCTATCCACATGATACTTTTGGTACACAGAAGCGAGCATTTAACCACAGCTGGTTTGAAAAGCACAACTGGTTAGAATATTCAGTCAACCAGAATGCAGCTTTCTGCTTCCCATGTAGAGTGTTTGGCAAAAACATCAAACATGATAGTTTAGTCAGTAACGGTTGCAAGAACTGGAAGAAAGCTTTAGTCATCTTTGGCAAGCATGAGATGGCACAAACACATAAGGACAGTGTTGTTACATGGAAAAGCTACCAGGGAACTAGCAAACAGGGAAACGTTGCACAGATGATAGCAACTGCAAATGTGAGTGAGATAGTCGAAAGAAGAGAGTATCTCAGACGAATTGTTGCAGTCACCTCTATGTTAGGGAGACAGGGACTCCCTTTTCGTGGTCATGATGAAGGTGAAGACAGCCCAAACAGAGGGAATTTTCTTGCGTGCATGGAGCTTTTGAAGGAGTTTGATCCTTTTCTTCAAAAACATAATCCCCCATCAAATGCACAGTATATCTCACCAACATCCCAGAATGACATGATTGACTGTTGTGCCCAGGAAGTTACTAGTGTCATTGTATCTGAAATGACAAAGTCTAAAGTCTATTCCATCATGGTGGATGAGGCAAGGGATAAAAAGGCAGAGCATTTAGCTGTTTGTGTCAGGTACGTGTCAGAGGGGGCAGTGAAGGAGCGTTTCCTTGCACTTGCAGAGATAAAATCATTTGATGCCCAGTCCATTGCAAATGAGATTCAGCAGCAGATCCAAAACTATGGTCTTGCAGAGCTTAAGTGTGTAGCACAAACATATGATGGTGCAGCCGTTATGAGTGGCTCCACTGGAGGTGTACAAGCACATTTTAGAAGGCTCCATCCTGAGGCTATCTATGTGCATTGTTATGCTCATCAACTCAACCTGGTTTTGTGCAATACTTGCAAGGCTGTCCCAGAGGCTGTGGAGCTTTTCAGCTTGTTGGAGTGTGTGTATTCTTTCTTCAGCACCTCCCTAGTCAATCATCATAAGTTCATGGAGACTCAGGCAAAGCTTGGATTGACAAAAACTGAGCTTGTGCAACTTTCAAACACTCGCTGGGCATGTCAGTTGCGATCAATCAGTGCAGTTCTTGAGACATTGCCTGCCATTTTGGAGTGCCTATCTGCAATTGGATCCCCCATAGCTGTTGGTCTCAGAGCAAAGCTCTACAAGTTCTCAGCAGTCTATGCACTACTGATGTTTCAGTCGATTCTGTCTGTAACCGAAGGACTCCACAAATTCCTGCAGAAAGAGACTTTAGACCTGGCAGAAGCTTTTATCTGCAAACAAGCTGTGTGTGACACACTTAAGGGCAAACACTCAGATGCATTTGCTACAGAGCTGTATGAGAAAACCAAGGCCCTGTGTAACACCCACAGTATCCCTGAACCAGGTGCCAAGACAAGGCACAAACAGAGGAAAATGGAGGATTTTGTCCTGGAGGCAACTGTGGGTTCACGCACTGAATTGAACAACTCAGACACATTGAAAAGAGAGTTACTTTTCCCTTGTGTGGATCGGATGGTTGGCGAGCTTGATCAAAGATTTTGCAGTGTAGATGCAGGGCTGCTAAAAGGCGTCCAGGCATGCAGTCCTAAATCTGAGAACTTCTTGAGTGAACCACACTTGAATGAACTTGCAAAGCACTACAGACTTGACCTGAAAAAAGAGGAGGTTCTGGTGGCCAGAAACTTTCTTACCCGGAAAACAGAGGCTGGATGTCCACCCAAAAATATGTTGTCTGTGTACAACCTCCTTGATTCAGACATGTTTCCCTCTCTGAAGGCAACCATCCAAGTTGCCCTAACAGTGCCTGTCAGCAGCTGCTCGTGCGAACGGTCCTTTAGTGCACTGCGTCGGCTGCACTCCTGGCTGCGTCAAACAATGGGTCAGAAAATACTTCACAGTCTTGCAGTCATGTCTATTGAAAAAGACACGCTTCAGCATCTGAGTCACAACAGAGTGATTGACCGATTTGCCACTCTTAAAAACAGACGTCATTCTTTGATGCTTCCACCCACCAAGTAACTGGTGATTGCAGCCAGAAAAATGTACTTTTTTATTTTCAGTTTTTTTCTTGTTATTGATGCAGCAAACACATTTCCTCTGTTTTTTTGTTGTACTGTATTATAAAGCAGACTGAAATAAAACAATAGATCTATTGGTGGCCTAGGATGTTTAATCTGTCCAAAAAAGTAGGAAAACAATTTCTCAGTCTTTGTTTTCTGTTTGTGAAATTTTGTGCTCATTCACTACGTTCGTTCATGTCGTGTGCATCTCTTGGGGGCTAAGCCCCCCCTGTCCTTAAAACCTAGTGACACCCCTGCTCTCATGTTTGGCTAATGTTGCTTTAGTCTTACATCACAGCCCTCTGAACACTCTGAAACAACTTTGAGTGCTGGCAGGAGGTCAACAGGAGCTTCTACTGGAAGAGAACTAAACTTTGAACTACAAAGTTATATCAAGACTAGTTTTCAGTTGAAGCAGCGGGGATGTGAAATTCCAAACCAGTCAACCAGGAATTCTTTGCTGCTGAGTTTAGACACTTTGAAAGAGTTTGAAAACATGGCTTGAGGCTACTATTGTAACTGTTGTGCAAGTAGGCGCTAACTCAAACTTCAGTTCACACTTAGGTTTATAGTTCACACTTTAATTCTGAACAAAGTTTGCAGTCCTCAGAATGACTACACTAGAACATCCTGACCACCTGCACACAGAGCCTTTAAGCCCTGTATGGTGGAAGGTGGGGCCTCCATGGATCCATCTTTTTTGTTCAGCACATCCTACAGTTGCTCGATTGGGTTAAAAGATAGAGGGAAAAAATGAAAATAGCAAACAAATCAGTGCATTTCATTTTTTGGATCAGGATTAGTTGCCCCCTGCTGAAAGAATGTAGGCTTAATGGTCTTTAATTTGACATGAAGTCATGTTCCACTTCGATCAATACTCTGCTGGTCGAAGCCTGCCCTCAGCTCCGGCCTTGAGCAGTACTAGTATTCTATTCAGATCAGTTCAGTTTTATTTATACAGCAGCAAATCACAGCAACGGGTCCTTTAAGGTGCTTTATATTGTATTAATAAATACACAGAAAACCCAACAATCATATGACCCCCTATGAGCAAGCACTTTGGCAACAGTGGGAAGAAAAAACTTCCTTTTAAGAGGAAGAAACCTCCAACAGAACCAGGCTGGAGGACTCTAGTACACAAGTAGTACAGAAAACGACTCTGAGGACCATGTAAGGGTTAAGAGTTTGCTGTGTTTGTTCACAGATTTTCTGTAGAGCTTAAGGTTTCACGCCTGGTAATAAGAATCCCCGAAACAGACAATTTATGCAAAAGTAACAGTTTACACAGACACGAGGTGTTTACTACTTTCATTTTAACAGAACTCATAAGACCGCAGAGGCACCGGAACAGAAACAAATACGTACAAATCCAAAGCTTGTGGTCTTAAAAACACCCAAACGTCACATGAAATCTTATATTTATAATGTTGTAATATTAATACACCTGCACGCCCACTTTGATTGGAGCAACTACTCACTGCTTCCCTGGTGGCTGCTGCAAGTCCTTCATGCAAAAGCAGGAAACAACTGAGTGAAGAACGAGGACTGCAGAGCAGACAAGCTGAGGGGAGCAAAAAAAAAAAAAAATTAAAGCACTTCATCACAGGATAACTTCAGGAATACATTAAACATTAGATATTGGTGATATATAACTCTGTTAGGTGATTTTGGGCTGGATCTTAATTTCAGTTTTACTAACTTGCGAGAAAGAAAGAAAAAAAAGTCTATCTTTCTTGCCCAACAATTTCATTTACCGTGTTGATCCACCTTGGTTAAGTATTTATGAGGGGAGGGTGACAATAAGGTGGCTAAATTCAAAGCTGCAGGTGTGCAAAGGCGGATCTTAATAAAGAGGTAAGTAGCATGTTGAATTATTATACTAGCTTAAGAATAATGTGCTGTGAAATAAGTGGGAATGTGTGGTGCACGCTGTCATAACAGCGCATCTCAATGAGAATTAAATCTGAGTTTAAATGTAAATGTGTATGTTTAAAGGAGGGGGCAGCATATGAGATTACCCGACTTAGTGAGGCAACTGTCATAGCTGATAAGAGTGATGAATGGCAAATAAGGATTTTTGTGTTTAGAAGGTATCGTGGTTGGACAGTGTTTTCTTAAAGATTATCTCTTTTTTCCCTTCCCTACAATGTCAATTTAAAGGCAATTGACAGGAGAGTCCAAACACGTCGCTCGAGCTAATCAAAAGTTTGCATTGTGAAAAAATGACCCCCCCCCCCACACACACACACACAGAGCCGCCTTTGTCTGAAACCCATCAGGAGATTTGGCACAGTCAAACACCTCTGCGTATTTGCAGTCACCACTGGTTTGTTGAGCATTAAAAATGTTAATTGGAATTTTGAAAAAAAAAAAGGAAAGAAAGAAATAAATATATCGCATTGCCATCCCACCTCCTCCAGTCACAGGCTGTCAAAATGCAATATTCCAAATTAGATTGTATTTGGATAATCTTTTGAACTGTAATAGGTTTCCAGCCTGCAGGCATATTACTATTGGCACATCATTATTAAACAAAAGTGACACCGAACCATCACTTTGCAGGCGGCGCCAGATAAACGCTCGACACCATGCAAATAATATTAGTTCTGCTTCCAGAGTCACTGGCTTATCTCTGGGATGCTATATTGGGTTCATATCCCTGTCGGCTGGCGAGGGCCTTCTGACGGAAGTGTCTAAATTTATGAGTAGCCCGTATGTGTGAGGTGCATGTATGAATAGGCTGCTGTGTGCGTGCGTGCCCGTTTGTGTAACGTGTGTATCCCACACTAAGGCTTTTATATGTAAATACTCTGTGTGTGTGTGTGTGTGTGTGTGTGTGTGTGTGTGTGTGTGTGTGTGTGTGTGTGTGTGTGTGTGTGTGTGTGTGTGTGCAGCTCCATTCATATGTAAATAGGCAGTGTATGCATGCCTGTATGTGCAGCGGCGACCCATATCATGGCGTAATGAGATCCGCCACTGTTGGTTACCCTCAGACAGTGGTAATTATGGCTGCAGTGAAAAGGAGTGATGCTGAAGGCAGGATGGTCGCTTACACACTAACAGATTGAACCACACACAGGGCCTCTGTTCACACACTGACAGCCCGGCTCCAGGCAAAATGACGACCCGTCCCGTTTGGCACCGGGATGGCAATATGACTCGGTTAACCACGTATGATAAATTAGACGTGCGTCCGCTTTCTAATCAGCTTTCCAAAACCTCCATACCTGGTCGAATATTCAATTCCAGCGAGACAGAGGACATTCGCAGACATGTCGTGTCAGTAAAGCGTGGATAAGAGGAGACAGCGTGACGCAAAGAGCTGCCAATAAAAGACAAACAAGCAATACAAAAAAGAGAAAAGGCATTTGTCTTTCATCTGAACTCGTTCAGTTTGAAAGTGCGTCCAGGAACGCCAAATTGAACATTACACCTTTCTAACGGCGAGTGAAGTGCTCTATAGGTTTGGTGAAATGGGCCAAAAAAAGCGCATTCTTTGTTGTAATGGGTGAAAACCTGGTTTGTAAAACAATGAACGGAGCATTCCACAAAAAACATCATCGTTTCCATGGAGCTATTATACTCTACAATAAAATGTTAAAAATAATAACAGCAAGAGAGCGCAAACCTGCTCCGAGCAGCTCTCTGGGCAGCATTTACTTTTAAGGGAACAGCATTATATTTTGAATATATTCATGTTGGTTTCTTTCACATCATGACGGACGTTTACTTTGATTACACAAACATTATGTAGAAGTACGTCGTGGACAATATGTGTAGATTTCTAAACAAATGGCCGTGAATAACTTGAGCTTATTATTTAATATCATACTGGAGGAAATTTCTGACTGACTGAGCAGCTCATTCTCTTTCCCTTGACAGTACTTTGTTAAAAGATGAAACACGTTTTGGGGTCAACTTGAAAGAAAGGCGGATTTGAAAAGTGAGGTCAGAGGTCAAATGTGACACGATATTTGCAAACTATAATGCAGCATTTAGAATCCCCATATACCAGAATCATTTCCTAAATGCTGCAGATATAAACAAAGGCAACATAAATGTAAGCATAATTTTAAAGTAAAAGACATTTTATGAAATTTGACCTTATTTGACCTTAATAATGCGATATTTAGAATCCCCTTATATCTATATGTTGTCAATACAAACAAGACAATACAAATTGATATCATTGCGTTGGTGTTGTTCTTGGATCACCAAGAATGTTGGTTCAGGTTCAACACTGCAAGTGACCAACCACAATATAGTGATGTCATAGTTTCGTGACATGGAAGCACCATCACACCCTGGTCGACTGCAATGGTGATCATGGAAAAATATTACTATGTTGATCCAAAAACAACAACAAAACAAGGATATCAGGTAGACCATCACCACATATAGTTTCATGCTTTCCATTTTAGAATTTGACTGGTTTGGGAACACTTTAGAATTAGATAGTTCAGATGGGAATTAACTTGGGTGGTGACTATCGTTTTTAAAGGCAATTTACAGGCTATATATTTCCCCTATGCTATATACTACTGCCAACAATCATCAACACACTGTTCAGATTTATGATTTGTCCAGCTTCTAAAAAAAAAGAACTCCAGTAAAAACCTAATTCTTAACTAAAGGTTTATTTAATTCAGGATAGCATTAATGCAGGCAAGCTAGAAAGCCAAGCTCAGCAGCAATTCTTGCAGATCAGCTGATCTTTATACCAGATCACATCAGCTCATGCACATGGCTCAGCTGATGTCCTTTCACACATTCAATTGGTAAATGTCATATAGGGTATGCCATTTAAGCTGCTTTAGCATGCTTGCAGTTGCTGCACATCTGCAAACTGCTGACTTAAAGTCTGATCAACTGTTGTTGATGCCTGCTTTGCTCTGCTCTGTCTTGGGTGTTTTCATGGTGGGCTCCCTGCTTCTTTCCTGCATGCACATGGAAGGAGCAGGCAGTCCCACATGGAATCATGCTGCTAGATATAAACTACATCTTCTTTTGACCACAGTGGGCCTGACTGAAAGAGCTTTTTTTCTAGTTCTCACAACAGCATTATGCTGTAAAAACTTTCAGCAAAAACTCCATAACTCACTTTGTAACATAAAACTATCAATCACTGGTCTTTTCACAAAGAAAGATCTTGCTGTTCTACAAATATAGATGCACATCCATCCAGTGTCATAAAAACCACAGGAAAGGTTTCTGTGTTGTGCTGTAACACTGCAAAGGAAATCCAAAACAAAAGATATATAGATATATATATATATATATATAATATATATATATATATATATATATATATATATAGATATATATATATATATATAATATATATATATATATATATTATATATATATATATATATATTAAAAAGTTGTTAAAACTTAACTAACAAACAGCACAAAAAGGAGTTAAAAGAGCATGAACAGCTCTAACAGACATTACATACTGCAACCTCCTTTAGGTAAAGGAGTACACATGTAGTATATGGGTATATTTTACACAGCCAGCATTCTTCTCCTAACCGCACAGACGTGATAGAGCAGATGTTGAATATTGCTGATGCTCAGATCTGTTAATGACTGCAGCTGTGGCCATTCAAAATGCATATGCCCCTGGTCTTTGTGTGGGAGAGGCAGAGATGGGGGGGGTCTTTCCCTGACGCCATGGTTAAAAGTAAATTTGCCTTTCTATTATAACTGTTTATGCTGTGCAGATAAAATCCCAGTTAAAGCAAAATGATTATTTACTGGATACATTTTTAATAATGAAATCAACAATTGGAGATTAAATGTGATGGGTCATCAAAGCTTATAGGAAATAAACCTGAAAACACTTTTCAGTGCAGTCAGCAGTAATGGAAAGAACTCATGATTGATGGTAACACTATAGAGAAAAAGGCGTGCTTCTCAAACAGCCTCACTCAAAGCTCCACAATGTCCCATCTTCCATTTGTAACATTTGTCATCACTGTAAATGTCCTTGTCCTACTCTTTCTCCTCCATAGAGCCCCGGCTCCGTGCTCCGATGCTGCTGACAGGCTGTTCTACCTGATAGGTGCTACATCCTGTTTACACATTGACAATCACGCTAGGCGAGCCCTGATTTATTCTCTTGGTACTTGCCTTGAACCTTTCAGCCACAGTCTCGCTCTCGTTGCATCTCTCCATCTCGTAATGCTTGTGTTTTGTCCCCGCTTGTCTAAATGCCTAATGGGCTCCATACAGACATGCGGTGTCTTTTATGGCGAGGGTCCCTCGATCAAGTGCACGTTTCCATGGCTTATATATGCAACAAAGAGGGGGAAACATAAAGGATGTGGCAATATTCTATGGATGCAACCCATCGGCCATCAATATGTAGCACTCAGAGTAGCACAGGCACATTATCCATTTTCTACAGCTTTTTACTTCCACACTTCTTTAAATGGCAGATATATAAAAGGCTTTTTTCCCTCCAAATTGCAAAAGCTTGTCAATACAGCTAGCTTAGCGGTCTGGAATTGAAAATAGATCTAATCACTGTAATGTAATGTAAACCGAAAATGAAAAAGCAACGCAAAGTTCTTTAAAAAGCAGCACTGCCTGTGGTGCTCGCTTCTTGGCATGATGTGAATGTAACAGAATCACTGTGACTCAAACAGCAGGGTGCCTGTTCCTTTTTCTAAGAAATACATTTTATTCTTTTTTTAGCAGTTTGCTTCTGACATTTGACGTGTTAAAAACACACACACACACACACACTCTCACACACCTTTGGATATAACATAGAGGATGGATGTTCAAAAGTGAGAAATTTGGACCATGAAAACATGAAAAGTGACTCAGAAGAATTTGCTGCATGCATCACTACTTCAACACCTACATCACTTTGTTTTTTTGGGAGCAGCCACTGCATGAAGCCCTCACGAGGCAGAAGAGGAGAGTACGAACTGTGGATGCCAAACAGGCCAAACGAGGAGAGGAGTGTTAAACCTCCACAGGCAGCCCACAGATATCGTGCCGCTCCTTACACCCAACCGGCGTGAGTGGATCGAACTGGCAGCCAATCAAATAAAGCTGCAATGCTGCCTACTTTTATTAAATCCACAGTGCACCATTGACAAAACAATAGATAAAGAGAAATATGACACAAGGAGCGGAGGCATCCCAGCTCTGCAGCAGGCATAAGGTGTTTACACTGGAGATGCTGATTCACTATTTTCAATCAGCAGTAACTATCGAGTGATAGTTTTATTACATTCATAGTCCCCAGAAGACACTGTGCGCTCTATATTGTACAAGTAATTGTTTGATATCTTCTATGTATTTCAACAGCTGCTGTCTGTCTCAGAAGACACTCCCAATTAGCTTGCAGTGTATGCTTTACTTAAGGGAAACCTATGCAAAGAGGTTTCTCCATATTATTAAGCACACCCACTTCTTGTGCAATAGAGAGAGAAAGATCTTCAGAAGATGAAAAGCGTGGAAAAGATCAGTGTCTCACAAGAGGCATGAAAGCTGAAGAGAAGATAACGGGGCCGTGAAAACATTTGCGAGATAAATTTGGTGAGATAAAGGCTAATTAAGGAAAATCAACAGATGATAGTCCTGTGCACAGATGTGAGTTCATTTATCATCCCGGGTGCCAAGATAAAGCAGGAATAATGCAGCTTCACGAGGTTCACTCATTACACAAATGTTGCACCATGAGACTGGTTCGCTCACAGATTTGTAACCATGTATGACTTTTAATAAATGAAAGCCACCTTGGATTTCTGTTGAACGCCTCTGTCTCTGACCTACTAAAGAAAGTTTCCATCAAGCAAATTAATCGACAGCTTTAAGAAAAGAAGAGAAAAGAAAAGCAGCAACTTGTTGTTTGAGACTGCTGGTCTCAATCTCAACAACCTCTTCATGCACAATCCTCTAAAGCCTGGTAGCCACTGCTAACCAAAGCTTACAAAGATGTTTTCAGTATTGTGATGCTGTGCTTGGTGTTCCAGGTGAATGGACTTTGACTTGGTAAGTGAGCATAGACTGTATATGTATGCAGCCAACCTCATACATGCTATTTTGACTCCTAATTTTAAAGCCTTAATGCTAATCTCACAATGTTGGCTTTTTAAAGCTGTAATTGGAAGAAGAGGGTGACGTGCTATCAGCTAATAATGCTAACAAGTTTGGTCATGCACTAGCATTCATTTACAGGCATAAACTTGCTCATTTGTGCTAATTAGCAGGTGTGATCACCAAAACTTGAGCACAGACTTCACAAACATGGGCTGTAAGTCACAATATTTGTCAGGTACATTCACAGAGATGCTCTAAAAGATACCAACGACTTATTCCTAGTGTTGAGAATCTTGAGCAGTGGGAAAGCTGAGCAGATGGTGAGGCTACTGTCACCTGTGTCATTAAACAAATAAACTTTAGTTTTTGGAACAAAGACAGAATAAAACATGGATGCAACCTCAGGGATGGAAACATGAAGCCAATCCAGAAGTACCTGGAATCTGCATTCTATGTGAAGGTCACCAGATGGCGATAGTTACAGTTAACTTCTATTAGTCCAGTAGAAGGAAGATGGCTTCCGTTTTGACCTCTTTAAACACCTTCCAGGTGAGGTTTTGTGCTCATTTTACGTCATAGTGATTAAAAAACTTGAGTCTGTTTTGTAAATCTTGGTTATGCCATATTTCAGAATAGAAGATTATCTGTGGTATGAAACCACAAGGTCTTGAATAATCAGGCCTCATCATATCTTAATGACCTTAAAGTACCATATCGCCCCAATACAGCATTCAGCTCTCAGACTGCAGGCTGACGTATGGCTCCAAAGGAATTTAAAAGCAGAACAAGAAGCAGAGTCTTCAGGTTTCAGGTCCCTCTTTTAGAACCAGCTTCCAGTTTGGATTCAGGAGACAGACACTACCTCTACTTTTAAGATTAGGCTCAAAACTTTTCTTTGTGATCAGGTGAGCCTGAATCTTCCCTTAGTTACGCTGCAGGTGAGGGATCCTGGGAGATTCCAATGATGGATTGAGTATTTCCTCTTCTTCACGCTCTTTTTCACTCTCTGCATTTAATTAATTAATAATTATTATTAATCTCTGGCTCTCTTCCACAGGATGTTTTTGTCCTGTCTTCCTCCCCACTCCTCCCAACTGGTCGTGGCAGATGGACTGAGCCTGGTTCTGCTGGAGGTTTCTTCCTGTTTAAAGGGAGTTTTTCCTTCCGACTGTCGCCAAATTGTTTGGTCATAGGGGCTTGCATTATTGTTATTGGGGTTTTCTCAGTTTGCTTTTTATTATTGTAGCATCTTTACTTTACAACATAAAGCACATTGAGGCAACTACTGTCACAGTAATTGCCTCAATATGTTGCCTTTTTTTTCTGCAGTTAAGGCTTCAAAATACTCTACCAGTCAAAAGTCTGGACACACCTTTTCATTTAATGGCTTTTCTTTATTTTCATGACTATTTACATTGTAGACGCTCACTGAAGGCATCAAAACTATGAATGAACACATATGGAATTATTTTGTAAACAAAGTGTGAAATAACTCAAAACATGTTTAATATTTTAGATTCCTCAAAATAGCCCCTTCGCTTTGATTACTGCTTTGCACACTCTTGACGTTCTCTCCATGAGCTTCATGAGGGAGTCATCTGAAATGGTTTTCTTGAAGGATTTCCCAGAGATGCTGAGCACTTGTTGGCCCCTTTGCCATCACTCTGTGCTCCATCTCATTCCAAACCATCTCGACTGGGTTTAGGTCAGGTGACTGTGGAGGCCATCTGGTGCAGCACTCCATCACTCTCCTTCTTGGTTAAATAGACCTTACTCAGCCTGGAGGTGTGTTTGGGATCATTCTCCTGTTGAAAGATAAGTGGTGGTCCAACTCAGCGCAAACTGGATGGGATGGCATGGATGCTGTGGTAGCCATGCTGCTTCAGTGAGCCTTCAATTTTGAATAAATCCCACAACACTGTCAGCAGCAAAGCACCCCCACACCATCACACCTCCTCCTCCATGTTTCATGGTGGGAACCTTTCATGTAGAGACCATCCATTCACCTTTTCTGCATCGCACAAAGACACTGCAGTTGGAACCAAAGATCTCAAAGTTGGACTCATCAGACCAAAACACAGATTTCCACTGGTCTAATGTGTTTCTTGACTCAAACAAACTCTTCTGCTTCTTTTCCTTAGTCGTGGTTTCTTAGCAGCTATTTGACCATAAAGGCCTGATTTGCACAGTCTCCTCTGAACAGTTGACATACAGACTACATCTTGAAGGCCAAGGGTTTGCAACACATATTTATATTTATTTATGAAGTTAGTTATTCATACAATAGACGTCAAGCACTCATATAAAATGAAGTGTAGGAACAGAGATATTAATAGATAAATAAAGATAAATATATAGCTAATATAAAGATATAGGTATAAATATAAACATAAATATAAAAGGAGACAACTATATGTCATGGCATATAAAAGTAACAGAGTGCAGCGAGGTGTGTTTAATCCTGTTCTGCATGTGTGGATCTGACCCAAGTGGATTAATTCCATCAGACAGTGAGGTTGAAGAAATCTGTTGCTGAATCTGCTCTTCAGATTGTCGAGTGTGTTACGGAGGGGGTGGGAATCGTGAGTCATTGCCCATGAACATTTGATAGTTGATGTCTTCAGTAAAAATAGTAGTAAAAATAAAGAAAAACCATTAAATGAGAAGGTGCATCCAAAAATTTGTGTTGTAGGTCTTCAGAAACCAGTGGGCGAGGCCCATCTTTTATACTGCCCCAAATGGTCATTAGATGAACTGCAGTTATTGACTCTTCTTGCACTGGCTTCAATTTTCAGCCCTTGAGGTTTCCACTTAGTGTACCTTGCTCTACCAAGGTCAGGTGGAGAGGCAGAGTGGGGATGTGTGCAGAAATAATGGGGACCAAGATGGTCAGTCCCTTTAGGATCCTCAAGGGTCTCAAAATGACCTCTACGAGGTATGTGGAGTTCTTAACTGACCATTTCCTGAGAAATGAGCCATGTGGAAGGAAATCATTTCCATTCCGGGCAAAGCACCATCCCATGTTACACAGAAAGCCACTGACTCATAGGTTGCTATGGGAATAAAAAGAAAAAAAATGTCATGGTGTGGCTGCCACTATACTCTGACCTTAAACCTATGAGAACCCGTGGAGACTCCCTAAAACAGAAACTATGAGGGTGGGCAGCAGTAGACCTCAAAACAGCAGGTCTGGGAGGCAGTACTGACAACTGTACATGAACCAAAACTTCCCGGGATGTTAGGAGGTGAGACAGACATTCAGAAACAATTAAGAGGAACTAGTCTTGCTAAAAAAAAATATAATCCTTTCATCTCAGTTTTTAACAACTTAGATATATTTAAAAATGAGTCAACACTATAATGCTTTTTTCCCTGACAGGCCATTGTGTTTCTTTCTGTCGCTGCCAGCTAAGGCTACGGACTGAACTCTGTGCGAACAATTGAAAATGGGCAAACAATTGTGTAATTACTTGTGACATACTCTATGTTTACTTTGTATACTTACGACTTCTTTCTTGAGCAGAGGAGCCAAACTGTAAGCTGGTGACGCCTCGGCAGAAAGAAAATTTCACTGGTGATGATTTCATTTATTATTTTTGTCAGTGAACTCCGTGGGCAGATAAGCATGATGAAACCAGCACACGAAGCTGAGTGGCAGAAGCAGCTGACATGTTTGCTCAGATGTGTCACTGCCCCAAAAAACACATTTCACTTTAGCAGTGAATAGTTAAGCAGAATGAGGTCACAACTAAACCCAGCTGAAATGCAGGGTATTTAAATAATGCCAACTGAAGAGGAGCTCAACAGTGAAATCAAAGCCAACACGTAGCTACAAATGCAGCTTCGATTATGAGAGTGGGAAAGACTGACTGACAGCAACAGAGATTATGCTACTTCTACTTGGACCTTAAGACAGAGATAACTATTTTTCAATGGCCCTCAGATGTGGCACATCAGTGGTTCCAAACAATTCTGTTTGATGCACCCCCACAGCTCATCAAGTATTTATCGAGTACATTTAGCATGTACTCAATCCTTTTAGCTGCCATTTCGAGTAAGAGACTTTAGTTCAACTGGATTTGTCCAATTGTTTTTGCGCAATGAAAAAGTATTCAAGTGCCTCCTGATTCTTTTTTTCCCTCCAAACTACATTTTCAAGGGTCTACTGTCCAAAAATCCAGAGAAAGACAGAAAATCTATGAAGTACTTTGAACCTCAGCCAACCTTTCCCTTCATTTCGATTAATTCAGTTTCATTTATATAGCTCGAAATCACAACGACCGTTGCCTCGAGGTGCTTTATATTGTAAGTAGTGCTGTCAGCGTTAATCTCGTTAAAATGACGTTAACACCACAACCGCATTAACGTGGCAAATCTCCGTTAGCGAGTTGGCACGGATCGCCCTGTGCGTGGGGCTGCACGGCGCTAGCACATTAACCAGCTAAACGTGCTAACGCGTTGACAATATCAGAGAAATCACTTGGCGACAGTGGGAAGGACAAACTCCTTTTTAACAGGAAAAAAAAAAAACTCCTGCAGAACCAGGCTGATCGCACAGCACGGCTGTCCTTTATATCTGTGTAATGTTAGCAAAGCTGGTGATGCTGAAAAACTCATTACTCCATGAAAGCCTGCTCTTGAGAGCACTAACAGGGAGTTTCTCCCATATTAGCTTCTCTTCACTGTCTTCTTTTGAAATCCAGAATTACATTTAAAATCTTTATATACCTTCCTCTCGTGTACAAATGCTGAGTGATTAGACTCCATCTCATCTAACAGCCACTTTAACCTGGACCAAAAAAGAACCCCTATGTTAAGAGGGCCAACTCAGTACAAAGCAGGTTTTTAGCTTGATACCAAAAAAATATATGTTTCCGCCTTCATAGGCAATGTATAGCGGGTGATTTTTTCCCTCTCCCTAATTAACTCACTCATTTGAATGTTGTTAAAGCTTAGAAATTGGGTCATGATCGCATTCAATGCCAGGTGTGCCATTTCCTAAGCTTGACATCTGCTAAACCTGTGTTTGAAATGTTGATGGCTTTTAGTATCTAAGAAATATGATGTATATTATGTGTTATTGGCTGAAAGTGCAGTAATTCATTACTCTTATTTAGCAGGTGTCCATGTCTGCACATTGGCCCTGTAAAAGCCCTAACCAAGCTTGCTAGCATTAGACCATAGCTTAGAACATAGGTGTCAAACTCTGGCCCGCAGCCTAATTACATTTGGCCTGCGAAGCCATACCAAATTATCATTAGAGCTGGCCTACCGGTATTATACAGCTAATATATATATTGTTTAGTATTAAGCTTTGCTTGTTCCATGTTCAGTTTTTCAGCAAAACTTGTTTGAGTCCATAAGAAGAGATTCATTCTTAAATCTGGAGGAAGATCTTTTTTTCAATAAATATTAACGTTAGCCCGCGACCTTGTTCCAGTTTTAAATTTTGGCCCACTGTGTATTTGAGTTTGACACCCCTGGCTTAGAACTACTGACAATCATCACTTCTGCCTTTAAAAAAAAGAAAAACAAACAAACAAACAAAACAAAAAATGCTAACACTGATGTTTAAAAATTAACATGCAATTTTACATCTGTACAGGCTATGTCCTGAAGCATTTCCCAGCTTTCACATTGGCCTGGGACCTCTGATCGTGCAATGAGCAACTGTCTTTCCCCTCTTTCCCTAACCATGTATTTATACACTATTGGACGTCATTAACTTTGTGTTTCCTCTCTATAATTTGCCTTTTGCTCCATTTGTTATCTCTGTATACTTTTTTTCCTTCTTCTCTTTTCCCATTCTCCCATCCAGTGGTGGCACTGGGCTGCCCTCGTTGCACTTGGTTTGCCAAAAGGGAGATTTTCCTCCCCACCCACACAGTTTATTCTCACAGATGATTGTTGGAACAGTGGGTTTCTGTCTCTATTTTGAGATAACCATTTCTATGACTCGTATAAAATAACTGGATTTAAGAATGAATGCAGGAAGTCACAAAAATCTAACCTCTTTTCAAATATTTGCAGTCACAACTCCACTGTGTGAAAGACACTGGAGGCTAACAAACCATTAAGGGCAAAAGTTACAGTTTTACTATTTTTATGTCCTCTGAGAGGCACAGAACACACATGTAAGGTAAAAAAAAAAAAATCTGTTAAATGTAAAGAAAAAATCCAAATCATATATATCAGGCATCGGGGTCCTGTTATATTCCACAAAAAGCAGCAGCACAATGTTGTGGGGATGCTTTCCCGCTCCAGGGTTCAGGCAATAATTGAAGGAATCCCACTCTCTAACAGAGAGGTCTGGAGAGGAAAGCATCAGTATGTCAACTGAAGCTCAAGTGCCACTGCAGCATGACAGTCATTCTCAAGCATATGAGTGAGTCCACCTGTGAACGGAATGAAAAATAAAAATGGAAACTGGCAGAGAATAAAAATAAAATATTCAAAGTCTGGACCAGAACCCTGTTAAGATGCTGGGGAAGTGCCTGAGAAGAGGAGTTCACCCTCTGATGAGGCTGCAGTAAAGAACTTCTGAAAGAAGAATTGGATAAAATTTCATCACAGCGACGTCTGAACCACATCAAGATATTGGACGTGGCACTGTTTGCAGATGTTTTCAGAGGTGTGGGTAGCACAGCCAGGTTTGATTGATGATTCTCGTATTGGATAACCGCGTAGCTTCTTTAAATGCAAATACGATTTAAAATTTGTATTTTGTATTCGCTCAGGTTGCCTTTATGTTTCAGATAAAATGTAAAGAGAAACTTAATTTATCTCACATTTATCCATCACTTTACGCAAGTGGATAAATCGTGGCCTGTGATTGGTTTGGTTTGAATAGAGGAGCAGATAAATGCTTGTTTATTCAGATACAGATCCCAGAATCAAAAGATATCTGGGATATAGGAGTAAACTGGGCATTTTGCATCACAAAATCAAGCAATTAAAAAAAATGAAATTAAATAAAAAAGTCAAGTTCAAGAAAATGTCAGAAATGAATCTGAATCTAAATATCTTCCTTTATCCAGGAGCCCAGTTCATCCACGGTTTGTGTGGAGGAATTTTTAACCTCTGCTCCATTAGCTGTACGTATCGCCAGAATAAGGTACAGCATCCTTCCAAAACTGCATTCATTTTTCACTTCAAAGTTCTAAACACAATATCCCACAATGACAAAGTGGAAAAACTTTGCTTGAAATTCATCAACTTTATTAAAAATAAAACAAAAACATGTACAAAAGTATTCACAGCCTTTTCCATGACACTAAAATTTAACTCGGGTATATCTTGTTTCCAGTGATCACCCGTCATCTGCTTCTACAACTTGAGTGGAGCCCATCTGTGGTAAATCAGTCTATTGGGCATGATTTGGAAAGGCCACCTGCCTACATCAGCTGTAGTTGACAGTGTATGTCAGAGCACCAAACCGTGAAGTCCAAAGAACTCTGGTCTGTAGACCTCCGAGACAGGATTGTATCGAAGCACATCATCCGTAAATGGAAGAAGTTTGGAATGTCTACCTTCTTATTGAAGCAAGTGACCAACCACCCAGTTTTCAGTCTGACAGAACTACAGTGTTGCTCTGGGGAGAGAGGAGAACCTTCCAGAAGGAAAAGCACTTCTGCAGCTCTCCAACAATCAGGGTTGCATGGTAGTGGCCAGACTGAAGCCACTCCTCAGTAAAAGGCACATGACAGCCCAGCTGGAGTTTGTCAAAAGGCACCTGAGGGACTCTCAGACCATGAGGAAAAAAAAAATCACCAATCTGATTAAACAATGATTGAGCTCCTTGGCCTGAATGCAAAGTGTCACGTCTGGAGGAAACCAGGTACCGCTCATCACCTGGCCAATACTGTCCCTACAGTGAAGCATGGTGGTGGCAGCATCGTGCTGGGGGATGTTTTTGGCAGTGGGACACTAGCTGGGATCAAGGGAAAGATGAATGCAGGAATGTACAGAGACATCCTGCTCCAGAGCACTCAGACTGTACCTACAAACATGATATATTTTTGTTTTTAATTTTTAAATACATTTGCAACAATTTCAAGCAAATGTTTTTCAAATTGTCAATACTTTCAAGATGAACTGTGGACTTTTATTTTATTTATAAACCTTTGACTCTAAACATTATAGCTGGCAGTAGCGCCATCCACAACCTGAGTCAGAGGACCACGAGGATCATCCACTTTGTCTCTACGACAAAAATAAGTAAACGTTATGTGAGCTGCTTCTTTGGCCCTGCAAAGCAGAGGTACTACAAAGGATCTCCAGTGGATGCGCGGTGATGTTTCCTTAGTCACCTGGATTAAATCCAGGGTTGTGTTTACTGTAGGGGGGATTTTTGCTTGGCCAGGATGAGGGCTGGTGATGGATCCCCAAATACGGTGAACAGATTCCAGCCCTGCTATGTGGTCGGCTGCTGCTGCTGTTGTCTTTCATGGCATATTCCTTTGAGGCAGGAGTATCTGAAGGAGTCTGCAGTGAGGCGCTGCTCAATGAGCAATTTATATGTCCTCAACAAAGCTTCTTCTTTAGACCCCGAAGGCAAGTCTTAATTGTTAGACGTGATATCTCCACTCTCCCTCTCTGCTTTCTTTGACTGTTTTTTCTTCTCTCTCCTCCCACCCACCCTCCCTCCCTGCAGCTATTAGGAATTGGATTTGGAGCAGAACGATCCATTTAGTTTCTCTCCTCCGTTTCTATCCCTCTCTCCCTGCTTCCACACCTCCTCTGTAGGTTTCTCTCATCAAAGCCCAGACTTAATCTGTCTATTTTTACCTCAAGGAATGAAAGCAAGGGATGAGGTAATGTTTTTGCTGTCCATCAGGTGGGCAGTGGTGCATGAGCTCTCTGGTGTACATAGCATACGGAGCTAGTGCCACCACGTGGACCGAGATGAGAAGAGGTCTTACGAAAGCAATAGGATGAGCATGAACAGAACTGCCTTTTCATTAACTCGCTAATAATGATCAAAAGAAAAACACAGAGAACATGACAACAGATAAAGATGGACAAAAATCCACTGATGATAGCTTTAAGGTAAGTGTGACCCACTGCATTGATTCATACAAACACTGTCAGGCAGTTTTAGAGAACTCAAAGCATCTTAAGATACAACTATAAAAGCAGAGCTCCCCCTAGTGGGTACACACAGTAAGTGACTATGACAAAACAGAAGGTTGTATTTGTAAAATAAAAAGCAGAAAACTTTGATTTCTGCTTTGAATTTTAAAACATAATGGAAACTAGGCATAAGGCATGAAATGTGACCATCACAGATCAACTTTCAAACTGCAGAAAAACAAACCAAAAAAAAAAAAAGAAAAAAAAAAAAGAGAGAGATAGATGCGTGAAAGCGAAGACATGTTATTTATCAAGTTTTTAAAGATATGTTCATCCAAATACCGAGCAGTCGTCCTTTGCAGTGTTTTATGAACTGTTTAACGCAGAGGTGGAGAAATTGTTTTGCTCATCATATAACTGTAGGTTCATGCACAAACGAAAGTATGAAGGTAGTTGCAGGCAGCAGTCTAACATCTGGGCCCACATTCATTAAGACTCTCGGAGCAGGAAATCAGACAGCTGTCACGCTGGCACCTCTTTAGTCGTGCTTTTGAAAATCAGGAGTGAAAGCACTGAGGGAGTGTTTTAACTTCAGTCTGGGTAAATGCAGACATTTCATCCAGATTTTCACTAATAACTAAAACTCCACATGAAAAATCATCTGAAATGTCATTTAAAGCTGAGAATTGTCAGTATTTTCAATCATGCTCTAATTTGTATATAGTTTTTCTCTTATGAGGAACCTTTTGGATTCTAATCTCTAAGAGCAGTTTTTGAACCCGAGAGTACCCTGAAAACTTTTTTATTGTGGAGGAAAAAAAGAAAAACAGATAATCCTGCTATTTACTAGTAGAACGCATCCAATCCTGCTGTCAGGAGAGCAGGCAAGAGCCGATGCATTGTGGAAGTTTCCATGTTATTTCTGCTGGGGAGAGAATCACTGAAGAGGCCCCTGCAATCTAAACACAGCACAAAAACCCCAGTGGTGAGGCCCAACGAGGAGGAGGAGGAGGAGAACGATGCTGGTGCTACAGCTCAGAAACCACAGCTGTTATCTCTGACTTTGCATAAAGCAGACACCTAAATGAACAAGCTTGTTGTTGAATGTGTGGTGAGATGCAGTAACACCCTCAAAGGTACTTGTACAGTAAGCAACACAGTCTGGACATTGTAATGCAAATGGTTATGCAAATGTACTGCAATATGCTGGTAAATGGTAAATGGTGACGCGTGAAACTTTAATGGCAGTAATCTGGGAATATAAACACATAAATATGGGCCGAGATGCAAAGTGTCAACACGACAGCAGGTATTGTGCTAGTGTCCATTAGCCTGAGATAACAACAATGCTAACCTTCCAATACATAAGGATACATAAAATCCTCCTTTTTCAATCTGTTCTTTATAAACATATATATATAAATATTTGTGGAGCACACAAAATGTATCTTAATATTATAGTGGGCATTAAAAATAAAGGAAGGCAAAGAAAGAAATAAAAAAATAAAAACATTATCTGGATCAGGAATTCATACTCTTCCTAAAAGTTTTGCCCTTTCTCTACCTGCACTTGAAGGCACCGTTGTGACAGCATTGATGGGGTCTGATAGAGAAGGTAAAAAAGTGGCTTGAGTCTGTGAGTTAGTCGTCTTTGCTGCGGCTCTGGCCGTTGCAGCTCGGAGATCGGCCTGTGCAGAAATCCCGTGGATGGTCTTTAAAGTGGAGGCAGTCCAGAGCAAAGTGTGGAAACTGCTGGATGTAATGAAGAAGATCATCTGGCAGAGATGGAGTGTGAGATTAAAACAAATGTTAACTTTACATTCTTAATAATCAAAACACTAAACTTAAATATAACATGTAATATGTGGCATCTAAACAGCATATGTAATTAGCTCTTTTGTTTAGCAGCATTAGCATAATTACTCTGATCATTCTAGATCATTAGAGATCGGACTGAAAGTGGCTATTTTGTGCAGATGGGTTGTTTTATGGTAAAAATAAAAAGGTTCTTTTATTGGACAAGAAAAGAATGCTCACAGAGGCTTTGACAGTTTCTAGAAAAGGCAGATGGTGGATGTAAAATCTCGTCTAACAGATGGTATTTATTTTCTTCAGTAAAGCCGAGAAGAAATCAAATGTGACGGTGACAGCACAGACGAAGTGGGGGACACACTGACAGATGCTGTCAATCATCTCTAACGTGGGCTCATTAGTACAATGGTCCTATAAATAATTTGACATCTCTGTCAATGTGTTAAAATGCTTAAAACATGTTACAAACAGAAACAGGGTCTTACCATAAGTGATCTTTCCTGTGTCGGGTCCGAGCGTTAAGCACACACTTGAAAGTCGCACTTCCTTCACTCCTAACATGATTTCCAAGATGCCAGCTAGCTCCTCCTCCAGGATTTCCCCGCTCTCCTCGCTCTCGTACATCTGCGAACCCGGCACGAAGCGTTAGCACAATGCTAGGAAACCTACGCTGGTACACCTGTTAAACTGGTTAATGAGCACAGGTTAATCATAGCGCAACAACTCCATGCATTTAAGCCTGTAGACACAGTCAAGGGGACCGGCTGGAATCAAACCAGCATGAGAATGAGGAAGAAGGGTGGCTGCTGGTCCAGTCAGGCTGATCTGAGAATTTCAGATTAGCTTCCAGTCAAACCATCTCAAACTGGTTTCTTGAACTTGACAATGAGTTCTCTGTACTCAAATGGCCTCCACAGTCATCAGATCTCAATCCAATAGAAAACATGTTGTAATGTGGTGGAACAGGAGAGTCACACTGTGGATGTTCAGCTCACAAATCTGCATCATCATGTCACTATGGCCCAAAGTGTCTGTGGAATGGTTCCAGCACCCTGTTAAATCTATGCTATAAGGCATCTCTCAGGGTGAAAGCTGATACTAGCAAGGTGTACTTGCTCAGCTGTTGGTCAGTGTATGTTAAACCGGAGTAAGCAGTATAAAAACTTACCTTAAAGGCCAGTTTGAGGGTTTCCATGGACTTTGTGGGTCGACGAACGGTCGACAGAGCGATAACGTAGCGCCTGACGTCTATCTGTCCATCTCCATGCTGGGAACAAAAACACCTCGGTGAACAAAAGGAGCAGGATAAGCCCCACACTTACAGCACAAGTATCCATTGATCTGACCATGTTATCGATTGAAATGGAGGACTGTGGTGTACATATGAAGTCTCTAGTATATTCACCTACTAAGCACTAACCCTGATTTTAACTTTGTGGCAGTGTCATAGCTCCTATATAGACAAGGTTTCAAACTAAACATAGACCACTTTTAGCCCAAGCACTTTAATTATTTAATTTATTTAAATATAACATGTTTGTTGTGAGGCCATGGTCCTCAACCGGAAAAGGGTGAAGTGCCCACTCCGGGTCGGGGATGAGTTCCTGCCCCAAGTGGAGGAGTTTAAGTATCTCGGGGTCTTGTTCACGAGTGACGGGAGAAGGGAGCAGGAGATCGACAGACGTATTGGTGCGGTGGCCGCAGTGATGCGGACGCTGCACCGGTCTGTTGTGGTGATGAGAGAGCTGAGTATAAAAGCGAAGCTCTCAATTTACCAGTCGATCTGCGTCCCTACCCTCACCTATGGTCACGAGCTGCGGGTAGTGACCGAAAGAACTAGATCGCGAATACAAGCGGCGGAAATGGGCTTCCTCCGAAGGGTGGCTGGCCTCTCCCTTTGAGATAGGGTGAGAAGTTCAGCCATTCAGCCGCTGCTCCTCCACATCGACAGGAGTCAGTTGAGGTGGTTCAGACATCTGACAAGGATGCCTCCTGGGCGCCTCCTGGGTGAGGTGTTCCGGGCACGTCCCACCACGAGGAGGCCCCGGGGCAGACCCAGGACACGCTGGAGAGATTATATCTCGCAACTGGCCTGGAAACGCTTTGATATTCCCCCGGACAAGCTGGAGGAGGTGGCTGGGGAGAGAGGGGTCTGGGCTTCTTTGTTTGGGCTGCTGCCCCCCGTGACCCGGCCCCGGATAAGCAGAAGAAAATGGGTGGATGGATGGATGGACGTTTGTTGAGAGGTCAACATAGACAGAATCTACCCAGCTAACTATCAAGCCCAACCAATTAAAGTATTTTATCAATATCAAATTATTTTTATTATTTTAAAGAGGCTATGATGGTATTTGACTGCATTTAGGACTAGATAGCCACACAAAGTTCAGTCTACATACAAAGACGCCCAATTTTTAAATTTAAAGTGGACTCATTACAATTTTCCAGCTGCATATTTTTATTCCTGAAGAATTTTACTAGAGAAGCTTTGGATGACTCATAGCTCATAATAATCCTTATTTAGCTTATACTGAGCCTGTGACATAACACTGTTTCGGTTGCCTTTCCCCTTCCTTTAAATTAGCTTCTTTATGGTTGGCTGCTTCTTACAAACAGATGAAGCTGCTGAGCTCACAACTAGCAAGAAAAACATCTATTTGTTGATGCCTGTGGACCATCACAATGCCTAATGTTCATGCCTCCATATTAACGTCAGACTGTAACTGTGTGATTGTTCACACAGTACAGAGAAAACCATCTAGTCTTAATTTAAGGATTCAGCTCATGAAATTGTTTTTTTTTTTTTTTTTGTTTGTTTTTTAAGGAGTTTCTGAAAAATTGTCGCTCCTTTGAGCACCTTGTAAAACCCTCTGTTTATTATTAGATTTATGTATCAGGATGCCACAAAGAAAAGCACTGTTCCAACTGTGGCTCACTATTAGAAATGTATCTTTTACCTTTTTAGGATACATACAGGCAGAGTTAAACCACACAAAGCTTGTGTTGTGTTACCGATAAAGTGGAATATTAAAGGCAGCAGATCTGGTTTTAAACTATGCTCATTTTAAATGGTCACAACACTAAAAACAGATTCAATGACAAAAATCTAAAACTCTACAACTAGTTTCTATCAAAAATGCAGGAGAAGAAAACTTTGCAATTTCTTCCAAAAGCCTCCAAACTTCCAAACATTCTCCTCATATCCTAAACATTCCTCTGTGGCCCGTCAGTCCTGCCCAAAATGCCTCACCGCTTCCCTTCACCCTGCAAACACATTAACTCTGAAGTAAAATTCATTGACTTTACCTTTTTTTATTCTCTGCTATGAGAACTTTATTTTATTTTATTGTGATTTTCGTGAATTTGAAACAAATTTTAAGAATTTTATCATTTTTATATTTTGCAGAAAGAAACAAAAGAACAGATTTTTATGTATTTTTCTGTAAAGCTCATTTTATAACTTTGTGTGATTATTTGAGCATTGCTGGATCTTTTTAAAAAAACATTTTTTTAATCAACTTTTCTTAACATTAAATCCACGTTTATACATTTCCCTTTGCTATATCTTGTGCTTCCTTCATGTTTACCTCATCAAAGAAGCTGTGAACTTCTTTAAGTGTGTCTGTAACAGGGAGGTTGAGGAACTGGGCAAAGTCCTCCAAACCCAGTTTGTCTCCCTGGAGCTTCCTGGCTCTCCTGGCCTGCTCTTCAAGCACCCTGTCTGTTGTTGCTGCTCTCAGTCTGTTAGGACGAAGCAAAAAAAGGAAAAACCTCAAAGAAGCCAGATTAAATAAGAGTAAGTCATACTGGAAACAACACTAAAAAAAAGACAGTACAAAGTGTGGAGTTTCCTCAGCCTTTTTTAAAACAAATCAGGGGGGAAGAAAAAAAAAACAAAAAAAAAAAACAAAAAAACAAAAAAGGAGGTCCAACATGGTTATAATTATACTCGTAAATTGAAGTTCATTGGGGTTTTTTATTTTGGCTTTTGGTTTTGGTGTGTTTCTGCTCAGCCACCAATAGGTGGCAGTGTTTACACACTTTTCCCAAAGTGTTGACTCAGCACCCATCAACCAAGCAGTTTAACTAGTCGTTCCAGTCTCCCACCACTTACCCTAAACGACATGTTAGCTGGTTGAACTCTAGGAGGCTGCGATAATCATATATGCCCAGAGGGCCGCACGATAGGCTGATCTCAATGTCATCAAAGGACAGGTCTTTGAGCGGCAGGTCCAACGCCCTACGAGGACAGAGAAAAAGTTTTGAGTCAAGAACATCCAAAGCAAGCGTGCGTTGATCATCGGACACTTACTTGGCCATGAGCTTTCTGACGTTGCTGGCGAACAGTGCGGGGTTTTCTTTCTCCTCGTTCGATGGACTGTAAACAGGCAAGTACTAAAGAGAGAGTTCAACTCAGTCTTGTTGTTGTGACACTGATCATACTGCTCGGCAACATAATAATGAATTGCAATAAGTCAGTTTGCTGACTTCTGTCATACGAAACCGCTCACCTCAATCTCAATGGAGTTATGAGGCTGACACAGAGTGAGCCACAAAATGTGAAACCTGGAAGACAGAACAAACAGCTTCATCTACACCCTGATGGAAACAAACAGCTTGTAACTTTAATAACACAGAGTGGGAGACTGTGTGTGTTGTTGTTTTGTGTATATTCTATGTAACCCTGGGAATGCGCTGGAGTCGATCACACCAGACGACGATGTTTGCTTTTAACCAGCCCGTTACACATGCACCTCTCTGCTCTGGTCGGCTAAAAAAAACAAAAAAAAAAAAACAGCACCTGGTCCCTTTTTTGGTGTGGTTTTTTTGCATGCTGTGCTTTTTTTAACGCTCCCTGATGGAACAAAAGTGTCCTGGACACACAGCCTCGCAGACATATTCCCAGCGTATTCCCACAGTGACTGTAAAGGTGTGTGAGAGAAAGAAACACTCACGCTCCGGGACCTTTCCACGTCCATGTAATGGTATCCTGTGGAGAGAGAACCAAACACCCCATGAAGCAGTTTTATACAAATCCACAAACTCTTTATGTATCCATAATCACTGTGAGGCACACTTATTACAGTGAAACATAGCAGAGATCCTAGCCTGTATAGAAAAACCACCTGTTGGTTTGCAGAATATTGTTTTTGAAGCCTCAACTTTGCTTTGTGAAAGCAAAACACCTCACTTTCTATTTTATAAGATGGAAATAGTCTAATATATTGTTCAAGGCAAGGGTCATGGCCATCACATTTAAAAGTCAGACACAATGTAGGCTGCGATTCAAAATTGCATTAACCAATAGCGACGCTCCCCTGAAGGAAGGACGACTGAAATAAAGCTGTGGACCCTCCCCTCACCCCCAACCGAGAGAAGAATAAAAAAAACCAAAAAACCCCCCACAAAACATAAAACCCCCTTAATTCCACAACACTTCCTGCGTGCTGCTATTCCACACTCAGTCTCATAACGTGAGAGCTGCCAAACATGACCTGACTTGACCTCGCATCAAAGAAGGCGGCCATCACTAAATTAACAAATGCAAAGAGACTGAATGGAAGCACATCTTGTGGTGCGCAGAGAAAAAACAAACTAAGAAGCAGTCACCCTGTCCTTTATTTTCACCTTCTCTGCCTCACTTAACCGTCTTGCGGTGCCACGGTGTCAAAGACGTCAGCGCAGTGAGTACACCGAGCACCACGGGAAACGGTGACAAAGGCTTTCGAGGGAATGAAAAGAAAAATGAGGTAACAGGAGCTGCATGTTTAATGAAAGAGCGGGGAGAGGTGCTGAGAGAGAGACATGACACCTCTGTGTGCATGTGTACATGCGCACGTATGTACGATGCGTGTGTGCGTGAGAGACAAACAAAGGATGAAATATCATCCCACTACAACATGAGCTCATTCAACACAAGAGGAACACACTAATGTGAAGGAAAGAACTCACTGCATCACAGGCGTGTCAGTGTGGGTGTGTACAGTGTACGTGGAGTCACTATAGACGTGACCTACGTCTAAAGCTGCAGGTATGGGAGGAGCCACAGAATAGGATCAAAAGGAAGAGGACAAGATTTATGGTGTATACCAGTTTGTTTGGGTAGCGTAGTATCACTGGCTGCACTGGGAGTCCTGGGATGAAAGCACCTGAGGAAGACAAGAGGAGGAGGAAGGTGATGAGAACAATCTGGTATTTTTGCTAAACGTGATCGATTGTCCCCAAACCCAGCTCAAAGCTTTTATTTGAATCCTACTTCTTTATCTTGTGTCAGGCATGTCACACGTCAAATTTATTTGTTTTTATAGAGTCAAAGTAACTGAGAAATTAGCAGTATTTGATGGAAAATGATGGGGAGGGGGTTTCCAAATAGATTTTATGAGTACAGAAAAAGAATAGAGTTGGACTGCATCAACTGGTTTAGTGAGTGATAAGATCATAACCTCAAAATAACATCGGGAACAGGGACAGAGCGTTTCCATTGAATTCTATTATATCTTGCTGATGATGGGCAGGCTGATAAAAGCTACATACAATATTTATCACTGGACAAAGACCTACTCAAGCTATTCAGTAACTTATGAATGGATTGCAAAGGGTTACAAATATTACACATGAGCATCAGGCTCAGTTTACCAACTTTGTGTGTCTGCTGTTTAATGCTGGCCACAGACCATACAATAGGTTTTTAGAGTTTTGATGGATAAAACATCTGCCTGATGCTGCTGTGAATGAAGCTGCTTATATCACAGCAAAACAGTGAACATGTAGCTCAAGCTGAAAGTCACCAAATCATCAAAACTGTCCTATAATCAGCTGGTGTAGATTTAAAACCGGGTTTTCTTTTTCCAAGATTCAAGAAAATGTTGCTAGAAAAAAAGAAATAGAAATGAGATATCTAATATATAACAAGTTCCTTGTACCCTGTAAATGAAACACATAAAGCTAACTACACAACAACCTGAAAAAAATTACAGTAAGTAAGTAAAAGAAAACCAGACGCATGCATCATGAATCACCTAGCTCAGTGTGTATTTGAATAACAAGCCCTGGAGGCAGGGCGAGGAGGATTTTAATAGTTGTTTAATATCAGTGATGGAAAGGCTGATGGAGAGCTGGCATATTAACTAGAGTGTAAATCAACAAAGAGTCTCCGCCAACAAACACTGATGAGTGGCTGAGACCTGCATTTAAAATGAATAAAGTTATAATTAATCGGTTTTCTCGTGAGACTGTGAGAACGTGAAGAGGAGTGAAAGAGATCTGCAGCATCTGAATGATAATGACGAGACTATAGTAAGAGGACAGGCAGACAGATGAGGAAAGAAACGCTCTATTAAAAGACTGAAACGAGAAAAGGACATAACTGCAGTGTGCATTCACACACACAGGTGGCTTAAGCACATTAACACACACACACACACACAGTTTATCTGTTGAGCTGGGAGCCAGTGATGAGATGTAACAAGAGGAGACACATCCAGAGAGGACCGGTAACACATCGCACAATGATCTAACCAGACACTCACACAGTGAGTGAAAGCAGGACAGAGTGTGACCCACAAGGCTCACTGCGAATGGCCGAATTATGGACTGGAAGCAAGGGGATTAGACAGAGCAGGCAGGGAACAATGGCTGACAACGTCACACACACACACACACACACACACACACACACACACACACACGGGATGTGAGCAGAAATATAAAGAGATGAGTGCAACAGTTCTGTGTCCTGAAGCAAGTCACCGAACCTCCAGACTCACTGTGTCAAAACAGAAATTCATTTAACCAGACATCTACACCTCCAGTTGGCAGCTATGGAGTCAGCCTCATTCATACATAATCGTTTACAAGTCCACGCACACTACGTGAAATGTATACTGAACAAAGCAAACAGACCAAGTGTCTCCATTAACAGACACACCCACTACTGAGAACTATAACCAAACAGTCGTCAGGCAACAAAGGCAACAATGAACCTAATTGTCACAAATGTTTTAATGGGATAAATGAAGTTATTCATGTATTTGTTTGATCCTTTTAGAAAAGTAAAACATAAGGTGCGGGGGCCAGAATCCAATCTAGTCCACTAGACAGCTTTAGAAAATGTGAAGGAGCACATAGGTTTTGAACTTAGCTGTATTATCACCTCCACCCCCCAGTGCCATCCGTACTACAACATGAGCAATGAACTAATAGATAAACAATTACATGTTAAAAAAAACCCCCAAAAAAACCAACCAAACATTGGATTTTAGCAACTATTTGGGGTGTTTTTTTTTGTTTTTTTTTTTATCTACTAAAGTCCATCCATCCATCCATTCGCTTCCGCTTAGCCTTTTCAGGGTCGCGGGGGGCGCTGGAGCCTATCCCAGCTGTCATAGGGCGAGAGGCGGGGTACACCCTGGACAGGTCGCCAGTCTGTCGCAGGGCCAACACACAGGGACAGACAACCATTCGCACTCACATTCACTCGCACATTCACACCTAGTGGCAATTTAGAGTTTCCAATTAACCTATCCCCACAAGCTGCATGTCTTTGGACGGTGGGAGGAAGCCGGAGTACCCGGAGGTAACCCACGCAAACACGGGGAGAACATGCAAACTCCACACAGAAAGACCCCGGCCTGATGTTGGAATTGAACTCAGGACCTTCTTGCTGTGCGGCAACAGTGCTAACCACCGTGCCACCGTGCTGCATTTTAATGTTTACTTTTAAAAAAAAAAAAGAAAGAAAAGATATTTTTCTGTGAATTAACGACAACTTTCTATTTTGTGATTACACGATAGTCTGCGCAGTGAACTACCTGAACCTTTTCTGAAATTTTACACATTAAATCATGTAGTCTCACCGGTCGGTCCCACTTACGCTCAAAGTCGGCTGTAGGTAAAATGAGTTTACTCGACTACGCTGCTTGCAACTAGTCGGTTAGTCTGTTGTTTGGAAGTTGTGCAAAAGGGGAAGATGGTGTATGTGGCGGGGTATGGTCTGTGGTGCCGTGCCCGCCATGATTCATTTAAAGTAGTGCCGAAACCCAGCAGGCGGCATGGCGGAACTGCAGCCGGCGGTGTCACGCTGCCAGCAGGAAGAACTCCCGGACCGGATCGAACGTGGGAGGCAGAGGATTGAAAATCTGGCAGCTCTGATCGGGTTCTGGCCAGCACCGCTGCCACCCCCACCAGCATTCCCCGATAGCGAGGGAGTGGAGGAGGTCCAGACTGTTCTGGCACCCATCCTGACCACCAGGGTGAGGCCAGGCAGGATGCAGCCAGCCACCGCGCCCATACCCACTCCATGGGTGGGAGTGGCTGCTGCCAGGCAGGGGCCTACACCCGTTCCTGCTCCCCAGAGGAGGGCCTCTGAGCAACCGCCGGGCCCACGCACCTGCCCAGCCATAGGTGGAGGACGAGGTGTGTGAGAGATCGGCGCAGCCAGAGATGGAGGTTGAGGCGCCTGCCAAGCTGGAGATGGAGATTGAGGCGCGCGAGGCTCCTGCCAAACCAGAGGTCCACATGCTGTCCGGACCGGCCTCACTTCCACCAGAGGCTGGCGCATTGTGTGATCCTGTGCAGCAGCCGCCCGCCAAGCTGCTGGTCCCCAGACCCACCTCGTCACCAGCCCCACTGGATATGTGGGTGGTCACCTGAATGGACACCTCCCGGTAGCTGGACCAGGGGTGCCGACAGTCAGGGCTGATTCGACCAGATGGCTCCCCGGCCTCAGTTGGGCGATGCGGGTATGTAGCGGGGCGTGGTCTGCAGTGCTGCTACAGGGAAGGCGGACACACCTGAGCGGCATCCGCAATCACGCCTCACTGGCTTAAAAGTCTGGTTGTTGTTACTGGTGTGTGTTAGGCTGGTGGCTGGAAAGCCGCAGCCTAACACTGCAGTGTTACAGCACCAACAACTGTGGAAATAAACATAGATGCTAAAATGCAAGCAAACATGAACGGGTCTGCCGTGGTTCATTTACAGTGCAATAGTGAGCCTTTTACCATCGAGTGAAAATTTCTGACTTGATGGTGGGTCTAGATGGAAATGAATGAGATTTTATCAAGGTAGTTTGCATGCATGACGAGTTCAGAGCAGTTTTATTGAGAACCAGTAAGAATAAACACACAAAAGACTATCTTTACAGTCAGGCCAAAGCAGGAAGTGGACTGAATACATACCAGCCTTGAATAAGATTAGACCCGACCTGTTGGTGCAGGTCCCCTCCGGGAATATCATGATCTGCAACAGACACAAATCGCTCTTCATTTCTTGTTTGAATTTGCTCTCGCTTTTAATTTATCACCTTTAAATTCCCGGGTGTCAGCTGAGATCAGATCTCTGTGCCCTTATGCGTATATGCATGTAGTTTACCTGAGGCCACTTCCCTCCAGAGCACGCTCTCCGCCTGATTTCCTCGACAGTTTTTCGTCTCGAGTCTTGGTCTGACCGAAACACGAACACTGGCCTGATGTAGCTGATCAAAGCTGGGAGAGGATGATGAAGAAGTGGATTTTGGAAGTAAGCCACAACAAGTGAATTAATGTTCAAAACACTGAATAAAAGAAAACTGATGGAGAGTTGACTTAACAGAATGCACAGTCTTTGTCACACAGAAAGAAAGAAAGAAAGAAAATCTGGAGGCATCTATAGCTCAGCTAAATCTATTTAGTTACCTGTCTGAATGCATTCTGTTACATTGTGCATATGCTGTACATTATTATAGGAATTTCAGTAAATGTGCACTTACTGCCCCAGACTGGGATGCTCCTGCTTTCCAGTTTGGTGACTATGGAGCACATGGTCATAGTGACTGGGATGGCATCAAAGTAAGAAGAATGTGGTGCCACAGTGAGGATGGGCGCTTCAGAGGGTTCTACCCGTTGTCCCTTCACTTTGATCCAGTGGAAACCTCCGCAAAACCACATGGCTCGCATGATCGCTCTTAGACACAGGTCTATAAACCTGACGAAGGACACACAGACAGCTGCAGAGGGACGTTGCTAGCTGGCAGAGTTTTCAAGCGATGTTGAAATTTACACTTCCCGACACTTCACCCAATGCATGAAACTATACATTTTTAGACATAAGTTGTAACGGCCGCCGTTTTCTTTGTGAGCATTTATTACACGACGTGAAAAGCCTGTTCTAACGTTTGACTCTAAGGTTTATGTTTTAGCACCTGGCAGCTCTTTTTTTTACTTCTCATCCGTAAATAATCTGCTCTTTCACGTGATTCACATGATCTTGAGTTTTATTGTGAAAGGTCTATGTGGAACATAAACAAGCGGACGCGCGATGCTGTTACCGTCGTTGTTGCTAACCACAACGCATAAAAACAGTCGCTTGTCCGTCCATAGTGTGGTTATATTAAAAAATATAAGAGAAAGAGAGAACTTTAAGAAATGAATATAGCCACTACAGTGACCATCAAAACGATGAAAAAAAAATATTGCCGTAAACAGTTTATTTTGCGACACCACGAAACAAACGATAGCGTAAAACGAAACGATAGATGTTTTTATATCCTCATCTGATATATATCGTTATATCGAACAGCCCTACACCACGGAAATACATGGATACATTCGAAGACTTTCAGGTGTTTGGACCAATGTTTTCTTTTCTGATCAAACCAGAAATCCACAGCTGTGCGTGTTCACAGAGCTTTCATTCTCACCTGCTGGACGTCACTACCTGACAAGTTTTACTGTCTTAAGAACACTGCAGAGGCCTTATTGACAGTATTTGGCTCCACACGAGTGTCCTCAGGTAGCCTCTGAATGCTGGACACTCGGAGACCTGTGTCTCTGAGTGGGAGACCAGAGATCACATTAACATGTGTGTCTCTGTATTAACAAACATGCCGTGTTGGCCCAGTTTATTTTTCTTATCAGTGTTGTGAGGAGACCATAAATAGCATTGCGTTTTCTGTTGTATAGTTCCTTTGCTGTTGGTGTTCTTGTTATTGATAAAAAGTGTTTGTTTGGGGTTTTTTTTCCAAAATAGCTGATTTGCCAACACCTGCGAACAAATATAATTCTATAAAGTTGTTCTGTATAGTGTGTAACTGTTGATATAGAGCGTTATTAAATTTATTGCTAATGCAATGGTTGATATGACACTCATCATCAGACCCCTGCTATAGACATATTTATCTTCAGAATGTGAGTGAGTGGCTAAATCTGTTCATGTTTTTAGCAACAATTTTTATTAATCCGCAGTCTTTTTCACTAATGTTGTGTTTTCTGTGTTTTAAATACAACAATGGGCTCAATATTTTATTTTTTAGAGGTTGTCAGTAACGAAGAACCTGTAAAAATGACAGAGTGCTGCACTCTAATTATTCACACAACTAACATTTGTATAAAAGCATACCAGCATGCTGATGTTATACTGAGCAGACAGTGGGCAACAGTCAGCATCTCAATTTATAATTATATATTGCAATACAATTTACAGGATGCTGAGATTTTCACACATTTCTGTCTAATCCCATAAGTCTTAGTAGCACATGGGTGCTTTCACACAAACCCACCTCCTCCACCACGACTGAGGCTCGATCGCAAACTCCGAACGTCCCAGAGAAGCCGTGAAGGCGAAGGGCCACGCCAGCAGCATGAGGAAAGAGACCAGCAGCAGCCGCACCGGAAAAACTGTAACTGACATGAGTCCTATCTGCAGGGACAAAACACACAGACACAAACAGTCACACTTCTGCTGCACTTCAACAACCTGCTGTTTACTGTAACATCCCTGCTGTGTTTTAGCCAACTGTCAAAAAAACAATAATTAGCATAGCATACATTCCTATACAGCTGAGAAACATGCTATTACATTTTACAGTGTCAACACTCCATCTGTGCCTTTAGCAGAACACAAAACCACATAATTAACACTAACTGTGCTTGTCTAATCGCGCTTTAAAGGCCCAACACACATCAGCGGTTTGCACTATCAACGCCGATTACCTAAAGCAAGAATAAAGGGAGGATATAGGCTTAATTGTGTTTGCATCTAAACAACGTTTATGTCAATATATTAACAGCAAATCATCCTAAAATATACTCTTATTCACACACAGCCCTTTCTACTGCTGGTGTCGTTTGAAACCAGACTCTATGTAAAAGATCCCATTATTTGTGTGTTTTTGGGTGTGGCAAGCCCGTGACTCGCAATTTGCTACTGAATGAGTATACACGGCATCCTCAGGTTCTCAGTCAGATCCAGCGTTTGCTTATTACATCTTTGTTCCTACAAAAAACCTCAACTCCAACATCGCTAATATCAAAGCTTTAAAGAACAGCAGTCCCCAAATCAACCGATTGAACCATGCTGACTAAAGCCATCTTCTACTTGCAGTGAAGACTGAAGAATCATTCGGTATACAGGAGACTTCATGGTCGACTCAATGATGACAAATGTGTCTAGATCGTGTGCTTTAAATCACCCCTCTCAGCTGGTGTGAGGTATTAGGTGTGCTGATATGCTGTGTTTGATCTAAACCAGTTGGTCTCATCTGTACAAGGACAAGGTTCCAGAAGTCTTGTGGTTTGTCCAGTTGCATCTTTACAAACCTGAGATGTGCTGACATGTTTGTTTTTTAACATGCTAACTGAGGCCTGTAGCCTGAGCACTCAACAGTCTGGTCTTTGAATGCGGTGGGATGTCCACTCCTGGAAAGGTTGTGCCGCACATCCTTTTTCTGACAAAACCCGTGAAAATTCTGTTTGTTCACCAGAGTTCATGACTACACATCAAATCTCTGGGATTACTCATGAATTACCTTAAATAAGCCTCAGATCTGACAGTTGCTACTTCTATTGCCTAATGTTATGACCATAAAGGATTCTGTTAGTGTTTCTGTTTAGTAAAGGTCACTCGTGGTGAATGGATGACTCTCATTGGGTTTAGCCAACAAAAGTTCACATGTGTTGGGTTTAGTTCGCAATAATTTTACATAAATACGAAGGTAAAAAGGATAAAACTACAGGATGATAAGGATATAAATTGAGTTGACTGACCTGTCATGACTTCTCTTACTGTGTAATGACAAAGATTTGGCAAAGTCACGGCCTCAAGGGCAAATTCAAACTGTGTAACATTTAAAAGCTCCTTCGTTTTGCTCGTATGACCTCTATTTGATCCCTTCATTCTACACATTTATTGCGCTCCCCCTCTCATTGAGCTCCAAGCCTGCCTTACAGTGATCTACAATCATGCTTCTCGCGTATCCATCCATCAGTCTCTCACTCTCTATTCCAAGTCGCTCAGCTGTACCTTCATTTATCTTGCTGTTCTTCCTTTTATAGTTTTCCTCCTACTTTGCACTGGTGTGTTTTTTGTCACCCCTCAAGGGAGTCATATGTAACCTCCCCCTCCCCTCCTGCTCCATCTTTCTCTTCTTCCCTGTGTAGTTGTCTATCTGCAGGAACCCAGGTGCACTCTTCAGGGCTGCATTAATAAATAAACAGCAATGGGGGTGATTTATAATGCTCGAACGCCTCTCTCCACCCATCCGAGCTTGTGCGTCACCATCAGAGCTTAACAAGTCCATCTGGGAGGATCTGCTGACATTTTCTCAAGAGGTGGCATAAGAAAACGCAGGGGCGGGGCAGAGGGGTGCAATTTCCAGTGTTTTAGGAGAACGCCGGCTGATCCTTGACTAAAGATTTGAAATTTGCAGTAGAAATGCACTTCAAGAGCACTGAGCTCACTTACAGCACACAGAATAAAAGTGACTACAGATCAACAGATGTAGATTTTTTTTCTTATTGTACATTGACGCACAATTTGTTCAATATTGAACGTTTTAATCCTTCACCCACTAAAAAATGTATAAACAACTCAGATTAAAGCAGTCACTGAATTTCTTTGTCATGTCATAGTAACTGATGAGGTTGCTCTGTTGTACCTAATGCTAAAGAGATTCTAGGAATCTACAGTCTTGACACGCATACGTGTACATTCAATTCAATTCAATTTTATTTATATAGCGCCAAATCACAACAAAAGTCGCCTCAAGGCGCTATGTATAGTTGCGTTAACACTTTCAGGAGACATTTAAGGAATGTAGTGACTCAGTCTCTTACTTCTCACTACTTTCACTTTCTACACATATAAAGACAAAGCAAAACATCTGGCACGTACCTTAAATGTGACAAAAAAAAACAAAAAACACACAGGGGTCTGGCCAGGCAGCAGAAAGTTAGCTCGATGTGATGGAACAGTATTCTCCCATAGGTGTTCACTTAGGTTAAGATCTGGTGAATGTGAAGGCTATAGCACATGATTCATGTCATTTCCATATTCATTGAACCAGTCAGTGACCTCTTATGCCCTGCAGTGACCTCTTATGCCCTATAGATCGGGGAAATGTCATCCCGGTAGAGACCACTGCCATCAAGATTGAACTGTTTTATTATTTCTGACCTAAAGTCCCTCGACCTCTGGCTCTATAGATGCACAGCTACAATATTTATTTCTGCTTGACATGTGGCAAAACGTGTCATTTGTAGGTGAAAACACAGAATTTGTAGTTATTGGCTCCCCTTTGTACAAAGAAATATTAAAAATTATTTTGAGACCATGTTCTACAGGTTGTGCTGCATGAATTGACATGCAGAGCTGCAGATGTGCACATTTTGTCTGCATCTCACAGCGTCACACTTTTAAAAGTTTCACTACTAGTGGTTGTTAGCAAGTATCTGCAGACTAGTGGCATCTGCAGCAATCTGATAGTCCCTAAATCAATCACAAGCAAGTTTTTGGTCTAGCACCCTCTTTGTGACCAACTTCACACAATAGCCAGAAACCCCAAGACACCACTTGAGGGGAATATGCAGTCTCAGGGCTCGGCCTCTGGGCCTGTGTGATTGAGGCCATAAGAGTGACTGATACTGGGATATCATGATGGGTGTTTCAATTTTTAGAGGTTCAACAAACCACCTATTTCAGAAAAAATAATCCTCATATAAATGGTAAACTTGATGACGATTACAACGGATCTAAATCCACTAAAATATTTTAACACTTCCGCTGACAAACCATTTTCCCAAGATACATTGCTCCCCTGTGTATTGTGGCTCACTACAGTTTTAACCCGTTAGGAAGGTAATTGCTCTTGGCTAATTGTTTTCATTGAGGCAGTGAATGCGTACCCAGGAAGCACTTAACCTGTCCTACCATTTGTCATATTTCGGCTGCCTGTGCAGCAGGAACTGAAGCCAGGCAGTAGCAGATCAAAGCCAAAAGAAACACAACTTTATACACACACGCACTGTTAAAGCCGTGTCTGGTATTAATCCCCATCCATTCGCCGGACATCGCAGCTCTGTTTAATGTCACAGGCATTTTGTTTGTGAGCTTGAGAGCTGGCAGCTGTTGGCCATTCAGTAATGCGTAACTCAGCTGGAATGAGCTTCATTTGCTGACCTGGTTGGTTTACGGTGCTGTGATCATGTTTGCTGGGAAGTTAGAAAAGACATTCCAGGAAGAGCAGCACCAATCTACTGCCTATAGCAAACAGATTCATAAGCATTAAGCAACCATGCAGCCATATCTCTAGAAACAAAAGCACTGAGGAAGTTGCGTTTTGTCGCTTTCCTCGTTTTCCTTCAGGCAAAACGTGTATTTGTTTACACGAGCGTATAAACCCTTCACAGGTTCTGCAAGTGGAAAAGCGTCCCTCTGGAAGCAGAGCAGCAGGAGGTGTGAACCAGACACAGACACACACATGGTCAAGTTTACCTTCGATGACCTGCTGCGGTCATATGGCACAGACACGCTTCCAACTTAAAGCACACGCCGACTGAAAAACTGACACACTCAGGCACTAATAAGAGGGGCCGGTGGAGTTAAAAGCTTTCAGCAAGCCAATGTCAAGTGGTTGATAATAAACACACACGGGCCTTTTTTTTTTCAGTCATCTTATCTCGGTGGATTTGTTAATGGTTAGGCAGCAGTGAACCAATTTTCAGACCGTTGTATGTTTCGTTGAGCATGAAAGCAGACACCTCTGGGCCCTGGAGCTATGGGAGAGGTAACCTGAGGGGGTCGATCAGGGCTCTCTTCATGTTTTCACATAAACCTTTAACTAGATAAGATGATTTTCAGTTGATCAGTAACTTGTGTTTAGGACAATGGCATGCTGTCAGCAGACCCTAAATCACTTAAGTCAGAAAATCTGCTGAACCGCTTGATTAATGAGGAATCATTTCAGCCATACTGCTCTCCTCCAGCAGCGAGCCAACTGATGCAGGAATGAAGCCACAGCTGTCCTGTCTTTTCTACATTTCCATGCTTTAGAGCACATGCCTTATTTAAACTGTACTTTTCCCATCTTTGCTTTTCTTACTGCTGTGCAGGCTTTCACCACTCCGGCAGCCTAATGAGGACTATCTGAGTACACATTAAACTTGTTTAGCTGTCAGCTTGTTTAGCCGTCGGCTAAAACTCAAGCGTAAACACAGCCCAACTGTGTGTGCACTCAGTGAAAGGAAGCAGCTGGAAATGCAGAACTGTGGCCTAACAGAAGTGAAGTGTATGTTGGGCTGATTAGCATGTGTCACTGTGCCAGCTAATCAGGTCAATATGATAGTGCACAGGGTTTCGGTCTTGCAAGGTCTTCCCATCCACAATAGGCCTGTCATTAAACAAAACATTAAATAAACAAACAATGCAAATGTCTGATATGCAAAAGACGGTCAATTAAGATTCAAGACTGGCTTTACACACCCATCCAGGAAAATGTGAGGAAAGTGGCTGACTCCACAATGAACCCACAAAGCTTCAGATAACACCAACAATGCAGGAAATGGGTCTGCATGGCAGGTGCTGCTGTGTGGGTAAGACTGAACAGGTGCTGCTGTTTATCTCTGAGAAAATAGAGTTCATTCAAACGTTTTTTTTTAAAAAAGACAAAAAAGGAGCTCTTACTCTTGCATGATTTTCCTCAACACTGAATGAATTCACAGCATGTTTTTAAATCCGCTATGACACAACTTTTGCTTTTTAAAAAGGGGCACAGAAACTAGATTTGTCACCGCACGGTTTTTGTCCTTTTAACCTGTTTGTCGTCATTTCAGCTGAGTGTCGGACCTGAACCAGGAAACAACTTTTTTCCTAGACAGCCACACAGCATTATAACACTGCTGTCGGTTATTGAAACCCTATCGGTGTTCTGTGTTTTCCTCGTCCGTTTTTATTCCAGTCAACATTAACGAATAAGAGTCATGAAAAAACAGCGTCATTAAAGCGTCGGTAAAGTTTAGGAAAGTAGGAAAGTCACTAAACAAGCAGCACATTGTGGTCGGAGGACGGAGGAATATGTCTATCTAACATCATCTTAGACAAACACAGTTTATAACTTGTTATTATCTTTACTGTCTTACCTTTATTTTTTCTGTCATGGTCAATTTGAGCTCGTGCACGAAGGGGTTTTTACCCCCTCCTGAAGGGCGACTGTTTGAAGGCTTCATGGTGAACGACCTAACCCGCAAATAATAAAAGAAAAATGGTGCCTCAGTGTGTCCTGTTACTCTTTCGCTGATTTTATTCTGCTGGAGAAGTCTTCCCCCTCAGTCTGTCACGGACACCGATGATGCTGACTGGGTGGAGAGGTGTGCCGCTCACCTCATGCTTCAGATCAAGCCAGCTAGATGAAACCGGAAGAAGCGACTGTGTTTGTGTTCCCGTTGTGGGTTTCAAAATAAAACGAACGCAATTCCTCCTCATTGTAATGACGCTAAAGTGAACAAAAAAAATTCATAAAACCGAACTGAGGTGAACACCATGCTATTTACCGCACATGAAAAAAATCATTGCTTTTTTTTTTAGTCTTTTAAGCTGGAAGCTCACATCGAGCTTGTTATTTAAACCATCGTGTTGAAGCTTTTACTTTGAAAGCAACGACAGTGCAGGGCAATCAAATTTGACACATCTGCCTTCTTATAATCGGTCATCTATAACAGAAGACTCTGAGTTGGGCCAAAAAACCTCCGGTGATTGCAAAAATAATATATAAATATTTAAACTGTTGTAAATAGGCCTATAATCTGCCAAGCATATCTCACGTGAATGAAAACAGTATTTTTCTTTAAACCAGTCTCACATTTAAAAAAAAACGTGAGATCTCGTTAAGAGGACAGCATAAATTGCAACAAATATGACGAAATAGTTCTATAAAGATATTTAACTTAAAGGACTGAATTGATTATATCGTAGAAACAAACACAAAGAGTCATAAATATACTTGCAAAAACATGTAATTTCTTTATTTCATATATAACACTTTCATAAGGCTCCTTACCAATATAACGAGAGATATTGCACGTTACCTCTACTAAAACTAATACACCAACATGATTTTGATTAGAGGAGTATTAAGAATCAAAGCCACTGCTTCTTTGAGGCCCACCAACATGTTCGCCAGATTACAGCAATCGAGCGGCTGTTACTTCAATAAAGAACTAAGAAATGAGTAGTATGATCTAGATGAAGTGATGTGCAAGTGATTGTAGCATATTAATTTATTTGGTCAGTTATCAAAATCAAATTGATAATCATAATCACAGTAGCGAAAGAAATCCAAGATCATCCTTTTCTAAGAACCTGAACCTGCTGTGGGGACGTTTGAAACCGTCACTTGCTGATGCTCGCACACCGCACGGTCTCACTAGCTGTGGAAGGCGCCTCTGAGATGCTTCGGGTGATTTGCCTTCAATGAAGTCCAGTAGGCGTTTGAAGTCCTGTTTCCTCTGTCTCTATTTGATCCACCCATCCATTTCTGCTGTCATTTATTTTCTACATGCCAGTAAATGCCCGTGTAAACAGACTCTGTTGATCTTCAAAGCCACAGATGGCTGATTTACATTGTATCCTGTGGCTGACGCTTTGCATTAAGACTCGTTTATTGACCCACAGAAATCACTAGCTGAGTCTGCCAGGTGAACTCAGACTTACCTATTTGACAACCTTCCACAGCTCACACAGAAACAAAGGAAACATTTAATCTGTGTTTCTTTGACCAAATGCTTCAGTGGAAAGCAATTGGACGGTCCCAAACACTGGATCAAATCTTCCTGCCGTGCTTTTGCGAAATTAGAAGTGTTCAAATAATATATGTGCATGTACACACGTTTTCCGAATCCCTGATCCTCCATCAGCAAATATTAACCTTTAGTTTATTCGAGCAAAGCCAGCGTACACTCAGTGTTTGTTGCCAAACATCTTTCAACCAGTTTGGTTTCTTCGGCACTTGGGACTGAGTATTGCAGTCAGTCAGAGCGTTTCATGGCCCTTTTTCTGACCTTTAGTAAACATACAGTGGCTGAGAATTTGCCCAAAGTTTTGAATATGACTGGTTTTAAAAGTGACAGGGAGTTTGAAAAGCGACCGTCCATGATGCACACTTTGGCTCCCTCTTGTGGAAGAATGATGGAACTCAGCCTGATGTTGTTAGAAACTTCAGTTCCACCAAAGGTGCTCTGTTGGTTGAGATCTGGTGACTGTCGAAGCTGTTTGAGTACATTGAACTCACTGTTCTAGAAACCAGTTTGACATGATTTGAGCTTTGTAACATGGTGTGTTATGCTGCTGGAAGCAACCATAAAGGTCATAAGAGGAGCGACATTGCAGTAGATTGGTCATAATCTAACAGGATTGATCAAAATGCTTGAAAAAAAGGCATGAACATTTGCATAATGACAGATTTAAAAAAAAAAACACTTTTCCATTTAAAAACAAGACAAACAGTTTTGATTGAAAATCAAAGTCTCCATCTTCTTCCTGTTATTGGCCGCCATAAAAAAAAAAGTGCCTTAAATATTGCATATTTGTCCAAACAAATACATGAAATATCTACATCTTGCTCACACACAGCGCTCCGACCTCTGGACAGCCCTCGCAGCTGAATAACCAGCATTGTTTGGCAGAGATTTTGAACACTTGCAGTTTGTCGGATGCACTGTTTTATATTTTATGTGTAAAGGCTGGGATGTGTGTAACGGATTTTAGTCCTTTGAAACATTTGTATTTGTCTTTTGGGGGGTGCTAAATGTCAGTAAGTGTAACCATAAATGGGTTTTCAATGCCCCTGTAGGTGTTAACTGGTTAATTCGATTGCATTTAAAAAATAAATGATGATTTTAAATTGTATTCATAAAAATAAACCATGTTATCAGTAAGTGTATGCTGTGCAGTGTTCATTTTGTGTTTTTGTTTTAGATATTTTTTAAAAGAAGACGGTGGTGGAAGTTTTGGTCAGTTCATTTGGGTCCTGATTTTAAAGAGCATAGAAAAACCTAGTACACAGATCTTCCCGTTTTTTTTTTCTTTTTGTTTGTATTTTTAATGATTTTTACATAATGCACTGCACTAGGTGGGTTGTGGTATTTATACTTAAGAGTCCAAGAAAACATCTCTTTACACCGTCACTGCCAGCCAGAACCAGGGTGGAGCCATAGTTTTATTTTGTTTATGTTGAATTCTGACCCCACTATCCAAATGTTGCAGAAGAAATGGAGACTAACCAGACTTGGCAACATTTCAACACAATCTTCTGTTGTCTCATTTTCATGATTCTATGTGAACTGTAGTCTCAGTTTTCTGTTCTTAGATGAGGAATGGCACTTGATGTGGGCTTCTGCTGCTGTAGCCCATCTAGCTCAAGGTCAGACTTTACTGTGTATTTAAAAATGCTCTCCTGTACGGGTGTTTTATCCTACTATTAGAGGTCTGACCCTCTCTGTTGACCTCTGGCATCAGCAAAGCATTTTCACCCTGCTGCTCACTGGATATTTTGTCTTTTTTCATTCTCTGTGAACCCTAGTAAGGGAAATTGCTAGTGGACCGCAGTTTCTGAAATACCCGCCTGGGACCAAGAACCAGGTCATCTTGACAATCTCTACATCACTACTTGCCGCTATCTGATTTTCTGACCATACAGCTGAATCACTCTACCTAATAAAGTGGCCATTGAGTATGTATGTATCTATCCATAGTACTGCGCAAATGTCTTGAGCAAACCCTCATTGATTTATATTTTCTTTGGAAAAAAATGGGAAATAGGTTCAAAAATAAATGTAAATACAGTATATAAGGCAATATCATTGTTCAATTCTCACAAGCTTTAAAATCAATACTTGGCATGACCACGTTTATTCTTCAACACAGCCTGAACTCTTTTAGGTCAGCTTTCTTGTCATGCCTTTATTTAGTCATTAGGAATATTTCTCCAGGGTTCTTGAAGGACGTTTAAAGCTCTGGATGTTGGCTACGTTTCGTTCTGTTCATCCATCAGGATGATCCCACGCTGCTTCAGACCTTGTTGATGCAAAAATACTTTTCTGCTCCTGTAAAACTTTGTTATCGTTGGCATTTTTTAATAGACTCAAGATGAGTTGAGTCAAGTTGAGACATAATTACTTCTCATTTCTTTAGTTGAGTCACTTACCCTAAAGAAGTGAGAAGTAATTATGTCTTTTGAGACAGGCTGCTAGTAACAAAGTGCCTAAAGACACAGTTTACAGTTTATTTGCTAAGTTGTCTGCTATAGAAGCAACACTTGTGCATTTTTAATGGTTGAATAGGTCGGTGTTAAGTGTTTAAACAAATAAAATAAAATAATAATTCACCTGAAAATGGTCAGGTACAAGAACTGGACTGAAAATAAGTGAAAAACAAGGCCACTGTCTAAAGAAAAACTTTTGAAAGACCTTCAGAAAGTCTGATAACGATCGCTCAAGATCACATTTTCTTTGTAAATGACAAAAAAAAACCCAAACAAAAAAAAACAACCCCCCCAAAAAACCCACCTGGCTTTAGAATCAAAACATGCAGAAACACAGGGCGGCTCATGAGTTTTGCTCAGTATGCGTAAAAAATGTGTCTTTTTTGTTGTTAGGAGAGGAACTGTAGAGAGGTGAGAAGACTTCAACGTATTTTTCACCCAAACAATTTATTACTTCAGCACAGTTTTCGTAAATATCCACGCCTTGGGTGCAGTCACCCCCACGCTCGTACAACACTTCAGCCCTGCCTCTGCTTGTGTCTTGGATTTGTCTTGCAGAACACAAACAAACGTCCCCTCCTTATAACAAAGAAGCAGTCCTTGCAGCGCCTCTTCAGGGCAGTTTTGGTTTTCATTCCTGCAGAGGGCTGAACGCAGGGAACATGCCAACACTGTCCCAACAGAGAGGTTTCACGACGAGCCGGGAAGCCAGAAGAAGGGCGCTGGATGGAGCTGATGCTGGCCGATGATGGGAGAAATGCACGAGAACCGCCGGTGAGCATAAAGAGAGATCTGTGAACAAAGGCTGCCGGTGAGGACAAGGTCAGACGCCAGTGGCTCATCTGGGCCACTTGCCTAGCTAAGGAGGTAGCCAGATGCTTTAGCAGAAGGGGGGCCATGGCGGAAAAGCTGCAAAGAGAATTCCAAAAAAGGATATTTTTTAGTTCCTCACGTTGTGATGCAGAGCTGAAAAGATTACTTAATTTTTTCACTAGGCAAGTATTAGCCATTCCTCAAGCAAAAACTATTGAAAATGTGACAGTTACTGAAACTCCACGTTCTTAATTGGGTGGATTCACCATCTGTTTAAAATAAGTGCAACAAAATCTTTTGGTCAGGTGAAACAGGGCATCCAGAGAGGTCATCTTAGTCTGGGAAGGTGACATTTCATTGGGAATCAAACGGTCACACAAAATCACAAAACATTCATTCATTCATACGGACCTATCCTGGGGTCCTTAGTTTCTCATCTGTCTAAAACATCCTGTTTTGGCTCCCTCGCCCCTCCCTTTGAGCCCGCACTCATCTAATTGGCTGCCCCTCACAAACCTAAAGTTTTAACATGAGGTGGAGCTGCGTGCCTGACATGACCACATTTGGAATACCTGTCCTAACTGACATCATACAATGTTTAGAGTAGAAAAAAAAGTATCAAATTTGAGTTTTTTGGTCAGAGTAAATTCTTGCACATATGCCGACTTCTTTACTTGAAACCTCGGCCTTTATAACACAAGCATCACCCATTGCAACATGACACAAATGAGAGGAAATAACAAAAAGCACAATACACCGCCTTAAATAACGTTCTAATACTATTTGAGATGAACAAACTAGCCTGGGCTAACAAAGGTAATCATATTAACATGTTTTTTAAAATACAGTCAGCAACATATTGCAGAATAAGCACTACTCATGAGGCCTAGTACGTAACACATTAACCAGCTACACACCAATTTAATAAAATCTTCCATGGGCCTTTAAAAAATGATATATTTATAGGCTACTACCTTCCTTGTACAAAAAAACTCTGTACATGTAAAAATTACCACCCGGTGTCCACACAGCAGAACTATGTAACGGCCAAGGAGACGAGCATGTCAGAGCTGACCTGCTAGCACTAGACCGAATAAGCATTCACACTGTGTGAATGCTTGCGCAGAAAACATTACAAAGTCAAACAACACAAACAAACCTTTCAGAAATCACTAGAAAGTTGAATTCATGAATTCATTTATGCCCCTGTAAGTACGTGTTAATCGCCACAACAAGAACCACACTGCTTTCTTGCTTCAAGTACATACAACAGCTTCCGGTGTAAAGGAGGATAGTGAGGCCCTTATTTTTGCCTTTCAGGCAGTTTCCTCTCGCTAGTTTTGTGGGAGAACACTTCCCTTTCTCCATACTAACAGTCTCGGATTCCGTCTTTTTTAAATTTGAACTATTTTACATTTTATAATATATGTCAAAATAAAGAAAGGCACCTTGCTGAGGCTTGCCGCCGGTAAAGTTTGTTTGAGCCTGAAAAGCCAGACTCGGGGCGAAATTAACCTCGGTATTAGCGTCCTTTGCGAGGCAGTCTGGGAAAGCAGATTGTTGTAAACATGGCGGCCACAGTGGGCAGAGTTCTGTCCTTCAGTAAAAATGTTAAGCTGCTCGTTTCGCCTTTGAAGCTTTCTGCAGTACCTGCTCACCGTTATAGTGTAGATGTTTCCACTACCGGCGAGCCCATCACTCACACCGGACAGGTGAGCTGAAAACTACCTCTCTGTTACTGTTATTTTACCCCATGGAGCAACGTTAGCTAACCTTAGCATAGTGTTACTGACGCCTGCAGCTCCAAATTACTCTGCTTATAAGATGTTTGATGTTTGAATGCTGGTCACTGATTATATTGCATACACAATATGCAATATAATGCAATAAATCTAAAAGTTTCATTTAGTTCCGCTCTTAAAACAGTTCTCATATTAGGACCACAATGTTAAATCACAGATAAACAAAATAACAGGATGCCTGTAAACTGCTGCGTGTAACTTGTGTTTTTCTCCTAGGTGTATGATGAGCATGATTACAGGAAAGCCAGATTTGTTGGCAAACAGAAAGAGGTAAGAAATAAGCACTTAACAATTTATTCATTTGGCTAAGCTTAGTGTAACCCCTGCTAACTGGGTTTAGGGCCTAGGTCTTTCAGATCCAAGGCCAAAACTGTGTGAATAACAAATCAAGAATTGAGAATTGTAGTCTCAAAGAAGACAAGCACTGGAATCCTGAATAGACTGTGAGGTTGCAGACCAAGAAAAACTTCAGTTTTTCAGAAGATACAACTTTAAACCAGACTGAAGTATGCTAAAGACAACCTGGAGAAAGATTAATGCTTACTGGAAGCACGTCCTTAGGTCAGATGTGGGTCATCGCTTTGTCTTCAAACATGACAACGAGTCAGAACATATGTTGCTCCTGGTGAAGAACTGCCCCCAAAATACCAAAGTGAACGTTATTGACTGGCCTGCACAAAGCCCTGATTTGAATCCCACTGAAGACAGAGGTCAATGCCAGTTTTTGTTTTTTGCGAAATAATTGTTTCTGTGTGCAAAGTAAATTAATGTAAGCATCCAAACTAAAACTACGATGTTTGGAAAAGCTGTTTTAAGTAGCACTTGGAAAATACTTTAAAAAAAAACAACGAAAACATGCACATCAGTGCAGAGTCCCCATACCACACCTAGCGACTTCCTCGCCGAGTTTTGGAAAGTACTTACACAATTGCTTTGTATTGTTGTTTAAAGGTGAATAAGAACTTTGCCATCAACCTGGTGGCAGAGGAGCCAGTGTCTGACATCGAAGTCAGAGTGGTATCTTGCGATGGGGGCGGAGGAGCGCTGGGACACCCCAAAGTCTACATCAACTTGGTAAGACCCTGCAGACACCATTAAGATAAAACTATTTCAAGTGCTTGGTATTCATATTGCTGGGATAGGCATGAATCTCCTAAACCTAGCAGCTTTGTGCAGTGAGGGATCTCAGAAAACACAAAGGTGCTGTTGCACTGATGAAGCTGGCAGCATGATGGTTAGCACCATCGCCTCACAGCAAGAAGCTCCTAGCTCTGAATCCTCCTTTCTGTGTAGAGTTTGCCTGATGCCTCTGTGCCGCCTCTCACCCTCGGACAGCTAAGACAGCCTCCAGGCCAACCAAAACCATGAACTAGATAAGAAAAAGAAAATAGACAGATGGAACGATGAAGTTTATTTAGCACTGAGGTTGAGTGATGACTCCAAAAGACTGTCAAACCCCGTTTCCCAAAATGTTGGGACGCTGTATAAAATGTAAATGAAATTCAGTTTAATATTTGGTTTAATATTTGATTCATGATGGTATACAAACCTGGGAAAAATATGATTTTATCTGAAAATAAAATTGATCAATTTCATTTTTCATGTTCTTTCTTTCTTTCTTTCTTTCTTTCTTTCTTTCTTTCTTTCTTTTTGGAACAAAGTTGAAACAGGCCAAACAAAAGACTTGAAAGTTGCGTAAGAACCAGAAACCATTATCTCACAATGGCTTTTACCTGATTGGCCATTTCTGTAGGCACAGGACGAGGCCATAAACTAATAGTAAAGATGGCTCCGTCTCTGGAAACAAAAATAAGCTACTGATGCTATCCAGACTTGTAAGCAGGACAAAGTGTACATGTATTCTAGCAGCATGGCTTTCTGAGTCTTTCTTCCACTTACCCATTTCCTGGTTGGGGGGGGCTGAATCCTATCCCAGCTGCTACAAGTAGAGCGGCGGGTACGCCCTGAACAGGTTACCAGTCTGTTGCAGGGGTCACACAAAGAGGCTGACAACCATTAGTGCTCACACACACACCTATGGCCAATTTAAAATCACCAGTTAACCTAACCCCACTAACATGCCGCATGGATTGAACGAAAAAAACAAACAAAGTAGGGCTCTTTAGCTGAAATCTTGTTTCAAGCAAGGATTTCAAAACTAGAACAGCTGCTCTCTTCACTTCCCGAATGTGTACAGTAGTGTGTTAAATATTAAATAGGGTTTGAAAAATATGAAGATCCTTTTTTTTTTTTTGCTTTGCAGAATATACAAATGATTTATAATGTCCCCACCTTTTACCAGCAGTGTGGCATCATTGTTAAAATGGATAAACTCAGCGAATTCTATGATTTCATTAGGCAAACAGTAGGTTGGAGTAGAACAGTAGGAGAGATTATAGCCTGACTCTGCACATATAATCTGTAAAATTTTATTTAGTGTTGTTTTAATCTAAGATTATTTGATGTAATGTTCCCAAACTGTAAACGCTCTTGTTTTTTGTCTTCAGGATAAAGACACAAAAGTGGGAACGTGCGGCTACTGTGGACTGCAGTTCAAGCAGAAGCATCATCACTGAAACATTTCCTCTTTGCTTCTCTGTGTAAATCGCCATATTGCTCAATAAATTATATCTTGTCTGAGAGTTCATTCTTTGTAATTAAGCATCCTGGAATAAAGACAAAGACTGCACTACACAAAGTTTTGTAGACAGTCAAATGTGTACAGGCAGTTTCTAATTATTGCTCTTGTAGATTTGAAGGCGAAGCTCTGAATAAGTTGCTGCTCTTACTGTAGATTCCCCGATGCTGCTGTACGTTTGGTTAATAGGGTGCAGTTCCACCCTGTGACAGCCAGAGGTCAGCAGAGTCCTGCATATGTGTTTATTCTGAGGCTGGAGACAGGCTGAAGGGCTTTCTTTCAGGAAATAAGACAAGTTTTACATTTTCTTCTTTGGACACAGCAAAGTTCATTTTTTTCTAATATAATGCATTGAAAGGTGATGCAAACTTGTAATTAAAATCAATGAAAATACAAGTAGTGCACCAAAGTGTTATCTGCTTTAAAGTTATGATTATTTCTTTAGTACATGAAAGAGATGATAGATAGAGGACTTTTGTCAGTTGTTTACAATGAAGAGCGCTGAAAGGACCTTAACATTCCTCCGTCGGCTCCCGACGATCCAAGCTGGAAGGTCTTGCTCTGCCAGGATACTGTTGGGTGGGGGTGGAGGGGCAGTCTGATAGGACACAGCAGCGTGGAACAATACATGTTTGAAGAAGATCATATATATATTTCATCAGGCTTATTCTCCATAGACCTCTGCATGCCAAATTGGCCTGCGCTTGGCTCGGGCTCCAGACAGCACTACCCTGTTCTGTCCCCAGTGATGCAGGCAGTGGAACTGCATTTTCCACACCACGGAGCTCAGGTTGGGAAGAGTTGTCAGGCTGATATAATTGGCCCTGGTGACTCCTGGAAGTGAGGCTTACGCTGTAGTTAACCTCATCTGTAGTCAAGACCACAGTGGATGATTGAAGGGGAGAGAGGTGCACTGTTAAAATGAGGCAGGCGAGCCGGGTCAGTGTCAGAGAGCTGACTCGTTGGTCTTGCGGTTGGTAAGTCTGAGTGGTTCAGAGGCGGTGCTTGGATGGGTTGGAGGCATTGCCGGGGGCAAAATCTTCAGATGAAACTGAGCGTGTGAATCGCACAGTGTTTTAGTCCTGGGTTTGACTGCACTGCTTCATTATTCAGCGCCTTTAAATGTGCTGCTCCAGCATAATGTAATATTCTTCAGCATCATACATATATATATATATCAAGGAACTCCAGATTGCAAAGGTGGATTTAACCAATTTGCAGACTGGCTCATTCATGGGTGCCGTTTCCAACTGTCAAATCAGCGCGGGATTGAACGCTACATCCACTTACCTATTTTCCTTCTCCATAATATTAGATCGTAATTGGAAATAAAACCCTTAAGCATATTATGACCTACAGTGTCGGGTCAGACCATGCAGACAAAGATAAGCTCAAATGAGACTGTAATCACAGTGAAAATGTCCCCACCACCGAGCCTCACAGTAGATAATGGAGTTAAATGCCACAAAATTCCTTAGCACGGCGTCCTTCCACAACAATCACTCACTCCACACAAAACATCCTCCTCATCGCTGTAATTGCCCTATTAAAATATTTCTCCTTGAAGATGTGTCACATTACAGACCCCGCGGCTCATTAAGGAGCTCCCTGCAGCCAATTATCTGAGCCTCCATGTCTGGAAGCCAGTGTGACCAAAAGGGGCTCAGAGGCAGATCTGGGAGCAGCCTGTCCTCCTCAAATCTACACCTACTGTATGAGAGTCAAAACAGAAAACTGACCTTTGGTCATTGTCTCGGGGCGACTCCACTCAGCTCCACTTTAGAGTCAGGTGACAGAGCGTCTGACCTTTACCATGGAAATAATGACTTGTTCTTGTGCCAGGAGCTCAGAGGGTTACCGCAGGGAGCGAGACACCTCTGGCGACATGTGACAGTTTTTGGAGGAGAGAGTTTGCACTCAGCACTTTGATAGCCCCGGAAAACCAAAGTGTGTGTGACAAGACACAAGCGACTTAGAAGTGTGTGTATATCTATGGCTGCGTGTGTGTGTTTGAGTGCGCACCAGAGACATAGTGTTGAAAGGAAATAGGTGTCAGACAAGAGGTGCAGAGAGGAGTAATTTAAAGTTGTCAATACTTCCTGTGCAGACATTCCACCTGAAATTTTAAAAATAAAAGTGATTGTGAAAAAAGGGTCTGATTGTGAAGGGAAGAAGAAAAGAAACAGAATCCGAACAAACAATACATGTTGATGAAATTCGGGCAAAACATTTGCAGCTTACTTTCCAAGGTCACAAAAAAAGCCCTTCGCACATGTCTCTGTGTCAACTATCCCTCGAGACACAAAGAGCCCAAAAAACTCCCGGTGCTGTGAGACAGACAGGTAAACAGAGAGTCTAACATTCCCCGACCTGTGCAGCAACACACTGAGTCTTAATCACATTATATGGCCCAGGGAGCAGGCCTGCGTGTCAGACTGGCTGTTGAGTCGTTCGACTGTGTCGACAGCAGACATAGGAGAGGTGAGACAAGTGGAGGGACAGAGGGAGGGAGAAGACGGAGGAGGGAATATGGAGAATGGTGGAATAAGTTGGGGAAGGAGGTAAGAGGAGACACGACATAGCTGGAGTAGTTAAAAGAGAAACGTGAAAAAAACAGGCTGTTAAAAAAGGGATACAAGAGAAATGTCACGAGGAAAAGATTCATGCTCAAAACTTTAGCTGCATTTCTAGTTTTAACATTTTTGACTGGGATTTCACTCAGTGTTAAGTTTACACACGATATCCTCCCCAAAAGCATTTATTTGAAAAAACTTTTGGTCTGATTTGATACTTTAACCATTAAAAGAAGTCTTCATCTTCAGTCATTCTTCTGACTGAAATGTCATTTCATTTTTGTAATAATTTAGGTGTTTAAATTCTTTTCATTACCATAAAATTAAAGAAGATTAAATCTAAAGCTGATTTATGTGGTTTTGCTGGTGAGAGTTGTGCCACGTGGGTTACAAAACAGGGAGCTGGTTGTACCGTTTTGCAAAAAAGTGATCCCGTCATCCCCTTCTGACTGGATCACTTACAAACTAGTCCCACTTTTCTACACAACTTCATTGGATCTCATTTCTCCAGAATATCTTCATTTAATTTTTAATCGCTGTTGCAAGTTTCAACATCTTTAAATCATAGTTTTTTGGCCTTGTACCTTAGTTTTTAGTTAGTTATAAAATTGCTTTTATCAGAAAAAAAGGTTGTTGATGAAAACTGTGACTTAAAAATATTGGTCAACAAAATGAGCACTGGTTAACAGCAAACTTATTGAAGTTCATGCTGACCTAGCTGAGATTTTTAAAATGTCAACTTCGCATTCATTGATAACCTTTAGTTAGCTTTAGCTAACAACAATACAAATGTTTTGCCCAAATTTCATTGACATGTATTGTTTGTTCATATTCTATAAGTGAAGTTTTTTTCCTCTTTTTTATTTAAATGAAGCTAACATGGAAGTGTAAATAACTGCAGTTCCTTGGAAAGCCACTTGAGGCTGGCTTAAAAAATTAAATTAGTCCAATAGACAGCATAAAAGATTGATGTAGCTACCTTGCTTTCCTTTTGGAACCTCAAAAAGTGCGTTTTTTTCTTTTTTCTCTTTTTCTGACTGAAGCCCCCTCATTGACAAGTTGTTAGCCAAAGAAGTTTCAGTTTCATATCACAAATAATCCTCCATTTTTTTTAAACATAGTATGAGTAAGATGTTGTCTGATTGTTACTCGGGTGACTCGGGAGTGACATCATTCCTGAGTTAGTGTGTCAGAGCAGGCACAAAAACCTTTTTTACTTCTTAGCAAGGTAGACCAATTCAAGCATCACTAGCAAAGACAATAATATGTTTTTGAGGGTGGGGGTTAAAAAGACTGCTGCAGCACATCCATGGATAGAGCCAAGTCAATGCTCTGCCTGTGGCACAAGTCACAGATCCACAACAGATTAAAGGTTCAACAGTTTTACTACTGTTTGCATCCGCTGCCTCCGTTTAGGAATGTAAACTTTAGGTTGGTGGGGCTGCTCCACCTTTCCAAACTGGAAATCCCATATCATTGAATGTTCCAGATGAAAATTTTTACTTGGCACGTGGAACTCAATCTGGAACACATCAACAGAGCTGTTTGTCTGCTAATCAGAAGGTCGTTGGCTGAATCCCCGAATCCTCTAGTTTGGATCCTGATGCATTTTTCGGGAGTAAATGTTAGAAAGTGCTTTGGAATATATAAAAGCACAGTATGAGTATGTTTGTCACTGTGTGAATGAGAGTTTCCCTAGAAAGCCTGACTGTTCTACTGAGTAGAAAGGTGCTATAAGTGGTGAGTGCTATATGGTGGTAAGTACCATTCCATTTACCATTTGCAGAATGTTAATTTTTAATTTTTACTATTATTAAATCTGACCAAAAAAGAGTGAGCCCATAAGCTCAGCAGGAAAGTGTTTACCGAGGTCAAGGCTGAAAGCTTTTTCCCCCATAGATTCTGTAGGACCATTGCTATAAGAGAGAATGCAGTTTAAGGTACTTCTGCATTGGCTTCGTTTTCCTAACTTGGAAGATACGTCAGTGTTTTATGGTGTCTGTAGTCAGTCCTCATAGACTCCTTTTTTAAAATGTTCAGATATACCGCATTAAAACTTTTCTTACATGTACAAAAAACAGTTTGTTCTCTATAGCTAATTCTTTTTCTAATAGCTAATTTGTTCTTTCTGGCCATTGTATGGGGGATGAATTTACACAGTTCAGTCCTCTAACCCACAGGTGTCGAACTCCAGGCCTTGAGGTCCACTGTACTGCCCTTGTAGCTTCTTATTGGCAAAGCACACCTGATCAGCACACCTGATTCAGCAGCTGGTAGGGCAGGGATATCTCAAAAACAAGCAGGATGTTGGCCCTTGAGAACTGGAGTATGACACCCCTGCTCTAACCTGTTTTATGCTTAAAGTTATATCTTATCAGTTGTAACTGCATCTGAGTGACAGTTGTTTTTTCTTCAGCATTTAGTCATCGTAAGACACACTATGTTTGTTGTTCAGTCTCTCCAGTTCCTCATTCAGTTTGAAAGCTGTTTTCTGCTAGCCAAAATCAGACTGCCATCCAATATGCTAGCACTGAATTACCGTAGTACCTTGCTAACCAAGCTAATGTTAGCTAATAGCTCTCCAGAGCTACTCTATCATCCAAATGTGGGTTAAAATGTATTTAAATTAAAAGACCCCCCCCAAACAATTAGAAAAAGAAATAATCTGGATTGTAACACCAAAATTACCAAAGGCTTAAAAAAGGCAGTCCAGAAACCAAAGTATGATGGCTTCAAGTCTTTTTTTTTTTGTACTAAGGCTATGCTAATGTAATCAATAGATTGTTCACTTTCCAAGAGCTGGACTATTTGAAATGTTTTCCAGCTCTTTGATTTTGGTTTTTAAGATTATAGCTCTAACCTACTATTTTGGTTCTACTTTGAGTAACAAAGAAAAAAAATGAGCCAATTTTAGTGAGGCAGACTTGCAACCAGCTAGCGAGTACAGTGGAGTGTTTATCAGCAAAATATGAATCATTTTCTTAGCAGTTATTTTAGACCACAATAGGAAATGAGTAATGCGCTCAGTTTCTGGTGGCTGTAAATTTCCACTGAGTGCTAATGTTGCACAGTGATTGAATGTGTAAGTAAGCAACCTTTAGCCATGTCAGTTTTAAGTGTACATGTCAGTACTGTGGTCACAGCTTCATGCTGCTGACCCTTAGTTGACAATAAATGTGTTGTTGCTTGTCTGAATTTTACAATAAGTTTGCATATTATTCATGAAATTATATAATGAAAACACAGGCACAAACACTGTATTGAAAACAATTGCCAATTAACATATAAAGGGAAGCTGGACCTTTTCCTAACCAAAGCTAAGTCACATTGACACAACTTGATAAAATGCATATTCCTCTCCCCGTACTCCCTGTTCTCTCTACCAGAGGAAAAACGTTTTTTCTCAAACGGCTAAGGGTGAGAGCAAGTATACCCTTATATCTCTTTCCCCACTTAGCACAAAGCCAACCTCTTATCTGGCTGTCATTCAGCGTCCTTCACAACACTAGTACTTCTTCTTTTGAAGTCAAATCTGCCTCAAGATTGTTTTTAAACCAGAAACAAAATTGTACCTGTTCTGGTTCATTAAATTTGGACTGAAAAATGTAAAAATTTGAGCGAAAATATGAAAGATATATCTGCAGCCTACCAAAATAAGATCCCAGTCGCCAGCAAGCAGGAGAAAGAAAACTTTCCAGAAATAAAACGTCAGATGTCATTATTTATCATCTTAGATCTTACTTATTTATGAAGCAGAAACAGAATGAAATTCTCGGTTGAATTCATCCTGAATTATTTAATTTGAAATGGTTAATTCCATACAAAGCCCAGGCAGATCCCTCCTCTGTTCTGATAAATACTTTATCACTGCTACTAAATTGAAAACAGGATGAGCAGAAATATTGTTGGGGGGGTGAAGGAAAAAGACAACAGCTCTTCACTGTTTCTTGTTGTGCTTTATTTGTGAAATTTGTGGAGGTTCCTTTAATAATTAAAGTTGATGAAAACGCATTTTTTCTTAAAAAAAAAAGTTATTTAGGCTAATGATAACTGCCTGATTTCTGTTTATTATAGCAATCTTTTCTATTTATTGCCTGCATGAAAAAGAAATCACCAGAGGGGATAAAGACGTGACACTTAGTTAAAATTACTTAAGAGCTTTTATGAAGCATTTTGCTTGTGGTGGATTTTCTTGCAGTCCCAGGTTGACAAAGTCAAAAGCCGTCTAATGAAAAGGGACGCATCGCTGATTGCAGCTATATCTGGAGCCGAGGTGGAAGTGGCATCGATTTAACAATTTAGCAGCACCCTCCTCTGTGTGTTTCCATTAGTCACGGCTGAATACCACTCACATTCCCCCTTTCTTTCCTTCAAAACACACACAAATACCCTGTCTGTGGCACACTCACACACACGCATCCAAAACTGCCGAGGTATATTCCCTTTCCCCTGAACTGGATTTATATCAGCTAACGTGATTCTACTATTGGTTCCAGACAGTGGGCAGCTAATGTAAGGGCACAGTCGGAGAACTTTGCCATGCTAAGTAACACGCCTTTTATTTCTGTGACTCAGTGCATGTGCAGGCTATCGTGCAAGTGTACAACACTGTATTTTTTCATGTGTGTGCATCATACAGCCTTGGAGCAGAGAAGTGTGCCGTGACAGTTGATCGTTGATGTAGTTTGCAACAGTCTGTAACTTGTAAGAGAGCATTGGGGATATCAAATTGCCACATTAGGATCATACACCAATAACTGACCGTTCACTAAATTCCTTCAATAAAATAAACTATTTTCCAATCATAGCTTAGCAACTGTGACTATGCAGAGCGGGTCTGCCGGGCTTTGGATTTCCTGAAGCAGTGTGCATGGGCCTTTAGTAAAAGGAATGTCTTTTTTAAACCATTCTCTGAACGAGGAAAAACAGTGCAACGGGGGATGACACTGCTTTCACTTAAGCTTGTTAGCATGGCTCAGTCTGGATTGTGAGCTGGTAAAGATACTAAGATTTTACTCTAAGCATGACATTTTTACCCACTGTCTTCAAGCCCACAAAAACAGTTGTTGAACTAGAACTGGCGGTCCTGCCTTAAAACAAAATGGAAACTTCAACAGGCAAACAGGGAGTGGCTCTTAGTGAACGGTCAGCTGATCAAGTCACACAGTCAAAATATCGACTTTCACATTAAGTCGAGTTTAAGTCAGTCTCTCCCAACGATGGCTTGTTGATGAACTACAAAGCTGAAGCAGACCGCCCAATTTCAAAGGACTGTCCAGGTGTTCTGCTCTCTATCGTAGCTTCGTTTAGGCCTTTCCATACCTCAGCCGGTTTGGGCTGTTGGAAAGGAGGGCCGTGGAAAACGCCATCCACCCATTCTCTGAGTGTGGCGACTGGAGATTCCTGTTGCCTTTCTGTCTTGGTGAGTGCCATGTTGGTCGGATACCCGGGTGACGAGGAAGTACCGGTTGATGACAGCATACATGGCGGGTACTCAGACTGCAAGCTGGCATCCAAAGACACAGCAGTGTGAGCGATGGACCAGATTTTGGGTTTGGCATCTGTGCTTCGAAGGTCTGCATTAAGATAGAAGGAGCTGCTTTGGTGCTGGACCGGTGTGAGTTTGGGGCAGTCAGGGGACAGTCTCTCTTTTCTGTGCAGTGTATCTGGGTTGTGTGCGAGATGCACGTGGGGTAGCTCTGTGTTTGGGTTCACTTCATTGTCCTCAGGTAGAAACTGTGGCTTTGGATCACAATCAGAAGCATCAGACTCCAGCAGATCGAAGTCCTCAAGATCACTCTGCAGGTCTGCGCACTGTTGCTCTGAGAAAAAAACAAACGACACCGACAGTAAAGAGTCTGTGCATAACAGTCAAAGCTCGGAAAACCATGAAACAAAGCAAACTTTGCTGGCAGACTGATTTAGGACTTGCATACCAGGAAGCTCCTTGTCACTTTTAAGTGGCTTCTCAGCTTCATCACTGTCATCTTCACAGCCTCGGTCATCTGAGCTTTTACAAGCCCGCGGTGACCACGTCACCTTGTTCTCCTTTTTCAATCTCCTGCGTGCATTTGCAAACCACGTAGACACCTGAGGGAAGGAAGGAGAAATCAGAAGCGAATTTAAAGTTAGAAAAGGAGGAGAAGGAAAGTCGAAATGTGGGAAAATGTACTATTTGTATGGAATTAGGAAAAGGTGAAAATCAGACACATTATCATGCAACAGAACCCAAAAATTTCCCGATAAACATCAAATATTTTACAAGAACCCACTTGCGTAAGCGTCATTCTGGTGATGATGGCAAGCATTATTTTCTCCCCCTTAGTGGGGTAGGGGTTCTTCTGGTGCTCCTGCAGCCAAGCCTTAAGGGTGCTGGTGGTCTCTCGGGTGGCGTTTTTACGACGCGAAGCGCCGTCTGAGCAGGAATAACTGAGCCAGATGATGAGAATCAAATAAACAGTTAGCTCATACCAAAAGTAAGTGAAAAACAGAGGGAAAGAAAACTAGATATTCGTAAGAATGTGGTATTATAAATTACAATTAAATTTGAGTAAATTACAATAAAACACTATAAATATAATAAATCTTATTATAGTATAACACTGACTCCATAAACCTGCTACAGACAGGTTTTTCCCATCATTCTGAAGTAAATGATAATGCTGACACAGATATTTTACAGTTATCATGTTAAAAATATGTTTTAATTTAAGAGCAGTGAAAACATTCTTGTTCACTTACCCATATCTGTCATAAGGATATTGTCCAAATGTGTATTCATAAGGATAATAGGCAGGAGTCTGAGATGTCCCCACATGCACAGATGCAGCTCCTTCTTTGTGATCTAGTGGCCCCTGAAAATATTGAAGAAATTAATGCCTAATCAAGGTTAAACAAACTTTTATTTATTTATGTGTTTTCAGAAATGTTCCTGCACAAGAGACAATCTTTACACGTTTTTACTGTAAGGGCAAAACGAATAAGAAAAAAAATCCGGAAGTGAACACTTTGAAATCCGAGAATTAAAGAGTTAGAAGTGAAGTGTGACACTCACTCTGGAATAGAGAGCGGCGTCCGTAGCGCAGGTGTTGTAATAGCTCTGGCTCTTGGGATAAGGGCCGCTGTAGACTCCGATGCCTGCTCCTGGGGTGAGCTGGTGGCCCGGTGAGCGCAGCACCGGGTGGGACGGGGGGGTTCCCGGCTCCAAGCAACCGGCCAGGGAGCCTGAAGTCATCAGAAACTAAGGAAAAATGTATGAAACGAACTCACTGATATCCATAAAGGAAAGGGAATCTGGTGTGTATAGAAACTCTCTTACGTACACTGGCGCTTTAAATGTCTCCTTACTTTCACAAAGGAGCAAATGTTTAATCTCAGTTATTTTCTCAAAAGCAAAACAAAAGCTGGAATAAAACAGCACCGATGTGCTGATTTTGTCACATTTTCTCCATTGTGGACTTGTTGATGGACTATTTTTTGACCAGTTAAAATCTATTTATCCTCCTTATTTAGCTCAGGCCCTCATCAATAACATCAAAGACAAAACAATATACTACCCGTACCTGTGGCGTGGTGGAGTAGGAGTATCCCAGCTGAGAGTAAGCCATGGTTCAAATGTGACCAAAGAGGAAATAAGTGGAGTGCAGATGTGGAGCGACTTCCAGCAGCATCCGTACCAAACGCAGATTTTTAAAAATTATTTTAAATTATTTTGCCCTGACACTAGTTCAGAGATACTTTCCGGTCAACTTTGCAGCTTTTTTTGTTTTTAATTAGAATTTCATCTACCATCTCGTCCAAAAGTGGACACGCGGACATTTACGCAGCGCTTTCATTTTACGCACAAGCGCTGACGGACTTTCGAAGTAACTTCTCGGCTTCACCCGCAGTTTCCACCTCATCCACCAGACTGCTCCTGCTCTTTAAAGTGTCCCTGCTCTCTTACAATCCAACGCCAGTTTGTGTGTGTGATCAAACCACGCATCTCTCCGTGATGCGCTCTTTGGTTTTTAAGGCGCGTCTGTCTGACGTCAGCCTGGACTCCGCGCGAGTGTGTGTGTGTGTGTGTGTGTGTGTGTGTGTTCATATCAAGATGAAGAAACTCACTCCTAATTAATTCCCTCCCAGTTTCCTTTCGCCTCTTATCCAAGAGAACAGCTCTGCGCAGCGATGCTCCCGAGAGTCCCCAGGCGTAAAGAGAGTTGTGATCAATTCTCCTCTCTCTCAATAAACACAGGCGCACAGCTGCACACGTCCACGCACGCATTTACACTGGCACACATGGCCAGAGGGGGTGGGATCGGGAACGTGATGCGTTGACACCACATTGACACGCGATGATTGATGACTACAACCTGATATTAGCATAATCGTTTTGCCCTGTTGTTTAGATAACTTGTCACCACGGAGAAATCTCGCTGTCACCCATATATTCATGAGTGGGGGAATTTCAGGTCTCCTCCAAGCAAATTAATCAAAGAATAAACATTCCATGCATTCCCTTGAGTAAGCACCTTTAGTGGCTGAATGGGTTGTCATGTTTTTAATAACAAACTCTTAAGCTGCCCCGACGAAGTGGAAACGTTTTTTCCCCTTCCTCTCTCTTTCTCTCAACCCACTTTAAGGTTTTCATCATAGAGGAGGAGGAAAAGGGCAGGTGTGAAAGGGCTGTGAGGATAACAGAGAGGCTTATTGTACCAAAATATTTGGGTACACATTTGTGGCACACCGGCAGAACAGAAGTTTTTGATGTACAAGAAAGAAAAGGAGGACAGATATTAGGGACTGTATGCAAATTATTAGGATAGGAGAAGGGGCAGAAAGAGTGGTGACTTTGTTTTCTGTTTTCTTCTTTTGTTTCTCTAAAAAAAAATGTTGCAAATGATCATGCAGTGATATGAGACAGGTTTACATTTGATGTTGAATCTACCTTTAATAAATGCAACCAGTATAACCATCTCTGCAACTTTAGGACTTTACAGACATCACACATATAATATCTTCTTATGTAATTGATAAATACATTTTTATTTTAAAAATTGCAGAACCTGACTAATTTATAGGCAAGCAGATATTATTGGACATTTGCCAATCGACTGGTATCTGCATTTGTGTCAGCCGATAAATTAAAATTAAAAACATAAAGAAGAGATGGAAGAAACACCCTTCAGCCGTGTTAGGAATGATGATGTTGAATATTCCAGCCACCAGATGACCTCTTCATCTTCCCTGTTAGCAACACGTATTTGGAACGCCTTAATCACAACAACCATCTGACCTGGTGAGTGAGTAAATGGATAACTACACATAACAAATATTAGGGTTTATTAGGTTTATGTTTTGTGTGTCTGAAAGAAAAGAAAAATATAATGGTGCTTATATAGGATCATCAGCAACATCATCAACAAAATATAAATATATTTGCTGACATATCGGAACACTCAATTTTAAAATCACCAAATAATAGTATCAGTACCAGCCTGAAAAAATATCACTCTACCCTCCTCACATAGTCCTATATAAGAGGATAATCTTTACACAACCTTTCCAGGGATTTGTGTCCCCTCCCATTCTTGAACCAGTGATCTCTGGTGTGTTAGACCAGTGGTCCCCAACCCCCGGGCCTCGGACCAGTACCGGTCCGTGAGTCGTTTGGTACCGGGCCGCGCGAGTTGAGGCTCAGGTGTGAAATGTATGGTTTTCAGGGTTTTCAGTGTTATTTTGTTATCGTTTTTATCGTTAACTCGGTTTTCCTGGGTCTTTTCACGTGTGTTATGAATAAATCTTCTTTTTTTCGGTACCGGTACTAGTTTTATTTTGTTGTATTTATCCGCGACACCTTAAAGGCCGGTCCGTGAAAATATTGTCGGGCATAAACCGGTCCGTGGCGCAAAAAAGGTTGGAGACCGCTGTGTTAGACAACTGTGCTAATCCATTTATCATCACATGAACGCTCAAGATTTTCACTGTAATGTACAAATTAGCATTGAACGAGTCCACAAACTGGTCAGGAAAGTGTTTGTGAAGGCTACATAACAAGATAGCTAGGTGTCGCTTTCACATAGATGAATTTTGTGGTGACAGGTGTCGCCCCCTTCTGGCCATCAGAAAGAGTACAACGTAAAAGCAACTGCATTGGTTTTCAGACACAGAACTTATGTCCACTTTTTGAATACAGATTTTTACTTCTACCCACATTAATTGCTTTTAGCCAGACTGAAAATTTATAGCGACATTTTCAAGCTAGGAGATTGACATTCTCTAAAAAAAAAATGATTCAGAATATCACCTTGCTTAAACTGGGTCTAGAGTTCATAGCAACAATAACAGAAGTAGCTTTTCATACAAAGTTATGTCTCATTTTTACTTCCTTGTGGACGTACACATGCAGCTTTATGGTTTGCTTGGAGCTACTTTGAAGATTTGTTCTATGCATGCTGAAAATTATATCTTAGCAAATCAGGGTGAAAAATGTTGCATCATGAGGGTCACAGATTCAGATACAGATTGCAAGAAATGTCAGCCTAAATCTAAGAAGAAGAAGAAATTGGATTCCCTTTAAAACATATTTGTTGTGCATATTGGTTGTATATGAACATATTTTCTGAATGTCAAGATCTTCAGTGCCGATCTCAGGTTTTTCACCTTTTTTGTTTCTTTTCCCACAGTCTCTAACACTGGGAGAAAGGAGAGGTTTTAAAAAAACAAAAACTTTCCGTGCAAAAATCCAACTTGAAAAAATGGATGTGGAGAAGAGGAAAAGCCAGAGGAGGCAAACTTGGAGAGCTAAAGAAATCGTTAATAGTCAGGGGATCTGAAATGGAGTGAGGGGATGTGGAGGGGTAAAAGGACAAAATATTCCCAGTGCACCCAGAGTAAGGCTGGAACAACAGAGCTGCATCACCAGAAAGCATCTCAGTCCCCACAAGGGAGAAAGCATCTGTGTACCGGCTCTTGATTGACATTCCATTTGTCCCATGAAAGGTGCTCATATACTGAACACGGACTAACTGTCTCGCCCTCATCTATGCTCAAAGCTCGGAAATGAAGTTATCTCCCTGCTCTGGCGTTGCACGTCTTCACACAAAACATACGTCACTCAAGGAAAATGGCAATTTGTTTATCCGCTGACAATGAACACGGGTGTGTTTAATGTTTGTTTGGGATGGTACACGAGGAAATAACTTGTACGTTTATTTGAATGAAGAGACTCTGCAGAGCCTGAATTAAACTTTCAAAGCTCTGTACCAGAGTATTCCACAAATAATGATTATAAAGCATGAACTGCACATAGATAGATAGACACAACAGATTCTGTTATTTCAAACACCTACTTATATATTAATATATGGTCTGTTTATAAATTCATGGCATTCCTGTGGTATACATTTCTTAAGGCTCTGCGTTCGTTAGACCGTGATTATATCTTTCTGATCTCGTTCCCCTCACATCAATCATTCATTCAAGATGCTCCGCAGGAAAAAAAAAGAAAGGAAACATTCTTATTTCCTCCCTCCTGCATGCAGCTCTAGCTATTATGCAGTAGGTGGGGCGTGGGGGTTAATGATAGAAGCATGTTAATGTGAGAGGAGGAGGGCTAAGTACAGCACAAAGTGTTTGCAGTGGAGGGCCAAACAACTACAATCACAACTTCTTTCAATCACAGCGCGTCCCATTTGAACATTTTCCACCTTAAAGTATGAAATCTATGCAATTTTAATCGCTGTTTAACATGTAGATGCTTTTGAGCCTTCGACTTGGTTTTAGCTCTCAGTGGTTGGTGCTGAAGGTCCCAGAATGAAATCAGAATCCCTCTAATCCATTTTTTTTACGCCACAGTGAAAACTAAAATAATTAGTTTGCAGGGTCATGAAAATGCATGTAAATGCCACACCAATTTTCATCATTAATTTTCTGTGTTTATCTCAAAATATTCTTTTAATATATATATTTTTTCCTCTTTGTTTATGTGAATTTCTGCATCACAAACAAATTACTGATCCCAACCGTTTTTGTGTTTCTTTTACTTCAATGAAATGACAATAACGAAGTTACATGGTGTAGACATTGCATGCAAAAATGTGCCAGTTGCCACCTGCAGCTATAATTTCATCATATCCTTTAAGTACATCCTGCAAGTACACACACACTTTTTATAATCAAGGATTTTTACCAAAAATCAAAGATGTGACAGAAATGCAGACTCAATAGATTTATACTTAAAATGATTAGAGTTTCCATATTTTTAATACATGGATCCTTTGCAGCCAATGAATGCCTAAACGCTAGAACTCATGGTCGTCACAACAAACTGTGTTTCCTCCCATGAGATGCTCTGTCAGAGTATTTGTTGTTTGTGGAGCTCTCTGCCTTCCGTTTTGTATTTAATAACTGAAAAGCTGCTCTGTTTGGTATCAGGTGACTGACTTGCCTTCAGAAACACTCGGGTTGCTTTCGCGGTATCCGTTTGGACTGTGAAGCGCTGTTTAATCCGTTTTGCCATATTTGGCAGAATCTGAAGAGAGAATATTGCCCTGGTGTAATTACCTTTTTGTGTTATCAACAGTTAATGCACAATAATTTTAGCAACCAATCGAATTGTTTTAATCAGCTCCAAGTTACATAAAAATGCTGTATATGAGTCTTTATAGTGTACATCTACATGTCAGTCATGCTTGCATGGCCAAACAATGAGAGTAAGTGACCACATGAACAATTTGCTACGTAAACATGCTAAGTAGCTAGTTTGAAATGTACTTGTAGGTACATTTTTACCACTGGGCTGTGGACAGAGCAAGGTTAGCTGTTTCCCCATTTTATAGATTCTAGTGTTTTTGTTAGGCTAAGCTCACCAGCTTAATTGTTTTAGTTAATAGGCTAACATTTAAGGGAAAAAAACAACTCATTGAATGTTAGGCTGTTTATTTTAACGCCTTTTTCACAAGTTTGACAGAAAAATTGAATGTTTCTTTACATCAGTGACTTTTACAGAAAGGCAAGAAGAGATAATGACTTAAACATACCTTTTTAATGATTTTGAACTGCCTGTCTTTTTTTTTTTTCTTCACCTTGCTGCACTACTTGGCTTATTCACAATTAACTAACAATGGCAAGTGCTAAGGAAAAAAATCATTGAGTAAAAATAACTACAAAACACAATGAAAGAATTCACACGGGCAGTGTTTTATTATACATCATGTGATTTTTTAATGAGCTCAGAAAAAGGTGTGTGTGCATGTGTGTGTGCAATTGTGTGTGCATGTGTGTGTGTGTGTGTTAGATTTTACTGGGCAAATGCTGCTGCCTTGCTTGCCCTGACAGAAGGCCACTGCTGCTTTACATACTGTTTGTATCATATGGAATGTTTTATCTGAACCACTTTTAAAAAAGGAAAACTTGAGATACTGTAAGGTTAAGTAAAACATAATAAAAATAAAATAAATTTTCCTGTTAGACTTCTTTGTCTCGCAGTGTTAAACCAGCAAGACCAATGAAAACCAGGGTGAAATGAGGTAACGTTTCCACCTCACATTCATGCTACTGCTCTTTGAGAAAAAAGCAGGAATGTTCAGGGAGGAAGAAGAGGACAGAAGAGGATAAGCAATAAATGGATCATGAGGAAAGAAAATAGCCCTTTCTTTTCCACCACAAGACACGGTCTACAGAGGCTGCCTCTTGTTAAGCACGATGGCACCAACCAAGTACAAGTGCAAGCCAGGCTCGATCTGATCCACAAACAAGGCTGCCAACACCAAGTAACCTGTCTGACCACTGAGTAGCAGCCATGCTATCTGTGCGTGCTGCTTCTCTGCTCCTGTCTAATAAGAGGCTCGTGGAAGATCTGGAGCTGCTGAACTCTGAGTGGGATACTATAAATGCCCTGGCCTTCCTCATCAATGATGTAAGACAGAGGAACAGAGACAAGCTAACCCTCTTAGCCAATGTGCAGCATGTGCGTGTGTGTGTGTGTGTGTGTGTGTGTGTGCGTGCGTGCGTGTGTGTGTGTGTGTGTTTGTGAGAGAGCGAGAGAGTCTAAGAGGTAGCCACGGACAGACACAGGCAGAGAGCGAGACAGGTTTAGGCTACAGGAAGCTCTTAAGAGTGTGTACAGTTTGCGTTGAGTCCTGGGAGGCCAGCCGTATTCCTCCCTATCACTTCCACTTCATTACTTCGGGAGCGGACATACATTATTCAACTCCGCAAGCCTCAGTCCACAGGGACCGATAGAGCCTTTAACAAACACTTTAACCTGCCTTAACTCGCCCATTGATCCTGTATTTATTTGTCCATTATCTCTCGTGGACTGCTTTGGTTTGTCTTCATTTATATCTCCCTACTGGTCTCAAAACAATTACTCAACCTATATGTGACCGACAGTATCATCTGAAATAAGCTTTGTATTTTCTAAAGACGGGCTTTACTCTCTCATTATTATTATTTGGTATTACCACAGATCTCACAGTCTTTATCAAAATTGTGCAAAAATCAAATATTTCAGTTTAAATATTTCGGTTCTCTTTCTTTCTTTTGAAGGAAAGCCATTTCATGTGATTTTTTATCCAGCTGTGTGTTAGGTTGGTTCAAACCAAAGTGGGATAACCTTGAATAATTAAAATATTAGAAGCATTTTTGAGCTGCTACACAGAACCTGGGATATTGGTTATTATTTCAATGGTAAACAAGATAACCGAGGCTAAATTTCAGAATGAATCAGAAATCAAATCAAATCAAATCACTTTTTATTGTCACATCACATGTGCAGGCACACTGGCACAGCACATGCGAGTGAAATTCTTGTGTGCGAGCCCCACAAGCAACAGAGATGTGCAAACACAACAACACAAACGAGCAAAATACAAGAATGGCCAACCTGAAACTAATAAATATATGTACAATATATAATAGTGTATGCATTTCTGGATGTGTATACTAAATATTTTCCTACGTCTGTGTGTGTGTGTGTGTGTCTGTGTGTGTGTGTGTGTGTGTGTGTGTGTGTGTATATACATTTTTACAAATTAAATAGTAAAAAAATAAAATAATAATAATAATAATAATAATAATAAAATATATAAAATATACAGAGTTGAATATGTGCAAAACAAGTGGCATTTATATCATCACATCACAGAACATCACAGAGTAATCAGTCTGCACTGATGTGTCCACCTTAGAATCATGGATGAGGGGGAATACCATGATAATAGATTCACTATTTCACATTTTCCCTGGTGTTTCGGCTTCTGCAGTTCCACAGCTTAGACCTCAGCTGCCATCCTCTGGCAGTCTAGAGAATTACACCCTTATGACAATGCTGGTGGTGCCTGTGTGTGTGTATTTGCTTGTGTGCGGTGGTGTAAGCCTGAGGGTGCAGCAGGCTCGGTTTGCAGTTGTTATTGACCAGGGTGAGGAGGTCAGCCACAACTGTGTGAGTGACTAAAGATGACACAGTAGATCTACTTGTCTGCATGCTGTTCACTTGGGTGTGGTTGCAGATTTCATGTTACATCCATGGATGGACCTCCCAAGAAATTTGACCACCAGCAGCGTCTACCCCAGCTGAGCTCACACCATTTTTTTTATTATTATTATTTTTGTCCAATTAGCATATCATGCTACTAAAGTGCAGGAGGCCAAACAATAAATACAGTAAGGATAATATTAAAAAAATAGTCTTCTTCAGTAATGACACTATCTTAAGTTTTTATCCATATATCAAACAGAAATGTGGATTAAGGTAGACAAAAGATATTAACTAAGGCATCAATCTTCATTTCCACTGATCATCTATTTCCCAGCAAATGCTGCTAACTGTCTGATCTCTGCATTCCACATCTAGAGAGCTCAGCAGCTCCCGTGAGAGCCTTACTGTGTGCCATGACTGATCACGTGTCATCAAACGCATTTCACTAGTATAAATCCACACCAAATGCCTCAAAAAGCTATGCAATGCAGCCAACAGAAAAGTCGCATGTGATAGCAGTCGATTAAGTGCTTCTTTCTGGAGCGCTGACACTCCCCGGAGAGGAGCTGGGCAATAATTTCCTCAGATTGCCCCTATGGGAACAAGGCTGCTGGTTTTCTATGTCCACTCCAATCACATCTCTAATGGAGAGGCGGGTAAGCATCTGTGACAGTGGGAAACCAGATCTGTACTCCCCCAGTGTGTGTGTGTGTGTCTCTTGCAGATAAACAGTTGGCAGGTTTCCCCTTTCCCTGTGCATGTGCGTGAACACACACACACACACATCTGAGGAGGGGAAATGCAAGCTGGACAGGGTTAATACACTCCATTAAGCTCTATTACCCTAAACGACTTGGGCAAATGAATGAGGACTCACATTACTCTGCAACTGTTTGTGTGCGTTTTTGTGTGTGTGTGGTAGAATGATACAGTGTATGTACATGCACGTGCATGCATCTCAAGTGTAATTAATCTGCGAAGATATGTGACCCATGAGCCATCTATCATTATTCACAAAGTAAAGACAGCGGGGGGGAGGGGGGCTTCACCCTGTCTTAGTGTATCTTACCATATACCATGATATCATTCTATTATGAATTTAAACATATTTTTAAGCTATTTTTAAAAATATGTTGTTTAAAAATCTTTCGATACCTCCAAGATACCTCCTTTAGAGGTAATGGAAAGCTTTTCTATGCGTTTCCTTGGCAGTGCCGCAGTTTGAGGTAAAACATGCTAACATGTTCACAGTGACAATGCTAACAATGCTAACGTCAATATCTTCAGTCATTTTATTTTACTTTATAACAGGTAACTTGTCTAAAAGCAGTGTAACAAATATGACTGATATATGTGGCATTCAGTGCACCAACTACACTTGCTATGTTTCTTGTGTTATGTTTGAGGGTTAATTAGGGTTGTGGCAAGGGAGCAACCAGAATGTAGCTTTTCTTGGCTACAGCATTTGACTTGAAAGTCAAATGCTGCTAGCATTAGTCAGCTAACCTTAATTAGCCATAAAATGTGTTGATAAGCCGAGGCTGCTGTGTAGTGCTGTAGTCATTGAAATGGATGTAAGTCACAGTAGATTATATTAAATCACTGGTTTTTCATGTTTAATTCCCATGGTAATAACACCTCTAATGCTAATGTTTGCCAGGTAAATATTTTACAGATTAGCGTGTTAGTAGCTTTCATGAGTTTTTGTTTCTCTTTGATGCCAAGAGCTCCATTGGGAAAAATGAATAAGAATAATTGTATAAAAATGCTGGCCACATTAGCATTGTCTTCTACAAATGTGCCACAGTAGTATGGCAAAAGCTGCCCAAGGTTGGTTGACATGGAAAGCAAAAAATCAATGTTCACCATACTCCAGGTTTCAATTATTTCACACACAGGTGAGTGCGCCACTGCTCTTATCAGTTACATTTATCAAAATCCAGCTAAAGAGGAAATTATGGTTCAGCTGTCCTAGCAGCTCATCTGTTCATTGGTAGCTACAGAGTGCCCATTTACCTGCAGAGAGTATATTGTCAGCTAGAGGCAGGGTTAAAATATGTGGTACAACTGGTCTGTGGGGTACTCACTGCTCAACTCAACTCAAAAAAAAAAAAAAAAATCCCAAAACTTCACAAAACATAACAAAAGTGATTTCAGAGACAGAAAGCATGTCTCAGTACAAACCTTTGATTCTTTTGGCCTCTGTCACTTCAGTTGTTCCATCACGTTGATGAATTTCCAAAAACACTTCTGTTTTATTCAACTTCTGTTGTGTTTTGTGTATTTTTCCAGCATTTTTCTCTTTTTGCTCATGTGCATTTGATCTGCTTGGGCCACCGAACTAATAGGTCCCTTTTAACCAAATATCTGGGTAATTAAAACTCATAAAGATGCCTTTTTTCTGTAGTTTAGTATTAGACCCATTTAAATTGATGCTGTGTCTAGAATATGATAGACATAAGTTGTTTGTATTGGAATTTTTACTTTCTTACTGTCTCTTAGTAAGTACACAAGGCTTTCATGGCTTAATAAACAAAAACTGATTAGTATAGTTTTCTAACTGTTTGCATGCTACACTGTAAAACCTGACCAGTTAAGTTAACTCAAATGATTTGGGGAAACCGATTGCACCAATTGATTCAAGTTTTATAACTTAAACAGTTTTGGATTATTTAAGTACTTTATTAGAGTCCCAAGAACCCAAAGCAAATATGATAATGTAACTCAAATGCATTATGTTTATTTACTCATTGTTTTTAGTATGTTTTAACTTAAACCATTAAATTTGTTGTACTAAGATGCTGTATTTATTCAAACTTATTTAAAGTGTTACATGCTCATATTCAAATTAAGTTAAATTAACTTAAATAGTTGTATTTAAACAACTTAATCCATTTGGGGAAACCGATTGCACCAAATGGTTCAAGTACTATTAACACAAAACCAAGCTATTGTTCTTTCCATTCAGTTTTTATTAACTTTAACTGCAGAGAAAATACAGAATGAATACAACCATACTTTGAGTCATAACCTATGACTGCTAAAGCCATTATCAAACAAACAAATAATTAGGCATTTTAAAACTTGCGCTTTTAGGGAATTTTGAATGTTTTTTGTAGCATTTTGAAAATCAATTAAATATACAAAACACACATTTAGGTGTACATCATATAAAAAACAATAGTCTAGAGGCAATTAGAGCCATAACAATCACAATTTTAAGTAACATTTAGTATAATAATGAAATCAGATGCACTACAGCAATGCAACTATAGAAAACAGCTGAACTAACAAAAAATATTCTCAAAGGTATTTGTGGCTTCTCAACAGTTTTGCCCAGACCTCGAGTCAAGTGAACTGGCACTCATCACACAATTAAAAAATAAAGCTTGAAAGTATACTGTACATATTGACTAATTATCAGTTATCTTCCAAAAGATTTCCATGTAACTAAAAGGTGTTTTTAGAAATAAGCTTAAGATTACACACTATGTAAAGATTTTTTTTCAATCACAAACAAAACGTCAAATATGGATTGTCTCCTTATTCTTAGCTTTCTCCACATTGCTTTTTAGAAAGCTAATTACCCTGAACAAATAAAACTATTGAAGCCATTCACAGATAACTGAAAAAGCACGACTATACTGACAGTGAAAAACAAACATCATCTACACAAGCTCATTTTTTAGTGTCTGCAATTTTGGTTTTAGTTGCTTTCTCTCATCGTCTAGCTTCAGCAACACTACTTGAATGAACTCAAAAAAGCCAGTACACTTCTCAGGATAGCTCAGATGCAGAGCATAGATTAGCCCAAACAAACACACCAGGGCATCAGTCCATGAGTGATGAGTCATAACAACCTGATCTTCAAGTACTATGAACACTTGGCGTGGTGAGAAAGGAACTCCTCCAGGCACCTCCTCTTCATCGACATCAGCAACCAGAGCAATTGTGGCTTCATAGAACTCAATTTCCTCCTATAATACACAGTGCACAATTATTCATCTGTAATACCTCTGTTAAAAGTATAAATACAAATGGTCAGGCACTTTTCTTCAGTTTTTCAAATTCTATATATCATAACATGTTTTAAATTGACAGTGAAGGTTCATTTTTCATTCATCCAGTCAAATCAAGGATGAAAGAAGTTTATAAGTCATTCAACTTCACGTCTTCAACTTTCAACCCAAGTCCAGATGACTTATAAACTCCTTTCAACCTTTTTTAAATTCAAATGTGCAAATTATTGTAATACCCAAGTACCTTGCATGTTTTGAAAATCTCTGAAGAATCCTCCTTGAGGTACATTGGTAGGCCGGCCAGAGCTGCTGTTCTAGTTGCATAGATGTCGTTTTTGTCCTAAAAAAAAAAAAAAAAAAATATATATATATATATATATATATAAACATAGCAATGGCAACTGCCAAGCAAGCAGAATAATAATTAGTATTTTTAAATACCTGTTTTCCATATGCCAACAAAAGCTGCTCCATCCTTTCACCGACCCGTCCAGTTTTCCTCTTTTTGTAAAGTCCAATCAGCTGAGGAGCATAATCATCCAGTGCAGCATAAAACACATGTGGCAGATTCTGATTGGTGATCCGATGAAATTCAAAGTAGAGCTGAGGAGAATTCCAAAAATATTATAAGCAAAACACAGCATACTATATGAACAGCAAATGTTATATATGTAGTTGTACTTACCTGTGTCTCATGAAAGAGTGCTGGCCATCTGTCCTTGAGCTCTGATACAGGAGGAGAAGTGGTGACAATCTCTTCACGCCGGAGGGCAAAAGTGGGCATCATATGCTGATGAATGAGAGGGATGTCTCTTTCTGCTGAGGTCTTCTTGAACTCCTCTACCATCTCAAGTCTTCTGGTTTCCAGAGACTCCCTTGTTTCTCCAGAAGGATAAGAAGGAAGGAAGTTGACCTCACCTCTCCTAGGTCTTTTAATATTGGCCCTTGGTGAAGCTCCATCTGGGTTTGTTCTGCTGCGCTTTCCAGCATTCACAGCAACATCCATGATGCCAGCTTTAGCCAACTTCTTTCTTTGGTTTCCCATTTTATATCTCAGGCTATTCTTCCACCCTTCCCACCCAGTGTCAGAATTCCTCTCTTTCAGACAGGGATGTTTTCTAACTAAAGCTTCTGCAGCCTTGCCAATTTGTGTTGTACTAGGGTATGCTTTTAGTTTGTAGATTTCTTCCCCCATTGTCTCAAGTATGTTGTGTTTTTGATCTCGTGTCAGCGTAATTACTTTCCCATTTTTATCAAATGCTGCATTACCCTCTCTTAATACATGTTCCACTTCATAAGAAAATGGCGGAACAATAAAAACTTCTGGCCATCTACTAATACGCTCTGGTGAATCTATGGTATCAGTGCTATCAGTCTGAAGGATTGTGTCATCAGTGCTCGTTGAAATCCGGTCAAGCTCAACTAACCTGACAACTTTAACAGATGCTATAGCTGGCAGGTCTTCTATTTTAACCAAATTACACAAGGCATTATCAAAATCTGGGTCATGAAACTGAAGCCGAAAGTCAAAAGTAAAATTTAGCCTAGATTTGATCGCATCTATGAGGGCTTGCACACTGTTTGGACGAGATGGCAAAATAAGTTTTTCAGCGTTATCCTTATCAAGGATGACCCTTAGCTTCAATATTCCTGTTGCCTCCATCTGAATTTGTTATTTCTGTAACAGACAGGTTTCACATATTATAGTGGCATTTTAATACATGTTTGTGTTTACAGTTATTTGCAAAATATTAATTGTGCAAAAATATAAAAACATTTATGTGAATACAAAAAAACTGAATAGATGAATTACCTTTGCATTGGTTCAGAAATTGGTGGAATCAGCTGATGTCTCAGTTCTGTTTCTTTAGTCAGACACTGGAATGAAATGGTTTGTTGTTAGAATGAGTTCATTTGCTATCTTGTAAGCAACATGCGGCATGTGGTCAGACAGTTGGCACAGAGATTTTACACTGTGACGGAGACCCCTCTGTTGATTCTCTGCTACTTCATATGAACGCAAGTGCTCAACGTAATAAGTGTCATAGTCTTTCAAGAGAAAATAAATGTTGTTTCTGATGAGCAGTACATTAAGAATCTCTTTGAACTCTGGCAATGCAGCATAAGCACCTGTGCATACAAACATGCCAATTGCAAAGTTTGTGCCATTAATTGTAACCTTTTTTGTTGCATATATTGTGTCACTGTCAGCAATACCTGAAATAAATAATTGTGTATCTGCAGGTAATGATGAAATGTACAAAGACTCCATTTTGGATGTTTGCACAGGTGGTTTGAAAAACGTTGATGAGGACAAATAAAATGCCATCATGCTTTGATGTCTCTCTGCCAAAGTTTTTAGTACATTTTTGTAGTTGTGAGTGTCATGAACTATTTTTTTGAAAACCTTATGCTTTCCCTCAAATCTCATTGTCCAAAGATGAACTAAGGGACCAAAGCACTTTATTAAGTGTGGGTAATGCTCGATGTAATGATGCTTTGGCCTGAATCGAACATTAGGAAACACTTCCTGAAAGAGTTGTCTGTGATCTAATATTTTACAGGCCATGTACTGAATGGTCTCGTCACTAAAAGTATGAGACATGGCAAGCTGAACTACGTCCTTTAAATCCATTAGCACTTCCCAAAAAGTGTCTCTTTCTGGAACTTTGGAGCCAATGAGAAGAGGCAACAGTCTAAGAAGGGCATGATTTTCATGCCCGTTCCCACCAATGGTCCCTCGCCTGGCAAAATTTGAGGGTATTGGATGAGGGCGATCAACTTTGTCAGAATGTTGGTAGGGAAAGCGCAGAATTGCTCTGTTTAAGTCTTCTAAGGTAAAATATCTCTTAGAAATCAAACCTTTTAAACAATGTGCCAACTCCACTGGAACGACACCTTCAAACAGGTCGTGTAGGAGGTCAGGTGGGAAGCCTGTGACAGGATGGAAGAAAGAGAGATGGTCAGAAAGAACACAGGGGTTTTTAACACCATAGTTTTCCTCAATGTCATCATTCTGAAGCTCTTGCACAAGATTATCATGAGCATCTTTTGTTCTCATTACATAATTCCCTGTAACAGCATTTTCAGTTTGCATTTCTGTTTGGGTGGCATGACAAAACCTACAGAAATATGTAGACCTGAAACTCATTGAAACCAGCAAGTCCATGGGCAGCAAGGTTGTCTGCCACAACAGAGTAGACAGTGCCTTTAAGACATTCACCAAGAGTCTCAATGTAGACACCTACTTCTTCAAGAGTTTTCAGATCATTTAAGAGTGGTGACAACATTTCCTTATACCCAAACTGGCGTACATCATTGGAATTGCACAGCAGAGCAAGCTGAGTGCAGTGTAGAGCAGAACGAGATTTAACTGGAAAGTTTGCCAGTGTCCAATAAACTGCAAAAACTTTATGTATTTTCTTTGAGGTACCAAGTGGGTTTGCGATTTCAAAATCATCCACGTAAAGTATTATTGACAATTTCTGTCCCTCTTGTGACAGTAGAACATTTTCCTGGTAGTAGGATCCATCACAAAATGACATGAAATGTCCAGGAATCTGTGTGGGTGCTTGTTTAATTTCTTCAAGCACATCATTTTTTTTCAACAACAATTGCAAAGATGTGAGAATAGGCACATACATATAAGTGTGCTTTGACGATTCAATTAAATACTCCACAGGTTTGACATATGGAAAATTTGCTTCGTAATATGATTTCCTCCTCTTTGCTGTAGATAGTGGTCCTTCAGATGTGACACATTTATGTAAAACATTACTATCAGAAACTGCCTGACAAATCTCATCCACCAGTTTGTCCGTATATGTACAGTTGTGCTTTTTCAGTATATCTACAACTGATTTTCTAACCAGAGGTACTGATAACAAAAACAACTGATCAATATGCTCAATAATCTCCTGTGTTGCTCTCTGAGACACATGGAGAATGGTCTGCATTTTCAAGAAAAATCCAGCCAGATTGTATTGCAACTGCTCTTCTAAACCCTCAATTCCACTGATTTCACTGGTGGATGCCACTTGATTGTCATCTGATGACTCTATTGAATCAAGCTGCATGTCATCTTTTTGTTCTACATTTATAACACTTTGCACAATGCCTTCATTGTAACTTGTTGAATTTTGGTGGTCTCTGCATTTGTGGGCATTGAAGGTTGAGTATACATTGGTTTTAAAATTGCAGTTCTTGAAAGGACATGGAACAGTTTCTTTTCGTTTTAAATGCCCCCTCAGATGGATAAACATTTGGCTTTCAATAAATGGCTGCTTAAAATTACACACAGGGCAACAAAATCCATATTTATTCAAATCTAGATAAGAACCGTCTTTTCTTTGTGTGGGAGTGTGCATTCTTGACATGTGTATCTTTAATGAATTAAATGTACTAAATGTACACATGCATGTGTTGTAGAGACAGGGTAAGGGTGAAATTGTGGAGTACTGACCATGGTTGAGCCGATAATGCTTCAACAACATGACTTTTATGGCAGTAGAAAAACTACACAACTTGCAATTCCACATTTTGATGCCAAATCGTTTTAAAATCACCTTTACTGGCTGTCTTTAGTGCAGTGCTGGATGATCTCTCGGCATGCTACTGCTCCTTCAATCGTCAGACTGTAATAACACAAAGCCATGAGGACAGAAAGCTAGCAGAACAGTTTTTACTTTTAGACTTTTACTTCACTTAAAAACAGTCAACCTGGATAACACAAGCTTTGAAAACAGTAACTACAGTTCATTTTCAATTCAGGTTGGTCAACTACTCTAAATGCTATGAAATAATAAAGCAATTTTACATAAGTGAAGTACACAATAGGCTAACCCTTGGAAAGTACAGAGTCAGAAACGTTTAGGTTTGGTGCAGTGCAGCTTTGAAAAGGAAAATTATTTCACGACTAAAATGCCACTAAGCATCATATTTTAAATTTGTGAAGGTGAACTTGTCCAGTAAACTCTTAAAATGAACACTAAATAAATCTTCTACCATTTTCACTGTGTCAAAAGTAGGCTACATTTGAACTTGATAAAGTTCAGCGTCAGAAAAGCCTAAACACTGATTTTACCAAAGGTTTTGTGGCATGCAGTTTGCAAAAATTAGACTACTTACCAACTATTTGATTGAAACAAGCCACCAACCGTTAATTTTTTAAATTGTGAAGGCAGACTCCATACAGCGCTAGGCGGGAATTGTGTGCTGGCAAGCTAAGTTACGAGCTACTACAACAAAGTAGTCTGATAAATTACAACAAAGTACAACTAAAACAAAGCAGTCTGATAAATGTACGCTAGAAGTAAGCATTAACAAAAAAACATAAAAATAACGTTTATCTTGTACTTTCCACTCTTGCAAAATTTCTCTTGACGAGACTTGTGTCTCATGGCCGACAAGTCCAGGCAAACGCTGGGGGCGGGGCCGTGGATGATGACTAATACAAATGAATTAACACTACTTAAACAGTTTAAAGCAACAGTACTTAAAACATTACAGAACAACTTACTTCTTTTAGTAAGATGCACTGTTGGGTTTTACAGTGTACAAAAAGTAATTTTTCACATAAAAAATGTCAAATCATGGGTTAATGGTGTCCCGCGATATCCAGTCAGTGAGTCCATAGACCCTCAACAAGCATTCGCGGAGTGCATTCCCCGCAACATTTTCCCAGATATTCTGAAAACGGCACAAATTACAGAAATCCCCAAGATCTGATATTTCGGGCAGCTTCTCCGCCCCTCTCTAACACACCAGCGTGCCTCAATGGATGCTGAACAAAGACGCAGTGAGTCCTCAGCCCGCCTTTAGGACTCTCCCAGCAGTAAACTAAGCTAAGTTTCGACGCTATAACAAACCCGTGGATAAACATTGTTTCAAAATGGCTGAAAAGAGCCATCGATGCGAACACCGTACCGCAAACCTCCCCTTCGCTCCTAATCGGCTTCCTCTCTCAGATTATTGCCGTGAATGGGCAGACAACAAGAGAAAAGACTTATCACTCCCACTCTTTCATAGCATTTGTTGTGTGTATTTTCCCCCTGTATATTAAATTTGTCTGCTTTTTAAAGGCAGTGGCGACGTTTGCTGTTTGTCTGTACCGTACTCGCAGCTGCAACGCGACAATAAAGCAGGCTAAGCAGCAGCACTCTGTAAACTCAGTATTGTGGAGCTTGTTGAATTACCCATGAGTTTTGATACTTTGCTTTTGTGCCTAATTCCACTAATCCCTGCGGAGGAACAGTGAATGGTCTAAATTCCCTATGATATCTTGTCTAGGCTAAACATTTGCTCACTTACGTATACACTGGGTACAGAAAATTATTCTTTTGACAACATTACAACAGATTTAACCCAGTGCCCCGCTTATCCTGCGATGACATGCATTAGCTTCATTGCATTGGGAGGTACATTTCCATTTCAAATTACAGCTCAGCAGTTAGCATCCAGACACACACACCGTTTTGTTTTGTGTTGTTTTTTTCTGTAGCTTGGTCTTGAGCTGCAGTGTTAAAGAGTTTTACGTGCAGAAAGTCCATTAAAAATTCCACAAATATTAACTACCATGTTAATTATTACTTCTCCAGGGACTTTAACCGCGTGTCAGTCCTTTTCTTCTCCAAGCCCCTTGAGGTCAAGCTCTGTAAAGCCTATTTGGCAATCAAACACTGACCCTCCCTAACTCTCATTTCTCCCCCACACACCTCTCTTGCCCTCTTTTTCTTCCCATGGCCTTTTTCTCTGCCTCATCATCCCCCCTTTCTTTCTCCTCCCCTGCTCATGTCCCTTTCTGTCCGGCTGGCCCTCTCAGCGGGGCTATAGAGTCCTAACTTGTCTACATTTACCCCCTGCGTTGGATGACCAATGGAGCCGTTGAGCAGAGAGTCCCTCCTTCTGCGCTTCGCCATTCTCCGCAAGTCAGCTCATGCTCTCTGTTTTCACGACCTCTGACCCTAGGCCATGGCAACTGTGGCAGGAATGTCAGGAGTGATTGGCAGGATAAAGAGTGCAGGCCCTCTCTCCTGCACAAGCGGATTTGAGACACTTTGAGGGGTGAACAATGGCGGATTTGGGCTCGATTGGATCACTGATGAGCTGATGACTGTCAAAAGAGCACGTCGTCTTTACATAAGCCCGATTATCTCTGCGTGGCGGAGGAGCAGAGGGGTAATCGCTGTAGGAGGAAGGGGCAACCGGTGGGGATTTCACCCCCATGCCGAGTCCCTCGAAAAGGGGATAGACCTGCACACGAGGGCCAGGCTTCGAGGCTTGGACCTCTCTCATCCACTGGGGGCCTTTAACAAATCTATTCAGGCGACCGGGAGCCCTCATACATGTGGGCATAATCGCAGGAGGATGGCAAAAGAGTGATGAGGGGGGGCTGCAAGGGGGGATGACACATGGAGGCGATCATTGTTCAATCCCTGAACATCCCATCAAGACGACAGAGGAGCAGAGAGAAAGGAAACGCGAGGATATATATAGAGAGAGTGAGACGCTGACAGAAAAGAGCAGTGGGACACGCAAATCAAAGCCAAATCCCTTCCATAATCTGCCTTATTAATGGGGATTAGAACTCACCAAAGAGCCTATATCAGAATACCAAAGCACCAATAAAGACTCTGCTCACACTGAGAGTTTGAGGAGTTGATATGACTCTAAAACTCCACACAGAGACTCTTGTGTTGTGTTGTGTTTCTTTTTATAAACTGTTGGATTCTACCAGTCGAAAAGTTTCAGGACAATTTGGACCCTAAACTCTGATGGAGTTTGCTTTGGCACAACAAAAAAAAGAGAGAAAAAAAGAAAAACCTAATCATATTTTGGATCTGCACTGCATTTTCCACTCCTTTCATAACGCAACATGTTTTGGACACGCTGTGTAACAGATATAAAAAGGCCATTTGATGTCATTTTCAGCCCCATCATGCTAAGCTCACTGATTTCCAACTCTGACAGAATAACATATTGTTCGAAAGAGTGAAGGGGTGCGAGCGAGAGGAGCGGCTGATATTCTCCTCAGCGGTGCTGATGGCAGTCTGTCAGAGCTGGCAGAGGAAATGAAAATGGCCTCAAGTGTCTGGCTCCCTTCCACGCCGCTCTCACATCAATGACAACCCTCGCTGCATCATCTCTCCCTCCCTTATTTGCCTTCTTTAGACTTAAATTTGCTCTTTTCGTCCCTCGTTTGCTGACACTCTGGGTACGTGGGTGGGAAAGCAGAGGGACAGACGAGTGCCGTGCTGACTTTTGAGAAAGCGTCACAAGTCACGACGCTCCTCTTTTTTTCCCCACACCTCATACGCACGTCAGATTTACGGCGAGGTTCCAACATCGTTATGAAACCACACTCGGCAGCCTGGTAGCTTACCTTAAAAATCAGGTTTAAAAGAATGTCCTGCCTTTGTCCAGGAGTGGCAAAATTTGCCTGCCAGCATCTCTTTGAGGGAAATAAGCACTTTATAATTTTGTCCACAGGAAAGCAAAATCAGAAAAGATGTTTTTTAAGGGAGATTTTGAGTCAGCTAACGGCTAACATATTCCTTTAAGACTGTTTATGGGGAAAATGCAAAAATTTGCTACATGTCAGTTTAAAAAATGAAAGGTTTCGTTTTTTTGTGTTTTTTATATACATATAAATTTGAGTGATTCTTATTGGAGGATTATGTGTGCTGTTTCATGTTGTTCTTTGTGGGGATGATTTGTCGGGAGCCAGCCCGAGAAAGCTTCTCGGCGGAGACAATAGAATAACTGAACTGGACTGGACCATTAATATAATGATAATTGTAAAAAAATTAATTAGAGAAAGGACTAATGTAAAATCTCAGATTTTGATCACTTGTGCCTATATTGTTTTTTAAACGTGGATCAAATTTTTAGGATAATCTAATAAAGTTAGACGAGACAAACTGTGATGTTTGAGCACAATAGATCAAATGTAGGATTTTAGAATTATAATGTGATTATAAAGTATTTTACTTGTTTTTTTTAAGACAGTCTGACTTCGAAAAACATATATATACCATGGCGATGGGCAATTTTGGTCTTTGTTCAGATTGTGGTCCTAAAGATGAAAAAACTATAGTGCTTGTGTTTTTGAACTGGAGTTCATAATAAGTAGTATTTGATGCCTGGCTTAGGGTTACTCCTCACTGCTTTACATCTAAGTCCAGTGGAGAGTCAATTAAAAAAAAGAAAAAAGTGTATCTTCATATATTTTATATCTCAGATAAAACCTTTCCAGTTTATCAAAATAAAATTAAAAAATGACCAAATTAGTTCTTTTCGCCTCCGATTGGATGGCTGTCAGGATGTCAGCTCTTTGCAAACAACAGTTCCAGGAGCTGCTCGGCTTTCAAAACCCGATCCCGCAGCAAAGGTTTGCGTATCGTACCTGAGAGGTGGTGCAGACACCACCGTGGGGGCAGCTGTGCTCTTACTTTCTCTGAGAGTCAGGTGGCAGCATTGAGCCAATCTCCAGATTCACAAATCTGGTGGTTCTGATTTTATTTTCGTCTCCTTCCAGAGCACGATTTACATTCAGATCACCATATAACTGTAGTTTTGCTCGATGCCCAATCTGGACCTCATTTAGATTAATTTCCATTCCACAAAACAGTTTAACAAAGAAATCAAAGTTAATGCACAAGCTGCTGTCCTGTTATCAACTGTTGGTGTTAAGCTACTGGATGGCAGAAAGCAGCTATCTAACATATTGCCACATATAGATTTTTCCACCTTTGAATATATGTAATTTTTTAAAACCAAATTTACTCCAAAATTTGTACTTCTATAGACTTCAGCAGTACTTCACTGCTTAAACTTCATCATACACTTTACAGGCCACATTTTAACAGCACCTTGCTAAGGCCACTTCCCTTCTTCCATCTAACTAGTAAGTGTTAATAATTTTAAATACCAGACTTTCAAAGACTTGCAGCAAAGATTTCAACAAACACGTCAATCTAAATTTTATCTGCACGTAAACCTGGAGCTGTCTGGGCCCCTTGAGAGGCCCCAAACTGTGCCGCTAAACCAAGCATCGGACCACAGCTTTGAAAGCAGTCGCCGTTAGCAGCTCTCAGACCCCCCACCATCTTCTCCCTCTCTCTCTTTTTCTCTCTATGCACCCCCCTGTCTTTGGGCCTGTGAACGTCAAGGATGCCACAAAGTGACACACAAGCCCACCACCGCCGCCCCAACCCCTTCTCTCGCCTCCCCCGAGAGCTGCTGCCCCCATACTGGCTTGCTGGCCTTTCCTCTCCGTCTGATCCATATTTCAGAGGCAGCAGTGGTGGCACAGAGGGGTATAATCCAACATTAAAGCGAGGAGGCCTGGGCTGAAAGCACAAGCGCAGGTTCACAAGGTCCTGGAAATCTTCAATTTTCAATTTCCGCAGCGTTTGCAGTGGTTTCCAAGGCACGGGCATAAGTCTTCGAGCTTTGTTGGCGAGAGTGCAGGTTTCAATAAAACTGACTTTCCTGGTAGTTTAAAAAAATAAAGGAGCTGACACTGCATGGTTCGTGTGAAACAAACTAGACACAGGGACGACGAGGTCAGCTGGAGATTAACTGCAATACTTGTATTATATGTATATTAATATAGATATATAATTACCCTTAAAATACCAAATCCACTTGAGCTCTTGAAGGAGAATTTCTCTGCATACATTAATTGCACTCTCTGTATTGTACTGGTTACTTATTGGAAATTTATGTTATAAAAATCCTAAATTCAGGCACTAAAAAAAAAAATAACAATACTAATAATAATGTGTGCTTAGTTTAGGAAGTTTACAGTGCTTCTTAATCTGCATTCTGCCCTTGTTTCTTTGATTTCTTTGGCTGGAAATTGGTCCCCTCTTATTAAATACAGGTGGTGGGATTTTCTTCAGTAATAAAGCGCTATATTGACATTTATTTAGTTCCCAAAAAATATATTCTTTAAAGACAAATTCATATCCTGTATTTACAATTTTTTTTCCAAGGTTTCCATTCACAACAGAGGAACAGAGGGGGGAAATAAGAGGACATAAAAGAGAAATACAAGTGATTCAGAGACTAAAAAAAACAAAAAACAAACAAACAAAAAACGCGAACATCTCTTTTTCATGTGGAAGCTAAACAGTAATACTACAACAGGCCTCCCAGTCCAAAAAATATCCTTCGTTAAACTGTTCTCCATTAAATAAAATTATTCCTCTTTTTCTTTCTCTTCTCATATTGTTGTTGTCAGAACTCGCTGTGCTGCTGTCCCGTGGTGAGGTCTGAGGAAAGAGAAGAAGAGGAAACTATTGCTCAGAGGTGAATAAAGTCTAGACATTATAATTATATTATCTGAAACAAATTTGGCAATTTTACTCTTAAAAAGAAATCCTTCGTTTAAACTAACGAAGCAACTTTTTTAACACTTCGAGTTTGTTTCCTTCAAACGGTGTTAAGCTGTATTTATGCAAATTAAAAACCCCACTATAGGTAAATTGTTTTATGTCTTTTCACGCTCTGCTTCATTCATGATGTTGCCATCAGGGCTTTCTTTGACATACATTAGCTTCATTCAAGGGGGGGGGGGGGGGGGGGGGGGGGGCGTGAATAAATAGCGGCAGATTATTTAAATGACTTGGTGGCGATAGCTCATTGTTGGAGGATGGGGGGGCAGGCTGGGAGGGGAGAGAGGGAGGGAGAGGCGCAGAATATATCAGACTCCTGCCTGACGAGGCGTTAAAGTGGGGACTCAATCGTATGATTTATGTGCCGAGTTCTGCCTCCCCAACCAGTCAGGTGTAACAGTGTTTACCTCTTGCTGTAAGGTTCATTTAATCGAGGCTGATGGTGTTATAATGCCAAAATTGATTTGAAATCACCTGTCAGTGATCATCTGAAAGGGGGACTTCAGGGAATCGGGCCTGTGGTCGCTCTCTTCATCTGCGGAAGGAAAGAAAACAAACTAGTGAGTGACAAGGTGTTCGTGAAATTACCTTTGAAAATAAAGTGAAACTGCCCTGCAGGAAGGAGAGCTGCTGTTGTCGCCATTTGAGTGATTCAACGGAACAAGTCCTATGAATAATAATAATAATAATAATAATAATAATAATAATAATAATAATAATAATAATAATAAGAAGAAGAAGAAGAAGAAGAAGAAGAAGAAGAAGAAGTTGAAATCAGGCCCATACCATCTCTTTTTGGACTGAAGCTCCCTGATGACTCTAGATCGCTGTCGTCTTCCGTACCCGACGTTCCCGTGCCGACCGTTGCCGGTCGTGCGTCACGACGCGCAGCCGGCACTGCGCCGTGGACGGGCAGGTGTCCGGCCGGCGCCCCTGCCAGGAGCGACCTCATGTTCAAAAGAGAGTTGGCATTCAGAAAAGCTGCATTGGCCCAGTTGTGCAGCTTGCCAATCTGGCACGTATATATTCCGTGACCCGGGAGTAAGGCCGGGTGTCCGGTGGAGGCCAAAGCCGCGTGGTGCGCAAGGGCCGCGGGGGGAGATTTGTGAGAGCTGTCGGGCGCCGTGGCGGTCTCAGCCAGAGACCAGATTTTAGGTTTGCTCTGTGCTGGTCTCTGGCACTCCTGCCTGCCAGGCGAATGATCCGCGGGAAGCTTGACACTGGGCGATTTACCGAGAGAAACACCCGCCTCGGCTCCTCTCAGGGCCTCCGCAGAAAGCGTCCTGCTGCTCTCCGAGCTCTTCGACTCAGAGGCCTGCTCGGCGGCGGACAGGCCCGCCTCGGCCTCCCCCCTCGCGGAGCCACGCTCCCCTTCGCGCTGCTCCTCGGGTCTCTCGATATCGACGGTTTCCAAATCTATCTCCTCCTCTTCATCTTCGTCGTCGCTGCCGTTCTTGCCGTGCTCGTCCTCGTTGTCGCTGCTGAAGATGCGGCCGTCCCGGTCCTCAGCGCTGCGGCCCCAGGTGACCTTGTTCTCCTTCTTCAGGCGTCTGCGGGCGTTCGCGAACCACGTCGACACCTGTAAAAGAAAAGCGCGTTTTTAAGCATTATTATTCAGATGCTGTGGTTTGAAAGCTGTAGATGGGGAATTATAAAACATTTAAAAAGACATCTGATTTTATTTATTATTCCTGAGCTTTTTTCCCTCTGCAGGTGTATTAAAAACAGTCATATGGGCCAACTGAGTTCTCATAACAAATAGCAGTGCTATTGAAGGACATTAAAATGAAGAATAAAACCTTTAAAATAATGATTAGAGATTTATTTTAAGTGGGCCTGGAGGCTGATGCCCACCAAATTGTGCTTGTAAGGTGCCAGAAAGACCACTGAACTGAAACATTTTATACAAATTGAGCTCCGAAAACATATCACGCTGCCCACCTGTGTGAGTGTCATTCTCGTAATGATAGCAAGCATGATCTTCTCTCCTTTGGTGGGGTAAGGGTTCTTCTGGTGTTCCTGCAGCCAGGCCTTCAGGGTGCTGGTGGTCTCCCTTGTGGCCGTTTTGGCCCTTGACGGGTCTCCGTACGGGTACTGGCCGTAGGGGTAGAAGCCTTGGGCGGTGTGAACAGGTAGAGAAGCTGGGTGGGACCCCGGGCTGTCCTTCAGCTCATACTGTGAGCCCTGGAATGTTGTTGGGAGAAAAAAAAATGGGGGCAACTTGTTGAGCAACTCCAAAGATATTTGCGCCTCAAGTTCAGAAAAAATGGAAATTTGGAGCAAAAACGTTTTGCGTGACAAAACAAAACAAAAAACTTACAAGTTTGAAAAAAAAAAATCAGTAATCAGACACAGATCACAACAAATATCCTTCATTTTTAGGTCGCTTGCAAATTTCTATGATCTAGGCCTACCATATTATTTTGTTTTGATTTTTATTTAATTCAATATTGATAAATGCCTTTATGCTAAAACGTGCAGCCTACCACAGTAGACAGGTCCACATTTGTAGAAAAAAAAAGCAAAAAACAAACAAAAACAACAACATTATGTTCACGCTTTCAAAAACCATGACCTCAAATTAAATTTGAAACTGAAGTTTAGTGTCACGCTACCAGAGATCGTTCATTTGTGTTATGTGGCTATTCAGTTCTTTGCAATTCACCCAAGTATTTATAGCTCCAACACACAGACAATTAAATATTAATTATTAATAATTAATTTATCTCAATAAAATTCACAAAAATTCTCTTAAAAAACAAATTAAAAAAAGCGAACAACCCGCCATTTAAATGGTTCAAGTTGTATTTACGCATTACAGTGAAAAGCTCAGCCTCACTATTTTCTTATGAACACCTGAACGTGTATCATCTCTCACCATCTGGGATATGAGGGCGAGGTCTGTGGCTCCGCTGTACGGCAGAAAGGCACTGTAGTTATGAGCCGCCCATGGGCTTCCGTACATCCCCAGCATGGAGCCGACAGCCGCGGCGGTCGCTGATGAGCTCACGCCGCCCTCGGTGGTTCCTTCCCGGGCAGAGCCCGGCCGCTCGCCTCCGTACACCTCATGGGAGGCGCTGAGGAACTGGGGATACCCCAGCTGAGGCAAAGACATGTCCGGAGTATGCGTGCAGTAAATCTCTCCCAAAGTCACAAGAGCGAAAAAAAGAAAGATGATGCAGGGGAAAAAAAAGAAAAGAAAGAAGGAATCCCCAAAAAAGAACAGAAAAACGGGACAGTTAAAAAACAAAACAAATCAGGATGACCCCCACTTAAAAAAGAAGAAACTGTCAGCCTTCCCTTCCACCGAGTTGTGTCTCAGGAGCAGTTTGGCACTTTCGAGTGCGGAGTTGATGCGTATGTCTGGCCGCAGGAGCTTCTGGATGTGGAGCTGAGTGACTGATTGGCAGCCTACTTAAGCACCAAGCTCCTCCTATGCCCGGGGCAGGCGATTAGTGCATTGGTTAGCCCAGGTCGTCTGCGTGTGTGTGCGTGTGTATTGATGTATGTGATTTAATTTCGACAGTCTTCACTGTGTCTACCGAAAAGGTAACCTGTGTGTGTGCGCGCATGTGTGCGCAGTGTATGTGTGTCTTGCGCAATGAATTCATTAATTACTACTACTACTACAATAATAATAATAATAATAATAATAATAATAATAATAATAATAATAATAATAATAATAATCTCTCCGTATTTTGGTGTCATTTTTCGGTGCTTTGACTGCTGACTCGTGGGGTATGCCCGGACATTCCTGGTCCAGCAGATGGGCCGGGAAGCATTGATATGGTCGGACAGATCCACGAGGAATGTCCGTGATTATCGGCGGAAGTCAGTGGAGCTTATGTTTTCAGAGCTGTTGAGATAAAGGAGAGTGGAGGTAATGACAGAGATCGAAGATGATAGGAGATGGCAGCGATACGGAGCGCACGGGAGCTGTGGAGTGGAAAATGACAGATGTTTGCTGAGAAGAATAGACTACTGTAGGCCCTTGGTATCAGTTGCAGATGTCGCAGAAATGTTAAAGCACCACCACTTTTCATCTCATATGAAAAGTGGTGGTGTTTTTTTTTTTTTGAGGGGGGGGGGGGGGGGACCATATTTATGTGGGAGAAAGTGTAAAAATGGACCCTCACGTGTGGGAGGAGGCAGGCTGATGTGTCCTCATTGACAGGCTTAACCATCACAACACATAGCAACTGTGCTTCTTTGAACACACACACCTCCTTTCACACACTGTGTCACACACTCTATCACACACACGCACACTTGGGCAGTGCTAATGAGGTTGAGCACCCTGCACCCTGCTCTGTGGCCCTGTGGCCCTCCTGGGTCCCCTCAGAGGTTAGCGCTGTAATTACTCCATCCCTATAAATACAGATTCATCATTTCACACTCTGAGCTCCTGATGAGCTTGGCTGAGCCAAGAGAGAGAGAGAGAGAGGAGAGAGAGGAAGGGGAGGGAGAGGGGGAGGGAAGAGGGGTCTAATGATTTAATTACAGTGCTTAAAGCCCACTCTGGCTAAGTGATGGTCCTCTCTGTCTCTTTCTCTGCTCTCTTCCCTCCTCAGCGCTGGCACCTAGAGGGCTTTACTCATGAATCTCAAAGCTGTTTTTCCTAAACACATATTATGACGAGCCCCGCCGCCGCCACTGCTGCCGCTGCATATGTGTGTGTGAGAAACAGAGAGCGGGAGAGGGAGAGAGGATGCTTAATCTCCATGGCATTTTAAATGGCATTCATGGAGAGCGCCTCTATCCTCATTGCCAAGGTAAATGGAGCCAGGGGACTCTCCATTTCAGCTCGATAAAAGAGCAACGTTAAAGACCCTCACCATCTACCCCTCAGCCCCCCACCCCCTCTCTCTTCCCCTCTCTCTCTCTCTCAGTCTTTGCCTCTCTCTCCCTCCCTTCCTCACTTAAAATTAATGTTTTTCTCATGACAGGGGAGGGAAACGAGACATATCCACCATCTAATAGGATAATATAGCCCCATTCACCACCACCATCACCCCTCCCTCCCTTCTCTCCCTCTTTCTCTCTCTCTCTCTCTCTCTCCCTCTCTGCCTTTGTAGCTGCCTGATTTCCATAGTGTCTCTGTGGAGAGGCAGTTAATGAATTCCTCTGAGCTGGAGAAAGGGGGAGAATGGTTTGGCGGTTTAGAGAGAGAGAGAGAGCGAGAGAGAAAGAGGGAGGGATAGGGGGAGGAAGGCTTTGAGCTATGCCATTCAACTTCACAGCCTCGGCCTGCTTGTGCATTCACCCTGTGCGTTTGTGTGCGCCGTGCATGTGCGTGTGTGTGTGTCTTTTAACATGAACCTGCTAAGACTACCAAATATTTAGACTGGCCTCAGACCTCTTTTTATGGCGACGGTGGATTGAGGGATCTCAGGAGGCAGCTTGACTCTATTTGAATCCCATTCCCTGCTATTAGCTCGGCCCAGACAAAGGAATAACTTACCGCAGGAAACAGACGAATAAAGTCCCCACAATCCACTCGCACTGGCCATTTCCTCTTGGGTAATTTGCAGCGGGGAAAATGAAGAAGCCTCCAAACATCACAAAGCTGTTTTTTTTCTGTGTGTTTGCTAACAGTTCAACAAAGGAGAGGTGGCAACAGTGATGCAAAAATGTTTGAATTATTAACTTGTTTGGTATTCGTAGATACTGTTTGGCCTCAGATTTGCTGTTCACACAGTCCTACATTTGCAACAGTGACAGAAAATTAAAGGAAAATAATCTACAAAAGTCATCGGTCTACAGTGTGGGGGAGCAGCAAAAACAAATGGACACACACTGAGTGTAATATCAGTGATTGCACTGCAGTATTTTACACTCTGAGGATCTTTGGCAGTGGCACAAAGTTGACTTTTCATGCACTTTTGCAACTTCAATTTTTACTTTATTTTTTTTAAATGCTTTTTAAACATATTTCTATAATATAATGACGAACAATCATGAGGATTTCACACTTTTCAAACACCATTATTGGCCAATTAGTCAATTTGGCAGCGAACCTGATGCCATGACTGTATGCTGTCATTACTGATGTTTGATGGTTAGTAACTTTGGCTGAAGATCTACCAAAACAGGAGAAAGTCCAAATTTCTCTTTATGTGTGTCTTAAATTAGTACTTTAAACCTGTACATATCGGTATTATGATACAAAATCCACATGTCACCATTTTATTTGGAGCAAAATGTCCTACAGTGGAATAAACTAGTAGTAAAATTATATTTACAGTATGTTTCAGCTAAAAACTCCACAGTGTTATTCTCTGCCTTTTATAAAATCTGTATGTAAAAGTAAGTCGTCACTTCCTGGTGTCAAACCTGGATCTGCATTCAGCCACCTGCTTGCCTGGATCTGGCAAGCAGGGGGCGACTCCTCGGCTTACAAACAGCGGTTCAGTTGAACAGAGGTCTATGGTGAAATGCCAGTTGAGCTCCCTTGCTCTATGACCTCATTAAATACATTTCTGATGGATTTATGGTCTCATTTGCTAGTTTTAAGTCTTTCCAAATAAAACTCCACAAGAGTAAACACAAATGAAATCAGAAATCCTGACTTTCCAGTTAGAATTTTAAACTGGAATGTCCCCTCAAATCAGATTTCCAACTCAGAAAGTTCGAGAGGCCCCAATAACCTCTGATTTCTCAATCCATGTTGCAGACAGTGTGCACAAAAAGCAGCAAAACTATAGAATTTGTCATCTGTAGTATCACTGTTGTGTATTGTTACGGCCCGGCTCTGCTAGGCGGCAGCGGACGTAACATAAATGAGCCCAGAGACCAAGGAGTTAGATAGGAAGACAAACATAAGGTTTATTAACACAACTGAAATCCGTTAGTGAAACAACTCACTAGGCAGCAGAGAAACTTTAAACAAACACCACGATTAATAACACCAGTAGAGCACTGCTCTACTAAACGTCTCGCAGGAGGCAACACAAAACACAGGCAAAAGGGAGGGACTCTCTGTACAGTCTGTTCAAATCAACAAGTCCCTCGACGAATGAAGACTCCTCAGCCTTTTATACTATCAGTTAACTGCAGTCAGCTGTGTCACTTGTCATAACTGCAGACAGCTGTGTCACTTGTCCGTCGTACTCCAGGCTCCTGCGGCAGCCAATGGTGTGCGTAGTCAGACAGGCTCGGATCCGCATAAAGTTGGGGCGGGCATATGTCCGGGCCAGCCAATCCGTGAGTCCTGGAGCACTGTAGCTTCCATGGAGGAAGGCGGGGCCACCTGAGGCCAGCGGCCGTAACACCCCTCCCCTTAAAATACCAACTATGTTGGGCTGAAGCCAACGTTACAGAGCAAAAACAACAACAAAAGACAAAAGCAGTAAAACATGTTTACAAACGGGACAGACCGTCGGCTAAAACATTTTCAGTCCCCTTTTTGTGGTGGATACTTAAGTTGTATTCCTGCAACAACAGAGCCCAGCGCATAAGGCGCTGGTTGTGATTAAACATACGCGCCAGGAACACAAGTGGGTTGTGGTCTGTGTACACAACAAGAGGCAACATGCTGGACCCCAGGTACACGTGAAAGTGCTGAAGAGCCAACAACAAAGCCAGGGTCTCCTTTTCAATGGTGGAGTAGTTTAACTGATTTTTATTGAACTTGCGGGAAAAGTAACAAACGGGGTGGTTCAAACCCAGCAAGTCTTCTTGCAACAGCACTGCCCCAGCCCCGACAGCACTGGCATCAACCTCGAGTTTGAATGGTCGCGTCAAATCAGGTGCAGCTAACACAGGAGAATGGCAGAGGAGGGCTTTTGCACTCTCAAAAGCATCCTGACACTCACTCGACCAGCTAAACTCAACCTTTGGGCTGAGCAGGTCAGTCAATGGCTTTACTACAGAGGAGAAATTCTTACAAAAGTTCCTGTAGTAGCCCACCATCCCTAGAAACCGACGTAACTCACGCCTGGTGGTAGGCGTGGGAAACTGTTTAATCACTTCCACTTTGGCATCTATGGGCCGGACCTGTCCACGTCCCACCTCCCTGCCTAAGTACGTCACAGTAGCTTTGGCAAACTCACACTTAGCTAAGTTGAGAGTTAGGGTAGCTTGTGCCAAACGGTGAAATACCTGTTGTAACGTTTCCAAATGATCTTGCCATGTTTCAGTGTAACCTACTAGATCATCTAGGTAGGCACTGCAGTTGGACAGACCACGGAGGACTTTATTTACTAGCCTCTGGAAGGTGGCAGGAGCGTTACACATGCCGAAAGCCATGACTGTGTACTGTAAAAAATCATCGGGTGTAACAAAGGCAGCGATGTTAGAGGCACGTTCAGTTAAAGGGACCTGCCAGTAACCCTTAAGAAGATCTAACTTGGAGACATACTGAGCAGTCCCAATACTGTCTACACAATCCTCAACCCTTGGGAGAGGATGTGAGTCAGCCACAGTCACAGAGTTCACCTTCCGGAAGTCTGTAATAAAACGGGGCGAGCCATCTGGCTTAGACTCCACTATACAAGGCGAGCTCCAGGGGCTTTGACTGGGCTTCGCTAAACCATGTTGCAGCAGATAGTCAGCCTCCTGTTTCATGAGCACGCGCTTATGGGGGCTGGCTCGATAAGGATGCTGCTTAATAGGTTTAGCGCCCTGGACATCAATGTCATGCTCTAGCACCGTAGTGGCAGTTGGCACATCCCCGAATAAACAGGTGTATTCCCTAATTAAGGCAATTATGTCCTCTTGCTGCTCTGAAATCAGATGCTCAAGCAAACCCGGCAATGCTTTTAGCATTTCAGAGTTAGACAAACGGGGTCTAGAACAGGTGGGATAACATAGTTTTAACCCATCACCCCCATCCGCCCCTCCTTCCTCCAGGTGGCTTGAGGCTACAATAGGAACACAGAGCCCTGCAGGCTTTGGTGTTGACCGCGGATGGTACAGTTTCAACATGTTTACGTGACAGACACGTGTTTTGCGTCTGCGGTCGGGAGTGCAAATTACATAATCTGTCTCCCCTCTCTTTTCACAAACTTTAAATGGGCCACTATACCTAGTAGACAAGGCTGAGCCAGGGACAGGCAAGAGCACGAGAACCTGGTCACCCACCTGAAAGGTTCTTTTAACAGAAGCCTTATCATAATGGCGTTTCATCTTTCCCTGTGACGCGGCAAGGTGTTGCTTAGCCAGAGCGTTGGCTTGATTCAAACGCTCACGGAAGTGTTTTACATAACTGCTGACGTTTGTTTTGAAAACCCCTTGTGGGCTCAAAAACGCCTCTTTCAGAGCTTTGAGGGGTCCCCGTGGCCTATGGCCAAATACTAGCTCAGAGGGACTAAACCCAAGTGACTCCTGAACGGCGTCACGGGCAGCAAATAACACGAATGGAACACCCTCGTCCCAGCTTTTATCACTCTCCAGGCAGTATTTGCGTAGCATCGTCTTCAAGGTCTGGTGCCACCGCTCTAATGCACCTTGCGATTCAGGATGGTAAGCAGAGGACACAATATGCTTAACACCCAGAGTGCTAACTGCTTGTTTGAATACCTTAGACTGAAAGTTCGAGCCCTGGTCGGTTTGTACGACCTTAGGCAAGCCAAACACTGAAAAGAAGGTTGTCAACGCCTTAACGACAGATCTCGCTGTAATTTTATGTAACGGGACAGCCTCGGGGAAGCGGGTAGCGGCACACATTATCGTGAGTAGGTATTGCTTTCCTGATTTTGTTCTAGGTAGTGGACCCACACAGTCTACTATGACATGGTCAAACGGCTGATCCACTACAGGAATGGGACACAACGGAGCCGGGGGTATGACCTGATTGGGTTTACCTGCAATCTGACATACATGGCAACTGTTGCAAAATTTAGAAACATCACGCTTCATACCAGGCCAAAAGAAATGTTTTAATAGTAGCTGGTATGTTTTTGTGATGCCCAAGTGTCCTGACCACTGGCTTTCATGGGCAAGGGCCAGGATCTTCTGCCGGTACGCAGAGGGCACTACAATCTGCTTGACCTTACTCCAATCTGCACCTTCTGCACCTGGTGGAGACCACTGACGCATTAGAACATCATGTTCTATAAAATAGGCTTGTTGCTCCTTTTTGGCTTGCTCAGCACTCACCATACGTTTGAAACAGCTCTTTATTGTTTCATCAGCTAATTGAGCTGCTGACAGCTGGTCTCTAGTCAAAGGCAGTACAGAGTCCTTAGGAAATGGATCAGGCTCCTCGGGTGTCACAGAGTCTGGAGGTGACAGAACATTGTTTCTGTTAGTGGGTACATCAGTCTCCCCGGAAAACGAGGACATCAACACAGAATCAGAGAGGGCAATATCAGTATCTTTCCGAGCTTGTGCTCGAGTAATTGCACAGGCTGGATACAGCCCAGGGTGCATAGACACATCAGAAGTTTTCTGATTCAGGGGGTTGTCTAAAACCTCCAGACGAGGGAGCACTACCCCTCCTGCGATGTCGTTGCCCAACAGCATGGCCACACCCTCTATTGGCAAGGCCGGGCAAACGGCAACAGGGAAAAATCCTGTAGCAAGGCTAGATTTAATAAAAATTCTGTGAACTGGTCTAGGAGCGTAACCCATCTCTATCCCCCGCAGAACAGAATTAAAACCACATTCACTTTTGGCAGAAAATGGTAATACACTTGAGAGGATGACAGTTTGAGAACCTCCAGTGTCCCTTAAAATACGCACAGGTTTTAACTCGGATGGATTGTCTGTTAGCGATACTAAGCCATCAAAAATGAATGGTTCGAAACAGGGGTCAGGCACCCTACCACCACACTCATGGTCCTCGTGACGGGCCTCAGCTTTTACAAAACCCACCCCTTTGGGTGGTTGAGCATGTGATGTTTTGCGTTTTAATGCTAAACAGTCAGCAATCACATGTCCGGTTTTATGACAGTAAAAACATTCACGGTGTTCCCTGGACCCAGACTCTTTAGCTGTGTGGCGCTGCTGCACAGGGCTAACCCGTGGCTTCTCACTGTCAGTAAATGAGGCTTTGTGAGTGAGTACAAACTCATCAGCAAGAACAGCAGCAGATGTTAGTGACGTCACTTTCTGTTCATTCAAATACAGCACAATACGCTCAGGAATGCATTTCTTAAAGTCCTCTAACAAAACTAGTTCGCGCAGAGCGTCATAGTCAGTCGCTTTTGACGCAACACACCACTTATCAAAGAGAACCCCCTTTTCTCTTGCAAACTCCACATAAGTCTGCGACAGCAATCTCTTTTGCTGGCGAAACCTCTGCCTATAGGCCTCTGGAACTAGCTCATAGGCCTTCAAGACAGCTGCTTTAACACACGAGTACTCTAAACTGTCCTTTAAAGAAAGAGCAGCCACCACCTCTTGAGCTTTGCCGGACAGTTTGCACTGTAGCAAAAGAGGCCAAATCTCACTAGGCCACTGCAGCGCGCCAGCGATTCGTTCAAATGCTGCAAAGTATGTATCCACCTCAGTTTCTCTAAAAGTGGGCACTAAAGAAATGCACTTATCAATTTTAAAAGCAGAAGTGGACGTGGAGGTGGGACCGGAATGAACAGCAGAGACAGATGAGGCTTGAGACTGTGACTCCAGCTCAAGCTGTCGGAGCCTAACGGCCTTGTCTGCCTCTATTTCCAGCCTCCTTATTTCAAGCTGAATCCGCCGGTTCTGAGCCTTCTCCTCAGCCTCCATCTGGAGACGTGCCAGCCGCACCTTCAGCCGAGCTCCTTCTCTCCCTTCGGAACTCCCAGAAGAGAGTGGATCATAGCGAGGAAGCGTGCGCGGCGTTTTTCCCCGCTCATCCCCCTCACCATCCCCACTGGAACCATTTTGGCCCTCTTCAACTACGGCAGCTTGGCTTGGCACACCAGAGACCACAGGCAAAACAGGCGCTTGAAGCACACCAGCTCCCACCAACTTGTCCACCACTAAGGCTTTTATTTCACTCTTACGGAGAGTTTTTGAAACCTGCAGCTGAAAGTGATCCACAATTTGCAGCAAATCATTCTTGCGACAGCTATTAATAATCTCAAGAGACGGGGCAGCTAAAAAGCGCTGTAAACAAAACGCAGCCGACATAGTGCTTAATCTTTAGCAAATTCAATTTCTCTCTCTTTTTTTTTTTTTTTTTTTTTTTTTGACCCCCACTCCCAGGAACAAAGACCCCCTATGAGGGATCCCGGACGAGCCCCCACTTATGTTACGGCCCGGCTCTGCTAGGCGGCAGCGGACGTAACATAAATGAGCCCAGAGACCAAGGAGTTAGATAGGAAGACAAACATAAGGTTTATTAACACAACTGAAATCCGTTAGTGAAACAACTCACTAGGCAGCAGAGAAACTTTAAACAAACACCACGATTAATAACACCAGTAGAGCACTGCTCTACTAAACGTCTCGCAGGAGGCAACACAAAACACAGGCAAAAGGGAGGGACTCTCTGTACAGTCTGTTCAAATCAACAAGTCCCTCGACGAATGAAGACTCCTCAGCCTTTTATACTATCAGTTAACTGCAGTCAGCTGTGTCACTTGTCATAACTGCAGACAGCTGTGTCACTTGTCCGTCGTACTCCAGGCTCCTGCGGCAGCCAATGGTGTGCGTAGTCAGACAGGCTCGGATCCGCATAAAGTTGGGGCGGGCATATGTCCGGGCCAGCCAATCCGTGAGTCCTGGAGCACTGTAGCTTCCATGGAGGAAGGCGGGGCCACCTGAGGCCAGCGGCCGTAACACCCCTCCCCTTAAAATACCAACTATGTTGGGCTGAAGCCAACGTTACAGAGCAAAAACAACAACAAAAGACAAAAGCAGTAAAACATGTTTACAAACGGGACAGACCGTCGGCTAAAACATTTTCAGTCCCCTTTTTGTGGTGGATACTTAAGTTGTATTCCTGCAACAACAGAGCCCAGCGCATAAGGCGCTGGTTGTGATTAAACATACGCGCCAGGAACACAAGTGGGTTGTGGTCTGTGTACACAACAAGAGGCAACATGCTGGACCCCAGGTACACGTGAAAGTGCTGAAGAGCCAACAACAAAGCCAGGGTCTCCTTTTCAATGGTGGAGTAGTTTAACTGATTTTTATTGAACTTGCGGGAAAAGTAACAAACGGGGTGGTTCAAACCCAGCAAGTCTTCTTGCAACAGCACTGCCCCAGCCCCGACAGCACTGGCATCAACCTCGAGTTTGAATGGTCGCGTCAAATCAGGTGCAGCTAACACAGGAGAATGGCAGAGGAGGGCTTTTGCACTCTCAAAAGCATCCTGACACTCACTCGACCAGCTAAACTCAACCTTTGGGCTGAGCAGGTCAGTCAATGGCTTTACTACAGAGGAGAAATTCTTACAAAAGTTCCTGTAGTAGCCCACCATCCCTAGAAACCGACGTAACTCACGCCTGGTGGTAGGCGTGGGAAACTGTTTAATCACTTCCACTTTGGCATCTATGGGCCGGACCTGTCCACGTCCCACCTCCCTGCCTAAGTACGTCACAGTAGCTTTGGCAAACTCACACTTAGCTAAGTTGAGAGTTAGGGTAGCTTGTGCCAAACGGTGAAATACCTGTTGTAACGTTTCCAAATGATCTTGCCATGTTTCAGTGTAACCTACTAGATCATCTAGGTAGGCACTGCAGTTGGACAGACCACGGAGGACTTTATTTACTAGCCTCTGGAAGGTGGCAGGAGCGTTACACATGCCGAAAGCCATGACTGTGTACTGTAAAAAATCATCGGGTGTAACAAAGGCAGCGATGTTAGAGGCACGTTCAGTTAAAGGGACCTGCCAGTAACCCTTAAGAAGATCTAACTTGGAGACATACTGAGCAGTCCCAATACTGTCTACACAATCCTCAACCCTTGGGAGAGGATGTGAGTCCTGGAGCACTGTAGCTTCCATGGAGGAAGGCGGGGCCACCTGAGGCCAGCGGCCGTAACAGTATTTGTAACATGCTAAAAAAGCCACACACAAGAACACTGGCCAGCATGTCTGCAGGAACACGTGGTAGTGATGTTTTTGTATTGCTAGCGTTGCAGGAATAATGACAATACTTTGTTGAGTACCCAAACAAATCATGTTTTTCTTTGATTTTCCAACTACCAGTACTAGAACACAGCCAGCTCTGGACTGGCGTCAGTCCTGTCGCTGACACCTGACTTCCAGTGGAGGTGGAGCACAACGTTATCGTGTGACTGACAAGTTGCTAGTCAGCTTGAAGATTTAGCTTGATGCTTCAAGACTTGAATTAACTAACCCGTATGTCATAATCCAGAGGCTAATTCCATCTTTTATAAGATAAATACACAAATTATAGATGTGTGACCAGAAATGGATGATTTATAAATATATAAGATCACAGTTTGAAGCTCACAGTATGGGGCGTGTTTATAGGCTGGTAAGATTTTCATATAGTAACTACTTACATAATACAATCAAAGCTCATACATATTACACTGTATTTAATCTCAAACCCACATAGTTAATGGCAAAGATATGTTAATACCAAGAATATTCCAGTACACGCAAGTTCTCCATGATCTACACAGAAAGTCAATAAAGATCTTATTGGTTTGTATGCTAAAGTTAGCCGCTGGTGAGCTTACATTGAAAACTTGCCTGGTTTGGTACAAAAGCTTTAGATTAGCAAGTTTTATAAGAAAATTTTCACAACAAATAAATTCCACTATGAATTACTAAGTGACAATTTTTTTACTTGTACATAATATTGTACAGTGTTAGATAGAAAGCACTTAAGCACAGAGAAAAGAGTTTGTATGAATGCTATATAAGAACCAGTCCATACGTCTGTTCACAGCTACAGAACACTGGTTTTTACTAACACTGGAACAACCAGCCTGTTCACAGCTAAACCTTTACAGTGTAGTTGACAATGTAAACACTGAAAAACCACCATCTGCACAGGCACAAGTATCAAAGTCTAAACACAACACAACTGGAATAATAACCCCAACAGAATTAATGATTTAAGGTTAAGCATTAACCATCCACTTGGCAACAGTGGGAAGGAAAAACTCCCTTTTAACAGGAAGAAACCCCTGGCAGAATCAGGCCCAGGGAGGCGTGTTTACAAAAATACAATTAAAAAATCAGTGGAACTTCACTCTTATCATTTTTACTTTTGGTAAATGGCCTGTATTTATATAGCGCTTTAGTCCCTAAGGACCCCAAAGCGCTTTACATATCAAGTCATCCACACATTCACACACTGGCTACATTGTAGCCACAGCCACCCTGGGGCGCACTGACAGAGGCGAGGCTGCCGGACACTGGCGCCACCGGGCCCTCTGACCACCACCAGTAGGCAACGGGTGAAGTGTCTTGCCCAAGGACACAACGACCGAGACTGTCCAAGCCGGGGCTCGAACCGGCAACCTTCCGATTACAAGGCGAACTCCCAACTCTTGAGCCACGATCGCCCCTTTTGCTATGTTTTGTTGCAAAATGAAAAAAAAAGGAAAAAAAGCACTACATGAAAGATAACCCATTCACCATTCGTGCAAAATGTAAATAAGAAACCTCTTTCTAGTGTTATCTTCTTTCAGTTCAATTCAATTCAATTTTATTTATATAGCGCTAAATCACAACAACAGTCGCCTCAAGGCGCTAGGCAAGGCTTTCAAGTAGATTTATTCCTTGAAGAAATGAGGAAGGATACACTCTCCAATCACATTTAAGCAAAAAATGACACAACGAGGGATGCTTTGGAAATAAATAAAAATCATGTTTTTCTTTTTTTCATCTGATTGCATTTCTTCATTCGGCTTGTTAGTTTGGCTAATTAGTTAATCTTTTGCTGACTTCATAATCAGTTTTCAGGATGTCGGAGACTGCAGAGAATGAAGAGGGAAGGACAAGCTGCAGGTAGATAAAGAAAAACCTGTCCTCACCTACTTGACAGCAAAGATAAGCAGTGATAGATTCAGCTCTGACCTGATGTTAAAACAGATGGATCACTCTGATGCATAACAGATAAGCCTGCCAGCCTCGGGTAATACATCCAGCAGTCAAATGATCCCTCACACTGAGCTCGTACTTATTTTTTACTCTGTAACACTTTCCCCCCCTCATAGCAGTGATATTTGACATACAGCACAGGAGATGTCATTTCTTAATGGCTTATATCACCTATTATATCAGTGGCAGTTTGACCTGACAGCAGCTCGCCTGGTGATTGAACATTTCGACCCACAGGGGAAAGCCACGACAAAAAGCCTATCATTAGCAATTAACGGGCGAGCCGGCGTTTGTTTGTTAACAGCTCCTTTAGAAGTCCAATGGGGCTCATTTACAGTGGATGGCACTGATAACAAACCCTGACCTAGAGAGAGCCGGGGTCACTTTGAATCCGTCAAAACTGTTGTCTGCTTGGGAAACTCAAACCTTGTTGTCTTTTTATTCACTGAGAGCTGCCGTTAAAAACTGTTCCATCATTCCCTATAGAGAGTGCGATAAAAACAAGCCATGTTCAACAAGATTGCTGACTGAAAAAAAAGGTGAATTCCCTCCTCCTCCTCTTTACAGAAAGACTTAGCAGGGGGCTTTTCTCATGGCCGGGGATCTGATTGTTTTCTAAACGGATTATTAACTCTTTTGTTACAGTAGGGGTCACTTTAATGCTTCTTAGGGCCCATTAGCATTGCTTTAAAGCACGCGCGTGCACACACACACACACACACACACACACACACACACACACACACACACACACACACACACACACACAGATTGCTGTGTTCTAGGATTTGGCGTTTCTTGTCTTTGTTGTTCACGGTGGGAGAGGAATGATACCGTTATAATGCTGTTAAAGACAATACCTCAACTTAAAAGGGGGAGTTTGAGGGAAGGGATGTGTATGTGTGTGGGTTATGATGAAAAGGTGCCCTTAGGAAGACAAGTGAGCTTAATGCAATAGTGCTGACTTCAATGGATACCTCAAAGAGAAGTGGCATTACACAGTCTTCTCTGCTGAAAATCCCCTACAAGTCCTTGAGTGAAAGAAGGATCAGCCCAGTCTTCATTTAAGAACTGACAGAGATCACTGAGCTGGAGGAGTTAGGATCAACTCAAAGCACCCACAGCAGATATTGTTTATCCAGTTTTTTTTTTTTTTATTCTTTGCAATATTTGCTTTATGCTCATCCAATAAGGATCTATTAAAGGCAAAAATAAGCTACCCTTGGGAAAATCAAAGCTATTCAGTTGAGGTCAAAGCATCACAGGGCCACAGAGGTGTTTGCTCTTTGGCTCATATTGACCGTATGAATGTGAGATTGTGAGTTGAGAGGGAGGAGGGCTAGAGACCCTCGGATCCTGGCTGGGTGCCTCCCCGAGCTTTGAGCTGCCGTTCTGGTGGAAGGATAAAGAGGGTATCTCTTACAGGCCTGACCTCCAGCCACCCCCTTCATCAGAGTTAGAGGTCAAAGATCAGATCAATTGGGTCCCTATGGCCCACACAGCAACACGGCTTAATCACCTATTAACTTCCAGCAAAGAGGGGAAGATGTTGGTCTGGCGTTATATTTAATCCATCTGATTTCAAATGTTTAGGCTTACATGATGTTGTATTATGTTGTGGTTCAAATGCATCACATGTCAGATATAGTGTCAAAGACAGTTTGCAGATATAGCAACATATTAGATGTATATTCAAAGATTCCTTAAGGATTCAAAAAAGATGTACCATGTGCCATGTTTTATTTTGTTTTGTAAATCATTTACTTTTTACATTTGTAATTCAAAAGACTGAGAGCTAAATGTCAACTTTACATCATAGCTTGGGCTCATTCATGCTCACGGTTCTTGCCCTCATTATCGGCACATGCACACCAAAAGTGCTGTCACGTCCGCTTGTGCAAGCTATGCTTTGGTGTCATTTCAGCTGGTTGTGTAACTCTCTTTTTCCAACCTTGTGTGGGTGTCACTGCTGCCAGGGTGAAGACTTACATGTCGGATTTTACCGCTAACATCGGTACCCACACCCTAAGTACTGGTATAAACGGTGACGGGACTGCGGTAACGTCATTGTTTTAGTGAGGGACATGACTAACGAAGTGACCATAATAAGCCCATTGGATGGTAAATTGATTGGTCCACTCATTGCAGGTTTGGCGCTTTGACCTCCTGGCTCCGCCAAATGCCAGTATGTCCTTGGGCAAGACACTGAATGCAAAATAGCTCCTGACAGAAAGCCAAAACCTTGCGTGGCAGCTCTGTCATTAGTTCGTTACTGAGTAAACACTGTAAATTGTTTGTAAATGCTATGCAAAAAACCCCAAAAGGATAATATAGAAACCAGCACAGCCACAGCCTATTTACCAATACTTTTCTAATGAGCTCATTATTCTTAAAGGTAACTTTAACTTTAACTTTAAATCCTCTTCCTCCGTGCCCCATCTTCTAAATTAAAAAGAAAAATGTTTTAAAAAGGCCAACAAAAGCCATTCTAACCATTCTGGCTTTGAAATGGAGCAAAAAGTTGTACGCTGGCTACATTTATCTTTTATATGGGTGAAAAATAACTTAAAAATGGCTCACCCCACCAGTTTACTTGTTTTATACAATCTAGTCGTTGTTTTAAGCTAGCAAATACCAAACCACTTTGTCCACTAAACTCACACAGGCCAAACTGGTATTTACTGGTCATGAAATTTTTGGTTAACAGGACTGTTAATGCCCTGTTGTTATTTTTGGGCCATGGAAATGACTATAATTATTTCAGGTGAGATCAAGTTTTAATCCTAGCTAGCCACATAAATGATAGATTTAGTCAGAAAGCAGTTTAATTTTCGGTTTCAGCACGAACATGCTCTTCATTAGCTTCGAGTCTTATTAGAAAGGAAAATCCACCCTCAGTATCCACACCATTCATATCCTTGTCACAAATATCTGCACACTCCCTGAATAAACCAAAGGTACAGTAAAGCAAACAGATACATGATCTTGAACTAACTGCAGAGATGTGCCGCTGGGTGTGCTTCCTGCTTTTAAGCTCTATCAACTTCCTCCTAAACTCTACACCCTGCGAAACACCTCCACCCTGCAGTGAGGTTAGTCTAACCCTACTAGCTCAAAAAAAAAAAATGCTATGCAGTGAATCGCTTGCAGCACACGAGATCTTTTTTCACATATTTAATAATAAGTTGCTTATTTGTAGAGGCAGCCCTCAGAATGGTTCAACATATAAGTCATATTATTACACCATCATATCCATATAAAGGCATTTTTCCATAATCTCGATCAAGATTGATTGGTTCTAACGCAGACAAGAATGAAGGTTCAATCTGCAACATTTCATGTGAATAAATGTTTGTTTGCAAATAATATAATTCAGCTTATACCCACTTTATGAATCTTTGCACTTGCTAATCTAAACACCTGGCGTCTGGTAGGCTTTCCTGGGCGAAATCCTCTGGCACGCAGGGAAGTGATGGGCTTTATCTGTTTGTCCAGAATCAACAGAAGAAGAACTGGGTAGTTTGCATCGGTACATCTAAAGCGATGGCAAGAGCAGCACACCTGCACAATCACCTTGCTGAATTTTCAAAAAAAGGATGGCGACACGTCTGAAATGCATGATTGACAAATGCACACTGAATGGAGTGGTGATGATTTGAACCTGAAATATGAATGAAGTTATATATGAGAGTGAGGAAAAGAGAAACATCAAAGTGAGGCACGGGACTATACGGTGACTGTGGGGATGTACACAGTGGAGCCCAACACAAGGCCAGGCTGTCACATATCTGCGCAAAGACTCAATAACAGAGAGTCTGTATTGCTGCTGTCTGTCAAGCCTTTGAGAAGCAACAGTGGAGGTGGGGAGCATGCATTCCTCACAGCGGCTCCTTGCAGCTCGGCCAATTAGCAGCTGAGTGGTTTGTTTAAGTCCAAGTGATGATGAGATGTTGTGCTGGGAGGCAGCCCAGTTCATTAAGCACACCGTTGTCTCTGGTTTACTCAGCTTGCCGGCTTTAACAGCCTCTCAGTGCTTGTTTACCAGTCGCAAATATGACAGACTGTATGTCTATTTGACCGTCTGTTTGTGCGAGTGTGCATGTGCGGAGGTGACGGAGGAGGTGGTGTGTTTGCGTGGGGGGGTGCGTGTGGGGGTGCATCTGTGGCGCTTTACAGGAGGTGGACACTTGTGCGATATATGCAATTCAATGTAAAAACTCTGCGAAAACACCTCAAGCATCATCCAAAAAGTTTAACCAACAGTTTTGTGACAGTGTCAACGAAAATTAACATTTCAACTTAACTTAGGTGTGGAAATACACTCCTTCCACTCATTTGGATTGTTGTAGAATCTTTTCTTTTTTCTTAATGACAGTTTTATATAGTTAGGTTCTTAAATATCTGGACAGTGACACAGTTTTGGAAATTGTGCCTCTGTACACCACAACAGTGCATTTAAAATCAAGCGGTCAGTGTGTGAAAAAAGTACAGACTTTCATCTTTAATGCAAGGCTTTACAAAAGTATTCACTTTCAGTTATAGTGCCCAATAACAAGAACAGTTGCCTCAGTTCACTTTATCTTGGAAATTAAAGACCCTACAACAATCGAGAGAATACCCCAACAATCAGATGACTGCTTATGAGTAAGCACGTGGCAACAGTGGGAAAGAAAAAAAAACCCTTTTAACAGGAAGAAACCTCCAACAGAACCAGGCAACAAGGAGAGGTTGCAATTCCAGTTGGGAATGAAGGGAAGGAAACAGACCAAAAGACACACTACGGAAGAGAGCCAGAGATTAAGAGCTAATGATTAAATGCAAAGTTCTGTATAAACACAAAAGAGGTGCATCATGGCTGATGCAATACACCCAGTGTTGGGGAGTAACGGAATACATGTACCGCCGTTACGTATTTAAAATACAACATATGAGTAACTGTATTCCGTTACAGTTACCGATTAAAAAGGTGGTATTCAGAATACAGTTACTTTGTTGAAATAAATGGATTACACTGCGGTACTTTCCTGTTTCATATTGTCGCGGGTCAGGACTGTTTGGGTTTTGTTTGACAGCTACGTTCTTTTGTTCCAGGCGGCAGTGTTATGGTTGCCATGGTTACAGGGCGACGCTCTCTCTCTCTCTGCGACTGTGTGTTTCCTGGGTGAGAGAGCGCCTTTTCGTTGTTGTTGTTGTTGTTGTGCTAAGCTAACAGGCAGAATGCTACAAGCATAGCTCTAAAGAATGTAGCATCATGGGCAGTGTAGTCCATGTTGCAGGGAGAATGGACTGCCATACACGTTATGGGTCTGTGAGCGAGGAGGGAGAAAAAGGGGAGTGGAAAGGTACGAGTTGTCATCGAGGAAAAACGGGAGCTGTAAGCATGTAAATATAATAATAACCACTTCAGCCAAGAAGAGTGCCTGACGAGCCCAGTTGTAAGCAAGCTATTAAGACTCGTACACCGTGTTCGTGTTTTCCTCCGAAAACAATAAGTTCTGTTGGAGCAGCCTTTCAACGCCTCTCTCTGTCAAGAAAAGTTGACCCACACAACAAAGTAAAGCTATTTTTCAGCTACGAGCCGACAGGGACCCCGCCATATTAGTCAGAGGTCCCTTTACTACAGTTCGGAGTCGCGGACCTTCAGTAATAGTAATAAATCACACAGCAATAGTACATTCACGTAGTTGTAAAAAGCATGATAATATATTAAGTAATCCAAAGTATTCAGAATACGTTACTGTCATTGAGTAACGTAACGGAATACGTTACAGAATACATTTTGGGGCATGTATTCTGTATTCTGTAATGGAATACATTTTAAAAGTAACCTTCCCAACACTGAATACACCTATTAAAATACTCAACCCCAACCAACTGATGTTTTTATCGCCCATTTTTAGAAACTCAAAAGCGATTGGACAAACTAACACAAATTTAAATTTAAGGATTGTTTAAATATTACATAAAATCTCCTTTGCAGGCAGTGACTTCCTTAAGTTTTAAATATCTGCAAATACTGTCATCCCATGTGATGCTCTGCCAGGGCTTTATTTTGCTTATTTGTAGGTCTCTGTGTCGTCAGTTTTTGCATGTAATAACTGAAAAGCATGGCCTATTGGGATGAGATCAGGTGACTGAATTTGCAGTTGACTTGAGAAACTCTTGGCCTGCTTTTGCATTGTGTTTGGCTCACTATACGTTTGCACTATGAAGTGCTGTCTGGTCAGTTTGGCTGTTTTTTTTGGTGAATCTGAGCAGAGAGTTTAGTCCTTCACACTTCTATCAGCAGTCACATCAACCAGAAACAGGAGTGGCCATACATGCCCAGGCCATAACATTGCCTAAACCTTGCTTGACAGATAATGTGGCATGTTTTGGATCAGAAGCCCTTACTTTCTTTCTCCATAATTTCCTCTTTCCATCATTCTGGTCTGTTACTGATTTCATTTGTCCAATTAATTTTTTCAGAACAGACTGCATTAGATTTTTTCTGGTCTAATCTGGCCCTTTTGCTCTTGACTGTAAAACCAATGGTTTGCATCTCGCTGTAAACCTGTATTTCCATTCATTAAAGCGTGTCCTAAATTTAGACATTGACAGTGATACGCACACTTCCTCGCTAGTGTTCTTAATTAGGCTACATGTTGTGAAGGGGTTCTTCTTAATCAAGGAAATACATCTTAAGCAATAAGCCTCACCTGACCACAAAACTGCTTATTATTCAATTGTTCAAGCATCTTTAAGCCGCTAGGCTAACCTATAACTGGCACCAGTTCAGATTTAAAAGAGCTGTATGAAGGCGATATTACTTGTACACAGTTAACTTCACTTTAGGGTGTGGTTAAATAACACACCTTCTGCACGTTAACAACGAAACTCTTTGAGATGGAACAAAAGACCCTGTCTTGCACATTAAAGTGAGATATGTTACATGCCCATCCACCTCCCAGCCCTCCACGCCCGTAAGGGCAACACACACTAGCAACATTCAAAGCTCCAGACCTATTGTTTTCTGTGTACATAAGGCAGCAGAGAGGCACCATCTCTGGGGTTCTAATTTCATGTCGATGCATGTTAACGTATCACATTATGCCACTGTTGTACAAAAAGCATTAGTGTGTAACACCTCGCCCTTGAGCTAGCATTGGGTACATCTTTTTTATGCGTGTACCAAAAAGGTATTTGTTTACAGTGGAGCCACCCACTGGTACAGCGCTATTTGCTGCTGCCATAGTGTGCTGTATATTTACTTAATTACATTATTCACCAAGCAGTCTACTGTCTGTACTTGAGAAAATGATATCACACAAAATGATCATTCACTGGATAAGAGGGGCCTCAACTGTCACAGGCTAGCAACTGTGGCAAACAGCAACTGGGATACAAGTTTTGAAGACTTTAACACGGTTATGAAACTAATAATCACCCTTTAAATATTGACATTAGCCTTAAGAAAACTATTCATGTGTCTGAATACTTGGTAGGAATTACCTTTGCAATGTTATCCACGCAAGTAAGCAAAAGGCTCTCCTATTTGCCAACAGAGCAGCACAAAGCCACCCATTCATTCGTGAATGACCATATTAAAAACTCCAGGCTAGTTTTGTTTTAATCGACCTTAATTACTATCGCATTAGTCTAGCACTGGCTAGCTAGCTTAATTAGCATGGTTAGTAATTCATTCTGATAATAAATCAGATGGTAATCTTGATTAGTGAAAAACAACACATGCAAATGAAAACATGAAGAGTGGACCAAATAAAACAGAATATTTTTCTCAAAACATGGATGCTCATAATAACGCATAACTCTGAGCCTTAGTACAAGCTATGCTACACTCAGACCATAGCCTTGTTGGCTTTGAAATGGTTGTTTCAAAGACAGGTACCAGGTCTGTGACCAGTTAGTCAGCTGCAGTCTTCAAAGTAACTTTGGTTTGTCAAGACGACAATAAAACAGAGTCAGTCTGCTATGAGTCTGCTGTAAATTTGTGAATGATGGGGTAAAGATGGCAATTACAAGAAATTTATTTGTAATAAATCAGCAAAAATTCTATACACAGAATTTACATTGACTACTTACCTTCAGAGTCTAGCCAGAACCTCATAAATTTGAAAAATTTCTCTTCAAAGTGAAGCAGTTGCTGCAGGATGGTGAGTTAACGGCACAATTACGTAGGTGCTCAGCAACTTTGGTTTTACATATGCATATAACCAGAATACAACCAGTCTGCAACCAGCTGAGATGAGTTCTCTCAAAAAGATACATCGCAAACAAGTTGTGCTCATTGATGCAGAATGACTCAGACTGATTGCAACATGCACTGTACTATACTGTCTGAACTATACAGCAGTTATTTGCAAATCCTCACCAATCCATCTGAGAGTGATTGCAGTCAGTCCAAGTTAGACCTTGATTTTTTGGAGACAGGTTGCTTCGACCAGGCAAACTGTTAAATTTCCTTGCAAAAGTTGTTGAAAGCGATTGAGGGAATTGCACACTCAACCTCTGTGCAACCAGTTGGTTGCCCTAATTGCTATCAGTCTCTGACAGCAAAAAATGAAATAAAAAAAAATTAACAAAACCACTAGGCCACACCCATATTTCCAAGTCACGAGCGGGGTTGTATCCTATTTTTACCATAGTCTGACAATACACCTATTATAATACTCCTCCCCATAGTGTTATCAGTAAGGAGTAAACTAGATTTGAGAGAAAGAATTCATTTGCTTTTCTTTTGTGCTGGGCTCTATACATAATTATATTACTAACATTGGAGACTCTGGGCAATGACCTTCTTGTGGTTGAGTGTTAGTTAGAGGAACAACAGATCAGTCACCTTTATTCCCTGGTACTGAGGAAAAACCCCAGCTATTTCACTGTTTACACAACTTTTCCACAAGAGTCTCTATTATTGCAGTAAAACATAGAAATAGGGTGTCACATACTGATAAAGCACCTAGAGTTAGATATGCAAATAAAGAAGTACAGTGATGCTGAATGCGCTTACTTGGTAAATATAAAGGTTTTATCATTCTGTGCCCAACATTCAACCTGCATGTGTAGCCTTTTAGCTCAGCTTGCAACCACACTGTCCAGTAATCAATGTGACTGATGCCTCTTTGCACCACTTGGACAAATATTAGCCCAATAGTAGCAGTTAAAGTGCAATTATACCTCCCCTCCTCCCTTTGTTTTCTCATTCAACACAGTCCATCAACCAAGTCAAACAAGCAACAATATAAGACCAGAGGATGTTGACCTAATGAGACCCAAGCGCACTCTACTCTTACTGATAAAACAGAGTGAGAATCACCCACTTTTCTCGCCGCAACACTCTTTTTCTGTGCAGACAAAGGCTGATTGTGGATGATGGAAGAGAAGAAGAAGAAAGACTTGCAACTTCTCCTTTTCCATTTTCCCCCCTTCCCCCTGAAATTTTTTGAAGGGCGGTTTATTCAAGATGTCACAGCTGCCTGCGTTTTAGTTGGAGCGTTCAGGAGGGTCACGGCTTTCTGCCTGCCTGTGTGTGTTTGCGTGTGTGTGTGAGTGTGTGTGTGTGTGTGTGTGTTGGAGCAGTTCTTAAAGCAGTAATGCAGTGTCCGATGACAGATCACTTCATTCACGCAAGACGAGGGCAATTACTTCAACCATGACAGATTGCCTCAGCAGAACTGAGTTTAGGATAAAACCTCTCCCTCTCTCCCTTTATATCTCCCTCACCCCTCGTCTCCCCCTGTTCAATAAGGAATCTTGTGGTTTTCCCAGCTAATGACTTCCTCCTCACTGTTACACCATTGTGCGTGTGTGTATGTGTGTGTGTGAGCAGGGGGTGACAGTACCATCTGTCTGGCTGCTGTAGCCCTTGCCCCTGCCCAGCTGGTGGGCACTGAGTAATGGGAGAGGACTTCCTCATCTCGCCCCCCTGAGACACACACTCTACATTAGTATGCAACACCTACTGTCAGAGTGAGCCAGAGAATAAGAGAGAAGAGACAGAGGTTTTTTTTGTGTTTTAGAATTGAAACCCGAGCTACTCAGAGTGTCAAGTGATGAGAACTGAATGCTCCGAGTCTTGAAAAATTGGCACATACAGCAACAATTTCACCGCGCGTGTTGGCTTGTGAGTGGCAGTTTGAGGAATGTAAATGAGCGCATACTCAAGCGCTGGATTGGCTGGAAGGTAGAGAAAAGGTGAGAGAAGTTAAAGAAAGAGGAGAGGTGTAATATAGGTCAAGGATAAGGGAAACAAGTCTTATGCTGCTTCATGTGTGATATGATTACGAACATGCCAAAATACCAGAGACTGTGATTCTTACCTTGAATCTAATGTACTGGAATCTACTTAGGTATGCTGTGACAGCCAGAAATGTCTAATTATTAAAGTATTCATTAGGGCAAACTAGGACAAAATAGTACATTTGTTGGTTCAACAAATGTATAACAGGTTTACGTTACACAAGTACAAAGTAACAGAGTCTGATCTGAGTTAGCTAATACTGCAACTATATTCATGTATTTAATTAACAGATGCAGACAAACGTTACATTTTGATGAGTGTAAAACAGTTTGGCTGGAATCCACATTTAAAATAAGCTGTTACTCAGCTGTTTAACTGCACGATAAGGTAAGTGTCTAATCAGCCAATCACATGGCAGCAAGTTGACATGGCCAAGATGATGTGCTGACGCTCAAACTGAGCATCAGGACGGGAAAGAGATGATTTAAGTGACTTTCAAGGTGACATGGTTGTTGGTGCCAGATGGACTGGTCTGAGTCAGAAACTGCTGATCTACTGGGATTCTCCCAGACAAACACTTTACAGAGAATGGTCCAAAAAAGAGAAACTGTCCCGTAAGCAGCTGTTCTCTGGGTCAAATAACCTTGTTGATGCTATAGAACAGAAGACAATGGCCAGACTGCTTTAAGCTGATAGGAAGGCAACAGCAATTCAAATAACTACTCATTACAACCAAGGCATGCAGAAGAGTTTCTCTGAATGCACATAAATGGATAACTCTGAAATAGCAGAAGACCACACCAGGTGCCAGTCCAGTTAGCCAAGAACAGGAAAGCTGTCTCAAAGCTCAAATCATCTCAAATTTCATTCTTGATCATTGTCATTATGAGTTTTCTGTCCTTAAATGGCCTCCCCAGTCAGATCACAATCCAATAGAGCACCTTTGGGACGTGGTGGATTGATGGAAAAGGAGATTCTCATCATGGATGTGCAGCTAACAAATGTGAAGCAATGGTCGATGCTGTCATGTCAGCATAGTCCAAAATACAAAGAATGCCTTCAGCACCATGTTGACTCTATGCCATGAATAATCCATGTGGTTCTGACGGCAAAAGGAGGTAAAACCCAGTACCAATGATGTGTAACTAATCAAATGACCAGTGAGTTTATAATGCACTTGTTTCATTAGTGACCCATGTATTGGTGCACACTGGCAAGATGTTGACTGAACTGTAAGTAATCAATTTCATTTTTGACATGTTTTTCGTGGGTGCAATCCGCATAGATATTGTCAAGAAGCATTGTTACGACAAAGAAGTCACAAATTTCGTTACTTTTTGTGCTATGTTTATTTAAAGCAAAACATAAAATTTACCTTTGGTGGAAAAGTTTGAACACATTTATTTTCTATATGGGTGAAAAAGTAAAAAAGACAAAGTCAGCAATGACTGACTTTAAGAAATTGGAAGCTGACATTATTTAACAAAAAGAAAATTCAATTAAAGGTTTGTATATCTCAGGAAATTGCTGGAGTGGTTTGCAGTGCCTTCTGCGACTCTTTGGGGAAATAAAGCTCAAATCTGAGTGACAATGGCACTGATGATGTCTCAGCTTGAGCTTGGAGAGTTTTTAATCACACAATACCACATGAACAAGCTTTGGGCCAGAGATATTTTGAGAGAGCAAGATGGAGGGAGAAATGGCACTCAAAGAATTCTGAATTCAAACCTATGGGAGAATTCCTCAACAGGAAAAGTGGTGATAAAACTCCTGGGGGGAGGGTAATGCCTTATTTATTAGATTTGACAGGTGACAGGCACTTCTCTATGTCCTGCTGACCAGTAATATTAATGCTAATCTTACATAATTTTACATGACGGTTCCAAATAATTCATGTGCACCTCACTAGAAATGCAAAGACGGAGCATGCGTTGCTTTTAGTCGTATATATCTTTTTCCTTTGAAAAAAAAAGCTCACCACAACCTCAAGCGGGAATAGAGCCAATAGAAACACCGGGATACGACCACATGTTAATTAACATGTAATGCACCAGCACAAGCACAAATGCTGGCATTGGCCACTTAACGTAGGTTACATCATAGGCTCTGCAAATATTGCTTGCAGAACTCAAAATCAGGCCTAAGGATCTTGGAGGACTGCACAGGAGTCCCCTTATCAATGTTTGAACGGAAACATGTATGCAGACGGACACATTTGCAGGACCATAAATTACGCTTCAGACTTGGACTGGATTTGATCCATTTTCTTATCCAGTTCAGGTTGGCGGTGAGGCTGGAGCCTATCCATGCTGCCGCACCTAAAAGGCAGAGTGCACCCTGGACAGGTTTGCCAGTCTGTTGCAGGGCTTGATAATGAAAAAGACACACAAAAATAAATATAAGAGCAGCTGGAATTAAACATGTTAGTTTGGCATTTGACAGGAAGTTTAGACTCCTCCAACATGGCTGATTAATGTTGTTTCTTTATCTCCACACTGGCTTCATACACCGGCTTGGATCTGCTGTGTGTTGGCCAACAGAGTGTAATGCTGTCCCCCTCTTTCTAAATCTATCTCTCTCTGTTTCTATTTCCCTTCCTTGCACGCCATCCAGCCCTTTCTCTCGCTCTTCTCCTCCCCCATCCCTTTCTGTCTCAGTCTTTCTCTCTCTCTCTCTCTCTTTCTCTAACCCTCTCTCTGTCTCTGTTTCTTTCTCCTTTCAAGCGTGGAATCATTTAATTATCGCCTATAGCTCTTTTGGCAGGCTGTTGAATGCCCACCTCTCAAAGCCTGGAGGAAACAATTTACCCTGGGATATCACACACACACACATGCATGCGCGTGCACACACATGCAGACTTCAAGGAGAGGATTTATTACAGCAGGTCCATCCGCAGTTCACAGAAATCTATCACCAATCCCAGATTGAGGAAACATTTCAGGGAGGGAAAAAATAACACATTAGCCAGACCAAAAAAAATGTTTGGGGCACTGCGAGGATCCGGAGATACTTTTGCATATGTCCAGAAAGTATTTTATTTATTTATTTATTTATTTTTTACAGATGAGGGTTTCGGGCAACAGTTCACGTGTGGGGGACTGCGAGGTAATGATTAAATGTCGTAAAGCATTTAGAGCGTTTAACTCCCTATTATCAGAACAGTAGGAGGTGATTCATTTAGGACGCTTGCCTTGTTGTCCGGGTGTGTGTGCTTCTGTGTGTTTCAAATGGGAGCCTGGTTGGATGAAGGAGCCACATCGCCCATAGAGGAGAAGGTGAACAAAACGCAGAATGGAAAAAGAAAGGGCGGAAGACAGAAGAAGAGGGGAAAACAACTGGGAACTATTGAGAGGAAATTAATGGCCCATCTCAGACTGTCAGCATTGTTATTGTTTAAGGGGCTCTGGAGGGAGGGGAACGCTTTAAAATGATGTCTGCCGAGAAAAAGAGCACTAAAAAATCAAGACAAGGCTGAGAGAGGGATGAAAGGGAGAAGAGGGGCGAAAAGGCTGTAAATTTTCGACAGAGCTCTCAGTTCATTACAGGGTGATCAGAGATGAGGCAGGGCCAGACAAAGGGCTTCAGTGTTGTTAGCCAGCTCTGTCGGTGTTACACCGGGGTCAGCTCTTTAACTCGCGGGCAATGAATAACCGGGCTTTCAACAGGGACAATGGCATGCCAGCTTTCCCCAGCTCTGGGTAGGACCTGCCTATTGTTGAGGAGTTGAACTGGGGAAGTCACCAATCTGTAGGAACGCTGACAAGCCAAATGACGCGAACGACAAGTCGAGGAAAGGAGCTGCAAAGGTTTAAGTTGTGTGTGTGCCTGTGTGCAAACCTGAAGGTCAAGAGTACTCCATCATCACCGTGTCATTAAAGATTAAAGTGTGTAGCGCACGGGGACCTCAAGAATTCCAAGGCCTCAGTGCACTAGTGCTTACTGTGGTTTCTCTTACAGGTACCCACTCAAAACTTGGACTGAAACAATCCCAAGAAAACCCCATGAATGAGTCAGCACCTGTTTAGGCCAATCAGTAACCACATTGTCCATTTACTGAACGTAAATGACCTGTAGTAATACAGCTACAAATCCTGAGTAGCCAGTCAGCTGTCAACCAAGCAGCATAAAGTTAATTTTGCATGTGGTTAACTGGTGATTCTAAACTGCATGTAGTTACAGTGAATAGTTGCCTATCCCTATGTGTTAGCCCTGCAACAGATTGCCTGCCTGCCTTGTGCCCTTGTGACAGCTGGGATAAGTTCTGGCCCCCCATGAGCCTGAATTAGATAAGTGGAAGAAATGGATAAATTGACAGACTGACTTTCTAAAATCATTTGTGAAAGTGGGAAACTCAAGTATTTGACTTATGGATCCTTATATCCTGGTTTGTCATTTAAATACAATCCAAATGACTGAGGGGAGTTGTTGAGTATATCCTAAACTTTTCTGTCAGTTAGCGCTCCTGTTTTTTTCCGCTGTTGGCTTCTGTTAGCTGTTGTTAGCTGTTGTTAGCCTCTGTTAGCGGCTGTTAGCCAGCATTAGCTGCTGTTAGCCGGCATCTTTGACGGGGATCAAACATTGTTCGTTTTTGATAATGAATGAACTCTCATTTGATTTTAAGAAAATGATTTGTTAGAGGAAGAGTGTGATTATTAGGACACTGTGATGGACCGAGCAGTGAAGGAAACTTAGGCACAGGTTAAAGTCCAAAAAATGATTTTTTATTTAACCCAAAAAACATAATTGGTTAACTCATGCAAAAAGAATCAAAATCTTGGGCCCATAAAAGAGGTCAAACTAACAAAACTCTACTCAAAGTTGACAACACAACCGATAACTCAAACAACCTGACCCAACTTAATGAGACAAAGGGGAAACTTAAATAGTGGCTGATCAGCCCACAAAAACAGGAAAAGGGGTAAAACACACAAAACCTAACTAAACCAAACATAATGAACTCCAATTCCCCCCCATGGTCCTGAATTATGGCGTGAACCAATTTGTAGCCTTCCTTTAAAGCTCGCTCCGCCCCTTTTCCACCTCTTGGCTCCTTAATCAAGGGACTGGAACAGCTGCAACTAAGGTAACTCAGAAAACAAAAGATTAATCATACATAACAGTGTAAACTAAAATGTGCGCACTTATTTTAGAATGCAGCGTTATGTGGATATGTGAATTAACTAAACCAAAACCAGTTATTTATTGTCCTGTAAATAAATCCCTATATTCAAAGAAAGAAATGTGAATGCAATGTTACTTATAAGCCTCCACACTAACATGGTGGGTATTACCACTGTGTGGCTGTAAGTGCAGCCATCACAGACACTCAAGCCTAACATTAACTGGTATAACGTTCACTTGTAACCAGCTGTTCTTGTTGGTTAGCCAGCTCGTTGTCAGCTGTCTGGAGATGGAAGGGTTGCATGTCTAATCTGCTGACATAAACTAGCTGCAACAATATCAGGAATAAAGAAACCTGTTTATGCACGTCTTTGAGCCCTGACTTCCCTTCAGGAGTTGTGCTTTGGGGTGAGAAGGAAGAAGTTGATGTTTTATCTAAAACCGGTCATGTTATCTATTTCCTTCACATTTTTGCGACCACTTCCCAGATAATAAAACATGTATATTCCTTTATATGTTGAGACTAAACATGCAGAGACAAATTAAAATTTGCCTCCATGTCAGGCAAGTTCTCTTCTCCTGCCATCAACAATGCCCATCTAAGCCACTGTTTTCAAGATGGCGGGGAAACAGTGGCTTTCACAAACCAAGGTCTGCTTCTATGTATTTTAATAGACTAATTGTACGTTTTTGAGAATGTATCAGTTTGTTGGAAGATGTAATTAAACACCAATTAAATACCCTCAAAAAACTACTGACTGCACCTTTAAGTACAATGCAAATCATTAAAGGACCCAGTCTTAATGAGGTTTTATCCAATATAACATCAGTGATATTCAGGAACTAAATATACAGAACACTTTTAAGGTTAACAGAGTAACCTGTTTTAAATCTAGATGCTGTTTTAGGCTGATTCAGTGATGTCAACTGTGGAATGGGAAAAACATTATTTCAACTAAATAAATAAATAACAAATCACATTGTTCAATCATACAAACACACACATACACATTAATCTTTTTAAAAGTAGCCTAATGCGAAGCCTACAGCTTGAGTAAAACTGGATTCAGCACAAATTTTTCAATAACACATCGGCGAAGTTGTCCAGTCTTCCTTTATCCAATAACCCAAAATTAAATCAGTGCTCCCAAACTACAACCTGAAGACGCAATTAATACCTTGTCAAGGTGAGATTGTTGCGATTCCTTTCTTTGTGGTATGAAGGAAAAGCACTCTGTCACCTACATCTACTCTAGTTTAGGATACAGCATCTCAGCTCCTTACCAGTTTTAGGAGCCAGCAGCAAATAACCACAAACGTCTCTCCATTACCTCCCTGGTTTAGAATTGATTTTAAGATTTTACAAATCCCTTTTGGTTCATCTGTGGATCTGGTCCCATGCTACACAGCAAATAAACGGACACCATGTGAGACACTTTGCACCTTAGATCCTCAGCTGGGGCCTTTCTGGCTTTTCTGAAATCAAGAGTTAAATCTAAAGGCCATCCTTTCCCCATCACGACCCCTTGGGTATTGCAGAATCACTTGAAAACACTTTTAAGACATGTTTTATAGATGTTTTCATGGGATGCTGTTTTTTTGCCCTTTTATTATTTTATTTGTTACTGTATTTTTGGTTCAGCTCATTTTTCCTTACACTTGCTTTATTGGTCTTATTCTTCTGTTACTGTGCATTAATTATTTTGACATTTTGCATTTTTACTGGGATGTTTTCATCTGTCTCGATTGGCTTATTTTTATATTTTCCTTGTTTTGTTTCTGGCACTAATCTCTGGCTTCATCTTTTAATATAACATTTTGTTTTTTGCTCATTTGTGAACTAAAGCTATTAAAGTTAGTATTGCTGCATTTTTATTATTATCATTGTCATTTTAAAGTTTTGCTGCTTGCCGGTTACATTTCCAAAAACACGTCTTTCCCTCTCAGTTTCAGCTCTAAGTCTAAATTTTTTTCCTCCTCTAAAATGGAGCTTTTCCAAAGCTGAAAATGCGTGCATGTGGTTTCAGTGTGTACGGGGTAAACAGAGCTTTTCCAAAATGATGATGTAAGCCAAGTCACTCAGGATCGGGGCTGTGTGCCACATTGTCAGTTAAGTAAAGAATACAACCTTTTATTGTTATTGATCAGTTTAAATGTTAATTTAGTCAAATACATGGCAGAGAAGTTGCCATTAAACAGCAATTTTAGGTGATTCTGTCAAATATCGTTAGATTCTTTAAAAAAAGAAAAAAAAAAGAAAAGGAAAGCACTGAGGAACATGCAGTGTTTACTGAAAATATATCAACATGAACAACAGTGCTGTGAATTTAGCTCAAATAAAACAGAGGGAACCATTAATGGGAGGAGAGAGTAGTAACAAGGATAAGAAGACACATTTTTTCTTCAACTGTAGCTTTATCTGTGATTGTATACTTTAATTAAACTGTAACTGATATTTCACTTTAATATTATTAACTAAGATTTGGTGTTTACTTAGATTTACCAGTCCATCCACTTTTCAACTCTTATCAGTGGCCATAAGGTCTCAGTAATAACCGAAAGAGTAAGGTTGTGAATATAAGTGGCCGAAATGAGTTTCCCTCTGTAGGGTGGCTGGGCTCAGTCTTGGAGATACAGTGAGCAGCTTGGGCATCTGGAGGGATCTTATAGTAGAGCCGCTGCTCCTTTGTGTTGAAAGAAGCCAGCTGAAGTGGCTCAGGCATCTGGTATGGATGGTTCCTGGTCGCCTCCTCTTGGAGGTTCTCTGGCACACCCAACTGGGTGATGACCTGTGTGTAGACCCAGAACCCACGTGGGAGATTACACATCTTGTCTGGCCTGGAAATGCCTCAGGATTCTTCAGGAGGAACAGGAAAGTGTTGCTGGAGGACATCTTGAATACTCTACTTACCCTGCTGCGACTGCAACCTGACTTTGGATGGTGTGTGGAGGTGATCCCAGTGCTATTCCAAATCTACCTTAATTCATGCCTGGATTTTGAGTCTACTGCAAAAAAAATTTCAGCACAAAAATTAAAGCTTAATAAAAAGAAATTAAAAGGTTTTTCACTCTCATATTCAACAGGGCACTCTCAAAAAATCCTAAATATATTTTTGCAGAGTTTCAGACATATGTTTGATCTTCTACATCAGAATCCCTCACGAAGGTGAGATCTGAAACATCATTTAACTTACTGAACTGCAGTCATGCACGGAGAACTACAAATCACAGCATTCTGCTAGAAAGCTTGATATGCAGGGCATCTCTGAAGAAGTGTTTTGCTTGTGGCTTGTGGGCTTTGCAGCTGATGACACAGCTGCTGTAATTGGCTGATAGTCCTAAGTGAAAAGATCCTAACTTGACTGCAGCTCACTGCATGAATCAGAAATTAAAAGACAGTCCATGATGCTGTGAAACATAAGAAAGGTGAGCTGTTTTCAGATATTTATTGAAAGTCTGCTGTTCATATAGGTTTGCAGAGATGTGAGAACACACAGATGATGAACCCTTCACAAGAAAGCAGACAAAGCAGCCAAAAGTCCATCATCAACGCAGACTGTTTTCTTAGTTTGACAAGCAGAAATATACTGTAGCTGCCTATTTATTTATTCATGTATTCGGTTGACAGCATTTTTGTGATGTTGCATTTCGAGATTATTGCATATTAAATATTTAAGTTGAGTGGCATGCCTCGCTGATGGTGTTATTCAAACTAGGGATTTATTTCTGGAATTAAAAAGAGGACTTGACCGTTTGCATTTTGAACAAAACATGGAAATCTTGACCATTTTTTATTATTTCATAATGTTTTTAAATGTTCTTGTTGGTTAAAAATCTAAATAATTTAGTTTAAATTTGCAATAAATCTATAAACATCCTATTAACACACTAACAGACTTCATGAATATAAGCCAACTTTGGTTCCTGAATTCTTTTCAGAAACATCTCCCTTTATGTATTTATTTTTGAAATTGATCACAGCCTGCAGGTCAGAAAACTTGCCTGTGCCTGAAAACACACAAAGCCTTTAAAGACTGCAAACCAAGATCATCTTCTCAGGCGTGTCCAGAAAACCTTTAGCATCTACGTTCTCTTCAAAGTGATCGAGTTTTATCGAAAGGATAATAACTAGAGATGAGCGCCAGATCTCTGATCTCTGGCTACAAGGTTACCACTAGGGATTTTTCTGGCAACTAATTTCTTAGTTGACTAAACGAGAAAGAAGTTACATTAACAGACAAGTCTAAAACTAAGAAACACTCAGATATCAAGTTACATTTGAGGACCATGTTGAAAACATCTAAATAAAAGAATTTGAAAGCATTAATCAGATTCTTCAGTAATGAATCAAATGCCAAATGCTGCTTAACTGTGTAGCAGCTTACATTGTGCATTATGATCATTGTGCGCTATACTTTATACTTTGTAATAAACTGCGGCTGAAAAGTGTAGCACATTGTGCTGCACATGATGAATGATGCACTACAGTTAATGACACCCAGCTCTATAAAAGTTATATAAAATATTAAATGATGACAATACAATAAATCATCCATCCTTCTGGTTTCTTTCGCCCACCGAAGGCCTAAGCAGGAACCCCAGACATTCCTCTCCCCTGCCAGCTCATCCCGGGGAACACTGCAGTGTTGCAGGGCCAGCCGAGATCTAACATCTGCAGCATGACTTGGTCTTCCACGGGCCTCCTCCCTATAGGACATACCCAGAACACCTCAGGAGGTGACCACATCAGCTGCCTCCTTTCAATGTGTAGGAGTAGCGTCTCTACTCTGAGCCCCTCATCACCCTACGCTGAGGGAAAGTCCATCTAACCTTCGGAAGATGCCCATTTGCGCCCTTTATATCTCATATCTCATTCTGCCGCCTTCAGAATAATTAACAGTAATAGGCCTGATAAACAGATCAGGCCTAGATTACCAGAATTATGACGTCTTTCTACAACAATGTCGGGGCTGCAGCGCCATCTGGTGGAAGGACACAACAATTTCCCCATATTGTGTATCAAATACAATTACTTTAAACCACCTTGTAGGTCTGGTGCCGACTAGTGACATTATCCACAATTAGTCAATCACACAACCCTAGCTACAACTGAGCAGTTTCTGGTTGAAGAGTTAGATTCATGTGAGGTATGGAGTGAGGGTTGCAGCTTGCTTGTCCAATATTTCTGGTATTTCCTGGGCTGTGCACCATATACCATATAACTGCCAGGCTGAGAGTGTTGAGAGATCTAAAAACAGCAGCTAGAAGTGAACGAGAAGCCGATCTTCAACAAGAAATTGGCCCAATTTAAATTAAGTAAGCTTTTTACGAGCCGATTTTTCAGAACTTTTTGATTTGCACCTCGTGTATCTTTAAAGTCAGCCGTTCCTTCCAGTCTCAAGCTGGTTATGTTATCTATCGGTAAATAAAGAAAACATATCCCAGCTGCTTGTTTGTGTTTGAAATCTATTCAAACATGTCCTTCTGTCAATATTGTGCTCTGTTGGTGATGGACACCTGCCTGCTGATTATTAACTGTCATTCAGGCGGCGATATTTACAGCCCAGCATCGGCATCCCACACATAGACTCCAGTACATTAAAGAACTCTTTCGTAGTGCAGCCCTCTGACTGATTGACTGCACACTCCAGCCTTGCCTCTTAACACTTGATTCAGTCCATCATCTTAAACCCAGAGTGTTCAAAATGTATTCTTTTTTTTTTTTTTTTTTTGGCCAACAGCTGCGAGATCATTTAATTTGTTTCCTATGCAAATCGAGTCATGTGTGGGATACCACCTCAAATCTGAAACATTTGACGGACGGGTGGATGCACAATTACTTCACCCTCACTGGCAGAGGAATAAAAAAAACTCTTAAGCTTGCAGTTAGTGCACACACACACACACACACACACACACACTCAGAGCAGCTGTCTGAGGCAGGCAGGGTCAAACGGTGGTTAATTAGTCCCGTCACCTGCTCAGGTCATCACACCTTCAGCTCGGCTCGACTGAATAATAATCCTGCAATATTAACACTGTCACATTGGCTGGGTTGCTGGAGTGAACCTGTTGTTGATATAATACATTACATCCTGCTGTCTCGCCTTCCTGACACAACACACACACACTTTCCCTATCTCTCCTGTGCTTCCCCAGCTGACTGAAGGGCCACCAGAAACTGTCACTTAGCACTAATGACTGCAACAATGGTGTGTGTGACAGGTCTCCTCTCCGTCTCTATCCTTGCAGCGGCATCACATGCGATTCCGTAATGTCTCGCTTCCTATCTGTTGCTGCTCTCTGTAAATTATATCAAATGTGTACCACTGTCGTGGTGGTCTGTCAAACTGCGAACCGGTTTTGAAATCTACTCTCTGAAATGTGTCTCATTAGCCCGATCTGTCTACATATTCCGGCAATGGGAGTTAATGATGTATTGAGACTATTCTCGGGGTGGGAAACAGTAGGTTTCGGCATCAAAGCGTGCGCCAGGAGGCTGTTTAGTGTTTGTTTCTCCGGGAGAGTCACTCTGCATGGAAAACAGACAGGTGCTTCACGGACACGGGGGGAAGTGGGAATGATTTCCCATCTGTCTGCTCCATAGAGATTTAAGAGGGCCATCTTATATGAGGTGGAGCGCATCTCCTTGCAGTGTGAATGGGGCAGAAAACCTGCCTTCCGCTCCTCAAAGTCCAACTTGGAATTCTGGTTTCAAATAATCTGTGACTGCCGGTATTTCCAGGTCCTTCTGATATCCTTATTACTGACGTCCATTTATGCTTACAAATAAAGGGGGGGAAAGCTTCTTATGTTAATATGCATTTTTGATGCAGATAAATACAATAAATTTAGTCTAAGATACTTAATGTGCTTCCTCGCAAGCAAGTGTATGCACACACATGTGGGGGATAGAGTGCTGGATGAACGCCAGCCAAGCCTCATTAGCTCCGAGCTGCCTCTCTGGAAAGACAGGCACAGCGAGAAAGGAGAGGGGGGAGGCACAGGGGGGGTTAGATAAGAAGAGCAGCGTTGAAAGAGAGTGAGAGGAGGCAGAAGGAGAGGAAAATCAGGTTTACTGAGCCCAGCACGGTGACCTGTTGGATTAAGACTATTAGAAACCCATCTGGGGCTGCTTGACCACTTCACTGTCAGATCCTCCCCCAGCAGCCGCTCACCTGACCCCTACTGACACAATGCACCCCTGGGACACTCACAATAACACACACACACACACACACTGAAATGCTCGTGTCACTCCTGAAATGCCGCATGTTATTATATCTGACAGACGGAGAGATGACCCCTAAGTCAAATATAGCTCAAATTTAGGGATTGTTTCGTACCGGGGTACAAATTTCATTTGGGCACGTGGACTATAAAACTGCGTTAGCTACACAGCAAAATCGCCAGTGTTAAATTGACACTGTGAGTGTTAAATTTAACACTAGAAAAGTGTCTATATGTGTCCACTCTTTTGAGTGTTAAATTAACACTTTTCAAAGTGTTATATTTTTAACAACGAGCTAGTGTTATTTTAACACTGCACAGAGTTAAAAATTAACACTGAGTAACACTGACCAGTGTCAAAAATATTCTACACTGGTGTTAAGTGTTAAAAATTAACACCGAATAGTGTTGGTGGTACTTTACACTAGCCCTGGTGTTAAAAAATTCAACTCTGAATAGTGTTAATTTTCTAACACTAACACTAGTGTCAGTCAAATCATTAATACCACCAGATTACAATAAACTCCCATTAATCTCTGATATCTCTACTGCTACAATTAACCCCCAACATCCACCCATTACAAAGAAATACAAGACATTAACGTTCCAAAATACTTTGTATTCAGATACACCACAAGTAAACAAGTCATACAAAATTACAGTATGGGACAATGTACATTTTGTCATCAGTGCCATTTGAAAATTGCCTATCATAAGGTCTATAGTACACCAGATCATCTACAGAGATCAGTGCAAAGACATCTAATCCATCCTCAATAACAAATGCATTTAAGTGATCATTGAAATATACTGTTGAGACCTTACAAGTTAGAAGATAAGTATTGAAATCGCTAACAATTATACTGACAATCTTACTGAACAAAGGCATCTCATTTTCAACACCAGAACAAACATACATCCCAACTTGATATTCTGTACCATAACTTTTGACCCAGGAAGTTGTAGAAACAATAGAAGAAACATCAAACATTTTATTCAGTGCTTCACTGCCTTTTAAGCTGCTGGCCAAGACTTCATTAATGGGGCCGAACTGTAATCTTTTAAAATAAAAATTTTCAAAATGAAAGGCTAATTGATTCTGATGTTTTTTTACTAGTGTTTTTGTGATATTTTTAAAGTTCTTTACAGATCTTTTGAAGAACTTGTGCTTTGCTTCAAATCTCATGCACCACATATGTATGAGTGGCCCAATTTTTCTAATGCAGCGTGGGTAATGGATCATTAGGTGGTGCTTTGGAATCAAATTCCGTTCTGGAAAGAGAGATTTGAAAGCCTTGTGATGATCGGCAATCAGATGTTTCAAATAGCAAGTCATGCCATGAGTTATAATGGGTGAAAAAACAATGTTCACAATTTGAACTAACAAAAGTAGCAAGTTCCAATGTCCATCATTTCTGCAAACGATATCTCCAAAAATCAATGGGCTATTCCGCAAAAGACACCATGACTGCACAGCATTAAGCCCAAGATCTTTGCTGTTGTCATCCAGTTTTAGCCCACCTGGCCTGTTCCTTCTCTGTGCATATCCGTAGTTAAAGCTTATAATTCTCTGTGACAATGAATTCAAGGATATCAAAGAGGTCTTAATCAAGTACTGAAACACAAGCTTTAACTCATACTGCACCACTCCCTCTAGTAGATCATGCATTATGTCTACAGCATAGTTGTCTGAAATATGGAACAGCCGAAGTGAATTGAGTAAACAATTTCTTTTTACACCAAATGTTGAGGCCAAAGCAGGATTTTGTTGAATGGCACCACAGTGTTTGTAATGAAGTTCTTTGGAACGCAGTGTTAAGCCTACATGATCTTCACTAAAAACTGACTGCAACTCTGTCTTATCAGTTAAACAAAATCTACAACAATAGTTTGCACTAAATGATTCAACAAAACCAAAAATGCTATGTAAAGCCAAGTTGTCACCTGTAATCTGAAAAAGCGAACCTCTCACAGGTGTGGCTGAAAAGGGCACTTGCATTCCTTCAGTCTCTAAAATCTTTAGATCATCAACAAGTGGCTTTAGGATAGGATCAAACCCATATTTTTTTAAGTCTTCTGAATGAAAAAGGGCTACAAGATGAATGTTCATCAACACAGAATTTAACTCTGGTGGCAAATTTCTCAAAACAAAATAAATACAACCAAGTTTGTGCACCCCCTTTTTTGAGCCTAAAGGATTAGCAGTTTCAAAATCGTCATAGTAGAGCTGGATCTGGAGAGCATGTTCTTGTTGTGAGAATAAACTGTGATTTTTGAAGTAGGAGCCGTCATTTAAATCTCTGTACAATCCCTCCATGTTTAGTTTTTTTTTCTGGAAACTGCTACAAAGTTCACTGTTTCGAAACATAGATGAAAGGGATCCCATGATAGGAACGTACATGAATTTATCATTGACAGGAACTTGCCTGTATGTCCCTGTTGTTCTATCTTTGCGTACATCAAAACGCACACCAAGAACATGCTCTATGGGTTCAACTATTTTCCATTTTTGCTCAAAATATCTTATCCTTTTAGATTCTGTGTTAAGACATGAAAATGGATTTTCAAGCTGATCAAAGCAATCCTCAACTTTTTCTAAGGTTTCTCTTGATGTATCAGTTGACAAACAGTCGACAACAGATTGTTTTGCATGTGCATGGATGTCATTAACCAGTTCCTCCAATGAACCAACTAAACACTGTACAGTACTTTCAGGAACTCCTGATGATTGTACTTGAGCAATAACAGAGCTGCACATGTTCAGTATTTGCCTTTTTTCAACTGGAACCGGTGTAGTTATTGTCATGGGATGAGCCACATTTACAGGCTGTGAAACAGAGGTTCCATCGTTAGGTACAGGCTCAAAATTGTTGATGACCTCAGAGTGAACGCAGTCTCCATGTGCTCGGAATAAGTGCCGCTTGTAACCAGAGTACGTGTGAAAGATAAATGAACATCCAGGCTCTCCACAGGTCAAACGTAAAAACTTTTCTGGGTACAAACCATGCTGGAACTTCAAATGTCTAAATAACACTGAGCAACTTGTGTGGTGTATCTTGCAAATGTAACAGATGAACATTTCCAGTCAAAGTGCTGAATAGTGGATATCTTTAAACCGTACAGTGAAGACTTCCTCTTGTTTCATTGACCCGAGGACTGTCCTTCACGCTGCCAACATCAATGCCATACACTTGATGGTCTGGATGAATGTGTAGAAGTTGTCCAATGCCTTATCAAAGGACACGGCAAATTAAAAAATGTGCCTTGAAAAGTTTTGCCTTGTCAAAACCTGCATCTCCCATCTGTGTCACACAGGGAATGACCTTTTGATCTAGGACAATGTAGAAACTTTGGGTAGAAACTTTGGATGATGTTCTTTCTTTCTCCAACCCACAGGACGAATGGCTGAGTGGGGCCAGCCTTAAGAAAAGCCTCTGTGCTACCTCCCACCTGAGGGAGAGAAAGAAACCAAGTGATTCACATTAAACAAAATTGATAATCTGATGTTGAGGCATTGCTGTTTGAAATTATGACAATATTAAAATGTTTCACTCCGCGCGCACAATTATTTTTGTTTCAATGTGTACATTTAGTTTTAATAGAAACAATGACATGTCAGTCCTGCAACACCAAGCTTGTCTGGGATAGATACATCTGCTGCAGGTTGGATCACCTTGCCATCTTAAAATATCAGCCGTTGATAATTTGCATCTGTTCTCATCAAAAGAGAAATATACAATTCTAAAAAGCATACCTTGATGAATTTCATTAGGTGGTGAGCAGCATCTGATGTGCTAATCTTTGAAGACGTCCTTCCCTTAGATGTTGGAGTGAAGTGAAGCAGCAAAAGATGGCAGCCGCCTCGCAGTCCCAAACTACAGAATAGAAATTAAGATCATCACAATTACTGTCATTTAAAGGACCACAGCAGTCATTTTTCCACGTTATGTAATACCATGATGACATTTTAGACACCTGATAATTTTTCTAATAAGGCAGTTTTCCAGCGCCTTGGTATAAAAATTCATTTCTAGAGACTTAAAATCTTCTGGCCACCAAGTGAAGTAGATATCGAGTCATAACAATAGTAAGATTATAACTTTTTTTGTGTTCAAACTACATTAAATGTCATTTCAGGTTTAACATGTTTGTAAGCTTGTTTTCATACCATACAGAAATGAGTGATATATTGTGTTGTGGGAATTAAGCAAATGCTGTAAAGGCATGCAAAATCTACCATTTCCAACTTACACTTACCAGCCTCGTTAGAGTAACGCTGTGCAGAAATGAGCAGCTCATCCAATTCTGTACTCTGGGACAGATTTTTGCAATCTTTGATGATCCTTGGCTTGAAGAATGTTGGCCACTTTGCAAGGAACTTACCAGACACTTCCTCCCCAAAAAACAGCATTGTGAAGTCTTGGTCAATCTTAAACACAAAGTGTAACAACAGAAACAACACATTAACAAGAAAACAAACAAAGGAACCACAAAGCAGTCATTAAATTATTTTATGCCTTACCAAGCCAGGTGTATCCAGAAATCTTGGGAAAAGGTCCAGGACAGTAGAAGCTATGGCAGGTTCTTGAACCACTTTTTGCCTATGTTGCAATGTCACCTTCATGTTGTCTTTGACATGTTTCATGTCAGTTGAGTGCCTCTTCCTTGCATTTATCACCTGACAACGGCCTCACATTTGAACACAAGTTGCGAAGAGTCTTGGGGCTGTCTTGAAAAGCTGACTTTGATTAGTTCATCTCTTCTCGGGAACCAGCATATCACCACCTGCCAAGAGTAAAATAAGGTCCAGCATATAACACCATTTCTTTGCAAAATATCTAGCATGTCTAGTCCCTTTAGACTGAGTTAAAATTAATTTTGTTAAGAAAAACATCCTTGATCCATTTTTTAAGTAGTACAAGCTGTGTAACATGACTGCAATACAGTATTCTCTCAACTATCACAGGGGTTAGTAGGAACCATATTTCTATTTTATTATTTTTTATATATTTTAAGCGATAAAAACCCTCCCCACAAATATTCCTGACAATGTAGCGTTTGGTTTGTTCGTTTTTAAATTTCAAATATTGTATAACAAGACAAAACTGCAAATATGAACGCATCCCCCCCTCTCCCTCTTAACTAACCGATGCCTTTAATTGAACTACCAAATTAACACAATGGTCCTCTCTTTCTGGTCAGACACTTTGCAGCACTTCTGCTGTAATTTTATTCATATTTAACAAAATAAAAATGCAGAAATAAGTGTACACATTAGTTTTTGACTCTCACTGAACTAACAAAGCCAATCCCTCCACATGTTTGTACTCTCTTGTTACCTCGGCCAGGTCCGCGGCTCTGAACCGTGGTAATGACACCTCTGGCCAATACGCTGGGTTGTCGGGCTTGTAGCTTTACTGTCAGCGAACACAGTGTACAGTCGAATCTTAACAGCTTTCTTACAAGCAGGCACTCATTTTGGCGGCAGTGGTTATTATTATATTTACATGCTCTCTTCTTCCATTTCTCATCGGTAACAGCTCTTACTTTCTCCCTCTCTCGCGCTCAAACACACAACGGGAGGGGCAGTTCCACACGTTCTCCCCGCAGCACGGACTACACTACCCATGAGGGCCGGTAACACTCTGCCCTCATTGCCTTTATATTAAATCATTTTTGGCTAATGACAAAAAAAAGTCACTTTAAGGGCCAAATTGCATTATACTTCTTCACCTCACCTGACGTGGGCCGCAAGTGGCCTTTGGGCCACGAGTGGCCTCTGGGCCGCGAGTTTGAGACCACTGACCCTAAGGCTTTGGCAGTTTAATTCGAAAATAAATAAAAGGCATTTAATAAAAACTGAAATATATTAACATGTAATATTCATTACAGTCTGCCAATAGCCAGATTATGCTAAATGAATATTAGGAAAGAAACTGGTACTTTGCAGAGTTCTAGCTAGCAGTAGCCCAGCTTAACAAAAACAGTTAAAATTCAAATATGACACTTAAAGATGATGTATTTTGATATAAATACTATTTCTTTTACTAGTTATCATGTTACTTGTTCTAACATCAATCTAAAACTTAATATTTAACCGAATAAAACTTACCGCATCAGCAAGAAAAAATGGCGACCGAAGATTCTGGATTGCGAAGCTCCACAGGAAATGAAGGTGTGGTCTAATTTAACACCCACAGTGTTAAAATGCAGTAACGACTAAAATCTACACTTACACTTTTCAGGAATCAACTCCCGATGTGTTATTTTAACTCGATTAAGTGTTGAACTAACTCGGAACGCTGTTGAAATCTACTAACACTGAAAAATCAACACTGGCATTTTTGCTGTGTAGTCGCCATGGATGTTCTGGGTGACCCAGTTACTACTTCACCAAACAAGGGAAGAAAAAAATGAGCTGACTGCTTTCTGAAGGTAAGAAAACTGTCCAGTTAAAATTGAGCACTGGGGTCTAATGAATGAGGTTAAACATTTCCGATTTTAAAAGAACGCGTTTCATTTCACAGACTTGAGTTGGGAATGCTATTGCACACACAATGACAGGTTACTGTGGCTAATGTTAGCACTGCTGGCTAATGTTAGCATTGCTAGCACCATCACCCTCCCTTTCTTGCAGGTTAACTTGTCAGCACCTGTGCAGGCAGAATAAAGGTACATGTTGCTGTGATTGAGTAGTGATGTGGCAGTTTACTGCATACACACAGTTGAAAGTGCTGTTATCCATTGTTTTGATTTTTTCCACCTTAAAAATGAAGTTCTGGTAGTTCCTTGCCCAGACTGTGTTGTAATTATTAGATAAAGTTTTCATTAATTCACAGAAAATTTGGGGTTTTAAAAACAACAACAACAACAACAAGAAAACACAGAAATTTCTTTAGCAAATAGATACTTTTCTGTCGTTTAATTGTTTATCTATTACTTAATGGGAGGTGGGGGTCTTTATCAATGAGAAAAGCTGTAAAACTTGTTAAAATAGAGTTAAAAGTTCCAAATCTATGCGCACCTTCACATTTTATAAAGCCGTCTAGTGGCCTTATGTTTCTCACCCCTGGCTTAAGGCTACTGAAGATCAAGTTAGTTAAACTGTCAGCTTGTGTGCAAGCAGTATTGAGTTTAACAGCTGGAGAATAAGGTGTCACCTCAGGGAGAAAAGCGCATCGGTCTCATCAATTAGTTCCATGGATTAACGAGTTCAGGCCCAGACGAGTAAACCTGCTACAAAGCCCGCCTTTTTCTGACAGGTTAAACTGTGAAATTCGCTTTTTTGTGAACAATACCAAACCTGACATTCACAGATGACCTTTTCAACTTAGTCAGACTTAATTTTCCGAACTATGTGAAACTTAATTACTAGACGTGTGTCATCATCCAGTTGTGCAGAATACTTGTCTAAACCACTGCAAGTTGGTTTTCAAATGTATCCGGTTTTCTGGGCCTCCTCCTTTCTTCCTGCTTGTATAAAGTTGTTCCACTTACTTAGACAGGTGCTTGTAATAAGGAATCAGACACTGTGCTTGATTTATCTGCGTAGGATAAAGTTCTGCAATACAGAAATGTAGTTGAACTATCTCAGCTTAAATGACTGCTAAAAGGAGACCAAAATCAAAACATATACGCGATTAGCTATTACTTATAATCAGAGTTTGGTTAATGGCTTTAGCTTTACTAGGGACACCAACAGCCCTCAGCCTAAGGGCATCATTTGTTAGGAGATGCTTGCTAATACTCAGATGGTGTCAAGCAAGCTAATGACAAGCAAATATCTCTTCTTAGTCAAAGAAGCACTGGATCTAATGTGGTTTGTTGACATAAAGGAATTGGGTGGGAAATGAGTGCTTTTAATACACTATTGTCCTTTTAGCAACAAAACTAAGTATTTTGCTATTGTATGACTTTATTTTATATGTGTATTTTATTGTATTATGTGTTTATATAACTCAAAATCACAACAACCGTCACTTTGATGTGCTTAATATGTAAGACCATACAGTTAGAGAGAGAGAACAATCAACACCGGCCAAGCACGTGGCGACAGTGGGAAGGAAAAACTCCCTTTTAGCAGGAAAAACTCTTCCAGCAGAACCAGTCTCAGGGATGGTCAGCCATCTGCCATGACCGTTTGGGTTGAAGGATGGGAGACAAGACGAAAGATACAGTGGAACAAAGCCAAATACTGATGATTAAAGTGGATTATAAACACAAAGTCAAAGTTCACCACATTTTATACCTAATAAATCTTATTTGTTAATTAAAGCTGTATAAAAAATTATAATGCCTATTGAATGTGCCTTTAAAACACTGTAAACACGTCCTTACAGGAAAGTGTTAAAAAGACTGAAATGTTCCCCACAGGTTTCTGTTCGTCTTTGTTTTGTAAGTGCAATAATTTCAATATGGACCCACAGTTCCTCACCATCCTCTGTGTTTATCTCTCTCTTTCCTCTCACTCTCATCTCATTAGCCTATTTTGCTTTGCTGAAGGGTACCAGTCCCTTCTGGGAAACTTTTGTGGGTGGTTTCTTTGGTTTGAGTTCATCTTAGGCGGCTGAAAAATAATACTGCTGGCTTCACTTTCGGAGCGGGCAAGAGCCTCGCTACATGAGATTATGAGCTGTGAGGCTCAACGCAGACAGACGAGCTCCCAGCTGAATCACTCCACATCAAACCCTTCAATCACCCACCATTTACTGGGCTAAGCACAGTTGAGAGGGCTCCCCGTTGCTCCGTACACACACTTGTGTACACACAAACCTGCTGCACAAATGCTCACACAAAAGAGAATAATTGGTTTTGAAAAATGCTCTTGTACGCATGGACATGCACAGGCCAGCAAATGCATGCACACACACACACACACACACACACACACAATTAGATGACACATGCGAACACATACTAATGAGCAGCCATTTAAATATGCAGCGTGTCTTTGAAATGAGTTAAATGCAAAAGAGAAATATTTATTAGGTTGATATCACTGTTTCTGTGCAAAAGTGCGGTCTGTGCAGCGGAGAGTGCAATGTGCGGATGAGCGCATGTCCCGACGGTGGCACCACAGGGACAAAGTGATTAGTGATATCCATCCGGCAAATCATGCACAAGCACATCATTACCATGCTTCCCTCTACCCTTTTCCTCTCCCTCCTCTCCTCTCATCTCGGTCTCTCTCTGGGGTGCGTTCACTCCCAGCGCTCCTTAAGTGTTTTAACGTGTTAATAATCATTAGGCACTGTTCAGTCCAGTGGGAGAGGTGGTGATAGGATGGATCGGGGAGGAGGAGGGGTGGGGGTGTAATGATTGCCTGACCTCTGACCTGCACCCCTCGACCCCCACCCCCTCCCGTTCCCCACCTCTCCCCGTTCTGTGTTGTGCTGCTGGCCTCTCTCATCTCGGGGGTCCATCAGGGACCTATTAAGGGCTGTCTCACACTCCGCCACCTCACTTAACTCTGCCTTGTCAATATGCTACAGCATGTGTGTGAGGGACAGAGAGACAGAGAGTTTGTGTTTATATTCACCTCCCTGTCTAGGAAGCCAGTTTCTTTCCTCCCCGTTTCCCCCCTCCCTCTCCCCTTTTTCTGTCGATCACTTATTTTCTGCCACGTTTTTTTTCCCTTTCTATTTTTTTAACCCCTCTCACTTTCTCTCTCACTTTTTCTATTTCTCTGTGACTCTCCCTCTCTCTTTCTCTCCTCCCTCCCTCCGTCCCCCTTGCTGCGTCTGTCTTTGGAGATGCTAATTCCCGGTCCGGGGAGACTAGATGAAACAGAGCTGAGTTTCTCTCATTAGCTGACACAGATGCCGAGGCGTGTGGACCTGAATAACAACACCCTGGCAGGCTGCTGCCTCCCCTTCCCTTCCACATGCTCTGTTGACGATCTCACATTCCAGCCATATTCCCCACAAAGCTCAGAGTGTGAGTGTGCGCGTGCGTGTATCAGTCTGTTTGCTTATCTGTATTGCAAGTTTTCTTGAAATATTGCGTGTGCTGCAATGCCATTTTTTAAAAGATCTGGGGGATTTCTTCAGGGAGTCTGGCTAATTTTTAAAACACCTTGAGTGAGCTATGTAACTTCAACAAGATTTTTTTTTCAAGTTTTGAGACATCAGTAACATTACAACAAACAATCAAGACCATCGTAAGTGAAAAAGTTGGCAGCCTTCATGCAATACTTCACAGCGGTTGCATAGCCAGGACTGGAGTTCAGGACAGGCCGATTATTTCAGAGTGTAACGAAAATAAAAGTTGTTTTTTTCTGACTGTGATTGCTACAACACCTATGGATAGTAAGAAAAACTGCGCATACACACACAAGCAGAATAGTTTGCACTGCTTGTGCAGGTAAAATTAATCTCATTCGCACGTCAGCTCTCACATTCACAGTTTTCCGCTCTTTTCCAGACCTTCAGAATCCTTTCAGCTTTGTCACCTTTCACGACAGCCTGTTGTATTCTTGTCTTGGTGAGAACTCTAAATGCTTCTAAAATCTTATCAATCCTGGGACCAGCTGCAGTCCTCAGCTTCAGTTCACCAGCGCAGTAGCATTTGCAGGTGGCAGTGACCCTTCGTCCTCATCAGCCAAAGCACCTGAACCAAGAACAACAACCACAACACTAAAGTGCTTTGACTGACTCGCGGTGTGTGACAGATCAGGTCAGGTCATATTTCTGTGAAACTGGGTTAATTGTTTTTCAGAGCAAAGCCAAGTTGAAACAAGAGTAAGGGACCAAACACTATATTTTTAGCTTTACAAATGGCCTCAGTGGCTGGAGGATCTCCCCTCTTCTTTATGCAGGAACAACGATCTTTCTCTCCTGCACCTTTGAGTAATGCAAGTATATGGTATTGTCCCATACACTGCAGTCATATTTATTTAATTTAGTCTTACTTAATATTTTCTCCTGGTATTTCATACCCAGGTACATTGACTCCATCCCCTTGTAGTTTAAGAAACACTGTGGTTTAGATGGAAGAGACGTTGCAGCACCAGAAACAATGCAACATTACCTTAAAAGCGACATGTTCTTTTATTTTCTTCTTGCTTCACTATTCATCCACGCTCGGTGTAACCATGTGGGGACAAAATGAAGACGCTGAAACAGGAAGGTAAAATGCCACATTGTACGTACGAGAAACTGTGACATACAACTCCACTTTTCCTGTCTATGCCACAAGAAGAGTAATAGTAGGTGTGTGGCCGACCATGGCTGCTGGTATTACCAACCTTTTGGACATGAAACACACGACACACCAAACAAAAAGCTTTCATAACACCATCATCTATGCTAAAGACTGGGTCTTTAGGATGCTTCACAAAGTTTGGTGCACTGTTGCATGACTACAGCGAGCAGGCTGCAAAACAGTGACATGAAATTCCAAATTTATCGTCTCTGAACCTGTTGTGTAACGTTATACACAATGAAAGCATTGTGTTTTTGCAGAAAATTCCTGCTCAACGGACACACTGTGAAAAAAATTTAAGTCGACATCAAACAATGAGTCCTGATGTTTCTAAACAAGAAAAGGAAGAAACTGAGATTCTGGGTTCATCCAATTCTCAGGAGAAGGCAGCAGCAGGGCGAAGTTCACGGTTTGATCCAGGACTTGAAGCTGTATGACGGCTGCTTTTGTGCATATTTCAGGATGTCAGTGGGGCAGTTTGAACTCTTGTTGGCAGAGTTTGGACCACATCTTAGGAGGCAGAGAAATCATTTCAGAGAGCGGACTGACCCAAAGCAGCGTCTAGCTGTGTTAAACAGCAACATATCACTGTATATCCAGTACCGGTGTGTGTTTTAGCTACGAGCACACACACTTGGAGTGATCAGACTGAAAAAATCGGAAAGATCAAGCTTGGTTTGGAAAGAAAAATGGCGCAGAGTTGTCCTGCAAAATTACACAGTTGGTTTCCATTAAGAGCACTTAATGCATATTTTTAACACACAAAATATTTGCACAGATTTTACGTGTCCGGTGTGTAAAGGTCTTTCGTATCTGTTACTAATAAAAACTCCCCTAACCTTAAGATGAGAAAATTTGGCGTTTGGCACTTACCCTCAGGGAGTCTTTTGAAGTCTTTGGTCCAAACACACATGTTTTAGGTAAATTTAAGTTCAGTTTATATAGTCTAATAATTATATAGATATAATTTAATTTTCATTACTGTTATTTTATCAGCACATAGTGTATGGAAGCTTTTTAATGTAATGTTGAGTTTTTAAGTAAAGATGTGCGCTACAGTACCATGTGGTTGAAGTTGCCTCATGACAGCTTGTCTAAACTGTTAAATCACTTTAAATGAAATTTTAACAAGGCATTTTGAACAAACTCCACATAAATATGAATATATTTTAGTAATTAATTTTTAAGTAATCTCGGAATGAGCTTCAGCAGTGGGAGTCTACAAAACCTGAAAGCTGCTTAACAAAGTCAGAGCCAGTCATTAGTTGGGAGATTGCTCTGAACAAAAAAAACCAAAAACAAGCCTTTCAGAAAATACTTGAAAACATGACAATGTTGAAGAATGAACACGGAACACAGCAAAAACATTCGACATGTACTCCACGTAGAAGCCGAACAAAAAAACACGAGCTCTGCGACAGGCAGTAATCCGGCGTTAAACCAGATCCACATGTTAGTCAGATGATACTTTCGGGCATTTCTGCGCTTCCTCGAGAGCCAGACATGACCTCACCGGCCAACGTATGTCATCATCACCGTCGTGTCCTACCTGATCTCCACTTCTGATAGTCACCTCCCCACATAGATCTGCCCTCTCACGCACATGCGGCCGTACATAATTCAACATTCATTTATTGAGGCCCGGCTCCTACCTTCTTGCATAATGAATCAAAGAATATTCTGGGTTTAGCTGCAAATTTGACTATTTTTCTACCCACTCACACACTGCTGCTCCTACACACACACACACACACACACACACACACACACACACACACACACACACACACACACACACAGGACTCTTTAACTGAGAGATTGGTCTGAAGTGACAGTAATGTAATATTAATAGCCGGGGGGATGACAGTCTGTCCCCATTGTGTTGATACCCGCAGGCTTGACAGAGCTTTGGTCACACATCCCACTGCTGTACATCTGCTAACACTAGTACAATAAGTCCTCTCTGTCTCTTTCAATCTTCTCTCACTGCCTCTGTTGTTTTGCTTGCAGACTTGAAGATTCAGGGTCTTCTCTGCCCAAGATGTAAGAGCTCAGAAGGAACTTAGCCTGCAAATAGCAAAACACATGTGTTATGATAATTAAAATAAAGTATCTGTTGTTCCAATAACAGTTCAGTAATGCCAGATACAGTCATCTTGTTTAATAAAAAGCCTGAAATTGTTTTTGTTTTAAGTCTCTGTGATCATAGCACTAACACAACAATATTTTCTATCAAAAAACTATTAAAACACTCAGCTAACACACACTGGTGATGACTCAGTGGGGAGGGGGTTATGTTTCTGCCACAGACTGTATTAAAAAGATGGCCTGTGAGTATGTGAAGTAAGGCAAATTTAAAGGGGTTTATCCCTGCATTCTTTCAAACAGCCAGCAGGGGGAAATGCCTCGGGTTTTAAATGTAAAACACCTCCAGGTGTGCTGTCATGGGCCTCTCGGGGGTCGGCAGCAGGGTCTGATTGCTGGTAAATAAAGATGGCTTAGGGCGTGGCTGTTTTGTGATTAACAAGTTGCTTCCATATGAGCATCCAGTGCTTCAGATTTCCTCTTGATTTTATTCAAAATTGTCCTTGTCAAAAAGAGACCCTAAAGCATATGCTGTTCAGTTTTCTTTTCTTTAGTCAAAACATCACATTTCATGTCGAAGTGAATAACAGGTTCACGTTGTTTACCAAGCTAGCTAGTACTAGCTTTATGGGCTCCAGGCTCTCGTGCAAATATGTAAAAGTCTGGTTTAAAAAAGGATGCATGCAAGATAGCAACAGCTGAAATCCCAAACTCGAGCCTTTGAGACCTCACATTAACAGTTAATGTCTCTGTACGTGCATGTTAATTAGATGGAATATTTAAAATTGGCATTTGAGGTCGCTTTTGCAATTGTTTACCTCAAGGTTAATTTTAGAAACTCACACAGAATAAACCCGAATGCTTTAGGTCAGAGTTTACTTATCATATAAAAATACATGTGGTTACAAATTTTCTTCCATCTGAGGGTCTGAATGAGAAGAAAAACACTTTATAGAAATAAAATCATTTTAATTTAAACGAAGCTTCATTCAATATTTTTGTCGTGCCATCAACATCATCTCCCCGCAGCTATGATGTGATAATACACACTTTCATGTAACTGTCACGTGAAAATGACAACAGTCATCAATCAGCTGTATTAAGCCTGTGGAAACATAATATGGGGATGTAAATTTGAGCCACCGCTTAACACTGTTAGTGTCCTCAGCTGCCCGAACACCTGCAGCTTAAATCTGCGTATGATACGAAGTTCATGTTGCATGTTTAAAAAGCTCTCATCATTGCTCTCTCTCATTGTTGCTCAGATACTTTGAACGGAGCATTTTCTGCCAAATCAAACTGGAAAAAACATTTGCTATAAATGTCACTTTCTTGATGTAAGTGTCCGGGGCCATTTCTGGACACTTTGGCGCCCTAGGCGAGACATCCACTGGCGCCTGAGGGGTCTGAATTTTTCACTAGAATGATTTATTTGTAATAAAGTCGTCCGAATTCAAATGTAACTTTATACAACTTCTGTCATACCATCAACATCGCCCGTCAGCGTCTTTACGCAAACAGCAGTTATGTTCCTGGTTGTAGGAAATTACCTGATTATTCATATCACTGTGCTGGTTACAGGTGATTGTGATTCTTTCACACCGCAGTGTCTTGTTTATCTAACGAGGGGCTGAGCCACATATGAATGACAGGACCTGTTCTATAAAACAAGACCCAATTTAATTCATATTTGACATCATTATGGAGACTATTGAGCGCCATTTAGGCCGACACTAATAAAAGTTCAGACTATTTTACATCTGCAGTACTAAGCATTCAGAAAATACGTGAGTTGTTTTCTATATTATCATCAGGATTTTATAAAATCAGTGCACATGTATATCTTTAGCTCTTATGCAGAAAATCCTGCACAGAACAAACCTTTTGAACAAAATGTTCCCTCTATGCTGCTCAAACTTGAGTTCTGTGAAAAACCATCATTCATCACAAAAACATATCAAATTATCAACATTCTTGAAAGCATTTGCTAATGTATAAGCTCATATAGACTTTGCAAGCTCAATCTATGGTGTCATTCTGTCACTAATGCCTGCCTCGCTTCCTAATATTTCCACCTTTATCTTTTGGCAAACCCTTCAATGTGGTTTATTTTGTAGGCAAATTAGCATTTTGGGGATGTAGAAATTTAATTGACTTTATTATCCTTTGATTAGTCTGTGAAATATTTCATTAAAAGGAAAAAGTGTACAGGGATGTGGTTTGACTTGAACACGGTAATGAAGTGAAAGCTGTTCTCAGATTTCCTGGCCTTCAGTTATTCAGCGCACAGCCCTGACGTGCGCAGCCATAGCGTTCTGGCCTGAAGGATAAAGGCCCCTTTCCTTCAGAGAGTGGCGAAAAAAAGGAGGGAAGACAGCGCCGCTTTGACTTAGCAGTTTTGTGCCCAGGACCAAAGAGAGACAGAAGAGACGGGGAGAAAGATCGGGTCTGTCTGCCTTCAATCACACGAGTCCAAGTCAAAATCCCCATCTGAGACACAGATGCAGACGAGCGGAGATGGAGAGAAGGGGGGAGGAGAGGGAAGAGTGGGGGGGAGAGAGGACGAGGAGGAGCAGCAGGGGAAGTCATTATCACTTCCTAACCTCACTCGCAGTCTAATGTATTCAAGGGGAAAGAGTTAGATTTGTTCCCTTTGGCAGCCGACCGTAAACAAATCGATTCGAATGGGAGAGATATAAAGAGCTGTTTATAGTGCCACCGCATCTGCGAACTTGTGTGCGCTCGTGTATTGTCACTGTGCTTTAGTGTGACACAGTATGGAAATGCCATTATGCACGCTCACTGTTCGGCTTTAGCTTCTGCTGCAGCTTTCAACTGTACATCTCATGAAGAATAACCGCGAACCAGCCAGTGTGTGCGTGTGCACAAACTCGTGCACGGTCCCACGTGGCTTTTTCCCCCCCTCTCCTTCTTCTTCTGTGCTTTATATTTTTTGGGTTTTGTTTTTCTACACCGTCATTGGTGGTCTGCTGTCGGCCGCGGCCTCTTGTTTGAGCTGCAGTTAGCCGGCGTCTGGTTTAATCGAAAGTTCGAAGAGTCCCAGCGCTGCTCCTGGATCCGGACTGAGGGGGATTATTGTAATGACTCGAGAGAATGGGTGTGTGCGCAAGTGTGTGTGGGCAAGGGTGTTGTCCCTTGTTGAGAGACGGTTCAACAGCCTCGAACTCATTCAGGTAGAAGGGCTTTACCAGCCAAACATCCGCACAGGGCGCCACTTGTCCCGATTTGATTTTGAACATATTTGAGGATCCGTCAGAAAACTGATGAAAGGAAAATATAGAGCTAATCCTTGTTAAAATTAAAGTTTGTGTGGTGCATGCGCACACGCACACACACACACATGTATATATAAATACATACTCGGGCATGTGTAACCTAAGTCTGTTGTGATTCCTGTCCTGGTGAGGCCTGGAGGAGTCTAGGAGAGGTTAAAGAAACACTGTGCAGTGTGAAAACACACTCATGAGGTGTGCTGCTTGAAATAGGACACACACACACACACCAGGCTTTGATTAGTTGGGTCAGCCTGTGCTTGCCAGTGAAACAGTATTCACTCAGGTTAGGGAACCTTGCTTTAATAAAAGGTCATCTCAGCGAGGCGGCCATTTTGAGGATTACTCCTGCGGCTGGCCTCGGTTACCTCTGAGACGCTGCGGTTCAAAGGTCAGGGTTGTGACTGTTACAAAAGAAATGCAAAATGTCGGGCACGCTTGCTCGCTAATGAACAGAAAGTCTTGTGGATTTAAGTGATTAACTTAAAGGCATGAAGAGAGGCCGCTGAGGGGGATCCAGAAAATTGAGGGAACATTGAAATTATTTAGAGTTGTGTCTATTTCAGGTAATCCCACGAGGAAATGAATCATTTCTCAATCGCTGACTTAATCACCACCAGCAAAATACAGCACATGGGGGAAGCTGACACCTGGAATCCAGATAAATAGTTTTTTTGATAAAAGGATAAGTTTCTTGAGCTTTCTTAACAAATTGCATCGAACAAAGGCCACAGTAGACTGACCCTGGACAGAGACAGTGCTAACCTGCTTCTATAAATTGATATGAATTCATCCACAGCTAAAAAAAAAAAGTCCCAAATATATTCATAATTTTTAGCCACATTTTAACACAGAACTTTTATGATTTCCCCTTTTTTCTGTCGTGTAAAGTGAACAGCTCAGAAAAAACATGGTCGATAACAAGGGCAGCTTACGTACAAGTAAGTGAGCCAAAAGACTTCAGACTGCTCAAAATGCACTCTTTCTGTGCTTTTTTTTAAACTCTTGGTTCTCTTTTATGTCAGTGAGAGAAGATATTCCTAATATGGTCATCTTAGGCACATTGGCTGCCCTTCTTGGTTAGTTTAAGAAGGGCAGCCAATCAGAATTTGAGTCATGCAAAGCTGCTCTAGTCCAAGAACAGAAACATGTTAATACTTATGAACTAATTTGTATCTAGTTACAAATGCATGGTACGGAAGTTGAAAGTGTTAGTAGTTAGCAGTGTTTGTCTTTTATTTTTGTCCCCTTTGACAACAATATAGAACAAAGAAAGTTTTGCCCTTTAATGTGTGTTTGTTTCAGGTTATATAAAAACCACAAAAACTACATATGAGATTACTGTTTTATTTATTTATCTTTTTACTGTTGGAATATCTGGTCACTATAAGGTGGTAACGCAGCACAAAAAAGCCTTGGTTTCTGTGAACGACACTGTGCACACAAAGGTGTTATGTGATGTGATGATGGCACAGCTAATAATGGCTGCTCAGCTGCAGCCAATCCAGCGGGTGCATGTGACCTGTTTCGAAGAAGTGTCTCCTCGTCCTCTCACTCATCTCTCTTACACACACACACACACACACACACACACACACACACACACACACACACACACACACACACACACCAGGATGGCTGACGCAAATGTTACCCCTCAATTATTCAGCCACTTTAAATGGCAACCCGCACGGGCAGAGCTGAAGCAGGAAAGAGCAAGAGCACCACTATAATACATAAATACAAGTATATGTTACACAAAGTGTACTGCGGTATTGTAAGAAACTTGATTTTATTTGAAAAAGCCAAAGATCAAAGAGCCAGCGTGCGACTGTAAACAACACGCGGCAGCACATATTTGTGCAGTGACGACAGCGCCGATGTGTCGTGTCATTAGGTTGTCACTTTGTGATTTAAGGAAGCATATTGAACAGATTTAGGAAGACACGGACATCAGCAGATTTCCTGAGTGCGCAGCACTCACGCTCACATGTTCCTGATTCAGAAGGCAACACGAGAGCGCTTCATATTCCTACCGTATGCATTCTTTGTTCCACACCGTATGTTTGCTTGGGATGATAAACAATCAATCCCGGCGACGCTGAGCCATCAACAGATGAATAGTGATGAGGTCGGGGTAAATATTAGTCATGTGCTGATCGCTAGGATGATAAATGCAGAGAATACAGACACACACACACATTTTCACCCGTCGCTCCGTAGCTGGGATCACTTAGTGGCTCTGCTTTGGGCCAGCGACACTTGGAAAGTGTGGCAGTGGTGTCAGCAGTGTTTTGTGAAAACTGAATTAATCAGCTCTGGATATTCCCTCTTGTGATTTCATGGCTAATTTCACCTTTATTTAAAACACACACACTGTAACATGTTGAGGATGTATGAATAAACTGCAACAACAAACGTTCCTTCAACCTGTAATAATAAAAGTAGAGACAAACAAGGCCGTGAATTCCCTCCACACCAAGCTAGATCCAGAAAAATATCTTGGTTTCGATTAGTTTGTGATATTAACTTCAGAATAGCAAATTAGCTTATTTTAATATGATATGTATTTGTGAAGATCCCTCCATCCATCCGTTGTCTTCCATGGGTGAGGGGCAGGTGCACCAGTCTATTGTAGGCTTATTTGTGAAGAGTTAGTGCAAAATATCCAGTCTTTGCAAAAATGTTTAAATCTGGGTTCCAAATCTGGAAGTTAAACACTTCTGAGTCATTCAAATCCATCCATAACTTTTTGAGTAATCCTGCTACCAAATTGACAAACCAATCAGACAAGCTGAACCAATCACTGACCTCTTTAGTGAAGGTGCTCAGATGCATATGTTCCTCTAACTGCAGCACAGAATAATAATAATAGAATAATCTGAATACGGTGTGCCGTGTGTATTTTGATAAAGCTTATAATTAGGGCTGGATTAGGTGCACCTCTGCCCTCCCTTAGGTCCACTGCAATAGGCCTAGGCTCCTGGAGGTTTCCCATGATGCACTGAGTCCTTCTTCTTCACTCACCTCCTTACACTCGCTCAGTGTTTATGCACCACTTTGCATTTAATCATTAGTTAATATCCATCTCTGGCTCTCTTCCACACTGTTTCTTTTGTCCTTTCTCACTCCCCTCACCCCTGATTCTGCTGGAGGTTTCTTCCTGTTAAAAAGGAGTTTTTCCTTCCCACTGTCACCAAGTGCTTGCTCAGAAGGGGTCTGATTGTTTGGGTTTTCTCTGTATTATTCTATGGTCTTTATCTTACAATATAAAACCCCTTAAGGAAACTGTTGTAGCTATTTGGCGTTATATAATGTGAAATTGAGGTTTTGATAAACGCTCACAATTAATTATATATGTTCTTATTAATAATAAAACAAACAAAAGAGAAAAATGAAAGACTTTCTAATAATAACTTAGATGTGTGATAGTCAAAAACAGCGAGGCAAAGCTGAAAGTGCCACAAACAACTATACCAGCAGTGTTTGAAGTTAGGTATGTAAAGAAGCGCCTATATTTTACATTATCTACATTATTAGCATTGTGATTTATATGCACATAAACTCAAATACATATGCATTCTGCATTCAGGTGTAGATTAATGCACACAACTAGGGTCTATATTTGTCACATGCTCCAGAGGAATGAGCTGTACAGCAACTGGTTTATTTATTAGTTACTGGGTAATATAGTGCATGCCTTATTAGAAAGTAGGAGGAAAAGATGCAGTACAGTGACAGCGGATCATAATGTGTGTAGTGCAGCAGCGATGAGAGGGTTTTAAAAAGGGTGCCTGCTGTAGTAAAGGTGAAAGGTTGCAGTCAGGGTGGGTGCTGCAGCACCTGGTTAACTCCCTCCATCTTTGTATTTAATGCAGCGATGATGAGATAATCCGCCCACTTCTACACTGTAAAGATGTCTCTATCCTCTGGCCCTTATCACACACACAAAACACACACACGCCGCGACATCTAAGGCTCGGTCCGTGCGTTTGAGGTACCAATCTCATAGGAACAGCTGTAGCCTACAGCCTATATGGAGATAGAGGGGACCCAGTCACCCTGACCCTGTCACCCCGCACACACTGCACAAGCTCTCGCAGAACAAGAGGCGAATGCTGGGGGAGGCGGCGGTTCACTGGAGCTACTTCAAACAGCTCGCTATAGAGACCTAGAGAGCATTATCTGATTGAGGTGTCTGCACACAGAGGTGCTGAAACAGCTTAGTCCACTGCTGAGTAGGAGGTGAGAACAAAATAGATGGCTGTTGATGCAATATTAAGCTTCTGAAAATATCCATCCTAAAACGAATCAACGCTCGCACACACGGATGATGGGTAAAGTATTACAGAAAAGGATTTGGAGACGATTGCACGTGTTTTTCTCAAGATTGATTTGGTAAATTTTTTTCTTAAGAAAAAAAGACAACATTTCCCACAACCCCCCAGTTTTATTCCGCTTGGTGGCAGTTGTCTCTCTTTGGCTTACTTTGATTTTCCATTTTTTCCATCAAATCAGGTGAAAAATGAAAATATTAAAACAACTTGTAAATTAACAAATCTTATAGAAGTAGCTGAGAGTATTTTTTTAACTATTAATATTATTTCTAATGATTTTTAGTCAAAGAAACAAAAACCTTTTAGCCGCATTTGCTCAAAAGTAAGGGTTTCAAAAAAGCTTTTCTTTGACACGTTGTTGGGGAGATCACAGGCAACTGTAACATTTTTGACTTTTCATAACTCACTCTCAATTTTTAAAAAAAATCTATCTTTTTAATAGAAGAACTCTGTGTGAATTAATTACTCGTAAATTGGACACATTTTCACTAATAAGCAAATGACCAAATTCAGTCATTTTAAATTTAACACAAGAAGCCATCGTGTTGCACGTGTCTTTACCAAGGGCTTGTGCTGTTGTACCACTAAAAATACCTCTGTATCTTTAAAAAAAGAAAAGAAAATTCATTCTGATCTCCTTGTGAAATCTGTGCAAGTGAATCTCTTCAGCCACTTGAAATCAGCCACACTGACGGTGAAAGGAGCCGTGCTTTGCTGACATATTTAATATTAATACATCCTGTGAAAAATGATGTTTTTCACTACTTCAAAATGTCATGTAGTGGAACATGTGACTCTGGAGCAGTTGGAACATCATGTTTTAGCTGCCATCATAAAATCGTGTATGCTAGTAAGCAACAGCTTTGCACAAGTTGCACATCATTGATTTTGACTCAGAAAAGTTAGGTTAATGCAATTTAAAGTTGCCTCTTTTTTTCAATTTTAAGCAGAGATTTTTGTACAGACACACACTGACTAAGAAAAAAAACCCCAACAAGATTTTTTTTTAAAAAATACTATAGAGGATATTTAGAGGAGTTTTAAGTAACTTTTCTCTAAATGAACACAGCCTACACATTTTAAAACAAAATGTTTTTGACTGTAGTCGAAACTATTTATTTTGCACCAAAATATTTATAACATAATCTTTTTTTTTCTTTTTTTCTTTCTTTTTTGGAAAATTTAACAACCATATAATATTTTCAATTATTATCACGTTTACAATATAACAAGTGCGGGTCAAATTCTGATGTAATGTGCTGCTGCAGATTTATGTATGTATTTTGACTGGTGAAATTTCACCTACTTACCTAATTTCAGCACAGTGAAAACTTCCATTTAACCCAATCCTACTAAAAAGACAAACTTAATTAAATCCACTGCTGGAGCAGGTGAATATATTCAATCAGTACCCAATAATGCAATTAAAAGTTTCCCTGGGAGCCCGCTGATCGCCTCAGATTTGAGTTGATTGTGTATCCTGGTGCGGTGATGTGGTGCGGAGAAGCTGATGTTAGCAGCAGGTGCTGGGTATCATGTACCTGAGCTGGGCTCCAGCTAGTGCGTATCACAGCAGAGCGGTGGCTGTTGATTATAAGGCTCTGCAGTAGGGATGCTCATTAATCACCTCGCTACTGATAATCTCATTTAGTGCCGCCAAATTACCTCAGGCTATTGCATGTGTGCTCGCCTGGTGTGTGTGCGACTGTGTCAACATTCACCCCTAATTATGCCCCATTACTCGCACTCAACCCCAAGTATTCGTTCCACCCTCGTTCTCACCACAAGCACATCCACTCTGCAACACACACACGGTGTCATTGATCTGCAGATAATAGTCAGCGGCGACAGCTGAGGGTGGATCTGTGAGCTTTAATGACTCTGTAATTACTAGCATAAACAGCAGTAGAAAGCGTTCTCTGGGTTACACTCAGATGTTGGTATCTGCTGCCACCTTCCAGTCAGAGTGAAAAGTGACAAAATGAAGATGTAATTTAATCTTACACACGGCAGATGGCAATACTAAATCCCGAATGCAGCATCGGCGGAAGAGGCACTCAGGTCAGGGCCGTCAAACCAGTTTCAGCCCAGATACGACTCATTTTGATCTCAGATATGCCAGGGCAGTAGAAAGAGACAGGCGCTGACCTTTACACTACAAATCATTCTGTACACAAATGAGCTTAATGTGTTTTTATACCCACACCAAATTCACAGTCCTCAGCTAACCTAAATTGCTGGTCTTTGGACTGTGGGGGAGGTAACGGAAGCCTCTGTGGTGCATCCAAACAGATAAATGGATTTAAACCCAGGACCTTCTTGCTGTGATGCACTAGAGCTGATCATTGCACAGCGTTGCCTACCCACAAAATCCATTCCATAATCCCATAATCCATTTTTGTTTAATTTAAAGAAAGCTCACATTTAATGAACCTTTAATTCACCAGACATCACCATGATGCTGTGATCTGCATCAGACCAGCTGTGTCACGTTCTATGTTCTCGCTCTTACCTGTGTGGGTTTCCTCCAAGTACTCTGACTTCCTTCCACACTCCTAAAACAACCGCGTCAGGTTAACTGGTCATTCTAACCAGCCGGTCGGTGTGAATGGTTGTGTGTCTCTCAATGTTCGCCCTGATGACCTGTCCAGGGTTTTCCCCACCTCTCATCCTATGACAGAAGCAGGACAAATTGGATGGATGGAATTTGTCTCCGTTTTTACGCATCTGGCCCAGCAGCAAACTGGCTGCCAGAAGCATCAGAACATTTCCCAACAGCCTGTGGATCCTTTGGCCTGCTGGTAGTGGTCAGCTTCACCACCAATAAAATAATAAAAATGAATTAGATGACATGCATCTCAGAAATAACTCTTCAGGCAGGACCCTTTTGGAGCTGTCTGCTCAGTATGATGTGTTGGTGCAGCATAGACGTAAAACAGTCAGCTTAACTTAAAAAGAAGTGCCAGTCAGAAACAGCAGCACACTTAGCCTGTTTGTACTGTTGTAGCATATGTTCAGCTTAAGTGAAATGTTTGTATAATTTCTTTTTTATACTTTTGCTTGAATATAAAGACAATCCTGTGAACAGTTTCGTATCTTAAACTCATGCTTACACTTGTAAGCAAGTGTAGGCTAATTTAGATTATTCCCCCAGTTTTCGCTGCTGTGCTCTGAGCCACAGCACACCGTAAAATCTCACATTTCAGAGCCACATTTCTGTATCGTGTAATCTGGATAGATTTGTTCCCAGACTATCCAAACCCTTTATATCACATTAAGGGTATGGGATAGACTGTTACTGATAACACATTTTCACTTTTTTATTTTAAAGATGAAGCATTAATTTACCACAGTAACATCAATGACTTTCCCTTTTGCAAGTTTTTGTATAGTCATACTTAGAGACTCTCTGTCCACCTCCATTCACTCGTTTACCAAAACACATAATAAACAAAGTTAACGAAGCATTTGACTGATGTGTTATTATTCTTCCAAATTATTCTGTAGATACTGCAATAAATGTGGCCAGAGAGAGCTATCACTTATTTTTGGTTAAACACTGATTAGCTAGCATACTGCTGTAGTAGTGGCCAGATTTTTGTTTTTATATGGTGTAAATGAGAAAGCTTATCTGCCTGGTTCTGTTATTTACTATTTGTCCATCATAGGTTATTAATTAGCCACACGAGTTGGCTAATTCCTGATGCAGCAAGTGTAAAGCTGTTGCAGTGACCACGTGAGTGTGCAAGTATAGTAGTGGTTTATAAAAAAGAATGTGTATATATATCTATATCTATCTATATCTATCTATATCTATCTAGATATAGATAGATAGATATAGATAGATATATATGCAGAGAGAGAGAGAGAGTTTGTATCTCATCTCTTTTTATGTATTTTTTGTATCACAGTAGCATGCATCCCCTTTTAATCCACCAAACCTATCTCGAATCTCACCTTCATTATAATTCTCATTCTGTGTGATCCAGGTCTGCCGAATATCATTACTGACTTCAAAGCGGGATACAGAGGCGGACTTTAATCAGGAGGTCCCAGCGCTGGCGTGCCTCTGTCACCTCTGGGTAGTGTGGTGCAGCTGATTCCAGCCAAATGAATATGGAGATGAAGTGCAGTGCATGTGGGAAAGATGGAGGAGCAACAGCGCCGAAAGGGTCGTGTGTTTAGAGCCAGTCACTTACCGAGAAACACCTTAATGAAAATGTTAAAGCTGCCATTTCCTCCAGCTGCTGATGACCACCAGGGGGCAATCGTGTTACACCCAGCCCTTTTCCCACTGCGCTGATATTTTCAAGGTTGAATGAGGACTTAGAAGAAATTCTTGCTTTCTTTTCAAGAGGAATTTTTAATAAATGACAAAATGATAATTAAGGACATTTGAGGCTGATGTGCAAACAAGCTAAGAGGGTTGCTAGAGAAACAAATCCAAGCATGAATATTTTCAACAATGCAGGGCATCTCATTAGCCGTACAGCAGAATAAAAATCAAGGTGCCCTGACATTTAACAAAACTCATAATACTGTTATGAAAATACATATTTGTATGCAAAGTATTTTCTTTTTTTTTTAATGAAGGCAGAAGGAGCTGTAGAAGTTCCACACTGGCTGCACAGAGGAGAAAGAAGTAAAAGGAAAGAGGGAATAAAGAGAGATGATAATTAACAGGATAGAGAAGGAGCACAAAGGGACAAGATTATGTGATGAGGTGACAAGGTGTCCTTGAATGTTGAACTGCGTCTGCACCCTTCATCCATCTCCATGGCGACTCGGATGCAGACCTGATAAAAATGCACCGGGGCATCAGCCTGCCTCCCGTCTCTCCCCTCTCTTACTTGTGTGCCACATCGTTCCCTGCTCTTATCTGTTGTCATGCTGTACTCTAAAAACCAAGCACACACTCATCCTGCTTCCTCCCGCATTAGCCAGATAAACCCAACACACACACACACACACACACACACACACACACACACACACACACACACACACACACACACACACACACACACACGCACACACACCACTCTTTCTATTGTCTCCATTTTCTGCCGAAGAAGCTGAGGCTCTTCTCATCCACAGCTTCCTCTCAGCCTTCTCTTGAGGAATTATGACCCTGGGGACTTAATGAGTGATCTAATTTCTGCTGTGCAAACAACGCATGTACTCTGTGGCCCACAGGCAGCTTTGAAGGCTACCTATGTGTGTGTGCGTGCATAATGGAGTGACAAATTGGCTATTTTGTTCTAATAATAACATATCGCAATGATTTTCCACACTCGTCTGATTGATTACCATGCCAACATCAGTCTGGCATCCACACAGCTTCCCTCATCTGTCCGAAAAATCACATGTGACAAGAGGGTGCTTTGTGTGTTTAACCCTTGTTTTAACCAGAAACTAACTACAAACACAGAAAGGGTAAGTCAATATCGCTCTCAGTCTAAGCAGGGCTCCAAGTGAGATGTCTATAGCGTCATTGCAAAAGCTAAGTATGTTTTTTATAAATTTGCAAGAATTAAAAAAAATGTTTTGTCATTGTGGGGTATTGTGTGTAGAATTCCCGGATTTTATTGGCTGTGTGCAGTTTGAGCACAAAGCCCTGACCCTGCTCTGGACGCTCCTTCCTCTTTGCATTCGTCTCTATATGAAAAAGCTACTTTCATCAGTAGCTTTGATTAGAGTCTTGCCTATTAAAGAATTAAACAGCTACCACCCACAGACTGTATTAAAGAGAGGGATGCTGTCTCTGAGTCTGAACAGTGAAACCAATGTAGAAGTTCCTTACACCTGCAAGTGTTTTTTCTTATGACCAGCAGGGGCGACTCCTCTGGCTCCAAAATGAGCTGACTGTTTAGAGGCTTATGATAAATTCCTCCATTTTAGTATTTCCCTATTAATTATAAATGGACTTGCACTCAATACTCGCGTTGTGTTGATACACCACGCTGCATTTAATCATTAGCTTTTACTTCCTGTGAAAAGGGAGTTTTTCCTTCTCATTGTCACTAACTGTTTGCTCATAAGGGGTCAATTTATTGTTAAGGTTAGTCTTTGTTAATGTAAGTCTTTACCTCACAATATAAAGCACCCTAAGGCAGCTGTTTTTGTGATTTGACTCCATAATCAATAATAATGAATTGAAAATTGAACTATCTTGAATTCTGATTGGTGGACAACCTGCTCTACATCCTGAGCCACAGCCTTCCCCATTTATGATCCTAACGGCTAGTTTCCAGTCTTAAACATACAGCATGATGTTTAATTATAAAGTTAGACAATAAAACAGGGTTTGCTTGAATCACTGTCTCACAATGTGATTGGTAAGTTAGAGTCTCACTCAGATACATCCGTTTCTGCAGAAAGCAGTGGGTGAGGTCATGCCAGCTATGTCAGCGGCAGCACAAAATATCCATGCCAGGTATAATAAAGCCAAAATATACTTTTTGAAAGGGGAAGTTCCAACATAGAACTATGTTGTTTTGCATCACACCACACATACACGAACACACACACACACACACACACACACACACACACACACACACGCACACACACACACACATATATATATATATATATATATATATATATATATATATATATATATATATATATATATATATATATATCACCCGAGACAGACTCACACAGAGATGAAAAATCTCTTGCTGTCTCTCTTTGGTTGAAACTTTCAGGCATGTTGCACTTTTCACCACATTCCTAATCAGTGATGTCACAGCAGGAGCTTTCCATCAGCTGTCAAAGGCAAAGCACCTGCTGTGACATCACTGATTGGAGTGAGAACTGAAGTGCTGGAAAGTTTCAACCTGCAAAAACAGTCGAGGAGAAGCAGTTGTGATGATTTAGCCATTAAAGCTGCCCCTCCATCAAAAACTTTACCATGCACGTATGTTTACAAGGCTCAGTCGGGATTGAATGCAAAGCAGCACAATTCTGAATTTTTAGCATCCTTAAATTCATCTGTTCGGTTTTACAGCCCACAGCTTTACTCTTTTGGACCAGTCTCAGTGCTTTCATGGACATGTTGTCATGCTAGCATGCTCCTTACCCAACGCTAAAGAGCAGAACACAAAGGATGGAGTGGCAATAGTATCATGAATGAATAAAGTAAGAAAGATCATAATACTGTACTCAGATTCACCTTCAAGTGTTGTCAAATGCTTTAACCAGTAAGTCAAATACAGCTCAGGGGTGGCTGACAGTTCTCCTGTTCAGAGCAGTGATCATCAGATGGTCGTTACCTGGTTTAAGCGCAGCAGAATCATCATGTGTGCTGTTAATTGGAGCCCACAGTCAGCAAATACTTTACATTATACTGTGGTATATTCAGGAAGGCAGCTACCCTGCCGAACAGTGAAAGCGTTTTAATTGATGTTATTGGAGGGGTATTTTTAGCCAGCTTGCACTGCTCACAGCAATACATGAATATTACAATGGTTTTATCCCAATTATCTCCCCTGGCCATCGATCCTAGCTGTGAAAATCGCCATCACTTCATGGCTAATGCAGCTAATCTGTTAAGATACGAGAGTGGCAGAAGGAAATGGGAGGACAAAAAGCGAGTGTAGGTCTGGATTTATTTTTTTTTCCTGTTCCACCTGTTAGCACTAATGTTTTATTGCAGGTGTGTGAGAACGTGTTGGATAAGTGCACACTTAATGGGGTGAGCGAGACCCCGGTTCATCCGACGGGTTTGTGGCGCATTTGCTGTGTGACTCTAATGCCGTTGTCCTCGCTGGGAATAAATGGCCTTGCATCCTTGCTCTAGTCCACGGAGAGCAGAGTAGCATTCATTATGTGCTCGCTGCAGGGTACGTCATCAAGGTTGGGAGGAGAGGATCGAGGCTCAGGTTTGAAACGAGAGTAGTAGAGGTGGCGGTGAAAGCACTCTCCACCCCCCACCCCTTCTCTCCTCCCATCTCTCTTCCCTCCCCTGCCTTTAACTGTGGTGTCTATCTTCACGTTTCCACCAGCCCCTTTCATCTTGTCTTCCTCCCCCGTCTCCTCCCTCCTCCTGCTCTTCTTCTTCTCCTCCTCATCTCTTTCCCCCTCCCACCCCAATCCTCGTCTTTGGTTTCTCTTCCCAGACAGACCAGAGACATAGAGAGATCCCCCCAGACACACTAGATCAATGGCGTTGATAGGAAGAACATCTGAGAGCCAGGAGAGGAAATTATACGGCTGCGCTCACTGCCAGCAGATTTCTTATTTCCAAAAAAGCCTCTCATTCCACCCTCTCATCTTGATTTCCAGAGCTCTGATAAGTTCCACTGATTCAAACTTAAAAGGAGAGCCTGGCTGGCAGCATGATGCCACCGCGCTCTCCCTCATTGTCTCCTGTGCTTTGTGTGAACAATACCTACTTAATCAAGCTTTTACTCTTGCCCTAAGCTAATGAGAGCGAAGCATGAGCGTGAGCTGCAAGGCAGCCACAACACTGCTGGGAATAACTGGGGAGAGCATTTGTTTTGTGCGGTAGCATACTGTCTCTGTCATGCCCTTGTGTGACCTCTGGACATATTCAGGATGTGTGAGTCTGTGCTGGAGAGCGAGGGGGGCGGGTAATGCTGGATGAGTGACAGAGGGGAGCATCTGTTAGGGAAGCGCACTGGTAGGCAACTCATACATTATTCAGTAAATGGAGGAATAATACAGGCAGGAGGCGTGTGCATACAAATGTGTGTGTGTGTCCATGGGCGACTCATGCTTGTGTTTTTTATGGCTTCTGGTCAAGTGGAAATATGACCAAACGATCAATAAATGAGGCGACATATTTGTCATGTAGGCAAAAGCGCCTGCTCTGTGTGTACTAAAAGGTCAGAATCAGCTTTACTGGTTAAAGTCTGTGTTAGCGCTATGTGATACTGCAGGTTTTGGTGTTGACCCGATACCAAGTAAATACAGGGCCAGTTTGCTGTTACCAACTACCAGTAATGGTACTTTTACTTATAAAGACAGCTTTTATAAAGTAGAGCAGTGCTCCATCATTTGAATCATCATCAATTTGCAAATTCTGAACACATTTTATTGAACGCTGAACCACTAAATGTGAGTTTAACTTTTCACAGTAATGAGTTAACACAACATAACTCACCTTTCATTTTTTCACGTACTCGTGTATTTTGAAACTGTTTGTTTTTTTCTTTTTTCAAGATGTCTGTCTTTAAAGACATTTTCCATACATCGGGTCTATTCTTTTCCAGTACTGATACAATAACTGATTTTACCTGAATGTAGCAGATATTTTGATGAGAGAGATTACAAGTAACAGCCCTGCCCTTGATGATCCAACCCTACTAACATGGCGCTCAAGCACCACTCACTGCACTGGGAATTGAACCCAGGTCACGAGACCGGGAATTCCACATGATACCGCTACACTAGCAGTGCCGACAAGTCTGAATATAGTCTATAGATAATCAGTCTGCTAAAACAAAATTAAAAAAAAAACTAGCTATGCTAATTACCAAAATTCAAATGTTAACCCATGCTTAAGATCTGGCATGAGCCAAGACTGTGCTGGGGGTCTGGGACTGGGTTGCATTAATAGCATGAAATATAGGACCTGGGGTCGCTTGCAGAAGCAGCAGCAGCTGATTGCTGGCAGAAGCAGCTTAAACAGTGTGGCTTTTGTGAGATTTGCCAGCAGGATGCACAGGGGGTTATCCAAAAAGCTGGCTGAGTTTGACACCCTGGCTTGTGATAGCTAATGCTAGGCTTTACGATGAGTTTTTAAAGTGAGGTTTTGTACGAGGTTAACGTATTTCTCTTTGAGTCCAAATTTGTTCTGACTTTATTCGCGAAAAAGTGACACTCCCAATATCAATGATGTATCAATATCAATATCATGATCTGCTCTGCCCTCTGATCCCGCCATTCACTCAAAAAAAATCACAAGAAAGGAAAAAATCACACACAAAGGAGACAGTGTTGGACTTCAGCTTGTGATCACCAGCTCACCAGACTCAGGTTCTCTTCTACACAGTCGTCATTTATGAAGTGCTTAAAGAAAAAGTGCATAAAATTCAGAACTTTTCCGAGGCAAATGTGTCGCGTAATGCATGCACACAGTGAAAGCTTTGTGATTTTCCAAAAAAGGGTGTCCTCAAAAAACGCATTGCAAAAAAGAGAGAAAAACAGAGAGCCGATTAACCTGGAGCAGAGTCTAGCTGTGTGTCTGTGGTAAAACTGTTTTATTTTACTCGGTCAAATTTCGCATCCATTTTAAAATAATTCTGTATACATTCAAGGCTATTCATTCTCTCTCTCCACCGTACCTCTCTGACTTATTACAGATGAAGCTCCCATCCCGCTGCCTCAGATCTTCATCTTCTCTTTCTCTCTCTGTTCCCTCTGCTCGTCTGATCACAATGGGAGGGAGGGCCTTTAGCTGCTCTGCCCCTCGACTTTGGAATTCCCTACCCCCGGACCTCAGAAATATTAGTTCATTCTCTCTTTTTAAGTCCACCCTCAAAACTCATCTGTTTAAAATTGCCTATTCTTAAATTTCTGTATGTTTTAACTTTTATCTTCTATTTTTATCATTGTGTATATTTCCAGTTTTTATCTGTTGTACAGTGTCCTTGGGTGCTTTGAAAGGCGCTATTTAAATAAAATGTATTATTATTATTATTATTATTACTATTTCTATATCATTGTGTTTTCAGTACCACTGTGTGTTTGTAGCTATGAGCACAGTTGTTGCTAACTGCAGTGATCTAATTGGTTAGATATGTTTATTTGCATGTAAAAAATTTGAAAATTGGGTAAACTCATCCTTGTGTGGTCGGAGTGAAAGGCTGCATGAAGAATATCCATCATCCATCCATTTTCTTCTGCTTATCCAGGGCCGGGTTGCGGGGACAGCAGCCCAAGCAGAGAAGCCCAGACCTCCCTCTCCCCAGCCGCCTCCTCCAGCTTGTCCGGGGGAACATCAAGGCATTCCCAAGAGATATAATCTCTCCAACGTGTCCTGGGTCTGCCCCGGGGCCTCCTCCCTGTGGGACATGCCCGGAAAACCTCACCCAGGAGGTGCACAGGAGGCATCCTTGTCAGATGCCCGAACCCCCTCAACTGGCTCCTGTTGATGTGGAGGAGCAGTGGCTCTGCTCTGAGCCCCTCCCGGACGGCTGAAGCCCACTTCCGCCGCTTGCATTCACAATCTCGTTCTTTCGATCACTACCAACAGTTCATGACCATAGGTGAGGGTAGGCGCGTAGATCGACCGGTAAATTGAGAGCTTTGCTTTTACACCCAGCGCTCTCTTCACCACACAGACCGGTACAAATCTGTCTGTCGATCTCCTGCTCCCATCTCCCATCACTCGTGAACAAGACCCTGAGATACTTAAACTCCTCCACTTGGGGCAGGAACTTGTCCCTGACCCAGAGTGGGTACTCCACCTTTTTCCGGCATGAAGAATAGGTGAGTGCAAAAAAATTTTTTTTTCAAATTATAGAACACTAACATTCTGGCATTAACAAAAGGTATTCAAATTAATGCAAATGAATTACATGAAAATCTTATCAAAGTGTATACTTAAGTATGCAAAAAGCTGAGTGTAACCTTCAATGTTTATAGCCTGAAAGAGAATTTGTGCTAATTTGTTTAGATTTAAACAAAACAAAACAGTTATTTGAATTCAAAGTTTAATTCTTCCTATATTAGCAACAAACTTGTAAGTCTATTACCTCCTTCAGTGCACTTTGATGCTAACAGGCGACATCTCTGCTTGTCTTCAACCATCTGTCCTTTCCCTTTCTTTCATGGCCCCCTACCTCAGCATTCTTCAGACACTGCGTCAGGGGGGTCGTGGTGACATTGTCACACCGACCTCTGACCTTGTCCAGTCACTGAGCACGTTTCCCCTTCTTCTTTCTAGCAGAGCAGCTCTCTAGCTTTTCTTCATGTGACTCCATCCCCCCACTTTTCATACCAGTGACCTTCCAGTCAGTGGCTCAGGAGTGCCACTTCCTGCCACAGTCCAATTAAATCTTTCCCACAGTGCATTTCTTTTTTCTTTCACTGGGAGATAATGCACACCCTTGATGTCTGCAAGTTAAGTTGATATTTTTAACTTTCTTATTTGCCTTATCAATTTTTTTCCATTTTTTCTTTTTTCCACTGATCAGTACTCTCGTTGTGTCCAATCCAAATCAATTCAATTCAGTGTTATTTATACTGCTCCAAATCCAAACAACAGTCTCCTCAAGGTGCTTTACATTGTAAGGTAGACCCTGCAATAATACATACAGAGAAAAATTCAACAATCATATGACCCCCTAACAAGTATGATTCAATGCAGAGAGGTCTGTTAACACATAGTGAATGAGAAAGGTGGCTTATGATGAAATACTCAATGCATCATGGGAATCACGCCGGAAGCCTATGCCTATTGCAGCATAACTAAGGGAGGATTCAGGGTCACCTGATCTAACCCAACTATATGCCTAAAATTTTCTCTTTTATTCTACTCTATTTCCTCACTTTGCTGCTTTTCACCGCAGGGTTTATAGATATTCTTTGAATGTTAGGTATATTTCTTTGTTGTTTAAATTCAGAATGGATTTCACTCCCTCTCTCTCTTCTTTGCTCTCTGGAGTTAAAATCAGAAAAAAACGGAAAGAATAAAACAATGGCACGAGGACATGCTTTTGTGGTTGTAGGATTTCTCTAGAGGAGAAATCAGGTCTCTTTCTCAGACAGTAAGCTGCCCTGTTATAGCTCAGTTTCCTCTGACTATGTGGTGCCTGTAAATTAGTGATGTGCGATACCACTGATTTACTTTCCGATCCGATACCAAGTAAAATTCAGGGTGGTATCGATGATACTGATCCGATACGATACTTTGTACAAAAACGTAATGTTTTATTGTATTTCAAATAAAAGCTTCATAATGATTCGAGGGCATCGGACTTGTTCTTATTGCTTAATAATGCAGAATTATCATATAGAAAGTTAAAAAAAAACATTTAGTTGTGTGCTATTTGAACACGTTGCCTGCCTGCAGCACTAACGGACTCCGCGAGAGACGTCTGTCTCGCCCTAGCAGCACCTGTCCCTCTCCTCCCCTTCAGTTCGCCTCATCATACGCTCGTCATATTCTGTGATATGATTTACTCTGAGGTGTTTGACAAGGTTAGTAGTGTTACCACAACACCTCACTGTCTTGCCACATGTATCGTTTGTGGAGGCAAAATACGTCCACACACGTCTCCGTTTACACTCAACCATTGTTGTGAGTGCGCACGCCAGGGGCTGACACATTTATACAGCCGTGTTCCGCATATTATTATGAAAGGCATAAGAGGAAGTAGTTCCTTCCAGTTTAGACAATCCGAATTGTATAGTTTCTTTCCACTGTGTTCCTGTTAATGATAAACCAGAAATTTACCCCAAATTACTAAAATATCGATATTTTAATATGAGAATCGATTCTAGAACATGAATTACTGGTATCGGAGGAATCGATATTTCAGTATCGATCCGCACACCGCTACTGGAAATAGAAGCCCTGACTTCTCTATTAGCTTCAGATAACACACCACATGTGTATATACACAAATAAATACAAATGGATGCACAGATGAAAAAAAATGGCGTAAAAATTTTGATTGTCCTGAATGAAGCTTCCTGCTGTACAGGTAAAAACAACAAGCAGTAGTCTTTACATATATATCCAGTCACCTAATATTGATTTCCATTAACAGAAACCAGGAAGAAGAACATTTAATTCCAAGTAAGTTTCCTTTAACGGCTTCAACACTGCTGTCAGAAAAGAAAGTGATGAATACGTCTCTTTCATTATTCATTACTCCTCTCATTTTTGCAGGGTGAGTGAGTGCGGAAGATTTCAGTCACTTTGATAATGCTCTTATTTCTGTGAACATGTGGATAACTTTTTAAATTTTTCACATTAAGAGATATATGCACGGTCATCAATAAGAACATGATTTACAGATTTATAGCAAATCTTTAAGCCACTGACCTTTACATTCTCGTTCAGGAGGAAGATTAAAAAAGTAAGGAGGTGATTGGTCAGTGTCTCACTGTAGAGACAGCCCATCGATTTCAGTTTGGTTGATGGAATTAAAATTAGATCCTCCTGCTTCAGTACAGTTTCTAAGCTACTGATTATTAACTCATTATCTTTCATTAGGTTAGCAGGTCAACTCGGTGCCTCCTAATGTGTTTGAAATAATTGTGTTTTCTGTGGGGTTGCCACTAGTAATCAAATGATACGTTACTACTGGCTTACATAATCAATTCTTGCCAGTCCATTACAGCAGTCATCTGTGAGCTGTGAGTGGCAGGCAGCGGAAGCCGGTGTCAGTTTAAGATGAGTGAAAACATTACAGGGATTTCCAGGGGGGGGGAAAAGCTTCCATATTCCCTGATGTCATCTTGGTCAGGCTAAGCCAGCGTACTCGGGGGGGGCTAAGCTGTTAATTGAATTTGATGGCACATCTGCTGCCTTATGCGATGACATAAGACGCCACAGCCTCGTGTTTTCATACTTTATCTCTGCCTCGTCTGGTTTAACCTGATCTCTGTTCTCTCTATCGCTCCATCAGAGCATGCAAACATATGGATCGAAGGATTGCAGACCAGACACACACACATCAATTTTACTCGCATACTCTTAGATAGATGTGATGTAATGCGTCAGCTGACAGCTGTATGGAAGGTTCTTCGGTCTTGACTAAAGGTGTCAGTGAACAGCTGGTTGCATTTTGAGATTTAATAAGACACGTGCTGTTTTAGAAATCAGCCAATAGCTAGCCACTGTGAATGGTCATATAGATAAAATGAAGTCATTCCTTTACTTTGGTCATCAAGTATTAGCCTACTGTAACCTGTCTGCATGTTATCTGATGCTGAATTTTAGCTGTATATTAATAATAATATTAATAATAATAATAATGGATTGCATTTATATAGCACTTTTCATTCACTCTCACATGGTGGAGGCAGCTACAGTTGTAGCCACAGCTGCCCTGGGGCAGACTGACAGAAGCGAGGCTGCCATATCGCGCCATCGGCCCCTCTGGCCATCACCAGTAGGCGGCAGGTGAAGTGTCTTGCCCAAGGACACAACGGCCGAGACTGTCCAAGCCGGGGCTCAAACCGGCAACCTTCTGGTTCCAAGACGAATTAGATAAGATAATTAGAGCTTTGTGGACAGAACTTAAAGTCTTCAGCCACTCCTTCATTTCTTAATATTTTGCTGGGAAAATGGGAAACGGCTGCAGCTATTTATTGAAACATGCGCGAACATACATGGAAATATAGGATATGAGGCAAAAACAGAGTTTGTACACTTCTAACAAGCTTGAAAGTCAATATTTGGTATGGCCACCTTTTTCCTCAACACAGCCTGGACTTTCTTAGGTGTGCTTTCCTTTTTTAATTCTTTAAGTGGTCTTCAGGAATAGTTCTCCAGGCTACTTGAAGGACATTCAAAGCTCTTCTCTTGGCTCTCTTTATTGCTTCAATGATGTTGATGTCTGGGGTTCTGAGGAGGCCAATCCATGACTGATAGAGTTACACTGTGTGTTGTTCAATCCAGGTATGCTTTTACTGCACTGATTGTGTATGTGGGATCATTGTCAGGTTGAAAAGTGAAGCACTCAAACAGTTTCCTGATGGTATTGCATGGTGGATCAAAATATGGTGGTGTCCCTGAATTGTTTATAATTCCATCAGGAATAATTTATAGCAGGCTTTTATTTCACTGTAGCCACCAATACCAAAAGTTTTAACTATAACATTTTTGTTTTCCGGTAAACGTAAGCAAATATTTGTTCATGTAGTCTAGTTTTAGCAGTTTCAGAAGATGGATGGATGGGCTCTGTAAAAACATAAAGGCTCAACACACAGACAAATGAGTAAACGTTTTGAAGCTTTTCCAACATTTCAGATTTTTGGTTCATATTTGAAAGTTCATATTTCCTGGGTTATTATCAGGACAAACACTGGCAGCATGTGTACAGTGCGGGATGGCAGCTTGCTGGCCTGTTTTTAAGGAACAATGTGAGAGAGGTCACAGACACAGACACCAGAGAAAAGATGAGGATGGAAGGAGAAGATGAATGAAGCTGAGTGTGGAGATTGAGAACAAGAAGGAAAGCAAGGATTGTGGAGAGATGTGAGCGCTTTGCCCTGGATCAGAGAGTATTGATCTGCTGTCAGGTCCCAAAAGATGGATCACGAACCCTCCTCCTGCCTTCTCATCCTCCATCTTTCCCCTCATGTCTAGTCCTTCTCCCTCCTCCTTCTTTCTTCTTCACTCAGCCATTCATTTCAGTGCTCTTTACCCAGGCCTGGCTGTCAGTAGAGCAAGAAGAAAGATAAAGATTTACATTCCCTGCTGTCTTTTATCCCCTCCTGCTATTCTCAAGAGCCAAAACATCTCTTTATCTCTGTCCATTTAGATCCTACCAAACATATCCATCTCCCTTTTCTACAGGTACTCTCACCTTATCCCTGTCTTTTTGTGATGTAGTTCAGCAATAACTGCTGAACTGTCACACAAACGCATGCAGAGAAATTCACTAACCATCTGACAAACAAATAAAAGGACATCCAACAACCTCTGGTTCTTTTATACACGGATATCAGGTTCAATAAAGAGAGGAATAGAATAAAGAAAAATATCTCTTGCCAGGGAAGCCATTGTCATCCATCAAAAAGGTATATCAAAATCTGCTTTCTGCATTCGCTCCCTCCTTTGTATTTCCCTACCTTCTATTTATCATACGCTGATAGTTTACAGTAATGGATTAATGACTCAGTTATTCTATATGATACAGAAGCAGAGGATGGCCCTGGTAGAGGATTTGGTGCTTACTTCTGTTATCAAGAGGCTGCAGGATTGTTTCAGAGGATAACAACTGGCAAAACCCACTGACTCCCTTCAGGTTTGCAAGTCTGGACTGGAGTATGAGGGGGAGCTGTACTGAAGGGTGATGAGGGTGAGACGTAGGCAGGCAAAGTGAGACCAAAAACGAAAGAGATAGCATGTAGATTGGGTAAAAGATGAAAGAGGTATTAAAGTGTGCTGTTATAGAGACATTATATAAGGAGGAGACCTGCACTCAAAGAATCTAGAACAGGAATCTGCAGGGAAACTGTGAAATCCTAAAGATGCAGATTGCCCCGCCCATTCCTCCAGAAGAGCCAATCAGCAGTCAAAACTAGAAACTTACTAGCCAGTCATGTTGTATATGTAGTTTTTATGACTCCGTGACCATAGAAGTTTTTGCCACCAGCAGACAGGAGCTACAAAAAACACTTAGATTTTATCCAAGGTGACAGGTGTCATGTGTCAGGAGTGAGACTCACAAAAATGAGTACACCCCTCACATTTTTGTAAATATTTTATAGTATCTTTTCATGGGACAGATTGAAGATATGACACATTTATACAATGTAAAATAGTCAGTGTACAGGCTGTATAACAGTGTAAATTTGCTGTCACCTCAAAATAACTCAACACACAACCATTTATGTCTAAATGTTCATACTGTGCCCAAAGTGTGAATATTTTGTGTGGCAACCATTATTTTCCAACACTGCCTTAACTCTGTTGGGTATGGAGTTCACTAGAGCTTCACAGGTTGCCACTGGAATCCTCTTCCACGCCTCGATGATGACATCATGGAGCTAGTGGATGTTAGAGACCTTGTGCTCCTCCACCTTCCATTTGAGGATGCCCCACAGATGCTCAATAGGGTTTAAGTCTGGAGACATGCTTGGCCAGTCAAGTACCTTTACCCTCGGTTTATGTAGCAAGGCACTGGTTTTTGTGGAGGTGCGTTTGGAGTTGTTATCATGTTGGAATACTGTCCTGTGGCCCAGTTTCTGAAGGGAGGGGATCATGCTCTGCTTCAGTATGTCACAGTACGTGTTGGCATTCATGGTTCCCTCAATCAACTGTAGTTCCCCAGTGCCAGCAGCACTCATGCAGCCCAAACAATCACATCCCCCCCACCATGCTTGACTGTAGGCAAGACACTTGTCCTTATCCTCCTCACCTAGTTGCCACCACACATCCATGACACCATCTGAACCAAATACATTTATCTTGGTCTCATCAGACCACAGGTAATCCATGTCCTTAGTCTGCTTGTCTTTAGAAAACTGTTTGCGGGCTTTCGTGTGCATTATCTTTAGAAGAGGATTCCTTCTGGGACGACAGCCTTTTGATGCAGTGTGTGGCGTATGTCTGAGCACTGACAGGCTGACCCTTCATGCCTTCAACCTCTCGACATCAAAGACAACCTCTGGATATGCTGCTGAGCATGTGCAGTCAACTTCTTTCATGGTGAGATTTGTTCTAGGTTTGCTGTATGGTCTTGGCCACTGTGCTGCAACTCAGTTTCAGGGTGTTGGCAGTCTTCCTGTAGGCTTGGCCATCTTTAGGTAGAGTAACAATTCTTTTTTGCAGATCCTCAGAGATTTCTTTCCTATAATGTGGCAGTTAGACTTCCAGTGACCAGTATGAGAGAGCGTGAGAGCAACAACACCAAATTCAACACCTCCTCTTGATTTGCACCTGAGACCTTGTAACACTAACGAGTCACATGACACCAGGAAGGGACTGGTGACCACTTTACATTGTATGAAAGTGTCATATCTTCAATGTTGTCCCATGAAAAGATATAACAAAATATTTACAAAAAATATGAGGAGTGCATTCACTTTTATGAGATAATGTATATCATAGCTATTGCAGTTGCTACGATTGAATTAATTGCAAATTAGATCTAAAAAGGGGGCGTTTAGCATGTGGTCAATTTATATGAACACCCTCATATATGCTCACAAGTGCACTATACCCTGCTACTATGAGATATTTTTATCTGCACATGTCCATTCCCAGTGTTGTGAAATCCTTCTGGAGTGATTGTGTTCACTGTACCTGTAACCTTCAAGACATCTGCAAAGTCAGAGTGGGAATGTAGGAAAGAAAACAAGAAGGCTAGTGAGTGTGGTGTTGAGACTGGAAAATAACACACACAGATGAGCACATGCATAAAAACCACCCAGCAAAGGTCCAGGCCCTGAGAAATGTCCTGCAGCGGGGTTTCGAGTACAGCAGAGACTGGATCTGCTCCACATGACACACGAAGATGAATGGAGACGACTAAAAGAGGAACGGGAAGAAGTGCAACTCTGCAGTTCTGCCTACACAACAGACAAAGCTGCATGGCTGCATGTATAATAGGACAAACAAGAGGAAAGAGAGGACCGAAGACAAGGAGGAGGAAGGAGAGCAAAGAGGAAAAGGTGGGGTGTTGTGATTGGTGCTCTCGTTTCGTCGTCACTGTGTCCTCTGAATGTTAGGACAGGAGGCTTGCATCAGTGTGTTTGTATTCATGTCATTAGCGGCTCCACAGTGTATCATCAGTTCGCGCTTGTTGTTTTGTGTTAAAATTAGTATCTATCACAATCAGATATGCTGGCTCACAGTGGCTGCATAAGACAAAAAAGAACATTTGCACAGACTCAGGGCACAAGTTGTTATGATACACATTTATATCCTCAGTGCAATTTATTTAAATTAGTGTGTCAAGTGTGGGCTTGACTCAGCTCAGTCATCCAGCTCATTCTTTAACCTACATAGTGCATCGTGTGTATTTTCCTTAGCTGAGCAAAGCTGAGTCAGTGAGTCATTCAAGAGAGGCTGGTCCCCGCACTGCACGCTATGAGATGCCTGAGATGTGCTCAGGAGGAACATTGCAGCTAAGGCTCACCATATATCCAATGCAAAAGCATGAAGAGGCTATAAGGGGGGAGAATCAGTAATCCTGTGCTTGGGAACGATAGAAACTTTACCGGGTCTAAATTTCCTGTGTTCTTGAAAGAGAGCAAAATGGAGCTATGAAGGGGATCCATCTGTTTTTTTAAGATCTCCAGAATCGAAACTGATTGTTGTTGCTCGGTGTCTGTGGGATGTTGTTGTAGCTATTCTTAATTCCTCTTGTTCTCTTGTTTTTGCTGCCCCAAAGTGGCCTAAGAATTAACAGAAACTATATGAGAAGGATTCTTTCTTACATTTGGGGCCAGTTATTTAATGGCAGCGTCTTCAAAAGCACTAAATATAAATCTGGCTAATTGATTGATTGTGTGTCCAAATAAAACCAAGAAGATTAGCGACACATATGTATACCCGTGGTGCTTGTGCCTGTGTTTGTGTTTATGCGTACATGTAACAGTATGTGGAGGGACGAACGGTCACAGAGAAGCTTAAGCTCGATATGATGAGAGTCAGCAATTGAAAGATAATCCGATAACAGTTTATAGTGAGCGTAAGCATGTGTGGACACTTTGTTTTAGGGAAGAATGACGCACACACAGTCATGTTTACAGTGACTGCTTGGTGTTACATCGTTCATATGGTCATATGAGTCACGTGTTATGCAATAGTTTAGTTGGAGCCTTCAGACATCACAAAATCATAGGGAAATTTGTATAATTTTAGCATTTGCAAGATTTCATAATGCAGAGTGTTTGTGTGCCTCTTGCTATCTTTTGTGCTTGCTGATGCAGTTTATGTGGAAAATGACTTTTTTATCAGTTGAAGAAGTCCAAGGTCCCCACAGTGATCCATCTACCGAAAGCAATTTCACAAAAGAAAGCCAAATCCTCTGCTATCTGCTTTGTTGCATTTGTCTCTGTAACACGTAATCGTCCTCATCCATCTTCCCAACGTTAAGACAGGAAATTAATTATGAAGCCAACTTCCTGTTTAATGAATCAACAGACACACAAATACACATGCATTATAACCAGAAAGAAAGGGAAAAAATCATGACCGCAGTCCATGTGCTTGGCACTTTAATGCACAACACAATGGATACGCTGCACCCAGATTAACGGCACATTTAGTGCTTTGTTGTAACACTGTGAAAAAAGTCCTCAGACCTGGAGAGCCAAACAGGTCGTATCACCCACTGACACGACCCGTGTAAGCTTTCCAATTACTTTTCAACAATTAACTGCTGAAAAAGAATTAATAGTTGGTTAAAGTTTTGCTGGTTTTAGACTAAAAAATAACTTATTGAAGACTGTAGAACGGCAAGGGAAAGGTCATCTTTTGGGTTCAAATAAAGACTTTGCTAAGGTTGGAAGATTTCTTGTCAAGGTTGCAAACCTGCTAGAAATGCTGATCTTTGTAATGTGAAACAAAGACTAATCCATCCACCCTGGCCTCGTACAATGACTTACTGACGCTTTAGTTTACATTCTTGAGCGTGACCTTGGTCCTGACAGATTTCTACCATCATAGGGCTTTGTCATTTTAACTTAAAGTAACATTTTTGTGGTCTTTTCTTCTTTTACAAAATATCTTTTCTGTAACATTTAACCAGGATTTAGAATAAGCTCCTATTACAAATTTCCTTAGGGAGGGCAAACAAGGATTACTCAAAGCACATGAGACTAGGGCTTTTCCCAGTCATTGGAGTCTTACTATGATGATAATGCCAAGTTAAAAACACCTCAAAGTCTGGTCAACAACAACAAACAAAACAATGAAATAACTGACATTTCACATCTTTATCCTTGTAATTGCTGATTTTGATCAGAGTATTACTCTAGCTTTTACTTTTAGAGTTGTGTTTTTCGTTCACGTCAGTCTTTTCTTATAATTATCTTAGAATTTTATGGTTCTCCATTTATGTAGCTTTGTGGCAATGCGGAGGCTACAAAGACACACTTGCATGCAGCCGTCAGTAAGGGCAAGAGTTTGTAACCTCACAACAACAAATCTCCATGTAGAAGGCTGGTTGACTGAAATATCGGCTTGATCAGCAAAGGGAACAACAGAAGAGATAGAAGTGTGGAAATAAAAACATCAGAGATCATCAAATGGAATGGAAATTTTGTCTCATCTAAATCTGTCTCATCTGCAGCAAAGCTAAGCCAAAAGATTACCAGCATGTGTCCTTGCTACAACATAGACATGGTTCTTCAAAGCTCTGTGTAGCACCTATAGCCTAGAAACATTGTACCATGTGAGGTGCTGTAAATGGTAACCTTTACTTCTCCAACCAACTCTTCAACAATGACAGGAAAAGAGAAAACCTCACAACAACCTTTATTCATTTAGTGCAGAGGAAAAGGTACACAGCACTGGAACATGTGTTACAGTGAAATCTTTGTGACTGGTTACCGTTGAGCACTGAGTTTTTTAAATGAACTAACAATGAGGTGGAGTTGTTGCTGCGAGTAACACAAAAGTACAAAGTTGCAAAAGCGAGTGAGAGTTAAAGAATTTGAAGAAAAGCTATCTGAAGAATGTACAGACTGGGCTGTCAAAATTGAGAGCAAACAAAAGAGCTGCTGTGTAATGCCCTCCCCTATCTTTGTTTAATTGGTCACATGACTGCATCATGTGACTACAATGCGTCATTGTTTTTGAAAGTCTCCATTTTCGCAGTCCACACTGCGACGCGAAAGCACCGTCTTCAAATGTATTTGTTTTTGAGAGCGTTTTCAAAACGCTGCGTTTTCCTTCGGGGAAAACGCCGTCTCAGTGTGGACATGAGGCCAAAACGGAGAGAAAACGATACGTTTTCAAATGAAAACGCATTCATGTGGTCGTAGCCTAAAGAGAAGATACAGGTTTATCTACCAAAACGGGAAGTGAGGACAGTAACTAAACAGGAAAACACAGACATAAGAATGAACTTAACACAGGGGAAATCACACAGGAGGATGAGACTGGAATCACTGAAGGAGCAAAATAAACACCAGTGCAAACTGGAGCTAAGAACCAAAGGTCGACCATACAGGAAAATCAAGGAATAAACAAAAGAAATAACCAACCTGAGAATATTTATTAAAAAATGTCAAACTCCAAAAAACGTAAACACACAGTGAAAAAGCCAGCGGTCGTGACGGTTTACGGTACCTGTCCTCATTTACTTCACAGCAGCCACAGGTGTGAGTCCACACCAGGGTCATTTTCTGCTCACTTGACCTACATCACACACAGGTTACCCACAAGGCTTAGCTGGTTACAACTCAGTTACTGTATGCATGAGTGTGGATAATGTTGTCACGTTTATAACTAAACGTTCGACTTGAACTCTGATTCGAGATCTTCAATTGATGTTTGAAGGTTCGACCCAACATAAGACACAGCAAAACAGGCGACAATTAAACACAAAAGGGGAGAGGGAGGAAGAGAAACAGAGAGGCTTATGTAACCATACCTCAAACTATGAATAATGTAAAGTCTCTATTACTATTACTGTTTTCTATGAATAATTCACTGTTCTAGTGTGTGTGTGTGTGTGTGTGTGTGTGTGTGTGTGTGTGTGTGTGTGTTGGTGCATATTTGGTTATGTTTTTAAATGTGTGTGAGAGAGACAGAGAAAGACAGAGAGGAAGATCAAACAAACCTAGACAAACACAGGCGAGGTAGGTTCTAAAGATTTGCTTTGAACTGGCAAAGTAAAGAGAAAAAGAAGCAGACCGAGGTGAATCAGAGAGCCAGTCTTCACTTTACACGTTTCATTTTCTCACCCTCTGATCTTTCTCTTCTCTTGTTCAAACTCATCCACATCATGAATGATGATGACTTCATTTTAAGGCCGCTCTCCATGCACCTCTAGGATTTTTCAGTTTTACTGACTTTTGGGATTGGACCTGCTTGTGTGTGTGGACCAGTTTCCACCAATAAACAAGCTACTGCTCAGTTACTCTAAAAACTGATCAACTAGCTTGACTCCCCAAGATCTATTCCTGTCAATTACAGAGCCAGAGACAGTAAACATGGGGAAAAAAACTGCCCTGCAAGAGGCTTTGATTCAGGATATCCATCATTACAGATAGATTGTCTCACATGCCTCTGAGACAGTCCCGCAGGGTGCAAGATGCTAACAACCAGGGCATACATAGAACGCCATAACCAAGTGGCTGCCGTAGTATACAGGAACATCTGTGAGAGTATGGTCTTGAAGTCCTTGGGTCAAAATGGGATATGCCCCTCAAGGTAGTTGAGAATGACCAAGCTAAGATCCTGTGAGATTTCCATTTACAGACGGACAAACTGGACATGGTAGTGGTGTACAAGCAGGGAAAGACAGCCATAGTGATAGCTGTAGCTGTGCCAAGTGATAGGAATATCGGAAAGACAGAACATGAGAAAAATCCCCAACACTTAACAGTATTCTTAAACAGAGATTTGTCATCATCTCTGCAACATCCCATGGAGTTCTGGGGCACTGCCTCTGGATTTGCAGACTGGGGTGATGGTTCCCCTGTTTGCTCCAACGATAGGGGGATCAAAACTGAAGGGGGGTCTATGCCAGAGTAATGGGGAGGAGAGTCAGTCAGTCACTCGGACTCAGGAGGGACAATGGTCAGGGAACACTGGACCGGCTCTTTATCCTCTCTAGAAAATTCAAAGTGAGTGTGAGTTTGCCCAACCAGTCTACATTTGATTTGATTTGTTGACCTTGGGGTATCCTGTTGGGGGGTGCTTCAGGAGTGTGTGGTGTCAGGCTGATTGTTACAGCCCATGCAGTTGCTGTACAACGGCAGCCAGCGCTTGGCTAATATCACTGGCAGTAAGTCGGGCTCATTTCCAGTGGATGTTTGCAGCTTGTTATGGATTCTGTTCATAGTTTGGTGAGAATATGGTTCTTAGAAAAGGGTGGAGGCCCACTCTGGGAAAAGGACGAGTTATTGCCCCAAGTGGAGGAGTTTAAGTATCTCAGGATTTTGATCACGAATGAGGGAAGAGAGGAAACCATGATTGACCAACAGACTAAGGACACAGTGGATGGATATCATTTCAACCCATACAGAAACACAAAGATCAACCACACATATGGATATAGATATGAAGGCGTACACATGCTGCTCCACCCACACACTGGATGAGCGATGGCACTCCATCTGGTCCTCATACTGCTATGTGTCATAGTAATGACAGGGGAATGACACGGACACAGAGGGATGAAATAAAAATGAAGAAAAAAGGACCGAAGATGACACAGATCAAGGTGTGACGGCAGGAATATCTTTGTGTGAGCAATTTTCTCATCCTGCCCAGAGCTATTTTTTAAATCTTTCCCAGCTTGCTCCACACAGCAGGTGCACAAACATGCTCACAGTTTTTCCATTTCTTTCTCCCTCCTTTGTTTTTTTATGCGTGTGCATGCCCTTGTTCTATCATTTCTTTACTGCTGACCTCCCTTCTTTTAAAAAATCATGCTCTCAGATTATTTGTCCATGCTGCCCAAGGCAACAGAACAGACACTTCTGAAGCTTTTTTCCTGTCTGTCGCGCTCCACTGTGCTGAAAAATAGAAAGAAACAGACATCAGAATCACTCTGTCCTGTTATTGTTTGACTGCTTTTGAAGGTCTAGCAATATGAGGTGTTTTCATAGAGGTTGTAAAGATGAGTGAGTGCTTTAGCTCGTCTACCTGTTCTGTCAAAATGGAGACAAAGAGGTAAAAAAACAAACAAACAAAACAAAACATGTGTGTAATGGCAGCAGTCCCCGTGTGTAACCTTTATTTGCCCCTACAATAGAAGTGTGGATTACAGATGGGGACATTTTTCACGGTGCATGAGCACACAACCCAAACGCAAACTGGGTTTGCTCTCTGTAGGAGAGCTGCTGGTCAAATGCATCCAGCTGAGGAAGTCACCCTGCCACCATATGTCACCCACACACCCAATCCCCAATCCTCATTAGTCACCCAGCCTCTCTCTTCCTCAGCCACGAGGTCCTCTAAACCAAACCGTCCTCACCCCTCACTCGCCAGCCCATCCATCTCATCTCTTGCTCTCTGCTGCGCAAAACTATTCCCATTCATTACAGGGTGACATCATCGCCACGCAACCTGACACTGCACTGCAGCACGGCTACTCCCTGAATAAGTAACCCGAGAGGCCGACCGTCTACAACACCGACACCCAAAACTGAAGTCGACCTATGACTCAAGTTCCAGTTCACTCATTGTTGTTGGACAGAAGACCAGAAAAACGCTGTCTGGCTCAAGGCTCTGACTTTATTGATTTCATTTATTACAATCAAAAAGGTTCGAAGGTTTCGAAGATTATAAGTAATGCAAATGAATGATCAGGAATCAGCCCATGATAAATTATTATATATGTCCCAGTAATTCAATTTTTTTTTATTTGGTAATGTGGTTATTTTTTTATGTTCATGTTCATGCACATCTATCAACAATTGTACAGAAAGGACAATATAAAATAACTACATGCATCCTGCTATTGCATTCTTTGGTAAAAACTTAATTAATTTTTTTTTTCCTCTGGCACAATAACACTGGATGCATAGATAAAAACAATGTTGAAAAGCTGCTACAAAGTAGCACAAACCCATATCCTGACTCGACTCTGCTGATACCGGCTCTCTTATGTGCTCCACTGCCCAAACACGAATAACAAGACAAAACAGCAACTTCACTTTGGGGCTTTATGGCTTACCAAAAGTGTTTGTGTAACAGTATCAGATATTACAGTCTTTACGCCTTATAGTCAGCTCCACTGTGGGTAATTAACCTGCAGACCACTTTGCTGTATGACAAAGCCTGGAGAAAGAGAGACGCTACGAGCCGTGACCCAGGATGTGGAAGGTAATTCAGTCTGAAATCAACCTGTCATCTAACAAAGTTTACTGTCTACAGTCTTTCCCAAGATTAATGGTATTCACTCTGTATGACACATTGCACAGTGATGTTAGTCTTTTCAGTTGTCAGTCAAGGAAACCTGACATAATAGCATCAGTGGTGACACTAAGTGAACTTTCTCGATGCTCTGCCTGAAAGGGAACTGGCTAAACTGGACTGTAGCAAATCATCTCTGCCATTTCATTTATATTCTTCGACCACAGTGTGTTTTAGTTTATTGTACATGTACCGTGGGTACACATTTTACGCTGGTATTTCTGTGGGCCTGAAGCATCTCTGTAGGTGTGTGTGTGTGTTTAGGTTGCCACTGTTCCAAGGTGTTTGGCGAGTTTGTTACAAAGTAGTCCAAAAACAACATTTTAAAGAAGTGCAGAGTACAAAGTGGCTGAGATGTGAATTTAACCACCAAATCCAAGCTCGTGGTTCTTGGTCAGAAAAGGGTTGATTGCTTATTTTTGGTGAGAGACAAGTTGCTGCTTTAAGTGGAGGAGTTCAAGTATCTTGGTGTATTCCTTATGAGTGAGGGAGAAACTCAGCCAGTGGCCTTCTACTACCCGTATCTACAGTGAGAAACACTAGTTTACTAAACAACAGTCCACCGATCACTAGTGTCAGCGAAAGCCAGACTTCAACTCCTCATAAGAATAGCTGGACATAACCTTACTGTCATGGTCCTGGGTCATTTGATCCAGCGTTTTGAGTTTTCTTGTGTTTTTGTCATTTTGTATTATGATTTATGTCTAAGTCCACTTTGTTAGTCTTAGGTTTATTCTATAAAGTAGTACCTATTTTGTTCTGTTTAGCTTAGGTTTGTTAGATTCCCCCTTGTGTCTTTGCCCTCTGTGTCTCCCTCTGTGTGCCTGCGTTTATGTGTTTGTGTGAGTTCCTGTAACTTGTTTCCCCTCCTTGTGTTTTATCCCATCATGTTTAGCCTATCTATGTTTCTCCAGCCCCTCATATCTGCTCTCTCTCCCTCAGGTTCCTTCGCTCCCTCTCGTCTGCCTCTCCTTCACTCCTGCATCATGATCCTCCGTTTCCTGTTTTATTGTGAAGGTCTCGCTTTTCCATGTTCATTCTGTTCAGTTTTGCTTCCCATGTCTCGTTATGATTATTCGCGTCAGCTGTGTTCCTCGTGTGTTCTCACTTCCTTCTGTGTATTTATGTCAGCATCTCCCTCGGTCCTGTGTCGCGTTCTCCCTCATCCATGGTTGTGTTTCCCTGTGTGCCTCATTGCCTGTTAGCTATAATTTCCCAGTGTAGTTTTGTATCGTTTTGCCATTCAGCAAATAAAGCTGTTTGAGTCTGTGTTTGGGTCCTTTCCTGCCTGCACACAGCCAAAATCATGACATTTACCATGATAGGATGTAAACTGATGGTAGATAACATTAGATAATCAACTATTAAAAACTGCTAAGACTGCTCCACCAGTTTCCTCCTCTCGGCTCATAACCTGAAATCAGCTGAAGAACTTTTGCAATGCAAGTAACATCATATTTGTGGGTGTAACTTGTCAGTACAGTGGTGTGTTACATTTTTGCATTACAGAAAAATGGGATGTAATTACGGTAACATGCGATTGCCCAACACTGATCTTTGCAGCCCTCTCTAATTGCAAATGCAGTTACTTGTGATTTAACTATAGCAACTATTGACTGGTTTATAGTTTAGTCAGAGTGGTAACCATCCAGGGTGTATCTTGCCTCTCACCCTAAGATGGATGGATTGATGGATGAACTAGTGACATGTGAAAACACTCAGTAAACTATCTGCAAGCGCTGTAACTTTGTGGGTGTGGAGCATGACTCTCTGACAGAGGCTTCAGAAAGGAGGGTGCTGTCTAAGTCCAGGTCGATATTGGTCCTTCACACATCTCATGTTGGACAGCTGCAGGAGAACGCTCAGCAAAAGACTCTTTCAACCACGCTGCATCATAGAACATCACAGGAAATCATTCCTACCTGTGGCCATCAAACTTTACAACTCCTGCTTTTAAAACCTGATAGACTATTTTAACTTGCGATATCTTGTCAATATTGTGCATACCACTGTTTTAACTTCATATTAACATTTAATTCAATGTGGGACTTGTGAGCATTTCTAGGAAATGAGCGATTTTCCCTGGGATTAATAAAGCATTCTGATTCTCAGGTGTCTTAGTTAGGTTTGCCTAATTTTCTATGTGCCCACTCAAAACAAAAAGGAACAATAGGTACATCAAGGCAACACAACAGACAAATGAAGGAACTGATGGTTGATGGAGCAAGCAGACTCACATTCTCCTTGAACTCCCCACCCCACCTCCCAGCTGCCACAGACGGTGCGTTTGGAAAAGGTTCAGCAGTTTAATTCAGCGAGGGGTGGTGGAGTGTGGCGCTGATGGGGCTGAAGTGAGTATTTAGAAGAAAGGGGCAGAGTGGGACTGGAGTGCCGCGCTTGCTTTCTTTTCTCTTTTGTCCCATTTAAAACCATAATTCATTTCAGCATCACTGTGGAAACTGAGAGGCTATAATCAGAGAGTGGCGTCCTAAATGGGGCCTGAACAAAAAGATAATAATTAAAGTAAAGGCTAGAAACACACTGCTGACTTTGGTGAAAGATGTGGAATTTTAAAAAAAGAAGAACAAAAGTAATGATTGTCATTGTTCAACGTGAAAAACTGGATAAATTAAGTTGTGAGTTTAAGTGCAATTTAGGATCCTTGATCATTTTGGAGTTATTATCCTGGAGACAATAAATAGGCAATCAGTCACTCTTAATGAGGACGTGATTGGGACCACTTTGGTGAATGAAAGGCTAAAGCAGCTTTGCAAAGACTTAAATCGCTTTTCATTGACTGGGATAATTTCAGCAGAGCCGGTGTCGCTTTGTGTCCAGATTTTACTGCGCACTGAGTGCTGTCAAAAAAATACATCACAAAAAAAAGCCTAAGGTTTACACACATATAGTTAGGCAGTCAAACATACACCTCTCAACACAGGGAATGTTAGCAGCACATCATGCAGAGTGAGGAGAAGAGTGTTTTAAGATAAAGAACGAAGGAAAGGTTTTATAGCAGGATTAGAATATTAGAGATTTGTATACCTTTATTTGGTACAGTGTCTCAAACATAGGAATTCTAAGAAAGTCTAAACTAAAACTCAACCCCAGGCCTGCATCAAACTTGGAACCCCACCATCCAAGTTTACAACTGAGAATTTTAAAGAAAATTGTTAATTACTAACAATTTGGCACCATTAGGAATGTGCGACACATAATACAAGACAGAATGGTGATGACCCCGTCCTGTATGTGGTGCGCCTCATATGGTCAGCTACATAAGTTTTCTGTTATTTGTAAATGTTGATCTACCTATAAATCATAAGCTTTATTACTTGGAGCAGCATTTAAAACTACACATTTAGACAGTCTCTAAAGAAGAGGCTCAGAGTAATGTGGACGAAAGCTTTATTTACAACACACGAAACAAACACTAGAAATGGTAACTTGAGAATATGAACTAGAGCTATGGACATGAACATGAGCTAGGTGCAATGAGTCTAAACATGGGCTAGGAGCATGAGCATGACCTATGGTATTCCTGGACTTGGGGTGGCCGTGAGCATGGGCCTGAATTGGCAAAGCTTGGTGGGGAAACAGTGGTTCGAGAGCTGGTGGAGTTTGCATGTGGAGTCACACAGGAGAGGGGAAGCACTGCTGTGAGGTCTGGGTGAGGTCTGAACATCTGAACGAATAGATCCAGAGTTCCAAACGTTGAGGCAGGCAGGTGAGCGTGGAGAGCATACCGAGGATGGTTATCGGCTGCAGTGGAACAGAAAAGACCAGCGTCCAGGTGAGCTTGTTTATTGCAAGGCGATGGTGTGGTTCCAAGAAACAAATAGGTTAGCAGACGGTCTGGCGAAGGCTAGTTGTGAGCGCTGGTCTTAAATACAGCTGGTCTAATGAGCTCCAGGTAGGAACCCTGGGAGGAGTGACGATGACTCCACCCAGAGAAAGAGTGCCAGGCACTGTGGAAAAACACTGTGACTCACCCAGACCATGACACTCACATTAATATCGATAATAAGAGTTTTTACTTGTAACCATAGAAATGAAGATATTTGTGTACATGTTATTTTTCCTTACAGTGTTTACTGGACATGTAACTCTGACAAAATAAAATATGTTGTTTCACGGTGCAGAAAGAACCCTACAGCACTTTTTTTTCTCTTTGGTTATCATCGCGTATATCATCAAGTATTTCCAACAGATCAAGACCAGACGTTTGGTTTCTATTGTACATCTGTCTTTTAACGTAGTGTTACTCATCCTGACTAGTCCAGGAAATGTTAAGCTGCACAGTGACAGGGGGCAGCTCTGATTGGCACATGCAGTCACATGGTAAGGCACTGGTTGTTACTGAGAGCTTAATTTGCTTTTTCTTTGGTGGAGCCTGCATTCCAACTATTGCAGATGGCAAAATCGTGACTGAGATTTAAATTTGATTAACTGTGCAGCACTTTAAGCCACTTTCACATTGGCTACACTTGTCAGACCTGAAGGCTAAATCTTGTGAATACAGTCAGTGGTGTACAAAATAATATAGAGGAAGAAAAAATGCTTCAGTTCTTAAATTCTGACTTTTTTTATTATGATTATTGGTATTTTTAATGTTAAGGATTAGTTCATGACTGCTCTGGATAATCAATAATTACATGCTTTCAGCCACCCAGTTTATTAGACATATTACACAACAATATGTCATTACTAGTAGTGCCGTTATAGACTTCATAATACCAAAACCGCATCAATAATACGCATAGTTTGACAATGCCACCAAAATCTTCAGTGATTTTAAAGCACGGATGTCCACCTGGTGTATTCCAACTTTAAAACAATGTTTTAATCACACTATGACCTTTTGCAGAGGTCGGGTACAAATACATATAAATCTACATGAGGGGTGAAAATGGAGGTTAAAATAGCCTTTAACACATGAATTTTAAAAAGGTCTAGATGCTGTCTATCGAGATTTGGTGCATGCGCTTACACGTATAGTGCAAATACATCAGTTTTTATGAAATAGAAAAGTGAAATCTTCTGGCATGAATGAGATGTTATATGCACAGCAAACAAGTAAAGCATATCTTAATTTTGCATTTAACAAAACCCCCATCTATCTATTTTCTTGTGGTTATCCTTTTCAAAATGAAGGGTAACAAAATATTATAATCTATACCAGAGAACGTGAACGACTGCATCAAAATGTAAAACCAAAATGTAAGGGCCACTGTCTGTTTCCAAAGAGCCATGACTTCAACCTCTCAGATGAGCAGGCAGATTGATAAGATATGGACAGACGCCCCCTCACCTTCGTGAGCAGATCGGTACCGCAGCAGGACAGACGGACTCGTGTCCAATGCACCCTGGGGAGGTGTGTGTGTTCAACTATGTGCATTCGTGACAGACGGCCAGTCTGCAGCCCCCTGCAGAAGAGGAAGAAAGAGGCAGAGGGGAAAGCAGGAGTGGGTGAGGGGCTAAAACAGTACACCTACAGAGGAGGAGAGAGATAGATGAAGGGAGGATGATACTGAGGGATGATGATGGAGGGTCCTAGCGATGAAGCAGGGGCTGAGGTGGGAAAGAAGCAGAGGACAACAAAATGTTAAAGTGCTGGGCGAGAGAAAGATGAAGGAAGATGAAAGAGATGCTGGACTAGAAGGATAAGGCAATAAACAAAAAAGCAGCAAGGGGGGAGGTGATGTGAGAAGGTGGTGTAAAAGCATGGATGTGTGATGGAGGGGGGTTAGTTTTCGAGAAGACACAAAGAATAAGATGAACATATTTTCTCTGCTTTTATGCTAGTTAGAACATCAGCACTACTAAAACACCCACCTTTTAGGGCTCATGAGAAGCACTGATTATTTCAATTATACACTTCACACTCAGCAACAGGAGCACAATTTTGTGTTTTGGAGGTTTTTTTTAAGAAGGTGCTTTAAAGCAACACACTGTTTGTTTGCACTGAAAGGTTTTTCTGTCTTGCGCCACGGTCGGGCTAAATGTCCACACGCTCACCCAACTCTGACCTGAAAAAGCTGAGAGGAGACAAAGACTGGTATCACACACCCGTTAGCTCCAGATAGCCTTTGCAGCCAAATGCCATTTTTGTTGCTTCCTGTGTGTGTTTTGTTCTGCTGCTCTGACCTTCACAGCCCGAGTACATGTTATTAGTTTATGTCAGTGTTGAGTCAGAGATTTATTCTCTCACATCAAATATTTCCTATCAAATACACACACACGTAATAAATTAATCCTAACCTTCTAATGTAAGATTTTTGCCTTTTGAAAAATGTTCTCCCCTGTCTTGGTCAGTAGACAAAAGAAAAACAATCTGAGGGACAAACATCAAAAACACTTCTGACATTTTAGTTTTTCTTCAAAACAGTACAGGGGTTAGCGTTACTTTGCACAATCAGATGTTAAGTGAATATTTATGGACTATTTTGTGGAAAAACAACATGGGTGGGGCTAAACTGACACATCAAATTGCATAAAAATCAGATGAAGGAGAAAATATCTTTCATAACGTTATTCCCATCACTTAGCCTAGTTATGTGTGGAACTGACTTTGCACGATCACATCAGAGTGTATGTATGACTAATGTATTTTTGATTGGTAGTGATTAACAAGCAAAGCGAGCACAGCATTGATTGTATTGTTCTTGACGCCAACCACCTCCTACCACACTGGCAGGAGTCCTTCCACTGTAGCTTGTAATGAGGAAGCATTGGAGCAATTAAAAACACAGCAATGCAGAGTTGTCCATGCTTCACTCTGCTCTGACCGGTTATGGACAGTGTGAAAGGCTTTGATTGCATCCAGGAGAAGGTACTGAAGGCGCATACAGTGTATGTGTCATTGTGAAGACACTATCCAATATTATTATTTTGATACATTTATATGAAGAATTTAGTAAATTAATCAAAAATACTGATTTCACTGATTTATCTTAGCAGTTTGAATATAAATCTTAAAGCTTGGACTTTATTTTATGGTAAAGGCTTAAAGATGTTGATAGAAATTAATCATTGATTGTGGGCGTTGTATGTAACCAAAGATCCAGGTCCAGGATCCAGTCATCTGACAACCATCTGACCATCTGGTTGCTGGGGAAAAATGTGTAGTACATAGTAGTGGTGCAACGGATCAAAAGTCTCACGGTTCGGATTGGATCACGTTTTTTTGTCACGGATCGGATCAATTTTCGGATCAGTAGAAGAAAAAAAGAAGACAAGAATGTAACTCAACATTTACTTATTTAAGTATTTATTGCCTATTAAAAAACATTCAACTCAAGACTCATTCCACGCAATTACATAAAAACAAATTAAGGTGCAATATAGGGCAGTACAGGGCTTTGTATCTACCACTCCGCTGTGATATTATGAGCTGTCATGGTCACGTAGCTTTCCGTTGCCCTGGAGGTCCACCCATTTGTAGTTAGGGCAACAGAAGATGCCTGGGACAGCTCAGCCATAACTTTAAACTTTTCCTGCTCATACATGCTTGGAGCGATCTTGTCACTAAAGTGGACGCGCGACGGGATGTCATAGCGTGGCTCAAGCACCTTCATCATAGTTTAAACTAGTGCTGTCAGCGTAAATCTCGTTAAAATTACATTAATGCCATAACTGCATTAACGCGGAAAATCTCCGTTAACTAGTTACCACGGATCGCCCCGTGCGTGGGGCTGCACGGCGTCAATGCGTCAACTAATGCATTGACTAGTTTAAACCCCTTGTTTTGCACAATGGAATACGGCCTAGCGCTGAACGTAGCTATCGCTTGACAGACTGACCACGCGAACCATACACATACTTTTTTCTTCTTTTTTGAATCTTCGGATCACGTGCGTGCCGAACCGTGGAGTGGGATCGGTTCGGATTATGGATCAACCGTGATCCGTTGCACCACAAGTACATCAGCTAATGAGTGGCTGCTGGTGGTTGCTAATGTGAAATCAGTCGCAAAGAGCCAACACAGTCTTGCACCCAAACCTACTTGCGACTGCTTTTCCATTGTGGTAACTAGCAGGTTGCTACAATCATCAGTGGTGGAAGATGCCAACTGGTCTAGTCTATAAACTGTGAAACTGTGAAGTGTCTCAAATTTGACGACCTTCAAAGCAAAATCTCCATCTTATGAAATGTGTTGGTTGTAGCAGTAAGGCACAACCTTTACTTGGAAGGTGAGCGTTTTCTATTTCTAGTTTGTATTTCACTTTTTTGAGTTTCACTACGGCTTAAAGAGTAAATGGTGAGTGTTTTGAGGCAAATTGGTGTTTATCATACTGCCACACACAAATTACCATGCCAGTCTCATACCCACCAAAGCAATCATTCATAGGTTTTTGGTGTGGCACGCTCTTTGGACTGCTTTTACCTCACCACAGCCAGCAAGCTCCAGCAAACAGTCACTAACAGATCAAAGAGTACACTTTTTTTCCATAGCAACTTGGGGTTCCCAGGGCATTGCTGATTCGTATCTAAAGTGGGAGTTTACACACTGTACATCAACCGGGATCCAGAGATAATGAAGAAATCTCCACAAGTTCCATAAAAGTGATTGCGTTTGTGTTTTTATTTATTTAGTTATTTAACTAAGTTGTATTGCTGAAAAACAAGATTTGACGGCCATGAATCAAATTCTCATCCCTTGGCACCCCATGCCAAACCATTATTGAGGCAATCTGAATTTGTTGATGGCTGGCGACCAGGAAAAGTTCAGAAACAACAGCTGACAAGCTTGGCATTGGCCCAGGTATCAGTGAAGTTTGCCTCTTTTCTCCATCAGTGCTGCCAAATGGTTTTCTTTTAGCTTTTAGTTTCCAACAAAGCTGGAAGCTATTCTTTATTTTTATAAAGTTTTTTAAAAGCATTAGAGCATTGGATTCTAAAATGCTAAAATACAAAACGTAATCTAGAATGCTCAATTGATATGTTACATTTAGTAAAACAGCAGAAAATGTGGAATTTTACAGTTACATTAAAAAATGCCTGTTTGGAACTAGCCAACGTCCCCTTGCAGTGCAGGTGAAGAGCAAATAAACAGGTGATTCAGGTCAAAAACAAGTAGCTGCAATGAGTCAACAATGTGCTATCAAGTGTGCAATGAACTATCAACATCGTCACCTTAAATATAAATTCATGTTTGCTAGCCTTGATTAGGGATGGGTATCGTTTAGGTTTTATCCGATACACCGGTACTTTTGAAACGGTGCTGGTGCTTAAACAGTGCTCGAACCGGTGCTTAAAGAATGGAGAAAACAAACTTTGTCCAAAAACCTCTCATGTTCAGCAGTTTTTTTGTAAAAAGATAACAATGTTAGCCTTTTCTGCAGCTATAGGGGATTTCTGGTATCACTCTTGGCTGGAAGCAGTGCTTAAACAATGGAAAAAACACAAACTTTGTCCTAAACCTCTCATGTTTAACTGTTTTCCACTTTTTCTTTGGTCATTTTAGCCTTTTTGGCCAGGGTGAAGGGAGTATCTGCCATCAAACAAGAAGACAGCCTCATGTAACTACGACGGTGTTTGCTAGTTCACCTTACATGCATGTAATAACGTGGTTAGCGTACTCAACGTAAATTACACACGGACAACATTAAGCTACTCACTCAGAGAAGAACGGCTGCTGCTGCCATCATCATCCGTCATCATTTCTGCTACACTGGCAGGGCTAGGGGCCAGGACTCTGGCGTATGTTGCTAACTCCGGGTCCGATAACAGGCACCACACCCGCAGTAGATGTGCACGGTGTGAGGTCTCGCAGCAAGCTATCAAATACGGCGCATTTCTCGGCTTTTAACAAAATGCTATACGTCGCCAGGTGTTTCATCAGATTCGAGGAGTTACCTCCTTCACACAGTATCAGCTTAAAGCACTTGTTGCAGGCTGCTGAGTTTGCATCTTTTGCTATGAAGTACAGCCAGACTTTTGACCGCTTCGCCTTGGGCATTTTTAATCTGTAGCTCTGCTCTAAAAGAACGTACGTACCTGGGCCCGCCTACTATGCTTGCAAAGGTAAAATGATTGGCTAGAATCCAAAGTGTATGACATTTCAGGAAAAAAAAATCACCGAAATAAAGCACCGAAATAAAGCACCGAAATGTGCGCTGCTTTTCGGTCTGGTTACTACCGTTTATGTCAGAACCGGTGCCATTACCGGTACCCATCCCTAGCCTTGATGTAACCTAATATTGACCATAGACACCATGTGTGCTTTGTGCTGGTCCAACGTGAACTTCATTACAGTACTGCAGACTAACCACTTTAGCCTGCAGTACACTGGACCAAACTACCTGGTAGGCAGTTAGCCTAAATTAGCATAATTTAATTTGTTTAGCAAGACATTTCACAAAAAAACATAACTTGAGCAACACATCATGTATAAATACAAGTTCTGATTAACAATCAATGAGAGTGAAATTTAAAATTACAGTTAAGTAAATGTCACTTGCTGAGCAGTCCTTACTTTTGAAAATAAGGCTCCTGCTCCTGCTGCTCCTTCTCCTGCTTTTTGTACATCTTCCTCCATCTCTTAGTCTCAGACATTAATATTTTTCGTCACCTTGAGAAATCCGCCATATGCACATTTAGCTCTCAGACAAATTTTAACAAACTCAGCTGAAACAGTATACTGTTACTCTGTTTATGCTTGTTTCTCTTTGGTAGATAGCTAGATGCTAAAGTACCAGTACTGTGACTTTTTTTCTGCACTATGAATCCATGCAGACACAAGGAGCAAAAAGAGGGTGGGATATCATTATTTTCTTGTTACTGTGAAAATATCACTGGAAGCAACATGGAAAAAAACTAATTTCATCTTAAAAGATTGAATTACTCATTGATTACTATTTAACTGAGGGTGCCAGATTGTTCCAACTTGCTTTAGCCCCTGAATGTACCCCTAGCTAAAGTTACCAAGCTAGCTAAAAATATAAATATTTAAATAAGATAACACTGGACAAGGTTGTTTTTTTTTTAGTTGTGTTGGATTAAGCAAATAACTGCAGCAGCCAATCAGCTGAGACAAACTGAAATCATCATCATCATCATTATAAACAAGACAACAAAAACTCTCAAACTGCATCAATCTCAACTGAACACTGCTGGAAGCAGAAACTGAATTTTAATTTTATCTAAAGTCCAAAACACAAATCTGAAAGTATAACTTCAACACAGCACTTAAATGGTAAATGGCCTGTATTTGAATAGCGCTTTACACTACATTTAGTTATGCACCCATTCACACACGATGGCAGCTACATTGGAGCTACAGCTGCCCTGGGGTGCACTGACAGAGGCGAGGCTGCTGGACATTGGTGCCACCGGGCCCTCTGACCACCACCAGTAGGCAATAGGTGAAGTGTCTTGCCCAAGGACACAACGACCCAGCCTGTCAGAGCTGGGGCTTGAACCGGCAACCTTCCGATTACAAGACGAACGCCCAACTCTTGAGCCACGATTGCCCCTTAAAACATGTGCTGCTTATTGTCACTTGACATCACCAAATATTACAGAAAATTAGGCTATCACAACAGTAAATTGGTCCCCACCTTCTAAAAACAAATAAAAAAATCTCAAACGTAAAGATGCTATACTAAATCTACTAGTGCCACTATGCAACAGTGCGACAGCAAAATGCTGCTCTCAGCTCCTCTGGAATAAAACACACTTTTAACCATTTCATTACAGCCAAGGACAACAAAATTGATTTTCTCCCCTTCAAAAAATGTTTGAAGCAGACCTGGATGTAATCTAGAACAGAATAATAGACATCAGCCAAGTGCAGTTTTCACCAAAGGCTGCACAATTACACAGCAGCGCGCGCTCACACGTGAAATGGTAGGGTGGTGTTACACTGTGCATCGAGAACCTTTCACACTTTCTTCCCCATTCTTGGTTCAGTTAATGGTCTTATCTAACAGGAATCAAGACTGGGAGGGGGGAAGGTGACTCAAACTAATGTGTGTGTGCATGTGTGTGTGTCTGTGTGTGTGCTACTGTTACAAGGTTGAGTCTGCTTAGATTGCTCAGATCAATAATGCAATGAGAGAGAGGGGGAGAGACCGCATCGTGTCTAATTTGGATGACTCACGAGGATGCGCTGGAACAAAAGACAAAAGAGGAGAAAGAGAAGGAAACAAGGAAAAGAACGAGGAAGCAAAGGACGGAGCGGACGTGATGAGGAGTGATGAAGAATCCATCTCTGAAACACAACAGAGAAAAAAACTGAGACAGTTTAGTCGAATATTGATGAATATTTATTATCCCTGCTGTCTCTCACACCAACACTTTTGCTTCTAATAGTATTTTTTAACACTTGTGACTGTGAATATTTTTAAATGAGACACACTTTGATACATCTCATGATGACAGGTGCCATATGGTATTGTTAAAGTGGGACACGTAAAACACAAACGAGTCCTGCACAACCGTGCACTCCAACCAGATTATAACTCTGTGGTGAAATGAATCCTTTGAAACTTAGCTTTAGGCAACAAAATCAATCTCTTTACTGTTTGCAAACTCTTTACCTTCCACCTGGTCCGTGTCTGTACCTGGTCTCCCTGAACGACAAAGTAATTGCTTATGTTTTTAAAGATGTCTACTTCTAAATCCAGACAAATTCAAAATAGAAATTTGGAGGGTCTTTTAATACAAAGACCACCACTATAACAATTAATGTAATGTCTTTCCTTTTGGTATTAAAGGATCCATAATCTCTAGAATTACAATAAGTATTCACTCGTCTGTCTTTATAGGCATATGAACTTGAGTGATAATCCCATTCTGAATCCACAGTATTTAATATAATGTCGGCCCAGCTTTGCAGCTAGAAAAGCTTCAACTCTTCTTGGAGGACTTTTCACAAAGGTTTGGATTGTGTTTGTGGTCATTTTTGACCATTCTTACAGAAGCACATCTGTGAGGTCAGACAGTGAAGTTGGATGAGAAGACCTGGCTGACAGTCTCCACACTAATTCATCCCAAAGGTGTTCTATCTGGTCGAGGTCAGGACTGTCACAGGCTGGGTCTCTGACCCAGCATGCTGAGTCTTATTTTGTAATTTTGAAGTTCTCATGTTAGTTTGGTGACTATAAGTTTGTGTTATTCTTATGTAGGGTTTAGTGGAGGTTTAGGTTAACGATTATTTATCATCTGTCTCCTTGGTTTCTGTGTTTCCTTCCTTGTCTAGTCTGTCATGTGTTTTAGGTCTGTTAAGCTTGTGTTGTCGTGTCTAAGTCTCCATGTTTCCTGTTTTATTTTGAAAAGGGTCTTGTGTTCTGTGTTCATGTGGTTAGTTTTACACTCCACTGTGTCATTATGTTTCATTCGAGTCAGCTGTGTCATCATGTGTCTCCACTTCCCCTGATCACCTCGTGTGTGTATTTAAGTCGTCAGTCTTCCTGTGTTCAGCGTTGCGTCGTCTGTGTATCTATCCCCTGTCATGGAACTCATAGTTCAGTTCATAGTGTCACAGTCTAGTTTGTTTTCTCGCCTTTTGTTAGAGTTAATTCAGTCTCCTTGTCTGTGTTCACCCCTGGGTCCTGGGCATCCACAAACTGTTCCCACAAAGTTGGAAGCATAAAGCTGTCCAAAATAATTTTGGTATGCTAAAGCAGTAAGAGTTCCTTTTACTGGATTTATTTTTTCTTTTATAAAGTTTATGCTTTAGATTTAGTGAATGAAGTTCCAATATTTTATTATTTATGCTTTAAGTTAAATCCATGCTTTAAATACATCGTAACTACAAATCCTTCTGAAACCCTTCATCGTAACTCACGCCAGCCATGTCACCACAGCCTGCAATGACAGCCATTAGCCCGTTCAGTTTCCTTCTGTGTATTTTAGGCTCCTTTTCTGCCACCCTTCATCAAATCAAATGGAAGAGACTTGAAAAGAGAATCTCCAGTGCTAACTAATGTTTTAGTTAGCAGAGAAATACCATGCACAGTTACAGTCTGGTAGTCATGTCAACCACTAGGCTATGCAGATTCAATCCAGAAGTAAAAATTAAGCTTACTGTTAAGTTTTTATCTTTAATTTGAAAATTCACCTTTTTGGACCACATGAAAGTAGATGAGGTGTGGTAAAATAAATTCGGAGTGGCACGGTGGTGTAATGGTTAGCACCAGTGCCTCACAGCAAGAAGATTTGAGGCTTGAATCTACAAGCTGACCAGGACCTTTCTGTGTTTTCTCCAGTTCCTCTGTTTTTTCTCACAGTCCAAAGACATAGATATTACTGCAGGTTTGGTGGTAACTCTAAACTGGCTGAAGGTGTGAATGAGATTGCGAACGGTTGTTTGTCTCTGTGTTGGCCCTGTGATAACTTGGCGATTTGTCCAGGATACACTCTGCCTCCAACCCTATGACAGCTGGGATAGGCTTGAGCCCATGAATGAGCAGAAGATGGATGCATAAAATATACTGAGAAGTAGCCTAAAGATTATAGACTTGCCTAAAAAGATCATGACCTATTTATTTCTTTTACATGCTAGTAATTAGCCATTTTTAATAAGTAGACATATCATCACGAGTTTGAAACCAAATTTTGTGCCATCAGCCTTTTATTATTCATGTTCTTTTTGTGTTATAGAAGCTCCCTACCCCCTCTCGCTCCTTCAGCTACTGTATCTGGGTCAGGGTAACAGTCAGACATGGAAAGAGCTGTGTGACTCACAAATGGTTGTTCTGTTTTAACACTTGTGCACTGTATGTCCAGTGTGTGCAGCAGTCCTCTCCGGGCCTGGCAGACTGGCCAGAGCTGCTCCTGTGACACATTTCTCTTGTCTCGACTGGCTGTTTGGTATGTCTGCAGAAACTGAGTGGACCTTGAACTTCAAGCTGTCTGGATTAACCGTATGGACTAAGGTAGTGTGTATTGATAAAAAAAAAATATTAGGCAAATTGTCCAGCAGCCAGTGTTCATTCTAAAGTCTGTGGCTCTCAGTTTCTTCAAAGGCTAGGTTAAAGGTCACTTTTAATTGCAGGTTCGCAAACACTAAAGTGGCAACGTGCTCCAAAATACACACAGTAACTAACCTGGTGACTGGTACTTCTGCAAAATTGAAATAAGCCTTAAAAATAATACCCCACTACTGCAGCTGTCATCTCTGCAGATGGGGTGAAGAATCCATCATACAGGAAGAAATGTCAGAACCCAGAGGTGAGTGGCAACCTTTCGCACATCAGATCCCTCCCCGTGCAGTTCACGCCCGTCTGTCTGGCACCCTGCTGGCTCCTGTGCTGTTCCCAAATACAGTTAGAGGGGTTTAAACAGCCAAGCGTGAGATTAGGTTCACAGGGATTATTACTGCGTACCCTTGTTTCCCATAGTCCCTGTGTTCTCACTGGCCCTAAAGGTCAGGGGTCACTGGTAACCCACAGCAGTATCGTGACACCTCATTACTCTTCACCAGGCTGCATGATCGCCACGGCGCGTTGTCATGGCAACGGCAAGACAGAAAGCTTATCTTGATGCTGAGAAAATTACACCTAAGCACCAAACCCCAGGGTGTAGCCTGCGTTTTGTGTGTGGGTGTGTGGGTGTGTGTCTATGTGTGTGGGTGTGTGCTGAGGGCATATGGTGTCCGCTGCATGGGGAGGTTGTGGGCTGAGATGAGAAGAGAGTTCCTCTCATGCTGTGTAATGTCCATATACCCCTGTAGTGATGGAGGTTTCCCAAATAATGGGGTTGAGGCAGAAGGGCAGAAGGCGATGACTGTGAATAAAAATAAAAAATAAAAAAAAACCCTGATATCCATGGATATGAGAGTAAACAGAAGGCAGAGAGATTTGGAAAGGTGGTGTATGTTATCGTCTCATAATCCACTGTTAGGATGGTAAGTCATCTATAATGTCTTGAGGTATTTTCTCCATCAGTGGTGCTTTAGGAGAGGATTTTATCTAATATGCAGCCATGTTATCAGTATGTAATTACAACATCTAAGCTAATTGAAATGGGATAGACTGGTCTTATGTAAAACAGATAATGGTATCCACTTAGGCAGCTTGCTTCGCAGGGAGCCACTTATGAAAACTGACAAGAAGGATTACTAAAAAAGTATCAGAGTACATCACACATGAATTTATTCACTGCAACTGTTGCAATGAAAACAATATTAAAAAGAAAAACAAAAGGTCAAAACCTTATGTTTCGTCAGATTTTTCCTAATTTCAGATTATCTTGTTATTCGTGAAATATGATAAATAAAGTATTATAAATCTTAAGCCACCCCTTATTTATTCATATTTTACTTCCAAGGAGTCAGACTTTGATGCATTTTTCCTAAAGTGGTATTGAGCAATATTTCTCTGGGGTTTCTGAAGGCTGCTTTTACATCTATTTTCAGTCCAGTCCTTGTGTCATTCCCACAGATACCCAATATAACACAGTTTGACAGACATAAAGGAGTGTTATTGCCCCAACAAGGTGATTTCCAAAGAGAAGAACTGTCAAAAACACTGCACTCAGATCATAATACTGATTGCAAAAGCTGCAAAAGCATAGTCCTGGATTGGCCTCCCAAGAGCATCAACAACGCCAGAGCATCAAAGAGAGTTCAAACTCTGTTGAAGATTAAAGTTGCTCATAACAAATTGACTTTCAAGGTTGCTAGAACAGTACAAACTCTGTTTTCGCCTAATATATTTTCCATTTATATCTCCATGTTTCATATAATGGCTCCACCTATTTTCCCAGCAAAATAAAAAATACATGAGAGTTGGCTCAAAACTGCACTGTAGCACTTTATACATTATTAAAAATGAAATTTTGGTTGTTCTATGACAGCTTTGGAAAAACAGATACACTTTCATCATGTTCCTCCATGTCAGCAGACGATGTAATGAGCAGCATCTGATTTACGCTTGTGTTACTGTTTGATGATGAGCAGGTGTGCTGGAAGTATTGCATTATTTTTGGTGTGGAAAAACAGAAACCTGCAATGTGCAAGCAGCTGATTCTTTTCTTTTGTGCCTTTTCTCATTTCCCTAGTGTTCAAACTCTTTTAGAAAACGAGTGGATGCGATTTAGAAAATGGTCAATCACAGATAAGGTCAGGGGAAGCACAGACGTTTAATTTTCAAGCCACAATGCTCTCCGGCTCTCCTTCACCAGGATGTCTGACGGTTCTCTTATTGTGCGAGCAGGAAACTCTTTGCTGGAGTAGACAGTTTAACAAATCAATGTTCATTTACAAGTCTGTAAACAACCAACACACAGATACAGTGCCACTGCGTGCGACATATCTAAATGTCAGTCAGACAGAAAGGATTGCTATTCCTGTAAGGCGTATCGACTGCAGTCTATTTCCCAGTTGTTGAGATAAGGCCCGCCCAGCCCGAATAGTTTGGCCTGTGGACAGAATCAGCTGATAGCACAAATGATCTGTCCATCAAATTCTAATACGCCAGTCAAGCCTCTATTAAAACAAAACCAATAAGCCAGGCAGACTAAACCCCAGCTGGCTCAAGGACAGGGACTGACTCAGCCTTGTATAGTGTCTTTCCACCTTCCCTCCCTCCCTGCTCCTTTTTTCTTTGTTTTTCAGCATTTTTTATTATCATTCAGACTGGGGTTTCCCGTCTCACGAGGAACATAAAGAGGAAGCATAAAAATGATAATCAACAGAAACAAAGCAAAGCATCAAACAGCCAGATGGGGACGCAAACAGCGACTGAGGCCTGAGTTAATTTAACACAATTTAAGATGTGCACAGCACAAAACTTGTCCTGGCATCTTCAGAATTGTTTTAGAATTTGGGTGAATAGAATTTGAAGACTCAGGTTGGGTGTGATGCTGTGTTCTGGAGGATTCTGTTGTGTTCTCGTGCAGTTTGTTTCTTGTCTGGCACACCAAGTTTTCTAAAGAAAATCTCCATGGTGACTGAAATCTCTGGGTGATACTAAAATACCGTGCACTAAAGGAAGCACAAAGTCAAATACAGTCAAAATACAATTTTGTAAAAGAGGTCCAACTGCAAAAAAGGTAAAAATTTAAACTTTCACATATTTTGAAATAAAATAACTGAAAATATTTTCAAAAATGTCCATATTAATTGAAATAAGTGAAAATACTGGACTTACTGAGGAGGACAATCTAGATAGTCTTATCTGTGAGTGGGAAAAAAACATTAAGTAACTTTGTAAATGAAAACGGATGGATGTGTGGGCATCCTCTTGTATTTACTTTTTTTTTAAAGTCTTTTCAAGGTATGATCTTCACACTAAGTTTAAACATCCACAAAAAAAGTAAGATTTCTAAGGCATCGTTTTTATTTTATTCACTAACACTGTGAATGCTAAGGCAAGCTTACAGAACTGTGATGCCTATATGCACACCCACACAACTGACACGACACGTCAGATAAATAAGGCATTTCACACATCATTACCACATTCAAGATCCTTTTTGTTGTAGTCACTATCCAGCTCACATATTATTCCATTCAGTTTAGTTCAATTCAGTTGTATTTATAGAGCGCCAAGTCCCCCCAAGGTTGCCTCATGGTACTTTATATTGTAAGGTAAAGACCTGACGATAATACAGAGAAAACCCCATCAATCAGACAACCTGCTTTGAACAAGTCTTGGCGACAGTGGGAAGGAAAAACTCCCTTTAAACAGCAAGAAACCTCTGACAGGACCAGGCAGCCATCTACCACAACCGGTTAGAGGTGGGGGAATAACTGTCAGCTGGTGGTCTCACTTTATAAGAGACAGCCTGACTAGACCTCTATTCCATGTGGGAAGATCAATGTCCATCTCTCTGTGGTTCAGTGTTTGTTACTGGGCAAAAACCAGTTTGGACCAAGGAGATGGTGCCAGTATTTCAACCATGTTTGCTGGATAGATGCATATTAGACAGTTACTTTGATTTAGTTAATTTGGTTAAACTGCTTGAACACACTGGTTGAATTGATATAAGTTGCATTAATGACATTTTGTCTTGGAGTTAGTCGTCTACTGCTACAGTTCTTCCTGGCTAGACAAGAAGAGACTGGCTGCTTCTTCTTCTGCAGTGAATCTTTATAGAGCCTAAAATGTGACCTGTGTAAGTGACTGTAGTGTGCATTCAGCTTTTGCTGGTGCATTGTGTTGATTACCTTGTGGTTGTTTCCTGGTGTTTTATCTGTGTTGCCAGTCGTGACAGAAACAGAGCAAAATGTTCACAGAGGCGAACATTTTTTTCCATTTTTGACAATTTTGCCTCAATCTCCCCCTGTGATTTTGCTGACACCTTATATTTGAGGCTATGTTTATTATTCTCTTACTGAATTATTCAAAAACTTTGATCAAAAGTAACAAGAAAAGAAAGCATAGGAGATAGCCACTGCAGCTAACCGGCCAATCACAGTAGCTGTAAGCTGTGTCAACGCGACGTCTACATTCTAAGGAAGGTGCATGTCAAGGTGCAAGTATGGGCGTAAGATTTCAGAGGGTTTTCAATTACAATGGTAGGTTTAACACAGAAGTATAAATGTATAACAAATGGACCACATACTAGGAAAGCATGGGGAGAATGGGGTTGTTTTTAATTGACCTTATTTATTGTTCCTGTTTATAATGGTTTGCTCTACTGGTATATAGGTCGAGTTCTTTCTCATTTGGTGAAGTCACTTTTTTAAGTTCTTAGAATAGAAAAACTAACAAATCGCGAACACAAGGAAACACAAAAACTTTAACAGAATGTAGGAATATACTGAAAACTAAAGGAAATCACAACTCAAAACTCTGAGTCAACAACCGAGGGGGCCATGATAGTAATCATCGAGATGTAGTAAGAATGCCTCCATAGATTGCCAAACTTTTTGCGCCACATATTTTTCATGCATTATGTCGCTTTAAGTTGTATTTTCAACTGGGCAAAGCTGAAAGATGATTCTGGCAAACAGAATTTTAAAAATGTTTTCTGAGAATTACCTGCTGTCCGCTTTACCCAAGAAACAAGTAGTTCTTTTGTTGTGTTTGGGTTTCCTTCACTATGTGATCATTTCATTGCTCTTTGGCAAAATCTGCAGAGCTTGTTACTTTCCAGTGACTTACAATTTTCCCTGTTGGGTGAAGTGAAGGAAGCAAAACATGGTAAGGCGCTACCCTGCACTTGACCCACAACCCCAGCCTGCCCTGCTTTCTTCACAGCCATTACATAAAGACTTTGAAAAGAACCTGTCCTGAAGTGCTGATTAGTGAAAATTGGAGACAATAAAAATGTAGTTAAATATGTGAAACGAGGGAGATGGGATAACTCCTAGAAAAAGGTGATAGTTTTTCAGATCACAAAGGAACCAAGTGTAACTCTTAAACCACAATGGGTAATACTCAAGAGCCTACTGTCAGAACAGGGTGTACATGAAAGGACTACCAGGAGCAACACTTTCCTATAAGAACTGAGCAACAAGCAATAAGGCTGCAGGAACAATGATTTGAGGGTCAATGAACTCAAAATAGCACATTTTGGTTTATATAAAAAGCATGATCATTGGAGAAAGAGAACACTGCATTATCACATCTTATACCCTTTATCTGTGGAACATGATGGCAGCAGTCATAGTCTTGGCTCTTTTTGTACATCTGGGCAAGAATAGCCTGTCATTTTTGACTTAGGAAGCTCTAGGAACAGGTTGAACACAAGTTCTCCTACTAAAGAAAGACTAAAGAGAATTCTAAATTCTAAAACCTTTTGTCAAACTATATTTTTTCGCACAGTTAGGCGAAAATGTTGTTTGCAATGTGTTATTGTTAGAAAACAAGACCAATAACTCTCCATTGCACATTAATATGATGACATAGCCAACACAGAATCAGCTGAGCTAAGCGTAGATTAGGATGGAGGTAGGGAAACTTCGCTATGTCCCAAGGTAACAAAATCCTCAGACTAGCACCTCTGTGACTCACTAATTAACACATTGTATTTCAGTTTATTCTGCACAAAAACTGGAGAGGGGAAAACAGCATACGACAAATATTTTCACTCCCCTTATTTTATCTGCGCATGCATACCAGGACCCAATCTTTAAATGTTCTTTTAAGAAATCTTGTTAGATCAGAAAATCAATGCCACTTTCACTGTCTGATGAATATGAAGCTGGAACCTGGAGCATATAGTTTAGTAACTGAGTATTTATAGGAATATACTCCCTGTAGAAACAAATTGACGTCTTTACACCAGTTTGTGTAGAGAAGAAACCAACAAAAGGTACCACGTGTTAATTATAGAGCTTTAAGCCTGCAGTGCAGAAACTTTGTGCATCGTTCTGGGAGTAACAACAATTACACAAACACTGTCGATGCATGCATCTGCCTCCATCCAATAAAAAAACAAACTAATCCAATGCCAATTTGTCACTTGATTGCTTTTTTTTAGGTTGTAATTCTTCCTCTGAAACCAAATTTCTTTGGTTTTAAATCTGGAACACCCAGAAAGTTTCTTGGACACTGTTGTCGCTGGTGTGCTAGTCTCCTATGCTCCTAGCTTCTGCAGTCTACTTCATGTCCATCCCCAGGGCTGCTCCTCTCTTCAGCTCTGGCACACCAACTGGTTACCAGTTGATGTATAATATATCATTACCAGCACACCAAGAGCCTGGCATAATTCAAAATTCTGATAACTTTTCCTGTATTGGCAAGGGCTTTAATGGAAAAAGTATTCTAGTTCAAAAACCACTGCAGGGTTTTACCTGATTCTGGGTTAGGGTGACTAAGCTTGTAGGAATGATTGGTCTGCATACATGTTACCTTATTTAACAGCAGTCTGGTTGTTTTAGGTGATTTTCCATTTAGGGGAACTCCAAAAATTTTCTATGCAGAAAAAAAAGTGTTCTTTAAAGAGCCCAGCTGTTAACCACTGCTAAATCTGATGAGCTAAATCAAGGCAAATCACGAGCTATTCATTTGTGTTCATGGAAGCAAGTTTTGGTACATACAGTGAAGCAAATGAAACACAATCTAAATATATATATATATATATTTTGTTTTTTTTCCATAATCACAAGATTTCTGACCGCCTTGTTACTGTGTGGCAGTACAAAGAATTTCAGCATCTATGTACACAAGAAAAGGATAATTAATGCCAATAAACATGGATGAAAAGATCAAATTCCATCACTGTTTCAAACAGCCATGAAAGTTTCCTGTTTCCTTTTTCAGCTTAACCATCTAAACCTCATTTAACTGCCCCCTGAACCAATTTTGACTGCTTCTCATCCACATGGAAACAGAAGGTTAACATTAACGTTGCTTGTTTGTCCTCCTCTGCTGTGCGCAGGGCTCATTAGCTTCTCCTAAAGCAGACTGCCCATAGTTGCCATGGAAGCTAGCGGGGACAGAGACAGAATGATGAGTGCGGGAGCCACAGGTAAAACAAGCTGAGATGGAATCACAATATTTCAGTGTTAGTGCATACCTCAGTATGACTCTGTACTGCAGCCCTCACTTTGCTGCAGGAAAGGATGGATGTTGACTCTTAGTCACGCTCACAGATGGTGAAGACTGCTTTAAATGGGGAGGAGGAGGCAGGCGGAGAAGTCAGGCCTTGAGAGGTGAATAAATCTTTTATCGTCTCCACTCCCATCACGTCATTTTGACTCAGCCAAAAAAGAAAACGAAATAACACACTGGGATCGCACAGGAATATACGGCCAACGCACTTTATTGCTAAATGAAACTTTTTCACTTCCATTCCAGCTTTGCCAAATCACTACATGCTTATCCCTGAGGTCATCAGGAATGTCAATAGCCTCAGCAGATAGGAATCTTTCATTAACCTTTCATTTCATCGCAGCCTTAAAGAATATTCAACAGAATGCAGAAGTCTGGCGTTCGAGACGTCCTTCAGCTGCAAGGCGGGATGGAAACAAATAATGGTATCGTGTTCCTTTAGCTGACTTTGAGTTCGAGACAGCATTAATGCTTTATTTAAAGGCAGCGCAGTCTGTTCTGTTGGACCTGCAGGCCCTCGGTGTGGGCAAACAGAGTCGATGAATCACGCTGTTGCAGAGAGTACAACAAAGTGGTGCATCTACTACTGATGTGCTGTAGCGCCCGTGTTTATTACCAGGGCCATAGCGAGACAAGAGATTTCACCGGCCACAAAATCAACACAACATCATAAAATGCCAATATGAGGTATATTTTATTCACTAGCACTGTGAATGCTACAGGACACGAGCTTCTATTCTGTTACAAAGAAGAGAGGAAGAGTGGGAGTGCATTGGTATTCCCCCAAATATCTGTACGGATGAGATTTACAGTAACACGGAAAACATGCTGGCAGATGTGATTTGCTGCTTCAGACTCGGCTGATTTCCACTGAGTTTTGACCCAGACTCTGAAATAATCTTGGCGCAGTTTCTCCACGCGGGTCATGAAATATTCACTTCATATCAAATGAATAATATATCCAGTATTACTTTTTTACTCAAATGCTGCTCCGCTACTTTGAATCCCTCTCAGTCTATTGTCACAACAGGACGAGAAATGAAGCGCATCTAATAACGTACACTGCTGACACAAGAGTCACATAAGCAATAACTCTGTGCAGGGGTGGACGGCTCTTTTTCTTTATAAATAGTGCCGTCTCTTATAAATGATGCTGATTTATTCTGACGGGGCTGCATGTATTCCTACCTTGTTCTGTGTGAAAGATACATCACCTCTTTTGCTGTATTTGAATGTTTAAATCATTTGAATTGTGTGTCTCAATTGGATACCCTTCATGAAGGACGTACAATTGTTTGCCTCAAAACACCTTATTGACTCCCTTTGCTTTCCCTTCCCTCTAACACAACCTGCCAGTCATCTGTCAGTCACCCCAGCGAGCAGCATTTTATTTTCACCTCATGGCTTCACTCGTTCAACAGTGGGATCCATGCAGGTGCAATTGATTTAGAGAGAGCAGTGGTAGGAGACTCACGGAAGGGAATTTGACCTTGGCTTTACCTGACAGAAAGAATTACCACAAACGTGGTGATGAGCCATCTCACAGTAGCAGTTTTGTTATCTCCAGGTGTAGCAGGTGCATAGTAAGGCTTGTGTGGTCAAAGGAAATTACCATTATAAGTGGATTGGTGTGCACAGCCATGTGAAAGAACACAGTTTTCACAGGATTGCACAGAGTGCTGCAAAAACAAGAAGTAAATGTTTAAAAAAAATCAGTCATTTGAACATTTTCCATGTAACCTATAGAAATGATGTTGACAGCGCTGGGATTGGCTACCGTTTAGCTTTACAACTAAGCTTTCATGTAAGATAGATACAGCCATGCAGTGTTGGTCAAGTGACTTGAAAAAAAGTAATTAGTTACTAATTACTGATTACTTCTCCAAGAAAGTAATCCTGTTACTGTACTGATTACTTATTTTTGAAAGTAATTACTTACCTTAGTCCTTTGTTACTTAGTTACTTTTTTTTTAAAAACGATACACAGGTTAGCAATAGACCCTTCAGCCCAATTCTTTTTTTTCTGTATCATCCATCATATAACATTGAGTCAAATGAAAAAGTCTCTTTTTAAAACTTGTTTTATTAGTTTTAACCTTTTAACTTTATGCATCAAGCAAAAATTTAATTGTATGCAACAGTCTTTGACTTGAAGAAATTGGTTTAACATTTAAACCTATTTTCTGCACATTACAGCATATAAAATACAATAATGTTTTGTGTTTATACTCACTCTTTCAAATAGATGCAAGTAGAACACAGCAGAAAATAAATAAAATCAAAGATTTAGCGGAACTAAGTCCTGTCGCTCTTAAATCTATTTTCACCTGTTTAGCAGGAGTGGGGCCGGTGGAGGTTTGCCCGGTGCCGCAGTGGTCATGTCAGTGGGGGGATCCCAGGGTTTCTCTGTGAATTTCACATTCCCATGGTAGCGTGCTAGGTAATTGTTCAGATTTGAAGTTTAATTTTTCGCTGTAGAAAGAAGTTTTCTTCCCATGCAGAGTGTACAGGTATGGTGTCACGGCTGTCGGGGCGAGCCATGTGGTGTTGGAGGGAAAAGGACCCAAAATGCAGGCAGTTGACTGATAATGCAAGTGACGTTTATTTACAAGTAATAGGGTGATGGAACAGGCAGTGAGGAATGACAAATGACTAAAGAAACCTAAACTGGGAAAACTAAATAACAAACCTGAGAACATACGAAACGGGATGTGGGGCAGAGAGACGCAGAGAGAGGAACAAAACACGCACCACTGAAGCACAAACATCTTGGACTGACTATCAAAGAGTAGAGCAAGCTATTGTGTTGTCCATAAAAACTGCATTTTTTAAAAAAGGCACCAATTCAATTTCAATTCAGTCAGTCCAGTGCATTTCTATAGGACCAAATCACAGCAACAGCTGCCTTAAGTTGCTTAACAGAGTAGGGTGAAGACCCGGCAATGATACAGAGAAAAATAGCACAAGAACAGTCAAGGTTCAGTTTGATGATTCCTATTAGCAGAGGTGAGGCATCACAGCCCAGTGTTATTAACATATTTCACCCCCTGAAGTTATTAAGTGAAAACTGGCAGTGTTTAAAAAAACCAAAATAAAACAATAGCAGGGTATAAGACTGTTTTTTGAAGCTGGAAGGCTGAACATTTGCACAAAACACAACACAAAATTCCCCTTCTTTGCTATGACTGTTCGTCGTTTTCATTGTTAGTTTTTGGTATTACCCTCAATTCCCTGGATATTCCTGGATATTTTTGTGTGTGTGTGTGTGTGTGGGGGGGGGGGGGGGGGGGGGGATCTATTGGCTCTTTTGGTTTACTTGTGTTTTTATTTTAAAGTTTAGTCCCTTGTGTGGTTTTCTATGCTTTTACTTCCCACCTTTGTTCTACGATAATCATTTATTCTGTTTCTGCCCTTTTTAGTGTCTAATTGAGTTTTGACAGAGTTATTGTTATTACTCTCCCTGGTGTGTATTTATAGTCTCTAATCTTCGTCACATTTCTGAGTTCTCGACTCTGTTTGCTTGTGGCTCACTACTTTCAGTTACTCTGGTTGTCTTTTGAATTTGGTTTAGCTTGCTGCGTTTCCTGCCGCCTCACTGCAGCTCTTTCGATTAAAACGTGTGAAAATAAAAAGAAATAGCCACCAGCTTTCAGTCCTGTGGTGTCGGCTCAAGAGCTTTTCCCTGTATTGTCACAGTTTAAAATTTTACAAGGTGACCAGATGAACATATTCTGTTAACAGCTGGGAGGGAGGAGCGCCTATTTCGAGCACCCTCCTTAAGATGTAGGTGGTCTCTGCTTCCCATTGCTGCAGAGGAATATTTCATAGTAGTGGATGAACAGGTTTACTTGCTTACACTTCTCTCCCTCTGTGAGACATCGCACTGATATTGGTGACCAGCACATCAGCAATGTGTTTTTGATGCTCCTGTTGTGCAGCGAAACTTTGTTATTCTTATTGCACCGTGTCTGCAGTCAAATATAAAGAGCTGTATTTATCCAAGCAGATAGATCCAGCAGGTCCAAAGGAAGCAAAGCAATTGATCTAAAGGTTGCTTAGAGAATGAAAGCATTCAAAGTTTGTGTTTGCATTATGTTTGTCAAAATTTATTTTTGGAATAATTAACCTCATTCATTCTTTCTGCATTCAAAGCAAATTATTAACAAAAAAAGGAATAAAAAAGAGAAGAATGTGAACCCTGGGTGAAAGAAAGAAAAAAAATCCTCCTGTTCACGTTTTAATTTTCCGTTCTTTCCCAGAGAGTTAATTTCCTTTGTTTTTATGAGCAGTTCTGAGCGTACAATAGTCCTGACATCTTGACAGTGCTGAGGTATGCAGAAAGAAAAGGTTAAGATGTTGGGGTTTGGGGGGGTGGGATCTGGTAACCCTGCCGAATATGAAATGCTATCAAATTACCATGCTTCACATGCCTTGAATTAGCATACATCAGATCAAACAGCCTGGGACTCCTCAGCGATTATGCATCCAGACACATGTTCAGTTTCAACCCTATTTTACTCCCAATTATCATATCATTATCATAGCATTGCTCCTTGGCTGCTGTGTAGTCGGTTTAGTCTACACTGCACTCAGAGGAGTGTTAGACATGGTTTTAACCTGTTTTTCACCTTTTTTTCTTCTTCTTTGGGTCACTTTGACCCCGGAGCATTTACAACTGCTCTTCTCACACAACTGAGAGGACACAAGGGCACAAGAGGACACTGTGTGCAAAAACCTGCACAACAATCAAAGCCTGGGCTACACCTGAAAACAAAAAGCGCTCCAAAATGAAAAGCATTTTGTGGTTAACAGCTTTAACAAACTGAAACCAGGGACTGAGTGGCCATAAAACTGCGTCTCAGAATGAACTTGCTTCTTTTTGGCAAATTAAACAGAAAGGAGGTTGCGAATTATTTCCGATTAAGCTGCAGGGAGGAAAATGCTCGCACCGTCCTTGACTGTCGAAAGCCTCTCAATCTGTCAGAATAAGGCCACGGCATCTGTACCCACTTTGATGCACAGCATTAATAGAAGTGAACAAAGAGAGTCTGAAAGCACACCCTTGGAGGAGAAGAAAAGAATGGTTTAATAAAAAGACCGACAGGGGGAGGAAATGGCGGGCTGGTGAGAGCCGTGTTCCTTAGAGACGCTGATTAACATTTGATTGGTTGTCATACGGTTAACTCCTTCTGTGCTGTCGGGGTCCTGGGAGGAATTAAAATCTGTAATTGTTTAGAAAATAAGACAAGAAAAGGAAATATACCGATGGGAGTTATAACAAAGGGAATAGAAAGTGGGAAAAGGAGGAGTGAGAACAAATACCAGTCAAGTATTAACTCTTAGCAGGCTCTCTAGAGTCCTGCCAAGCTCTCAACCAGCCCTCATTGTCCCTGATTATACTACATGATGCAAGAGCTGCGCAGACCTGAGTAGATAGAGAAAGGGAGGCAGACTGAGCCAGTGAAGAGAACATTGAAAGAGACAGGACAGGAACAGCAGGGACAGGGAACAAGGTGACATGGGACAACACAGCAGAGGACAAGACAGTTATATAACCCATCCAGGAGCCAAGGGGATCCTTTACTGTTGTAGGCACAGACATGCAGATGGGCACTGATACAGATAAAACAGCAAGAGAAGCGTTTTTCCTTAATGTAATGGTTTAGTTTGGCTTTCTCAACCTAGAGACATTCATCCGTCCAGTTTATGGTATCTGTACAGCAGTATTAACTGAATTTCTGGTCTGTTAACAGAATAAGTTCAGGTCCCACACAGTGATGCTGTTCAGAACCTGGAATTTTGACTCATCCAGAGCAAAATATCCGAGAAACACACTTCTTCTGGTGGCAAAAAGTAGATACAGCTAATTAATATATCTAGTATGAGTGTGAATGGCTGGCCAGCTCTAGGAGAGTAACTGAAATGTGCAAAACACAAGTTCGTCTAGTGTGGACAAGGACAGAAACAAGGGCCTGTTCATTGATATATTGAGCAAACTCCATAATGGCATCAATGAACATCAAGAACTCTGGAGCATGTTCCCTATCACACACAGTGTAATCTGGAAACCCACTGGTCAGCACTGCTGGGAAGGTTACTTTTAAAATGTATTCCACTACAGATTACAGATTACATGCCCCAAAATGTATTTTGTAACGTATTCCGTTACGTTACTCAATGAGAGTAACGTATTCTGAATACTTTGGATTACTTAATATATTATCATGCTTTTTACAACTACATGAATGTGATTTATTTCTATTACTGAAGGTCCGCGGCTCCGAACCGTAGTAACCATGGCAACCGTAACGCTGCCGCCTGGAACAACAGAACACAGCTGTCAAACAAAACCCAAACAGTCCTGACCCGCCACAATATGAAACAGGAAAGTACCGCCGTGTAATCCATTTATTTCAACAAAGTAACTGTATTCTAAATACCACCTTTTTAAACGGTAACTGTAACGGAATACAGTTACTCATATTTTGTATTTTAAATACGTAACGGCGGTACATGTATTCCGTTACTCCCCAACACTGGTGGTCAGTCTGCTACTTAGTCTCTCTATATAAAGAAAAAAAGTTTAGGGCTTTAGATGTAACCAGCAGTTATCTCAGTTATGTTCAGTCTGACAATGATTGTGAGTTTAAAAAGTCAATAGTTTGCTCATCACATAGACTGCTTATATATACTTGCAACCACAGCCGGCTCAGCTGTGATTGAGCTGTAGAAATTAGACTAAAAAAATTTTCAAATAAGCAATGGAGATTCAGGTATCCAAAGTTTTCCCACATTTCTAGAGGTTCGTCTTATTCCATGTGTTTTACAGACTGGAAATAGGGGAAGCAAGGCCGCGTACTAAATCAAAGTTTTGCACAGAACTCTGACTCTCTTCCATATATATCTTTTGTCCTGGTTCCCTCCCCTGACCCCCTGTCGGTTACGACGGCTCTCTGACCGTCCCTGAGTCTGGTTCTGCTCGTAGGTGGTTGTCTCCTTTTTGGTGTTTTCTCTCTATTATCTATTATCTCTATCTTTAGCTTACAATATAAAGCACCTTAAGGTGACAGCTGTTGTGATTTGGCGCCATATAAATTGAATTGATGTTTTGCTGCACAGCAAAACGTGTGCCTGAGGAAGACGGGGATCAGCTTTAGCTGCCACTTTGATGATGGACTCTTAAATCTGCAGAGGATAAAAGCCAAAAACAAAGTGGAGGAGGTCACAGTATAAACAACCACAGACCATTATGAAATGTTTCTCCTTATTTTACAGCAACTTCTGCCTATAGGCATTTTTATAAAAATGAGAAAATTAGATAAACCTGGGCCTGTGATAGACTGGCGACCTGTATCCGACCTCTCACCCTGTGACAGCTGGGATGGACCAGCTTGCTCCTGCTCCCTGCCTGAGCCTACCATCTTTGTAAAAGAACAAAAGGTTACATCTGTGGTCATGTTGGCTTAATTTGCTACATCAGGATTGTCAAGTCCACTGCAGTGTGTGCGCGTGTGTGTGTGTGGTTTCAATAAGGAAAATGACCTGCAAAAAGCAGGAGATACAGCTAATTCCTGCCTACTGTAGCTGTGACTACTACAAATGGAACTACTGTGTGTTTACGCACAGTTTTTATCAGCAGGAGAACATCACAACCAACAACAGAGTTATCCATTTATTCTCCAGGACCTGCAAGCAGAACAGATTAACAAGCTATAAACAGATTAGAAGACTAAACAACACTACTTCTTTGAATAACATACATGTGCCTGTTTTTGAGCCAATTTAGGATTTAACCTTAAAATATCAACAGATGACATGACATGGTAAGAGGGATTTTTTTGTTGGGTTTTTTTGCTGTGTCATCCTCAGCTGTTGCCAAATAAGGGGAGAATCACCAGCGACTCACCAGGCCGAATAAAATCCATTACATAAGAGGCGCCCAGGGCAGGACTGTTCCAGAGCACAGACAGGTCACTTTAACCTTTCCCTGACTGGACACGAGCAGCTAGATTATGGAATTATTCATGGGGTTGGACTGTATGTTCTCTGTTTTGTAAAGGAAAACCTAATTAACCCCATCCTAGAGTTTCACTGCCTCCATTTAGGGGAATAAAGTCACAGAACATTGCTTGACGTGGAAAAAACAAGATCTTGCCTCCTAAAAACCCTCCATTAACGAATCCATCATGGGAAAAAGAAGATTAGCCTCATTCAAAGATCTGGAAATGTGTGTGTGTGTGTGGGTGTGTGTGTGTGTGTGTGTGTGTGTGTGTGTGTGTGTGTGTGTGTGTGTGTGTGTGTGTGTGTGTGTGTGTGTGTTTAAGCCACTTATTAGGATCTATTCTTGTCTGTGCCGACTATAGCGCCCAGGTGATTACACAAGCTTAAGGAGGTGAACTGCTGAGTGACCATAACATTGAGTGTGTGTAAGTGCATACGTGTCAGACTAACCTCACACTGTGACACTCAAACAGAGCAGAAGGTGAGATGACGTTCCTGTTATGAACCCCTTCGTCATCTGTACATGCTCCGCGCAGTCTGACTGCACTGCCTTCAATCCGTGGCCCCCTCTCTCTCTCATACATGCATCATCACACATATGTGCTGCATGCATATGTTCATGCGGCGGAAGGGAAGAGTGCGTGTGTGTGTGTGTGTGTGTGTGTGTGTGTGTGTGTGTGTGTGTGTGTGTGTTTAAAGGTCCATTCTGCTTATATAGTGTGAATATGGATTAATTAACACATACAGCAGGCATGTGCACACAAGCTCGTCAGTCAGTATGCAAATTAGCTCACCAACACATTGGCAAAGGTGGTATGGCACCCATATTCACACACACACACAGTAATCATGGAGAATTCATAGTTAAATAAAAGCATGTGTGTCATGTATTGAATGCACAGACCATATATGTATGTGTGTGTGTGTATATATATATATATATATATATATATATATATATATATATATATATATATATATATATATATATATATATATATATATATATATATATATATATATATTAGGGGTGCAACGATACACAAAATTCACGGTTCGGTTCGGTTCGATACTTTGGTGTCACGGTTCGATATTTTTTCGATACAAAAAAAATGTTCATGCCTTTTTAATTTGTCATTTATTAAAATTATAAATATATATTTTAACTCAAAAGTACAGTTTTTAAATTTAACCCTAACCCTTGTGCGTGTTTTTTATTTTGACAGCGAATGCGCACCTGCGGACCACTTATGTGCAGCCCTGGTTATTTAGCTCGTCATATTGCAGCCACAGAAATTCTTTTGTCCATGAAACCATAAAGCTGCACTTTCTTTTTGCCTTATAGTCTCATTTGCCATAACTTCTCCGTTTTGTGGTAAGCTTTTCTTTGGCTGTCACTTCTTCACCCTGACCTGTCTTATTTGGCTCAGCAGAACTAAAATATATATCCTGCTGCTTTTACACGCACACTCACATAAGCTCAGCGATTCTCTGCGCGATCAACGTCTCACATGTTTAAGCTGCGGGAGATTTCACTTGTCATGTTTGCATAGTAAGCTAACAATTAATAAGACGATGTCAGAGGAATTGGTGCACAAATTATCATCACTCACAGATCAGTGCTGTCGCTCTCTATACACAGTTCGCACGATTGCAAAGTGAAAGCAAAAAAACAAGCGCAAATTCAAACGCGATTGCAATATGTCACATATTGACAGTGGCTCACCGATGCCAATGACATAATTACCCAGCTACATTTCTGAAAGAATGCAAAAGCATTGACATATATTTTTCCTTCCTACAATAGCCCGACGGGCAGGGCAGAGATAGATTTTGGAAGCCCGACTGAAAAAAATCGCTAGCCCCGGGACGTCGGGCTAGCGATATTGCGAGCCCTGTATCTGATTGAGGAATCACTCATCTTTGGAAAAGGGAGTTTATTACAGAGAAATGTCTCTTTCCAAAATAAAAGCTATACTGTCCGCTTCTTCTGGGCTATATTCTCAGCAGCATATTAAACATATAAGGAGAATCATGTGCTAACGGCTGTCTAAATGACTCGGCTAAAGTTAGTAGCATGCTTGCTTGTTTTTTTTCTGCTTCCACTTGTCTTTGCACTAGGATGATGTCGGCGTAAATGTGCAGTCATATTCGGTGTGTTCCCACTAGTGCTTTCAGGTTAATCTCGTTGAAATGACCTTAACGCCACAACACGGCAAATCTCCGTTAACGAGCTACGCCGATCGCCCCGTGCATGGGGCTAGACGGCCAACACGTTAACGAGCTAACTGCGCTAACACACTAGTTCCCACCCATGTAATTGAGCATTGCATGGCACATCAAACATACTGTTTTACTTTAGTCTATGACGCGCTTACCTTCAGGGTCATACGTCACATGAAAACCAAAATAATTCCAAACGCCAGATCTGAATGAGGGTGGGGGAGGTCCATGCTGCAAGGGGAGCTTAACTTCTGTCTCGCTAGCTTGCCCTGCGCTCTTCCTTCTGATGATGCTGTCTGTGTTGAGCGCTCAGTGAATCTGCGTTCGACTACTCCGCCTAGACTGCACTGTCGAGCCTAGGCGGAGTAGTCAAACGCAGATTCACTGAGCGCTCAACACTGACAGCATCGTCAGAAGGAAAGTTGATAAAATAAATTACAAATTTTGTATTGTTCGATACATATGCGTACCGAACCAAAAGCACTGTATCGAACGGTTCAATATCGATACGAATATCGTTGCACCCCTAATATATATATATATATACATATATATATATATATATATATATATATATATATATATATATATAAAAACACCCAGCACGCCCCTGCAGGCGGTTTATCCTTCAAGCTCGGGTCCTCTACCAGAGGCCTGGGAGCTTGAGGGTCCTGCGCAGTATCTTAGCTGTTCCCAGGACTGCGCTCTTCTGGACAGAGATCTCCGATGTTATTCCCGGGATCTGCTGGAGCCACTCGCCTAGCTTGGGAGTCACCGCATCTAGTGCTCCGATTACCACGGGGACCACCGTTACCTTCACCCTCCACATCCTCTCGAGCTCTTCTCTGAGCCCTTGGTATTTCTCCAGCTTCTCGTGTTCCTTCTTCCTGATATTGCTGTCATTCGGAACCGCTACATCGATCACTACGGCCGTCTTCTTCTGTTTGTCTACCACCACTATGTCCGGTTGGTTAGCCACCACCATTTTGTCCGTCTGTATCTGGAAGTCCCACAGGATCTTAGCTCGGTCATTCTCCACCACCCTTGGGGGCATCTCCCATTTTGACCTTGGGACTTCCAGGTTATACTCGGCACAGATGTTCCTGTACACTATGCCGGCCACTTGGTTATGGCGTTCCATGTATGCCTTGCCTGCTAGCATCTTGCACCCTGCTGTTATGTGCTGGATTGTCTCTGGGGCATCTTTACACAGCCTGCACCTGGGGTCTTGCCTGGTGTGATAGACCCCAGCCTCTATGGATCTTGTACTCAGAGCTTGTTCTTGTGCTGCCATGATTAGTGCCTCTGTGCTGTCTTTCAGTCCAGCTTTGTCCAGCCACTGGTAGGATTTCTGGATATCAGCCACCTCCTCTATCTGCCGGTGGTACATACCGTGCAGGGGCCTGTCCTTCCATGATGGTTCCTCGTCTCCCTCCTCTTTCTTGGGTTTCTGCTGCCTGAGGTATTCACTGAGCACTCGGTCAGTTGGGGCCATCTTCCCAATGTATTCTTGGATGTTTGTTGTCTCATCCTGGTCTGTGGTGCTGACACTCACCAGTCCCCGGCCCCCTTCCTTCCGCTTAGCGTACAGCCTCAGGGTGCTGGACTTGGGGTGAAACCCTCCATGCATGGTAAGGAGCTTTCTTGTCTTTATGTCAGTGGCTTCTATCTCCTCCTTTGGCCAGCCTATTACCCCAGCAGGGTACCTGATCACGGGCAGGGCGTACGTGTTGATGGCCCGGATCTTGTTCTTACCATTCAGCTGACTCCTCAGGACTTGCCTGACCCTCTGCAGGTACTTGGTGGTTGCAGCTTTTCTAGCGGCCTCTTCATGGTTCCCATTTGCCTGCGGGATCCCCAGGTACTTGTAACTGTCCTCTATGTCTGCAATGTTGCCTTCTGGTAGTTCAATCCCCTCAGTTCTGACTACCTTCCCTCTCTTTGTTACCATCCGACTACACTTCTCCAGTCCGAACGACATTCCAATGTCATTGCTGTATAGCCTGGTAGTGTGGATCAGTGAATCGATGTCTCGCTCACTCTTGGCATACAGCTTGATGTCATCCATGTACAGGAGGTGGCTGACAACTGCTCCGTTCCGTAGTCGGTATCCGTAGCCAGTCTTGTTAATGATCTCACTGAGGGGGTTCAGGCCTATGGAGAACAGCAGTGGGGACAGAGCATCTCCTTGGTAGATCCCACACTTGATGGTGACTTGTGCTATGGGCTTGGAGTTGGCCTCTAGTGTTGTACGCCACATCCCCATTGAGTTCCTGATGAAGGCTCTTAGGGTCCTGTTGATCTTGTACAATTCTAGGCATTCCAGTATCCAGCTGTGGGGCATTGAGTCATAGACCTTCTTGTAATTAATCCAGGCAGTGCACAGGTTGGTCAGTCTGGTCTTGCAGTCTCGGCTGACTGTTCTGTCTACCAGTAGCTGGTGTTTTGCGCCTCTAGTATTCTTGCCAATCCCTTTCTGTGCCCCACTCATGTATTGACCCATGTGCCTGTTCATCTTAGCCGATATGATGCCTGACAGGAGCTTCCATGTAGTACTGAGGCAGGTTATTGGTTGGTAGTTGAAGGCCACTAGCCTCCATGGAGAAGGAGGCTAGAGGGCAAGATATATATCCATCCATCCATCCATCCATTCGCTTCCGCTTCTCCTTTTCAGGGTCGCGGGGGGCGCTGGAGCCTATCCCAGCTGCCATAGGGCGAGAGGCGGGGTACACCCTGGACAGGTCGCCAGTCTGTCGCAGGGCCAACACACAGGGACAGACAACCATTCGCACTCACATTCATTCACACATTCACACCTAGTGGCAATTTGGATTATCCAATTAACCTATCCCCACAAGCTGCATGTCTTTGGACGGTGGGAGGAAGCCGGAGTACCCGGAGGGAACCCACGCAAACACGGGGAGAACATGCAAATATATATCCACTGATGACTTGCTCTTGGCCAACACCCTCAACGACTTCTACTGCCGTTTTGACGAGCCACCAGGCAGCCTTCACACCTCCAACGGCCCCAACAATAGAGGCTCTTTGGACACTAATTCCCCCACCTCTCCCCCCTCCATAGAGCCATCACCACCTTCAAACTGTTCACCTACAACACCCCCCTCCTCACCCCACACAAAAGAGGATTTCACACCACCTCCTCCCACCACAACTCTTCATATTCATGAAGCAGATGTGAGGAAGCAGTTTAAGAACCTGAATGCTCGGAAAGCTCCCGGCCCAGACGGCGTGTCTCCTGCCACCCTCAGACACTGTGCAAACGAGCTGGCCCCAGTGTTTTCTGGCATTTTCAACTCCTCACTGCAGGCATGTCATGTGCCTGCCTGCTTCAAGTCCTCCACCATAATCCCTGTCCCCAAGAAACCTAGGATCACTGGACTAAATGACTACAGACCCGTGGCTCTGACATCTGTGGTCATGAAGTCATTTGAGCGCCTAGTTCTCTCCCATCTCAGGACCCTCACGGCCCCCCTCCTGGACCCCCTGCAGTTTGCATATAGAGCCAACAGGTCTGTAGATGACGCCATCAACATGGCCCTACACTTCATCCTGCAGCATCTGGACTCCCCAGGAACCTACGCCAGGATCCTGTTTGTGGACTTCAGCTCTGCCTCCGAGGCAAGCTTTCCCAGATGAATGTGCCTGATCCCATCTGCCGGTGGATCACTGACTTCCTGACGGACAGGAAGCAGCATGTGAGGCTGGGAAAGAATGTCTCGGACTCCCGGACCATCAGCACCGGCTCCCCTCAGGGCTGTGTTCTTTCTCCTCTGCTCTTCTCCCTGTACACCAACTGCTGCACCTCCACCCACCAGTCTGTCAAGCTAATCAAGTTTGCAGATGACACCACCGTTATTGGGCTATGATACCACCGTTTTATATATATATATATATATATATATATATATATATATATATATAAAATAATAATAAATGAAGCCACTGCGTTGGCTACACTTTAGTTGCCGCCATGTTACCTTTTTGGAGCCATAAGTGTTCGGATTTAGTGATCAGTCAGTTGTAGCAAGCTTGGTTTGTGAGCTGCAAATGTACATCCTGTGTCAGCACCAAGCAGTCAACTTTAGGCTTTAACATAATCCAAAATGGGAGCTATAGCAAAATTTATTCTGGACAGATCTGCATGAAGGGGGATATTAAATGTAGACACGATATTTTATTATCGTGTATTTTCCTAGACTGTAAACATGCAATCATAAAAATATCTTGGGACTATAATCAAGACAGTTTGTAAAAAGGGTCGCCAGCACCTTTACTGCCTCAGGAAACTTGCTCATTGCCACATTGACCAAAAAATTTTAACTTTGTTTTATCGTTCTTTTATTGAGTCTGTTTTATCCTTTTATTTGGTGGCATGGTTCAGTCAGACCTCTGTCACAGACAAAAACCCACTGAATCAGATAGTGAGACGGTCAAGTCGTGTGATAGGTGAGCCACAGTCTTGTTTAGCCTCCCTGTACTCTAAACAGGTACAGAGGATGGCTTTATCAGTCCTTAAAAATCGTTCCCATCCTCTACCGGGTGAATTTCAGCTTCTTTCCTCAGGACGGAGGTTTCTATTTCAAAGATGCAGGACAAAGCCTTATAAAAACAGCTTTGTCCCTGTTGCTGTCACTGAATTAAATAAGAACTATTTTTGTTTTTGATTCGAAACATTAAATTACTATATATGTGCTACAGTGAGGTATATATTTTTATTAGGTATGTCTGTTTTTGAAGGGATGCCAAATGCTATCATTCTTCTGTAAAGCAAATTTACCTTGCCTGTGGGTATAAATAAAGTTACCTTGAACCTTGATGTTTTTTAGGCTCAATACAATTTTTTTTTAAGTTGGCTAAAAATCAGGTAAGCAAAAAAAAAACAAACCAATATATCAAACAGATAATATGGACACTATCATCAAAATGCCCAAGCGGAGGATATACCTCCTGCGTTAGCTTAGGGAGTTCAACCTGCCTCAGGTGGTGTTGCTCCATTTCTACTCTGCAATAATCCATTCTGTTCTCTGCTTATTTGTCAATGTATGGTTTGGATAGGCCGCCAAACAGGACAAGAACAGACTACAACGGACCATGAGAAACGCAGAAAAAATATCATTGGTGTCGACTTGCCCTTTGATTCAGGATTCGTACAAATCCAGTAACTAATTATCTATGTCTTATTTAGTCCATAATTTATATCTTTGCATATTTGCATCATAAATGTTCTATTCATGTTGTTTTTGTTTGTGTCATATTATCACTCTGTTGGAGTAGACAGCTCCTGCTGGAGCCCAGTTCCTTTGCATGGTCTCCCCAAAGTCTGCACGGGTTCTTTCCAAAGACATGTTAGTGGAGCACAGTTAGTGCAGCTGTTACGGCAGCTAGACTTAGCAAAAGTACAGACATCCTGTACTTAAGTAGCAGTACAGATACTAGTGTTAAAATACACCAGTAAAAGTTGAAGTACTGATTCAACTTCTTTACTCAAGTGAAAAAAAGCAGAAAGTAAAAGTAGCTCTATGGATGTGTCTACCAGCTATTTTTATGTGAAGCTAACTGAACCTTGTACTATATTAATGTAATAATAAAATAGTATGACTAGATAGGAATACAAACTTTATTTTAGTCTGAATGTTAATTCTAATAAAACTATTTAGCTTGAATCTGTTAAGCAGAACATCAGCAGTGAAAAAGAAGGAACATTTTAAAGAACACTTTTCTGCTGCCTACATCATAGACGATGACTTTGCCTCTACACAGGAAAATAAGCAGGGGAAAGGGAACCCTAAAATCAGCCGTAATGGCTCAGTGTGGAGAAAAGAATCACAAATCACAAGATTTTCTTAGTCACATTATTGTCTCTCCAAAAACACTTTGGTTGTACTTTGTGAGATTTTGAGTTTTTCCTGCCTCTGCTGTGTTTTACTTAACATCCGACATGTTTTGTGTGCTTCTGCAGCATTTATTTATATGCTAGTGTTTTCCTAAGGTGCAGCACGTTTGATAGCTCGGAGCCTCCAAAGGTGAATTATAGGTTAATTGGTAATAAACGTGAATGTTAAGGTGAATGCTTTCTGTCTCTCTGTGTTAGCCCTACAGTAGATTGATAACCTGCCCTGGGGTCCCAGCGTCTCTCCTCGAGACACCTTGAATCCTCCTCTGAAACTCTGAATTGGACAAATGGAAGAAAATGGATGGATGGATGTTGTGAAGCAGCTAGTATGTTAGAGAGCTCTATGGTTTAATAAACCTTGTCACTAAACAACATAGGTTTACCCCCTGTGGCCCTCAGTAAAACTGAGTTTGACAGTTCAATATTGCATAAACCTACTAAGGATCCTATATCTGACTACGCTGTCACACACTGTTGATTACTTTTCAGTTTCAGATTAAAGATACGGGCCTTTAATAAAATCTGCCGTTATCTTATTGCACGCATTACCTGGATTTGAGGCATTGTTGCGCTCATGCTGCTGAAATGTTGATGTTACATGAAGGCAAATTACATCAGCTGTAGCCTGAAGGTAAGAGAAATCTGTTCGGCCCGTTTAAGAGCTACAGGTTCGGTGCCTCGGTGTAAAACACCAGCCTTCATCTTTCTCCGGAGCAGCATGGAGCCTGCTAATGTGAAAAGGGATGGCAGTGAATTTGAAGCAGGCTGCTGGAAAGCAGTGCACATCCTCATTATCTCTCTCTGGAGAGTTGTGTATCAATGCTCTCAAATCTCATTTTCACAACAATAACACTGACATGCTGCTCCTTATAATTAGCACAACTCCCCCACCAAGGCCAGCACTGGGAATGCTAGTGAGACTAATGCTAAGATGAGGTAAACAGGGTTTCACTTGATCAATAAAGATTAGCCTAGTTTTCAACAAACCAGAATGAAGCCATGGCCCAGACACGCCTTAGCCCAGTTAGCGTGGACTTCTGCTATTCCAGGGAGCTCAATGACGTATTTCCAACACGGGATGACTTTTTCTCGCAATTCATGACATCACCGTCTAATCCATTTTCATCCTGCTCTATTCCTGTCAAGGGAACAACGTGCCGTAAAGGATGACCTCTGTGTAAAGACTTGCCAGCAGTCCTTTTTTTAGACGCAGACCTCAACGTCCAGCCACATCATTGTGTTTGCTGGGATTTTCTGTGAATCACCGACTCAGGTCAAAGCTATTTCCAGTTGCTGCTTTCATCACCTGAGAATCGGATATTTTGTTGGAGGATTTTTTTGTTTTTTTACATTATGATGAGAAACAGAGGCCAACAGATCGAAGATGGAGCTGCAGCAGCCAGCGGTGTCAGATTAAAGGATCACTTTTAATAAAAGGAATCGGGCGCTGAATAAATTTTATTTTGCGAGCGATGAATATTTATAATAAGATATTTGTGCAAAGCTCTTTTGTGCCTGTGTGTGTGTGTGTTATGGGAGAAAGGATTACAGTAGTCTCGACTCTAAAGAAGGCAGAGAGGCTGATATGAATGAGGTGTAGGAAAAAAACAATAAAACAAAAGGAGCATCCGTAGAAAATCACCTGTGTTTAACACGAGGTCTTCATACTCTATTCGATCAGGAGCAGTAAAACCTACAAACCTAGGGAGATTTATTGCCTTAAATAAGCTCATGGACATGGATAAGAACGGCTGAAGACACACTTACCGTGGCTCTGCTCCGGCTTTTTCATTGTGTGAAAGCATGAGGAGGGAGAAAGTGGGTTACGGGGAAAGAAAGATGAAGGCAGAGGGTCTGAAAAATTAAATGCAAAGCTGTTAGGTCTTTGGGAGGAGATTAGTCCATATTCCCCACACGCTCGCACATGAGCTCAGTTTAAGTCAAAGACATTGCATGAAAATTATTAAAAGGATGAATATATTATTGCACAAACACTTCACATCTTTTTGCCCCTGTTGCCTCAGGGTCCTATCTTTTGTTTTTAGCATACCAGCTTTGGTTTTTGTAATTTACTTTTATATGCTGGTTGCGTGGAGCATTTTCTAGTTTTCCCCTCATCCCAGCCCCTAAAGGGGCACACCAAAGATCTGGTTTCTCTTTTCATGAAGCTGAAAGACCCACAAGGGGGAAGTTAGAAGAATATACCAGCCACGCGGTAGCTCTTTGAGGCTGTGATTTTTGAGCTAAAAGCCAAAGTCGCATTAACATGGTCACAATGACAATGCCAGCATGATTACTTTAAGCAGGTAATGTTTGTGAGCGTCACCTTTCCAGTGTAGCAGCTTTTTGACCGTGTTGCCAGCTGACAATTCTCCAGTGTCAGCAGAGATAGCCAGGTTTGATTAAGCAATTAAGAAAATGATTATGGTGTTGGATTAAAAGCCAACACATAAGGGCAAAATAACTTCCTGTCAATTTATCACAAAGATATAGGGTTTTCTCTGTTTTCTATCTTTTCTCACTCTTTCTCTCTCTCTCCTGAGAACCTGCAGCTCATCACCCTCATCTTAAAGATCGGTTGTTGCAGCGTTTCAATAATAATATATGATATATATAATATATGATAATATCATTATGTGACAGGACACTCTAGGCCGTAGGTCGATGATCGATTTTGTAATCGTATCAGCAGACCTGCGACCATATGTTCTGGACACTAGGGGAAAGAGAGGGGCTGAGCTGTCAACTGATCACCACCTGGTGGTGAGTTGGATCAGGTGGCGGGGGAGGACGCTGGACAGACCTGGTGCACCTAAACGCATAGTGAGGGTGTGCTGGGAACGTCTAGCAGAGGCCCCAGTCCGCGAGATCTTCAACGCACACCTCCGGCAGAGCTTCAACAGCATTCCGAGGGAGACCGGGGACATTGAGTCCGAATGGACCATGTTCAGCGTCTCCATTGCCGAAGCTGCTGCATTGAGCTGGGGGTTCGGGAGAACCCAGCCAGCCTCAGGTTTCGTCTGCTGGGGGTTCGGGAGAACCCAGCCAGCCTCAGGTTTCGTCTGCTGGGGGTTCGGGAGAACCCAGCCAGCCTCATGTTACGTCTGCTGGAGGGCCCGAGGAGCCCGTCCAGCCTCAAGCCACGTCTGCTGGAGGGCCCGAGGGGCCCGTCCAGCCTCAAGCCACGTCTGCTGGGGGGCCCGTGGAGCCCGTCCAGCCTCAAGCCACGTCTGCTGGAGGGCCCGAGGAGCCCGTCCAGCCTCAAGCCACGTCTGCTGGAGGGCCCGAGGAGCCCACCCAGCACCACGCCTCGTTAGCTGAGGGTCCTGGAGGACCCAGCCAGCATATCCTCACATCTGCTGGCGGTCCGGGGAAGTTTGTTCAGCTACCATCTGCTGAATCATCCCCTGTGACTCCTACACCGTTGCCTGCATCCACATCACCGCCTGCAGCATTCACGCCACCGCCTACAGCATTCACATCATCACCATTCGCATCACCGCCTGCAGCGTCGCTGCCGTCAGGTTCCGCAGCCGTCCCGCTGCCGTCAGGTTCCGCAGCCGTCCCGCTGCCGTCAGGTTCCGCAGCCGTCCCGCTGCCGTCATTCACGCCTGGTCCGGCCTCCGTGTCTTCATCCACGCCTGGTCCGGCCTCCGTGTCTTCATCCACGCCTGGTCCGGCCTCCGTGTCTTCAGCCTCGTCTGGTCCGGCCTCCGCTTCAGCCTCGTCTGGTCCAGCCTCCGCTTCAGCTTCAGCCTCGTCTGGTCCAGCCTCCGCTTCAGCTTCAGCCTCGTCTGGTCCAACCTCAGCTTCAGCTTCGTCTGGTCCAGCCTCCGCTTCAGCTTCGTCTGGTCCTGCCTCGCCTGGTCCTGCGGTTGCCACACCGCCGTCAGAGCCAGCTCGACCTGTTCCGCCTAGCCTCTGCCGGCCATTTTCCAGGCCTATAAGGTGGCATCATGGCCTTCGGGGACGCGGCTGCCCTCCGGACCTGCTCAGTGGCCGCCACTGCCTTCCAAGTGGTCGGCCTCCGGAACTGTTCGCCCGTCGCCGCCGTTGCCGTGTGCACGGTCGGCCTCCGGAACTGTTCGCCCGTCGCCGCCGTTGCCGTGTGCACGGTCGCCCTCCGGAACTGTACGCCCGTCGCCGCCGTTGCCGTGTGCACGGTCGGCCCCCTGAACTCGTCGTGGACTCTAGAGCTCCTTGTTTTTTGTTTGGTCTCTGTCCCTCCGTCCTGGACCCCCTCCGCCCGCCCTGGCCTGGTGCTTTGTGCTTTTTTTGTTTGGGGCTGTCGGGAGCCAGCCCTTTGTGGGGGGGTACTGTCACGGTTCTGGGTCCGTTGGACCCAGTATTTTGAGTTTATTATGTTTTGGTTCACTTTTGCATCATGGATTATTCTTTGTTTCTCTGGTACTTTGTGTTTCAGTTATCTTGGTGCTTTGGATTGTTTCTCATTCTCTTGTTGTGATGTTTATTATTATTATTATTATTATTATCATTATTAGAGTTTCATGTTTCTATTATCCATGTTTTAGGAATGGTGGTTTCATGTATAGTTCAGTTCCATGTTTCATTTTCTGTCTCTGTGTTGAGTCCATGTCTCTGAGTTGTGATTCATGTTTCCTGTTTTATTGTGAAAGACTTTGTCTTATGTTAGTGTGTGCAGCTTTGTTCCCCATGTCTCGTTAGCCCTGATCTCTCCCAGCTGTGTCTCCCTTCTGTGGCCCATTTCCTCATTACTACCCTGTGTATTTAAGCCCTGTGTTTTCCCATGCCCAGTGTCGCGTCGTACCCTCAGATTATGCCTGTGTGTTTTTGGTTTCGGTGTTCAGTCCTCACTTCATGTTTTGTTTTCTGGCCAGCAATAAAGCTGAGGTTTTTGAGTTGCATTCCGTTTTCCGAGTCCTGCATTTGGATCCTCCTCTCTGCCTGCCCGCACACAGAGCCCTGACAGTTGTAGGGCTGTCCTGGTTGACACGCCTCTGCAATGTTGCGTGGAGATCAGGGGCAGTACCTGTGGACTGGCAGACCGGGGTGGTGGTCCCCATCTTTAAGAAAGGGGACCGGAGGGTGTGTTCCAACTACAGGGGGATCACACTCCTCAGCCTCCCTGGGAAAGTCTATGCCAGGGTGCTGGAAAGGAGAGTTCGTCCGTTAGTCGAACCTCGGATACAGGAGGAACAATGCGGTTTTCGTCCTGGTCGCGGAACACTGGACCAGCTCTTTATCCTCTCCAGGATACTTGAGGGTGCATGGGAGTTTGCCCAACCAGTCTACATGTGTTTTGTGGACTTGGAGAAGGCATTCGACCGTGTCCCTCGGGGTGTCCTGTGGGAGGTGTTGCGGGAATAAGGGGTGTCTGGCCCATTGCTACGGGCCATTCGATCCCTATACAACCGTTGCAAGAGCTTGGTTCGCATTGCCGGCAATAAGTCGGACTCGTTCCCGGTGGGTGATGGGTTTCGCCAGGGCTGCCCTTTGTCTCCGGTTCTGTTCATAATTTTTATGGACAGGATTTCTAGGCGCAGCCAAGTGGCGGAGGGCTTTCGCTTTGGTGGCCTCAGAATCTCATCTCTGATTTTTGCAGATGATGTGGTTCTGTTGGCTTCATCGGGTGAAGGCCTCCAGCTCGCACTGGAACGGTTCGCAGCCGAGTGTGAAGCAGCGGGAAGGAGGATCAGCACCTCCAAATCTGAGGCCATGGTTCTCAGCCGGAAAAGGGTGGAGTGCCCACTCCGGGTCGGGGATGAGTTCCTGCCCCAAGTGGAGGAGTTCAAGTATCTCGGGGTCTTGTTCGCGAGTGATGGGAGAAGGGAGCTGGAGATCGACAGACGGATTGGGGCTGCAGCTGCAGTAATGCGGACGTTGCACCGGTCCGTCGTGGTGAAGAGGGAGCTGAGTGTAAAAGCGAAGCTCTCAATTTACCGGTCGATCTACGTCCCTACCCTCACCTATGGCCACGAGCTGTGGGTAGTGACCGAAAGAACGAGATCGCGGATACAAGCGGCAGAAATGAGCTTCCTCCGAAGGGTGGCTGGCCTCTCCCTTAGAGATAGGGTGAGAAGTTCGGCCATCCGGGAGGGGCTCAGAGTAGAGCAGCTGCAGCTCCACATCGAAAGGAGCCAGCTGAGGTGGTTCGGGCATCTGACAAGGATGCCCCCTGGGCGCCTCCTGGGTGAGGTGTTCCAGGCATGTCCCACCGGGAGGAGGCCCCGGGGCAGACCCAGGACACGCTGGAGAGATTATATCTCTCGGCTGGCCTGGGAACGCCTTGGTATTCCCCCGGACAAGCTGGAGGAGGTGGCTGGGGAGAGGGAGGTCTGGGCCTCTTTGCTTAGGCTGCTGTCCCCGCGACCCGACCCCGGACAAAGCGGATGACGATGGATGGATGGATGGATCATTATGTGAAAAACAGAGAGGGTGAGAGACGCGACAGTCAGGTGGAGAGTGCGTCTGTCCTCTCAGTAAGTGAGTGAGACAGTAGACAGCCGTGAGGAGGGCTGTGCGATTGCATCGCAAAAACACATAAATATGGCTGAGACCTGTAAATGAAGCAGCATCTGGCTGCAGTTTAAAGACTTTTTTGTCTCGGTCTTGTCTCAACTTTGTCTTGGTCTTGACTCAGTCTGTCTTAGTCTTGGTTTAGGCGGTCTTGACTACAAGTCTACCAACTGCAAGTAGCTCAGGTGACCAGCTGGTTATCCAGAGACTGAGCGTGCAACACCTTCAACCTCTGGGCGACCACTTTCAGTCACAAAGCATTTGCACACGTGGAAGGCAACCTGGCTCTAAACAATCAGAATTACCGACACCTTTGCAGTCAGTCCGAGGCAGCCTGAGCTGATGACACAGTAGGGCTCGACTCGGCTGGTTGCCAATGGTTGCATTCTGGCAATATCCCTATATAAAAGCAAGGTTGCCAAGCGTCTCTGTCATTTTGCAGATAAATTGGCATCCTGTATCAACTATGTCAATATTTGTGGAAGAAATTCTTAATTTCATTTTAAAGTCTATGATGTTCTGGCCGGACTCTGAATGGAAGAAGTTAAGTTGAATTTCTATTTGTGAGTTTCTGTGACCGTAGAGAGTGACAGGGTTGCAGTTTTTGCTCTGTTATGACTGTTAACTGCTGCAATTGTTTTCCTTAGTGTGGCAGTAGCTTTAGTTTTAGAAACATCTCGCCACTCTAAATGTAATGCTTTACAAATTTTGTGTTACACAGCTGTTTTCTAGAGCAGGGGTGTCAAACATAAGCACCAGCAACCAGAATCGGCCCGTCAAAGACTCCAATCTGGCCCAGTGGACGGCTCTGGAAAATTTGAAGGAGTACGCCAGGAGCTACACCAAAGTAAATTTAATGACAGAAAGTTCCTGTTTTTTCAATTTTCACTATATGAATTTAGTTTTGTTTGTTTTTTTTGTTTTTTTACAGTGGGTGCGCAGAAAAAAAGCACATTTTCTTTCAGTTAAAAAACTAAGTTAAAAAACTTTATATGTTGTATTTATAGGGAAGTCTGTAATTAAACCATAACATTTTTTGTAATTTTACACATATATAATGTAGTTTCACCGGTCAGGCCCACTTAAGATCAAAACAGTATGTCGCCAACACTGTAAAATGAGTTTGACATACCAGTTCTAGAGGCTAACTATCAATCAGCTTACCTTACCTTTATGCTTCAAAAGCAGGTGAATTCTCTTTTCTCCCTTGGAGTAAAATTTAATGAGCATGTTTTTGATGGGGTTTTTTTCTCTAAAATCTGCTTCACCCACAGGGACCTACCTTACACCACCTCATTGCTCACCTTTCTCTGCTCGTGCCCCCTCTGGAGACAAAGAGCTGACGTCTGTAAATATGGCCAACTCACGACCGCGCACTTGAATGTAACCCCCTCCTCTCCGTCCCCACGCCCACCTATCTCGCTGTACTGTGAGACTCAAGAGACCGAAGCCCGAGCAACTAGGCAATTATAAATTTCCTCACCGTGTAATTTTGTCACACAGGTAGACCTGGCAGTCAGAGCTGCAGCGACGTGCACACACACAGTCACACACAAGCATAATCTCTCATTTTAATGCACTGAGGTGACTGGTGTGCAGCAGCCATGTGAGGCAGCATCGAGGCCTACTTTCATCCTTGTCTAAAAAGATTGTTTCGGGCATGAATCATGACCGTGAACAGGTGTTGCTCCTTCTCTCTGCTGCTTTGCTAATTCACAGTCATCACTTTCTCCAGGCAGCATGGAAACGCTCTCAAAGCCGCTGCCATACATTCAGGAAGCAGGAATAATTTATACCCATTTAACCATTTCCAATCTGCAGCCCTGCGTGTGTGTGTAACTTATTTATGAAACCGAGTGAATGCGCTCTCTGCAGAGTGTTTGGATTTGGGCGTAAAATGTGAAAATAGTGCAACTAACATGAAATAATCTTAAATATTCAATGACCCTTTCTTAAACGCCTTTTCTCAGGTCCAACTGAGTTTGGCTGTATTTCACCTCGGAGCTCACAGAGGTTCCTTCGCATCACAGATCTTAATTCCAGATTAACTCGTCCACGCGCTCAACACTACCATAACATAACGAATTATGACTCTAAATGCGTCAGCTCCAAAAACACTGGTCTCCCAGCTGTGAGGCTGAGAGAAAGGCTACATCCAGCCCTGTGATGTGATGTTATGTAACTCCCCGCCAGTGTCGCCAATGATGGTCTGACAGTCAGGACAAGCCAATAAGCTGCTTGCCCTACGAACACAAGTTAACTGGTCTAAATTCGACAGGCTTAGCTGATACGCTGACTGAAAGCAGTGTCTCGGGGCTGATTGGAGACTGTGTGTTTTACTCTGGGTGTAGGTTCACTCGGGCTTCAGCCACAGTGTAAGAGTGTACCGAGGGGGGTTGGATAACAGCAGGTGTAGAGGGCGATGTGCATCCGCCGTGAAGGTAACGCGCAGCAGGATTTAGGTGTTTGTTGGCACCTGAGTCTGTTGGGCATCTCCGGTGATACTATTATGTGACATGGTGACAGCAGCAGTGTTACCTCCCTAAGCTGCTGCATTTCTGAATGTCTTGGTTTGATTCCAGACTAAGCTCTTCTTGGTGTTGTCCTCCCAAAAAACATTCTATTTCTGCATCGATCTGCACTCTACACAGCTACTAAAAACAACTCAGTGCTCAAATAGGAATTAATGCTTTGATTGTATTTGCAAGGAACATGATATTTAAAGAACAAATGTACTGCAGAGTGTGTCAGAAATCAGCTGGAGGGAGAACTAAGAGGTCGCACTAAAGAATAACTAAGTCCAGAAAATTTGAGAAAAAGACTGGTAATACCAGGCTGGACCCCTTTTCCTTTAGAAATGCCTTAGTTCTTTGTGGCATGAATTCAACAAGGTGCTGGACTCATGCTTTCATGGTATTTACGCCAAATTCTAACCCTACACTCAGAATGTTGAAGCAGAAATTGTGACTCGACAGACCAGGCAACATTTTTCCAATCTTCTATTGTTCAATTTTGGTGAGCCCACATGAACTGCAACCTCAATTTCCTGAGAGAAATGGCACCCAGTGTGGTTTTCTGCTGCTGTAGCCCATCTGCTTCAAGGTTCAATATGATGTGCCTCTTCTACATACCATGATTGAAATGAGCTGTTATTTGTCTTTGATATTTGAGATCAAAGACAACACACAAACCCAGTACCATGACAATAATTTCCCAAATTCTAGAAACCAATGTTATCTGTCAGATTTTTTATTTGAATAATTAAATTTTACATATTGCAGTCGACAAATCAACTTCAAATTAGTAACACTGAAAAAAGTATTAAAGCAATCAGTCTGGATCACTTGAAGACTTTGTGTGTTTTTGGCTAAACACACATGTTACGTAATATGGTTACATTTAAGTGAAAAGCCAACACCGGTTAAGGTGAATTGTGGTTATTAAGCAGTTCAAAATACAGAATCCGGTGAAGAGGAAGCAAACTGAATCGAACTGTCAGGAAACACACGGGTAATACAACATGTCGCAACAAGAACAAAGGGAAAACTGGAGCTATATTTACACAAACACAGGCGGGGGAGGGGACATCAGGGGAAGTGGAAACAGCCGAGGAACAAGACACAGGTGAACAGAATCAGGAAATCAGACATCAGTGGAAACAAGAACCAGACTGAAGACACAGGAGGCAGCTACTGCCTAAATAAGACATAACTAACAGAGACCAGACACACAGATACACCCAGTATCTTTTTAAAAAGTGACTTCTTAGGCAATAAAAATGTTTTTTGAAAGAAATGTGACTCTTAAACATTTAACTCTTACCTACTTGAGCCTAGCAGTGGGATTGAGGTGAGGTTCATAATGAAAACAGAGCTGTATTGGAGTGCTAGATCGATTAGTTTTATGAAGTGTTTTGGTGTGGTTAATCATACAAGAGGGTGAAGCATCTGAAAAGTGAATCCGGATGTCGATGTCCAGTGAGACAAACAAACAAAACAAAATCTACTGTTTTAAATAACGGGAAACGATTATTTGGTTCACTTGATCTCAGTGACCTTATGATTTTGGTCACTACATTCAAGGCTTTAGTGGAAAAAAAACCATGTTTGTTTTGTAAATTACTATTTAAACAAAGATGATAAAGTAGGTAATATTTTAAGCTTGGGATCATGAAACTAACGTGTTAGTGTCCCTCAGTTTCTCAGTCAGTTCCACCTCTTGCATGTCTCATTTCAAAACAGCTGAAGGCTTCACAGCAGGACTCCGCTAACCAGTCTGTGATATCACGATGGCTATGTTCATCCTTTATATATATTCTAGTACAACGCAGATGAAGCTAGAAGTGTGTCATTCAATCACTGTGTGAAGAGAAAAAAAGTCAAACGAAGAGGCAGAGAGTAAGAGTGGGAGATAGAGAGGAAGGATGGGGGACGATTATGATTCCTATCTCCATTCACTGCTATGGATTAAGTCAAGTGGAGGTAGTAGGTGGGTCCAGGCAGTGTGGGTTTGACTCATCTGCGAGGTGGCGTGTAATGTGTGGGCACCAAACACTCTGACTTTATCAAATAGCTCACGTAATTGTAGAAACCAGAGAAAGGGCCTTCAACCAGCTTTGAAAACAATGTGTGAGTGTGTTGTTACGAAACGAGGAGTGTGTATATGTGTGTGTATTGTGTGTGAGCAGAATCAATGGGTAGTGATAGCTGCCACTGCTGTTTTATGATACCAGTGTCACATACTGTAATAGACCCCCAACTAGGCTTTGAATTAGACCAACGTGAGGATCCTACCCCGTCCCAAGAGGCACACAAGAGCTCCGCGGAGTTCACACGCTGCTTCACACTTACATTCTTTAGCCCACGACGGGATCAGACTACCGACAAGTGGCTGTGCTTGCAAATATGAACATATATACACACGGACACACTGAGGAGGTATGCAGAAAAAAAATGCATAAATGCAAAACAATCTTGCCGGGTAAGAACACACACCCCTCACAGACACTGATTAATGAGCTTTTGTTGTTGCTGTGTTGCTGTTTAACACAACATCTGCTGCCGCGAGGACTTCGGCACAAGACGAAAACAATATAGACTATTTGGCTCATTACACAGTGACCGGTCATATTAAAGCACACACGCTCATACACTTCTGCCCTTATTATGCTAGTGGCAACCTCAGTTTGTCCTCAAACCACCTCCCTTTCTACACACACACTGACACCTGAGCCCTGTCATAACGCACACCCACCCCCTCCCCCGAATGATTGTACTGTAGTGTAGAATGACAACATCACTTTTTGGTTTTGACCTAGACTTTGGTTTCAGCTGAACTTATCTCGGCTCATTACAATCTTATAAAGAGCTAAAGGTTAAATTCAGTGAATACTAATCCTGGTGTCAGTGCACTTTCTTCTGGATTTTTGTTTATTTATTTGTTTTTTGGAAACAGCTCTGTTCTCTTCCTGTCTTTAAATTCTTTTCTCTTCACCTCTCTGGATGAGTTGACTGGCTCATAGTCAGCTGTGCGTGGGTGAAAGTTTGTCTGATGTGCATGTGCCCAGGTCACATGCATTTGTGGAGTACGTTAGCGTACAGAAGAAGGGGTCACCCTGCTTGGCATTCATTTATGTGATGACCTCAGCAGGGGTCACATCAGAAGACCGGAGTCGAAGCCAAATGCTAAAACAAAGGCGGGGCGTGGCTGCGAGTTTTATGGCGCCTGACATATGTGTGTGTGTGTGTCCATAGGGATGAAAGACACACCCTGAGGACAGCAGAGGTTATGTGTAGCAGCTGACTACAGGAGAAATTATTCAAGAAACAAATTAACATTTCACTCGACCACTTGGGACGCTTCCTGTTAATCTCGCACAGCCGTCTTAAAAATATTTTCCTCACAGTATATTGCTTCTGTGTTACATACTGTTATAATACAGCTGCGTTTCATCCGGATTTTCTAAAATGCTTCATCTTCACTGCTCACAAAAAGCAGTGATTGCTGTTTCCTGCCCTGCTGGCCGCACATTTACTGATATATCTTTGATTTCGGGGAGTGCTAAAAGCAGCCACGCACTTATAGCAAAGACACTACCAACTCCACCAATGACATATTTGTAGCTTATGTTTGTATTATTTATGATTTTCTAAGCAATATAATGTATTATCGATTGTTTATGGCTGATGGTGTCCATCCAGCTGTCACATAAATGGGAATGAAAATGGTCTCCCTATAAACCAGGAGTGTATTATACAGCATGGGCTACGTTCACTCTGGTCTGAAGTGGGCTGGACCAGCAAAACTGTCCCTTTCTGGGAGTGTAAAGGTGTTTAACTGCATATTTAATCCCATTTAAAATCATAAAGACGAAACGTAATTTCTACAGTACATGTCAGTTTAACTACATGATATAGAAATGCTGCTGTAGTAAATAAAACAAATCTTTCAGCCCATATAAATACAAAGTTCTGGTGACTCACTGTGATTCACATAAAATGTCCTTTTCTACAGTAGATAATGGAAAAAATAGGAACTTTTCTTTGTTTTAATTGTTATTGTTTATCTTTTACATAATTACTTTGCTGCATATATATGAATGGTCCTTATCAGCAGGAAAAGCTGTAAGACAGCTTCTAGAGAAGGGGTGTGAAAGGTCCCCAGACTGTATAAAGTTATGGCGGTACAACTTGGAGTGGTTGTATGCTGGGAGGGACAAAAAGCAGATCCATGGCTGAGGACTGCAGGGTCTGAGACTGGGTGTATGGGTGAAAGAAGTCAGACAGATGGGAGGGATTTGTAAGTGAGAAGAAGGATGTTGTAAGTAAATTAGTATTATGTAATACTGGAGGGTCTAAACCTAACCAGAGAGACAGCGAAGTGAATGTAACACAAGCTAGGGTTCCGAGATCCACAGTTTTAGGATCCCCAGATCAAGCCCAAAGGCTGGGTAGCGAAATAGAGGACGGGCGTGTCCTCCATGTATCGTCAGGGCTTGTGAACTCAGGAGCAAGTCAAAACCTAAATGCACGCACAGCACAAGAAAACAACAGCAGCGCTAGTGATCCATAACAGAAGGAAAAACGATGTGTTGAAGATGTAAGCAGGCCGTGGGATGTCATTATTTTCTTATTACTGAGCAAGCATCTCTGCGCCATCAGCTGGAAACAGATGAAAAATTATCTTATTGGACAGCATGTATTAAACCTGCCTATCAGACTGAATTGCTCATTAACTGAAGGTGCTGGAACATAATTCCAGATTGTTCTGGGGCACTTTAGCCCTTGCCTAGTAGTTTTTGTTTAGATTAAAATGGATCAAATAACATTTTTGTGGTTAGTTTAGATTGTTGTAGCACACAGGACCTGGCGCACATGGCGTTGCAGTAATGTTTATTTGTACTGTTCTGCTTTTTGTAGACCGTGCACAGCTTTGCAGCTGCCTTGTGTTGCTCACTGCATCATACACAGCACTCTTGCTGAAACAGGCAAGGCGTAGTTAGTGTGATGCATAACAGCTGTGCCCACCAGCCTCCCCTGGCACTGTCCATTGAACCCACTGCTCCACCCCTCCCCTGCAGATGAGCCACAAACCACACCCCACCATAGCTCTACACTGTAAAAACTGTGATTGGGGTTAATTAGAATCTAATAGGAGAGTAATAGTAATTATTACTCAGTAAAAACGTGTATGAGTAGTTTTAATCAAATCTAAGCAAAATTCAACAATTTTGAGATGTTCAGTTATTTAAATTTACACAGTTTTGTTTGGGGTAAATTCAGCAATGGTTTGTTGAGTAGATTTAAAAAAAATGTTTGAGTACTAAAAAAATTTAAGAAATCTAATAGATTTAACTGATGAAAGCATTTTCATTTTAATCATTGTACACTTCCGCCCATAATCCTTTGTGCCACGTGCAGGACACACGCGCTTCATGAGTGGACGTCTCCATTTTGTCAGAGGTAAGACTTCTTAATTTGTTCAAATATAAGACACGGTTTAAACAATAACGTATATCGGTTTTGAGTAAAGGTTTTAAACAGTATGATACGTCGAAATTTTATTAATAATCATCACTGTAATGATAGTATCGTATTTTTACACAAATGGCAGTTAGTGGACTGCTAGCACAAGGTCACTTTCCAAGCCTTCACGACTGTGTTACTGAACAGCTTTAACTAACCACATGTTTTACCGTATTAAAAAATATCAACGGTATATTCCGATGAGTTTTAACGTCTTTCATCCACGTTTAAAAGTTCATGAAAAGGTTTTGCGGTCAGTTGTGAGTGATTTTGTCAGCCACAGTCAGTTTTTCGAACTCCAGTTTCCAATAATGGCGGCCGCTACTAAGTTTTAAAATTACTCTTAGTAATCTTTCTGGGTCACAAAATAAACTTTTAACATATTTTCAGGCGCGAAAGTAGCTGTGTAAACATCAAATATCTGCTCGGTTTATCAAGATATCGCATGTTTGCAAAAGTGCTTCGACGTTTTCGGAGCATCTGCTACCCACCAGCTCGATAGCAAGCCGGGAGCTCGAGGGTCACTGAAGCCGCTGAGAACGGCACAACTCCCGGCACATCATTTTCAGATCACCGCGGGGTTTCGCTACTCAGTTTAAACGTAATGTATAAGTCACTTAGACAACCTAAAAATGTTATTGTTTGGTTTTTTTCAGTGTTTTATTTGTTCGTGAGTAAATCGGTTTGGCTGAGATTAAAGTTATTAGATTAGATAAAATAAAACTTTATTAATCCCCCGGGTGGGTTCCTCCTTGGTTTTTACACAGCTGACTAAACGTCAAAAATGATAATGTTGCTTTCCTTTCAGGTAATGGAAGATCCCTCAACTTAAATTCACCTGATCAGCATGGGATTGAAGTTGCAGGCTATCATAGCCAAGGTATTTTCCACAGACATTTCAGCTTGGAATTTTATTTAAAGAATTTTTTTGTCAAATTTCATTTGCATGGTGCACAGCTCCACTAATTTGTTTGCATGTTTTTGTCAGTGCAAGAGGACGCCAGGACGTCACTGATATAATTAACAACACAATTATGGGTTTCATGTTTTAATTGTATTTTAAATACATGTCTATTCTTAGTAAAAAAAACAAACAAAAAACAAACAAAAAAACACAAGTACAGGTATTGCTGGGTTTTTGTTTTGTCCCAAGAAGGAAAAACCCTTTCTGACGAACATAAACTAAATTAGATAAAAAAACTAAATGACTAAATTAATGTAATTTACTAAAACGACACATTTAAAGATTGAACCTGTCAAGCATGTTGACAATACCTTTGTGTTGACTGTCAGCACCCAGGCATGTGCATTAACATCAGCTAATTATCGCACATAATGCTCCATGTGATGATAATTTGATATTTAACAGTTTTTTTTAATACTGCCAATTCTCACAGTTTTGTCTTAATAAATGGTCACTTATCTGATGGTAATTTTTGGAATTCTTGCTCATTTTCAGTCACCAAGCAATCCTAGCAATAACATAACCAGAAATCTGGTTATTCAGTGCTTGATGGTGTACCTTGGGGAGTCCATTGATCAACTGATCAAAGAGTACAGTGTAAGTGTTGAAGTAGAAACATTATTCTGTTTTTGTTATTCATATGTGTTTGTCAAGTTTCAAATAATTTGAGGCATTATCATGTTTTATTTGTCATTCAGCTACAGGATGTGTCCAGGAAATATTTCATGTGTGCAACTACAGTCAGAAAACCCATGTGTTTGTTGTTTCAGGATGCTGATGAGGATGGTGTGTCACAAGATCTTTCTGAACAGAGGATGAAAATCTACAAAATCAAGGCTGTTGGATCTGAGGAGGATGACATTGGCATTGTGCTGGAGGGTGTGAGAGTTATGCCTGCTCTGGGCAATTTTCCAAGAGCATGCGCAATGCTGGTTGGATTGACATATGCAGTCGATCTTGCCTATCCCAAAGAGCTAAAATACACCTTGGAAGTATTCCAGAAACTTTTCCTTGAACTGGATTGTGCTAAGCTCTCACCAAAAGTGAACAGCCTCAAGAACAAGTTATTGGCTTAAACGAGGACTCTGAAAGAATGAAAGGGAAGTAAGCTCACTGAAAACCTTTGGTTTGTCTTTGTTAGATGCAGCTATCTTTTCAGTTTTTAAGTTAATTTCATCTTATTCATATCTTACCCAAATGACCTGCAATGTGTCAGGCTGTATTTGTGCTCTTCATTTTAATTTTGTTTTTTATTACCTACAAGTTTCTTAGGAATATTCTGTTTGAAAGGCAGCAAATTGGAGGAATCACTAGTGAAGCTTTTCTTTGTTTATAGTGTATGTTACTATAAAACATTGGTTTAAAACAACTTTAAAATTTAACAGAAGTGCAGTCCTGTAGCTGTAGAAATGTTACTTCCTCTTACATGTGTCTTAGATTTTCTCAGGTTAAACATCCAAATTGGGACAAAAGGTTGATTTACATTATTGATATTCCATGTACATGAGTGAAAAACCTTTGTTCTACAGTTATATTGAGTGATTCAATTTAACAAAAGATTGACAAACTAAAGTTTTTGTTAGTCAATCATAAATAAGTAACAGAGATAAAGGAAACGGTAAAGGATATTCAAATTTCAGGTTCATGTTGATATTACAGTCTAAAGATTAATTTCTTTTTTACAAAACTGGTTTACATTCATGCAGTTTATGTTGCTGTTGCTCTGTACACAAAGCTGTGTGATAAACTGTTTATGACACTAAAACAAATTTACAGCAGAGGAATGTATTTAGGAGATCAGGAGATTGTTGATGAGAATTCAGTGTATACGAGCAGAAAAATGTTATATTATAAATTACTGTGTTTTATTTTCCACAATAAAACAAATTACTGTTTTGATGTTTTCTTTGTGAAATTGATTCATTTTACTCAGAAAATAAGTAAAATTCATTTCATTTTCTCTTATTATTCAGTCATTATTTTTAAGGTTTATTTGGAAAATTATTGAATCCAATTTGAGTTTTACTGAAAAACAAGAAGATTTCATTTCTTTGTAATGGATATTTTAGGAAGTTTTTACTAAACCTTTGCCAGATAGTTAGTAAATTCAAAGTAATTTTTCTCAGAGACTTATTTCATATCAATTTTTTTTTTTGGTAAAGTTGGGCAATTTCAACCTTCAGTTTGAGATTTTGACCCTAAATCCAACACATATTTACAGTTTAATTCTATTAATATCTACTTTTGTTTTCTATTTGAATTTAATTAACATTTTCTCTACATTTTACATAAATCTTTTGAAATTAAAATCTACTTAATTATTTCAAGTGTCACTTTGTTGCCATAACTTTTTTAAGTAACCTCTAGTCACAGTTTTTACAGTGTATAGCTACAGGTGAATATAACCATTATTACATACATACATAGCATCAATTCAAGTGCTGTAATAGGATACCACTATTATAACAAGATCGTTCATAACAAGTCAGTCAAGACAGTGGAAGCATGTAGGAACCACAGCAACTCAGCCACACAGCGACAGACTGGGTGAAATTACAGAGCCCAGTCACCATGTGTTGAGGCACGTAACGCGGCTGGAAGCTTCATGGTATGGTTTTCATGGCCAAACAGCTCCTGTGTAATGTGTCAATGGCCCAGTACTTGACCCATATAGTCTAAATGTCACTATAATGTCAGTCACAAGAAAGCCCAACAATAATCATACCCCACTTTGTCTATTTTTCTTTATGTGGTACCTTAATTTACTAAATGAGCTCCATCTTCAGCTAAAGAAGACTCAAAACTTGTACTCAAGATGATAAACCCGTGAGAGAAATGTTACCAAAGTCATAGACCAGAAGACCAAAGGAAACTTCCGCTGCTGCAATTAAAAACTTTTCCATGGAAGCTTCAAAATGTAAAAAAAAAAAGACTTACTAACGCAAAATATTTATTTGATACATTGAAATATTAGAGTTAACTCTGCCAATCAGGAAGCTCCGAGAAACGTTATTTCCTTGTTACCCAGAAGCAGATGTTGAAGACACGTGCACTCAAAATCGCTTTGCGACAGCATCAATGAGTTCCCAAGGTTTAGCAAATGTGATCAAATGGGCACCAGGTTCTCCAGCTTTGACTGTCTTCTGTCATAAAGGTATGGTAGAAGGATCATCTTGAAGCTAATTCTGTCTGATACCCAGGTGTTTATGGCTAGTCTGCACTTTTCATCACTTCCACTTTCCCACACTGTCAAGTTCATTGCTAACGTCACTGCTCTAGTCCAAGCTAATCCAATTATCTTTCTGCCCACCAATCTTCAGGCCAATCAGCTTTCACTCCACAGCACTGTCACTGCTCGTCTGTCATTCTCCTTTGCAGACTCCCTCAAGCAGCCCATCTCCACCTCTTTCACATTAATCAGAGCAGAATCCATTCAGCCATGATGGGCCATCAAAGTTCAATCACCAAATAACTTGGCTGAATTCTGTTTATCAATTAACCCATCCATCCATCCTAACAATCTCTCCTTATTGAACTTTTATCTTCTAGTTAACGATAACTGCATAAAAGGTATTGAATCATATGAAACTGTTGGACAGCTGATGCTTTCCACCTTCTGTCTCTGCGTAACAAAGAAATGGCGTTCCTTCACAGAGCTTCCTGTATGGAAGAGCTAGCTCAAAATATCGAGTTATTTTCTCAAAATTTCAAAAGATGGATCGAGACTTTCCAGACCTGCACAATTGGTCATCAATCAGAAATCATTTCTGAAGCCTTTTCACAGCAAAAATGTAAAAACTGTAATGTCACAGAAGGAGCACAGGTGCATTTGGGTTAGCCATTTCAAAGATCCTGGCGTGCCATGCTCTGGCAAACTGGAACATTTAATTGGACTGTGCCCTCGCTGATGTCTTTGCCTACAGCTGTGCTGCTTCAAGAGCCAAAATGTCTGCTGTGAGAAAAGGTAAGCTCTATCAATTTAATGCAGCCACCCCTTTGCAAAACACACAGTTTATGATAAACAGAACCTTCAGAGCTTTTCCTCAACATCCTGAAAATTCACAGCCCGAGGCTAAAACAGCCTCTGCCAATGGTCATCATCGCGACGGTGTGAGAATCTCCACAGAAAGTCTTCCCATGCCGTGTTTAAACAGAGAGAACAGTTTTAGATGCTCCACTCATACGATAAACGGTGCACTGGGGTGGGGAGGGGTTCTCACACAAGTGGATTGTAAATCTGAACCATGAATATGATGCTCACTGAGTTGAGTAATCACACGCTGACAGCAGGTGATGAAACTGATTGATTTGCTCTTTTCAGAGTGTAATGAGCAACATTTAAACATTACAGTGGGATGACACTTATTCCCTGCTCTGCACTGCTGCCATGCCCGGTGGATTGTTGTGCGTGCCACACACACACAGGGAAATGAAAAGTCGCTCGCACACATGCATCTTACACACACGCTGCTCGTATTTTCACCTCTAACATTTAACAGCAGGGGAGAGTGTGTGTGTGTGTGTGTGTGTGTGTGTGTGTGTGTGTGTGTGTGTGTGTGTGTGTTGGGGGGGGGGGGTGTTGGCTCAGATAATTAAACCAGAGGGAAATTCTAAATTCTCTCCTCCCCTCTCTTCTCTCTTGCTCTTTTTTCTGCTTCTTCCTGCTTGCTAGCAAATCAACCTTGCCACAATTTCTTTTGAAAAAAGAAAAAACCTTAATGGACACACAGAAGCAATTGGGACACAAAATGAATGAAAAATGAAAGGTTCTCCATCTATTCAGTTCCATCTTTAATAGCATAATAATTCAATGAGTGACAGTGTCATGCAGCACACATCACTGGGTAACTTTATGGATTTCATCTGGTCTCTTTACAGCCCCATAATTGAACACATGCGCACACACACATGCACACACACATGTGCACATTCAAGCAGACACCGGCAGCCCCTGAGTGTGGCTGCCGGTGCTCATACCACTATGAGCAATAGCTCAATCTCTGTAGATTCTCAGTAGTCGTGTTCCTCTGCAGCCTTTGTTTGCTGCGTCTCTTTACAATCTAAAACACAATGAGGCCTCGCTCACCTCCTCAACTTGACTCACACTCTGTATGTGTGTGTGTGTGTGTATTTGTGTGTCTGCGTGGAGTTAAGAGATGTTCGTAAAGCGGTATGAAGGAGCGTGGCTGTCCCGCTGTGTTTTGCAGTTCACATCTGAGCTCTGGAGGACTTTGGCATCAATCAGCCACGATGACGAAAGACTTATTACCCCCAGCACAAGTACACATTTTTAACATTTAGCATACAGCGCTGGCGCACGCTTCGCAAAGGCCATTGTCCAGGGAGAAGAGGGGCACAGGGTGGGTGATGGCAAATGGGAGGGGTGTTTCCATGGTGACCAGGGCAACAGAAGGAAGAGGGGATCCGCCTCCTGACCCTCGGTGAGAGGTGAATGTCTCTAAGCTGAGGCAAGACAGGCAGTGATCACAATAGCAGCGAGAAGAGCGAGGGAGAGGGCGATCAACAGCCATGTAAGCTCATCGTGGCCGTGGGGCGTGTAAGCTTCGGCGGTCAGTCCGAGGCACTTAGCATTAGCATCAGAAAGACATTATGCTAATAGCATCAAAGGCAGCAGCCTCCGCCTTTGTGTTTTCTGCACCAACTCAAGGGCACAGGAGGATTTTACATTTCAACTGCCTTCCCAGTCCTGAACACACAAAGCAAAAGAGAAAAATGTGATACATTGCAGAAATGATGCAGCACAACCAAGCCTCTGCAGGCCTCAACAGTCAACAGGTACAAAGGGAAAGGGCTGCACAACAGATGCTAAATGTTCTACAGAAGAAGATGGAAAAGTGATTCGAATTAAGATGAAGAAATGGAAAATGGATTTTAAAATCTCTAAAATTTCAACTTACACATGGTCACTTGATTCCTTTCTTTTTCAGCCATTCTGATTGGCTGTTTGGGATCATTGTCTTGTTTAATTATCCAGTTCTGGTTAAGGTTTAGTTGTTGGACAGATGGCCCCATATTTGACTCTAAAGTACTTTGCCACATATAGGAGTTCATGGTAACCTCAACGACTGCAAGGTTCCCAAGTCATCACCCTCCACCGCTGTGAGGTCTCTCCTCCTTGATTTGATTATGTAAATGGACACATGAACGCTTCAGGCTTGCAAACAAAGCTTCAGTTTTTAGCAGTTTTTAGAGTTCCTGACACTTGCTGATAATGAGTTAACCGAGTGGATTTGATGAGCAATACATGGCTCCTCTTAATTTCTTTTGGATTGATTTTTGTTAAAACAAATAATGACAATGGTGTCATGTTCTGTAGTTCATTTAAAATTCTATTCATGTAGTTTGAAGATCTGCTGAAGCTCAAATGAGTGTTTATTGTTTCCTGATAAGACAAAATTCTTTTACCATGACTCTGCATCGCTTTGTTTTTGTCTATTTATGATTCAGATACTCAGAAATGTGATGTCATCCAAACAATTTGCTTAGGTTAAACAATCTGGTATTCCACAATAAAGCTGGATTTAAAAGCCAAAAAGCACAATTCCTGTGTTGATGACACTTTATAAGAGTTGACTAGTGATTGGTTGAAAAGTTGACTTAAGCAAGATGACCATGAGTTCACCATGTTCACCATTTTTATTTATGTGGGGCCACTGCAAAACAACAGTCATCTCAAGGCGTTTTATTTTAAACTCTACCACCCAACAGTCCCACAACCCCCTATGAGCAAAGACTTGGTGTGGTGATAGTGGGAAGGAAAAACTCCCTTTTAACAGGAGAAAACCTCCAGCAGAAACAGGCTCGAGGAGAGGCTAAAAAAGGCTCAGCCTGGCTGCAGTACTGTGACGGTTCCTACGTTCTTTGATCCTCCCACATTACTGATTGTTCCGTGTATTTTTGACGCTGCCCCTTGTAACATTAACATATAGTACATCTGCAAAGACAAGACAAGACTAAATACTAATAATACTTACAGTGAATAAAACTGTAGTGTGAATATTTTGGATGGACTGTTGTTCAAAGGGTACTAACACCACTAACACAGTGAAGAGCTCCGCATCAGTGACCTGCGCTAATCGAGATGACTGTACAACATCCACCTTTAATGGCCTTTAATGGCTTAAAAAACATGAATTGGGTCAGTTTGAATTTATTTTAGATTTTCTCTCATTTACGCAGTAATGAAATGAGAACGTTCTTCTTCTTATATCTTCACTGGGTTCCTTGGACTTACCTGTTCTTCTGAGTATTGGTTAATCCAGTTAGTGCTGTCAAACAAATCGAAGTTTTTCATGCTTACAGAGAGAAACTGCCAGTCGTAGTCAATCATGATCCCCTTGACCTATGATAGCCTTGACCTTGTCAAGTAAAGATAGTGTAGAACTCTCAGCACCACTTACTCTCAGTGTATGTGTATAGCTGAGCCTGTAGGTATAGTTTGACCCTGTGTGGATAATAAAAAATCTTAAATAAATTAAATCTTGTACACCAAATTCTTCTTTTTTAAAGTCATTAAAGATGTATGTGGTACGATCACTCTTCAAATAGATTATTAAAGGCTCTAAATTACTATGATATTCACGCTCATGATGAGTGCATATAAGCCTCCGACCACAGCTGCAGACTTTAAGAAATTGTTGCTTTATCTTGTGATGATCACTGACTCTGCGTCATTATTTAACACCTTACTTTGACCAACATTCAGATTTTCAAGGAACCAAGTTAAGTATTTACAGACTGCAAAGGCCACAGAGAATGTGATATGCCAAACACCCTAACAATGTGATACCTGCAGGACTAAATCAAAGGCACGGAGCACTGACCTCTTAGCTTTTCGAAGGCAGTTTGTTGAGCATCCTATTTACACCATGAAATTGGAGAGCTGAGGGCTCTTCCAGGAGACAAAATAAAATATCACAGGCAATTACACTATTTACTCCACCCAGAGTGCTACATGAGCAATGTCCTCAGTGTTAAAGTACCATTTCAGGCTGTGAGATGACACATGGTAACGGAGGAAGAGGATCCACCTCCACATGAATCATTTCAATAAACCCCTCTCATACTCTTAAGACACACAGCTGCTCCTCTGCTAATTCAGAAAGTCAAGCCATCAAAAATACAAAAACTAGTGTCCGCTGAAAAAGAGGGAAGACCTTTGCAGGAGAAGACCTTGATGCAAGAAAAAGGAGAAAAAGTCAATTCCAGTGAGTCATCCAACACACATCAGTATTTCACAGAGACATATTTACAGTACAATAGTCTCTGCCTCTGCTTTTCCCCTTTTCTGGTTAGTCAAGCATCACGACACGCATACGCTCACACAGTGTCACCCAATGAAAGAGATGTCAAGGTGCACAGACACAAACACAAACTGGATTTTTTTTTAAAAAAACATTTAATTTAGTTTCTCGTCTCTCCAAACTGCCTCGTTATTGGATTGAAAAGGTGCCCTTGACCGCAGCCACTGCAGTGAGGATGTTCGTCATCTGTGCACACAGAGAGTGGGGCGGGAAAAAAGAAGAAGAAGCCTGAAGCAAAGAGGGGAGGAACACAGGCAGCTGAAGGCTGTTCAGTGATGATCAGCGTGCTTTGAGTGACACAGTTTGAACATCATTAACGTGACGCACCTGAGGTTGTTGCACTTGACAGATAGAGTTATGGCTTTTCTGTCTGCTCTAGTGACTTTGAGCATAAATAGAATTAATCAATAAACACTATATAAGTAGTGCTCCGATTACCTTTATGAATACTTAATTTGATTTGATTTGATTTATTGATTTATTGATTAGCATTTAAATATCTCAGTGAATACAGAATAAAGATTACCACAAAGCAAGAAAGCACAAGACAAGGCTAATCAAAAGGTATTGGCTGAAGCATTTGCTTATTACGCTTTAACAAAACATCTTTTAGCATGCAGCTCCTGTACACAGGGCTCGAAGCAAAGCATAAAACAAAGCAAAGCAAAAACAAACAAACAAACAAAAACTTTCCACCTTAGATAAGTAACTACATCAAAGAAAAACAATCAAGAGTTCCAGTATTATTATTTTTGCTCTTTTCATTCTTGATTTATATATTTTTCTAATACTTTATTTTTAAACTTGTTTTTAAACAAGGAAAATGAACTCCACCTTTTTAAATCCCTGTCATAACTATTCCACAGGTTAACTCCTCTAACAGAAACACATCTCTGCTTTATATTTGTCCTTATCTTGTTTTTTTTAAAGAAATCTCTTCCCCTTAAGTCACATTGACTCTCTCTGACTTTAAACAGCTTCTGAGTACTGTGGCAAAGCAAGTTATTTTGTGCTTTACACATTATCTGTGCCATTTTATATTCAACTAAATCATAAAATTTCAGGGTATTCAGATTAATAAACAAAATGTTAGTTTGTTCTATATAGTTTGATTGGTTTATAATTCTTATAGCTCTTTTTTGTAACTTGAAAATAGGAACAGTATTTGTTTTATATGCATTAGCCCACATCTCCAGACAATAAGTCATATATGGAAGCAACAGAGAACAATAAAGTGTGTATAATGATTTCTTGTTCAGGACATGCTTTGTTTTATAGAGAATAGCAATGGTTTTTGACATTTTTGTTTTCACATGGTTTATATGAGACTTCCAACTCAGCTTATCATCAATTATCACTCCAAGAAATTTATTCTTGTACAGTCTTTCAATTTCAATTCCATTAACCCTTATTTTAGATACATTTTTCATTTGTCTAGTGCCAAAAATAATCAATTTTGTTTTCTTTATATTTAACGATAACTTATTTACATCAAACCAGGTTTTTAATATATTTAACTCCTTTTCCGCTGTAGTCAGAAGCTGTTCTAGGTTTTTACCTGAGCAGTACAGAGTGGTGTCATCAGCAAACAATACACATTTTAACAGTTTGGAAATATTACATATGTCATTTATCTATAATATGAATAATTTAGGGCCCAGCACAGAGCCCTGAGGAACACCACAAGCTACCTTCAACTGCTTAGATTTTACATTATTGAATTCGACATATTGATATCTGTCATCCAGGTAACTTTTCATCCACTTGTCTGCTATCCCTCTTATGCCATATCTCTCTAGTTTATTCATTAATATAGAATGATCAATTGTATCAAACGCCTTTTTTAAGTCTATAAAAACACCAACAGTATATTCCTTATTATCTATAGCATTAGATATCCCTTCTACAAGTTCCATCACTGCCATCGAAGTGGACCTTTTCACTCTAAAGCCATATTGGTTATCACTTAGGAGATTATGCTTCTCGATCAAGTCTATTAACAAATAACTTTTGGGAGTACTGATATTGGCCTATAATTGGTAAACTGACATCTCTCTCCGTTTTTATGGATTGGAATAACTTTTGCTATTTTCATTTGTGAGGGAAACACACCAGTTTGAAAGGACAGATTACAAATGTATGCGAAAGGTTGCACTATATATTCTATAATACTTTTAACTAATATCATGTCAATACCATAACAGTCAGTGGACTTTTTATTTTTAAATGTCTTCACAATGTTAATTATTTCTCTATGAGTTACAGCACCAATAAACATGGAGGACACATTCTGAGTAATATGTTTATTTAGATCGTTATTATTTCTTGACTCTGGAATTTCTTTTGCTAAATTAAAGCCAACATTTACAAAGAAATCATTAAATCCATTTGCAATGTCTTTAGCTTTATCAAGCACAATATCTTCATCTTTTTTTAAAATAATCTGGATAATTCTTATTTTTTGAGCCCTTTTTGATTATACTATTTAATATCCTCCATGTTTCTTGTGTGTTACTTCTGCTTTGCTCCAATAATGTGTTAATATTCTTTCTTACTTGTTCTTATAATAGTTACTAATCTATTTTTATATAACTTGTGCTTTATTTCAGCATCTTTTTTCCTCTGTTTTATGAATCTCTTAAATAGATTTTTTTTTTCTTTGTACATGCATCTTCTATCCCCTTTGTGATCCATGGCTTATTTGATCTGTGATGCTTTCTAGTGATTTTCATTAAAGGACATGTTTTTCATATAGTGAAATTACAGTTGATAGGAATGCATCATATGCACCATTTGAATCTTCATTTGCAAAAACCTCCTTCCAATTGTGTTCCTTTAAGTCCATCTGGAGGGCAGCAATGGCTCTTGTTGTTCTATGTCGTATCATATCAAATATTTGATTCTTTTGTTTCGTTTTGATCCCAAAATAATTTTGAAAAATTGCAAAAACAGGAAGATGATCGCTTATATCAGTTACAAGAAGTCCACCTACTATTTCATAGTCAATTTTATTTGTGAATATATTATCTATCAATGTAGCTGTATCAATTGTTATTCTACTTGGTTTTATAATTACAGGGAAAAGGGAGTTACTATACATTGTATTGATGAAATCTGTTGTTTTCTGATGTCCATTTGGGTTACTGAGACAAAGCCTGGGGGATAAGCCAGGTTTGGGCCAAATTTCATTTTTGTCTTATCCTAAAGAAATGCAGTTTATGAATAAGGTCTCTGTTATGAGGAAGCAGTGCATGATGTGCAGGAGTGACAGGAGTGTGTGACTCGTATTTCACCACAAGTGGTTACTGGTGCAAAGGGCTTACACAGCCTTTTCCTAATCAAGTAGTTATTGGTGCTAAAACCTCAGGAGAGAATGAAAGCCAAACTGAAAAGCAAGTGAAAATGAAACAAAGCAGCAGGTTGGGGGGGAAAGTGAAAGCAAACAGAAGTGACCCCGCCAGGACCATCTGACAAAACTGCATTATGTGACATCCGGGGATGAGAAGGTGTTGCCTCGTTAGGATAGGCTGGGTCCTAGGACTTGCTTTCAGCATATCTCATAATATGAGAACAAGCTGTGATCATGTGGTGAGAAATATTCATTATTGGGAAGAAGACAGTGTGAACTGTGGAGAGGGACACGTTTCAGCTGTTTGGGTCTTTGGCTGCTCGCTGATTGGTGGCGTTCAAGTGGACTGTGTTTTGAATCTGGGCCTGTTTGGATAAACTCAATAGATGAACACTTTATAATACGGCCCTGATGTGGGGTGTAATTCCCTTATAATTAAATCAAATTTCACTGATTTTATTTGAAATTAAAATTTAACTATATTTACCTACAAAAGTACAGTAGTAGTACAGTAGAATAAGTAGGTAACACTTCAGGTTTTTACAAGAAACAAAAATAAAATTATGCTATAAGTACATTTAAGTAAATTTACTTACTAAATGGGTACTATAAAGTAGTAACGAGACTACCATTAAAGTAACGAATGTTAAATAATGATGTAAATGTGCGAGATTCATATTGCGGCGTACTTACCAGGTAAGATGGGGAAATGTTGTTTGTTTTTTCTTCAAAAATAGAAGAAATCAAGAATTTGTGTCTCCTTTCCTGTTAAATATCTTAAGTTATGCAAAACGTACTACTTATGCATGTATAGTAACTTAGACATTACTTAAAATTTTAACTAATATTAGTGATATGGCTGAGAGCAACCGACCCGCGGCATTTTGTTGCATGTCTTCCCCTTTCTCTCTCTGCCCCTGCTTTCCTGTCCTCTCTCCACTGTATCTATCAAATAAAATTGACAAAGGTCAAAAAAAAAAAAGCATGTGTAGGTGAATGTAATTATACTTAAATTGCAAATAAAATGCCTTGAAATTCCATTTAATTACATGGGAATTAAGCCCTTAGCCACATTTTTTCTTTTATTTAAATGTAAAAAGTAAAAAAATAAAAGACCTGTAATAACAGTTTCTAACCTTGGACACATTCATTTCTCAATTATAAGTGGATCTGTTTAACAACACAGTTTACTATGTTATCATCTGTCTACTGTTGTGTTAATACTGGCTAAACAAGGCATAAAGTGACTAATGCTTTCCTTTGTATTCTCGTCGTATGTTACTGTTTTTACAATATCCTCAGCAAACGTGTGTGATCCTGGTTCTTGCCAGACATTTCTTCCTGTTAAAAGGGAGTTTTTCCTTCCTACTGTTGCCAAGTGTTAGATCACAGAGTTGTTGTGCTTTGGTGTTATATAAATAAAACTGAACTGAACTGAATTAACAATGATTATTTGCGATGAGAAAATTGCATTTTGCATAGTCATTCTTACAGTAAATACAACAATCTTAAGCTGAGAAACCAAACAGAAATGGGTTCTCAGCATAACAATACTGTCTGCCCTGAAAAGGTGGAGGCTGAGTAAATGAGACACGTGTTGAAAAATCTGCAGGGATGGCTGGCGAAGAAAGAGGGCTGGCAGTATTACCCCGCAGCATATATCACAAACCAATAGCAGAGCTCATTTCACTCCTTCAGCCTCAGAGTATTGGCCTCCAGGGGCACAAGGGTGTGACGCTGTGGTTAAGCCCCAGCAGGAGGAGGCGTGTCGGGCTGCGACCTGCCACATGACACACCCCGTCTGCTTCTACAGCATGTCTACGTGTGTCAGACACTCCTATCCAGGCCGTGTAGTTGCACAAGATGCTCTGGAAGTGATACTTGATATGACTCCAAAGACGTCACTGATACTTTAACAGGTGCACACACGTGTCCCACTGACACAATTGCTCACATTTTAGTACTTTATTGCAGTCCCAGGATTTTAAGACAAATTCCACAAAGCTGATTGATTACAGATTAATGAGAAAATTTCAATTAAAAAAAAAAAATGTATTCATGACACTTAAATTTATCAATAAAGATGGCTTTATTTCAAAGATAAAAACATAATTTGCTCCAACATTTTCTACAAAATTATAACCCAAAATGTCTCAAACTAACAAAACAGACAAAAGACGAAAAATCCAAAAGGATCATTTATTTACAAATGTTATTATACAAAGTTACAAATACAGAGCAGACTCATTTCTGACCATTCTAAGTGATCAGGCATAGAATAACCTTGCATTTGCATTCAGTTATCACGGCCAGTAGAAACCTGAGCTTAATACAAATCATCATGAACTGTGTGTGGTACAAAGAGATGTTGAACAACGTTTAGGATGCACTGTAAAACATAGAGAGTTGGAGTATAAATAGACCATATGTACATCTGATGGGATAAATTCCCTAAAGCAGAGTCAGGCAGGAGGTTTGGAAGTGTGTTTATTTTTCCTGGAAAAATATTAGGCTTGAGAATAAATGTGTACCTTTGCAGCAACTGATTCTTTTCCCCTTGCCTTTGATTTGTAATGTGAAGTTTAAATGTAAGGAAAGGACGGGGAATGGCTGAATCAAGGTGCCGAGCAAAAATTACACCCTCTCCTTCGGGATCGGTGACAGCATCACATCATACATAAAGTAACAATTAGCATTCATGCGGGCAGCCACATCCTGCATGTTAAATCTTCACTCCGGCTTTTCATCTCAACAGTCACAGGTCGGAGGTCGGAGGAGGGGGTTGGCATGGTACAGTAGTCACTAGGAGGGGGCATCTTCTCCATGTATAGCCTTATACTTGGCCATCTCCTCTGGAAAAACTTTGCTGAGCTCGGAAACCAAAAGGCTCTTGAACTTCTGTAATAAAACAGAAATATGACAGTGGAAGTTGCTTTAGTGTTGATGTATAAATACTTTATGTATAAAGAATAACTAGTGAGTTACGACCCAACAAGTACTGTCCAAAGTAAATCTGTCTCGTGTCTTTTTATGTGAACAAATAACTGGGACAGAGTTTTTACTGAAGCAGAAAAAAAAAATCTTTTAAGCACTTTGTCCAAGGATATCATTTTATCACGATCAGCAAGGCTGCCTTAACAGACAGCAGTATAACAAGTACAGGGTTGTTTGTACAATGAAATGGGACCTTTATCTTTAAAACACTCTAAACACACTTGTTTAATCAGTGAAACGTGCTGATGACTCTGCTTATTCTTGAAAAGTCATTGGCCGAGGAATCTCACTGCCCCTGGAACTATCTCTTACCGTCAAAGTGTCTATCTTCCCTTTGACCTGCTCGTTCCTCGCCAAGGCTCTCTCCAGACACTCCTTTGTGTACAGCTGAGGGTTCCGACCTTGGTCAATGTATCTGCAAATACAAATACAATATATCAGCCTTCTTTGATAAAACTCCAGGAACTTGCCAAATAAATGTGACACATTTTTAATGACGCAATGAGATGTTTTTGTTTATGTATTTACTTTAGTAATCAAAAATTCCTCGTTATTAGAGCGGCATCAAAACAAATGCATAGAACTGAAACGCTATAAGGACAAAGGTACTGGCCCACCTACACATTACACCTACAGGAGCTTTTATGACATCTCATTCTAAATCCACAGGTATTAATATGGAGGTGGTGCCCCTTTGCAGCTATGGATGCTTCCATTCCTCTGGGAAGGCTTCCATCAGGATTTTGGAGTGTGTCAGATTTGGATATTAGATGAGAGGGCCTGGCTTTGTGCACTGGGGCACAGACATGCTGGAACAGAAAAGGGACTTCTCCAAAAAATTTCACAAAGCTGGAAATGGAGAATTGTCCACAATATGCTGGTAAACTGAAGCACTTTGATTTCCTGTCACTTGAGCTAAGGGGTCCAGGCCGATCCAAGAAAAACAACCGCACAATCTTATCCCTCCTCCACTACACTTTACAATTGGCACGAAACAATCAGGCTGGGTATTGTTTTTCCGGCATTCACCAAAATCAGGATGTCTATACGACTGCAAGAAAGAAGCATGATTTGTTCCACAGAACATGTTTCCACTGCTACAGTGGAGTCCAGTGGCTAAGTGCTGTACACCAATTCACCTGATGTTTGTTATTGTGTTTGCTGATGTAAGGCCTGCATGCACCTGCTTGACCACGGAGACGTTTAATCTATCTATTGAGAATGACAAATTTGTTCACAAATGTTTGTAAAGGCAGATTGCACAGCTGGTGCTTGACTTTATACACCTGTGGCAATGGGTCTGAAAAAATAATTTAAAGATTATGCCGAATGTAAAAGGGGCTCTCATCAATAACGAATTACTCATATGAAGCATGTAAGGCAAACCAAAATACAACCAATTGATTACATTTTAAAAATCAAGGACTTTTTAAATAGGGTTTGGCCCAGTTACAAAAACGGCGATATTAAAGCTCGGTGGTCGGCACCTAGTATGCACTGCACCGTAAGTAACATAAATATAACGAAAATACAGATATTTACGTAACAGAAGGTGACATACACAATAATATAGGCACACATTATACTCACTCAAAGACCTCCAGGGGTACGTTGATCTCATGAAGCTGCTGACGGCACTTCTCGATGTCCTGGAGCCCAGATATCATGAAATTTCTGCAGAGAAAAACGACCGGACACGTAAACAGCTTATTTGCGAAATCTTAGCGGTGGAAGCAGCAAAGTGAAACACATCTCACAGTTTTTGGTTGAGTCCTGCCTGGCTGCTAGGCTGAAAGTCGCTCACGATGATTCCCAGCTGTCGAATATTCTCGATAAACTTCTCCAGGTGTTCTTCGAGGTTATCGAACTTTTCCGCCATTGTAATTAATCGTTACCAAACCACCAAAATGTCACATAAAATGCCTCCGCTTAAATTACTGTCTTTATTAGATAACCTCTGTTTACTGTTAGCTACAACTCTACAACATCCTCAACGCTGAAGTGCTTTACGGCTGTATTTCAGCCAATCGCTGCGGCTATTGCTCCGTTACCTAGGTAACAACCAATGGCAGACTGTCGTTTAATGACGCTCAAAGCGTCAAAGTGTCGCGAGACTAGCTTCTTTGTCGAGGAAAACCAGATGAATTATCTTAGTGGAGTTTAAACAGTTTATACACTACTAGGTAAACACAACATTTACTCGGTGCATGTAGTGCTGTGTATTCTGTGATGTTTAATGTCCTCTGTTCATACTGTACCTGCCCAGCTCAGTGTATACTGAAATTGCTGTAGATTTTCTCAAATAATCAGGTGTACTTTTGCTGTGTCATATCATTCTGGTACTGAAAGTAACAAAAAAGATGCACCTTTTTTAAAACAACAATAGCTGACCCAAAGTACTTTATATTCAGGCAAACATACCAAAATCCCAGGTATCCAAAAATACAAAGTAAATAAATAATAATAATCAAATCAATCTACATATATATGACTTAGTATTCACAGCACAGGCTGGAAAAAGCAATTTAGCTCACTACTTTAATAACAGAGAACCGTCTTTAGGAACAACAAACTCTTAAAACATTTCCTGTTACTGCATAGGAGAGTTCCTTAATGGTAAGAAAGACTCACACTCAATTTTGTGCATTCTATTCCACTGTAAAATAGCCTGACACAGCAGTTAGCAGTGCTGCCTCACAGCAAGCCTTTCCTGGAGTCAGCTGGGGCCTTTCTGTGTGGAGCTTTCTGTCCCTGTGAATGCATGTGTTCCCCTGGGTACTCCAGCTTGCTTCCAAAAACATGCTTGTTAGTGATTCGAACTTTGCTGTAGGTGTGAGTAGTTATCTGTGTCTTTGTGTTAGCCCCATAATAAGCATTTAAAAAATGGCTATTACTTCTTGCAGATCTTCCTGAGATAGCAAAGCAGTTCAAATCACAATGCTACCTCCGCTATGCGTCACAGTGGTGATGAGGTTTTGGGGTAGGTGTTTTTTTTCCATGCAAACAAAGGGCTGTGCATTTTTTTCCAAACAAATAAAAACAAACTTTTGTCTCATCTGTAAACGGAATATTGTCACAGAAATTCTGTGGTTTGAGACGATTTTCTTTTAAGCCGATTAAGTCTTTTAATGTCTTCATTTATGATGCACCTATAAAATTCATACTTCTGACTCCTCACAGTGATCCCAATAGTGGAACTGGGGATAATAGGGGATAATTTTCTTTGGAAAACTGACATGGTTTTGTCATGTGCAGAGGAAGGACTGTGGATATACTGGAGAACGGATGTTGAATATGGAGCTGCCAGGCAAGAGGAAAAGAGGAAAACCACAGAGGAGGTTCGTGGATTCAGTGAAGGAGGACATGCAGAGGGGTGGTGTGACAAAAAAAAGATGGTTGGGATGAGGTGAGATGGAGCCACATGATCCTCTGTGGTGACACCTAAAGGGAGCAGCCAAAAGAAGAAGAAGACAGTGATCCCAACACCATTAACACCATTGAAAACAGCTCTGTTCTGTTTCACTGTAATAGTCTTTAATTTCATTTTACACTTGAGCTTCTCAAAAAAGCTCATCTCATCTTTCTAACTGGAACACCTGAGTTCAAGTTGCCTTGGGAGAAATCATTAGCACAGAGGTTCACTAATTTTTTCCAGAATCAGCTGTCACTGATCACTCAGGCAGTTTGTCTAAAACTAACCCTTACATAAAGATCTGACCACATTCAACAAATCGATGCAGAATCTGTGGTCCTAAAACTTTTGCGAAAGAACAAGAATCTTCTTGACCTCACTATGACCTCATGATCCAGATATTCCACACACACAAAAAAAGGAAGACAGCGAAAGAAAGCTGTTTAAAAACTCTCGTCTTCTCTGATTACACTCAGAAATAATACTGAGCTCCGCTTAGGGCAATTTTACCCAGAGTAAAAGTACCCTGGCGCTGACTTAGCTGGGGACAAAAGGCATCCATAAAGTGAAAGTAAAGGCCAGTGACGCAGCGCGTTACACCATCCTGGCATCTTCCTTCTCCTTAACCTCTCCTCTCTCAGCACCAACACCAAGTTAGCCAGAATAAACCAGGAAGTAATCCATTTTCCATCAAAATAGAAGCAATATTGTGATAACAAATACGGCGCATTGCATAACAGTGGCTAAATTTGGAATATAATAATAAAAATATGAATATTTAGTAACTTGAAAACTGTCCTCAAACCCCACCCTATATTTTTGTAACGGATTGCCACACACACACACACACACACACACACACACACACCTTATTCCCTTGCTTTTGAATTCCCCATGAAAAGCAGATAAGCTGGACTATAAGAAATCGAGGTTGTTCATCGGATTTCTTGTGTTGCACCTGGCACTCGTCAGCTGGAACACGGTGCCTTTACCCCTTCATACATGATCACACACGGTTTGCTTCAAGCTGGGCTTTTATTTTGAAATGTAACGTCGCCGGTGCAGAGCAGACCGGCTGAAGAAGGATTACCGGGGGCTGGCTCGTCCTCGGCTGCATTAAAGCCGAAGCTACCGCAGCTGCACACACACATACACACACACACACACATCAAAGGCTCTCCTTCTCCTCCTCGCTGCAGCTCTCGCAGACAGCGGATCAGCTGGATGGTATAACCCTCTCTCCTTTTTTTGGTATTTTTGTTTCTTCCGTTCTTTTACGCACACAGAGCGGGACATTAAACGGAAATTTCAGCAGACCACGGTAAGAACAGGCTGAATTTTTGTGTGTATGTGTGTGTGTGCAGTGTCGGGTTTGTCTGTGGGCAGGAGTACACACATAAAGGAAAATTCGTTTTATTATGCATAGTGCGGGACTTTAAGTGTGCCCAGGTTCGGCTTTATGGAGACCTGTATCTGGTTGACATGGTAATTAGCCTGAGGGGTAACATATTCCACAGTGTTTATACCAGCTTGTGCGTAAATATATATATATATATATATATATATATATATATATATATATATATATATATATTTACTTATATGTGTGTGTGTGTGTGTGTGTGTGTGTGTGTGTGTGTGTGTGTGTGTGTGTGTGTGTGTTGATCTTCCACAGTCGCTATTCTATATCATGTCCTGTGGGGATCCAGTGTGTCCATTACATCAGGTTATAGCAACCTTGAAATGCAATGGCGTGTTTTTTCTTTCTACCTCTGCTCTCTGCGGCTTTTTGATTTTCCTTATACAGCCTCTTGCTTTTGACATGGTAATATGGATACTATGCAGCTTTCTCTTAAAATATCCCACACGATCACATCTGTGCTTCTGCGTAACGCATCGTCCTATCACCGAACAACTGCAGTCACAGACGTGATGTCCGTCCACTTGTGGGAAACATGACTGGATTCCTCTGGTCTGTGTGAGGAAAGCTGTTTTATTCGATTGTCCATCTGGACTCATTTGTTGTCTCTCTGTTTTTCTTAAATTTTAGTCGAAGATGAAGCACTGAGGAGAGAACTGCACAGGCTCCCCCCGGTTGTGTTCATCCTGAGGCTGCAGTGAACGGAGGAGGGGGGATTGCGGTATAAGAAGGTTAATAATCGGCATCAATAAAGGTCGTCTCTTTTAGCCCGGAACACAATCGAAAGGGTGAATCTCGCCCCTGTGCGGGGGGATCGGCGGAGCAACGTGAGTGTGTAAAAAAAATTATGGCCACCCTACTGCGAAAGATCGGTCTGATCCGTCTGCACGACCGAGACACCGAGGACCCAAAGCACCACCAGGGCTCGTTAAAGGGGAGCAAAGGAAACCAGAAAAACAACACCAGCAAACACTGTCAGACCGCCAACGAGACCAACATCCTGAGCACTCCGGAGATTAAAGCGAGGAAGCTGGACCAGCACGGCAAGGACAAGCCGTCCGGCAAGGATAAGCAGGTCAAGGATGCGAAGGAAAAGCAGCAGACGGGAGGAGGTGGTGGCGGCGGTGGAGGAGGAGGAGGAGGCGTAGGAGGAGGCGGCAGTAAAGCTACCAGTGCCTCCTCGATACCACCGCTGCCGCCTCATCGGCAACACTGCACCCAGGTCCGGACGCGACGGCTGATGAAGGAGCTGCAGGAGATCAGGAGGTTAGGAGACAACTTCATCACGGTGGAGCTGGTGGAGGACAACCTGTACGACTGGAACGTCAAGCTGCATCAGGTGGACAAGGACTCGGCGCTGTGGCAGGACATGAAGGAGACCAGCACAGAGTTCATACTGCTCAACGTCACCTTTCCCGATAATTTCCCCTTCTCGCCGCCGTTCATGCGGGTCCTGACGCCCCGGTTGGAGAACGGCTACGTGCTGGACGGCGGGGCCATATGCATGGAGCTGTTGACCCCCCGCGGATGGTCCAGTGCCTACACGGTGGAGGCCGTCATGAGACAATTTGCTGCCAGCCTCGTAAAAGGACAGGTGAGGAGAAGCAGGGGCTGCTGGGTGAGGGTCCTTGCTTGGAATATCATCAACCATCTGTAGCAGATCTATTACTATTACTGATGCTGATGTTTCGTGCGTAATTGTGGCACTTTTACACGCAGGTACAGCAGCTTTTAGACTTAGAGAGAGTTTAAAATCTGTGTTCTTGGCCATTCTTTGTTTTCTAACGTAAAACAGCCTCCGCTTCAGCTTCTCGAGGCATGTTTGTCACAAAGATTGCTGAATTAGCACATTTGTCTTTTAATTGCGTCGTGGAACTACATCCCACCGAACTACAATATAATTCTATTTAAAAATAGTGTTCATTCTCTACATCCGGCCTATTTATAGCATGTTCTGTCATTTTCTGTCAATGCATGGCTGTGATGTCTTAGATCCTCACACCCCTCCTCTCTGCTGTGAGCAAACCCCTCATTGTCAATATTATTCATCTTTATGTGATTTTCCTGCGGTCATTTCACGCAGTCTCTCCTTTATGCATCAGCTCTCCGTCTGCAGTTGCGCCGTGCTCTCCCTTTTTCCTTTTCCTTTTTTTTTTATCACCTCCGTGATAGCACCCTTTGACAACAAAGACCCGCTCCCATGCGATGGAAAAGTCTCTTTGCATGCTCTAACGCGGTCTAACTCAACTCTGTAGTCCTGTTAGGCTTTTCTAATCTATCGTTCGCGATGGTGGGCAGGAAGATAAGTGGATGAACAAAACAGAGACGGCAGGTTGCCTGCCTAGTAGACCTGAGTGACTTAGAGTGTCTGGATTATGTAATCCTGTCAAATCTGGGGTTTTTTTTACATCCTCAGTGCACCGCAGCAGCAGCTCTTCAATTCCAGCGGAAATGGCTGCTTCTCTAAACGCATCTGCCTGCTCTAACCGTTTAGTTTGAGTAGATATTCTGTTCTCCTCCCAGATAAGATTCGGTTTTTTCTTTAATGCGTTTCAGCTCTTTCATCTGTACACTCTACCCCCCCTTCTCGCTGACTCGGGCTGTTTTGGAATCAGCAGTGGGGCATTGCTGATGTATTAAACCTTATGTAAACTGTCACTGCATTGGCCTGCCCTAACCCCTTTTTGATGACATAACAAAACGTCATTCCTGAGTCATTTGTGGTCATTTAGAATCTGTCATGAAGAGAGGTCGTGAGGTCAAAAAAAGGCCTGCAGTTCCTAATTATGGTGCAGTGTCATCCTTATCTGGCTTGCTAATGGAAACAATATTGATTAATTATTCCTGTGTGTGTGTGTGTGTGTGTGTGTGTGTGTGTGTGTGTGTGTGTGTGTGTCTTCTCCTCTTTTGTACATCTCCACAGGCACTCGCATGTACCCCGTCCTAGTTTTCAGAGAGGTGTAATGGTCTCTTACTCATGACAGACAGAACACACGCACACGTGTCTATAAATAACTAAACACACAGGATATATTTATTTGTCCTTGGCCACCGGTTCCCTGTAACAACAGTGATGAGGCCAGTTTAGAAGCTTCCTCCCTATTTTTAGTGTTAGAGGATACACGAATGACACGGTGCTGAGCTGAGAGTCAACAGAGATACATGTGTCTCCACCTGCAGACGTGAGGAAGCATAGACACACACACGCACACACCATCACACCAGCTGGGATGGGGGGAAATCGAGCTTAATATAGGTGTTTTTGTAATGACATCCAATTTTGTAAATGATATGTTGCTGTTTGTGTAGTAGAGTTCAGGCAGTATACCGATAGTACTATAATCCATTCTCTTGCAAGTTCTCAAAGCAGACATGCCTTTACTCTTAATTTGCAAGAAAATCTGCAGTTCCACCAAATTTTCTCTTTCTCTGGGTCACTGTGCAAAATGTAAAGAAAAACCAAATGCAGCACACACAAAAATAAAAAGAGAACTTTGGTTTTTTTTTTAAAATATGTCTCTTTTTAAAGCAAGCAGTAAGTTTTGAAAAAGTTTTTGCATCATGTCTTCTTTTAAAGCTGTGTAAGTGTTTGGGAACTGGGGAGAACAACTGCTGTGGTTTTGACAGTGAACCGTTGTTTTCCCATTCTTGGTTAAAGTGAAGATGTCAGCTCCTCTGCAGTTCATGGCCTCCTTATTTTTTTGTTGTATAATAAGCCTTGTCCTTTCAGCTGCTCCTTTATTTCCCAAGTGGTCCCTACAGCCGATGGATTTGCATGTTTGATTTAGCACAGTTTTTATGGCAAATGCATTTCCCGATGAAACCCTGCCATTTATCAAGACTTGGGACTGGGACGAGTAGTACACTAACCTGTGACCTCTTGGGTGTTTCCTCCCATTATTTAAAAAGGGGGCCTTTTACGTGGAAGGCAAATGTGTTAACCAACTACACCTACAGGCGTGGATTGGAGGCACGTTTAACCTTTCCTGAAAAAGGATGTAATCTGGACAACAACACATATGCTCCAACACCTGATTTTGTTCCATTGTCTATCAAGGTATACTTATACTGCACTGGCAGTGTGTTTGGGTCATTGTCAGGCTGAAAACTGAAGTCACTGCCAATCAGATGAAAGCCTGGCCATTGCAACGCAAATCAAAATCTCATTTGACTTTTCCACATTCATAATTCCACCAATTTTGACAAGATTCCCAACACACACTGACTGAAATGCAGCCCCCAAACCACAACAGAGCCTCCACAATTACACATGGCTGTAGACTCATTGTTGTCTCTCCTGACCTCTGTACATGTTGATGATGATTTGAACCAACATAGGACCTGCTCTCACTGATTTTCAGAACTGTTTTTGTGTATCATTTTAAAAAACCTCAAGACAGCCTAAACCTTCCACTTGGACCATTTCTGACCAGGCTTCAGTGAAGAGCAGATGGATGAATTGAATCCTCGTGTCCTGTGTCAGGTCTTTGCTGGATTTTTTTTTCCAGTTTCTAAGGACATGACTTTCAGATACAGTTCATCTGCTGTAGATAGTCTTTTAGGCCCGTCACTTCTTCTTTTGTCCTCTACTTACGCAGTTTTCACAAGTTTTTTTAAGGACAATACAAACTTTGTCAAGTTTTCAGCTAATAGATCTTTGGGAATCACCTTGTTGGTACAAAAATAGCATTTTATGCCTCTCAATCTGTGCTACCATTGGTATTTTTTAATAGCATTAACTAAAAAAAATTGGTACAAATTGCTGTGTTTTTAATAGCAGCAAAGTGCCTAAGGACACAATTTAAAACTGGTTCTAGACACAACGACGGTGCATTTATATCGGCCAGTGTTAGATGTCTTAACAAACAAAAAAACAAACATTCCTCTGAAAATGGTCGGATATAAGAAGTGGACTGAAAATAAGTAAAAAAGCGGCCGATGTTCAAAGAAAAGCTTTAAACGAACTTCAGAAATCCTAGAGAACTATTGCTCAACAGCTCTTTAAAAACTTATAAGAAATTCTGGCTCGTTGGAAACAAAATAAAAAGGAACAAGGGGAACAAGGGGTGTCACAGTACTGGTCATACGTACTGGATACATTTTTAAAAGTTTAGAGAATTTCTTTGTTATTTTTCACCCTGGTTTTTCAGTTGAATGAAGGATTTACCTTTACACAGTTTCCATGCTCTTGAAAAGAGGATTGGTTATTTTGCTGCCAAATTTAGTTTTAACCTGCATTATTTTAACTAAATCAGTCAAGGTTGGACAATTAATTAATTGGACTGAAGCATAATTGATAAATGATAAGAGTCTTCACTTGCAGACCTTGATTAAAGGACTATTCCAACGGTTTCACTGTTAATGTCATTTTACTAGAGATGTGGGAACCACAGGATTTTACAAAAATGTATAATTTATGAAAAAGAACTCTCCAAGCAAGAGATATTTTACTCCGCTGTCCGTGTTAGGCTTATACAACCCTCAGATAGCACAGGTGACATCGCCAGGTTGTTTGTTTAGCCCTCTGGAATCTGAAAATGCTGTTTTCACAGAATCCGTCATCATCGCCGTGATGACAAAGCGTAACTTTGTGTGTAAAATCAGGGGAATTCCCCTTTAAAACATCCCGTCTTCTGTGATTTGCGCTCTTCCACTGCTGCCTGCATTACGTAGTGTGTGATTCTGTGCAGATTGAGGAACCCAGACTGGTGAAACTAGCAATCATTTACCCTTTACTGACCTCGCCATCAGTCCCACTGGGCTCCCCTTTGAGGATGATGTTGATGGCACTGATCCCCATTTGTTTATCCCAACACTTTTTAGCACATGTCTGTGTTATGTAATCCCCCCCCAGGCCTCAAAGCTGCTTCCCAACATCACTGGGGCCTTCCCTGGTCTGCCCATTGACTGATCTCTATTACGCGGCAGCCACTCTACACAAGTGTGTCTCTCTCAATGAGCGAGTGCTTAGCTGAAATAGATAAACACTGACATGGCGCTGCATAGGCCCGGGGCACTCACCCAGACAGGCACACACCCATTTGATTGCCCACTGGTTCTCTCACGAGCTGACTTTTCTTTACTTCCTCTCTCCGTCCATCGTTGCCTGTGTCACACTGTGACTTTCTCCCAGATGACTGCAAGCACAATAGAGGTAATTGATACTCAATTTCCGTTTCATACTGGAGTCAAAAACCTTTAATACAGGCTTGTGCACCAGTGTACATTTCACAGTCTCCCATTCACAGACTTCCTCTTTGCGCTTTGAGTATTTCAGGCTGGCGGCTGCAGACTTTCTTTATTTCGTCTCGCACAGACACACAAAAGCAGCTCACTTGCTCACAAATTCTTCCACATAACATCCAAGCCAATCAGTTCACTTTGGGATAGCTTCTGCTCTGCCATCGATCTCCATGGTAATCTCACCTCTTTAACAATAGCCGGTTTCCTTTAACATATCCATCCAAGGAAGTAACCCGCCATTTTGATGTGGTGACAGCAACTATATGGCGGGACGCATGGATAATGAGTCTGCATGTGATTTCAAAGAGAATAACACCTCTCACCTCCCTGACAGAAGCCAACCGGAACATTATTTGTGCTTGTCAGCCTGGGTAATCTGTGTTCAGGCCTCTGGCAGCAAAGGGAAGCTGAGCAGGTTTCAGGGAGAGCTGATCAGGTGAAACCCTGTTGGTTTGTTTTACATTTTAAAGGATGTGTTGATCCATTGTCTGAGAAAAGAAGAGAATGTCCTTTAAAGTGTGTTTTTTAGTAAAAGAGAAACAGAAAACAAATCCCAAGGCAACATTGCGTATAATATCTCATCTGAGTGAGTCACCCGGTGAGTCATGCATTCAGTTCTTCAAAACAAGTGGAATGAAAAAAAATTCACCGTGATGGTAAAGTTTCTTCTACCAAAGCACTAATCAGCTTTAAAACTCACGATTGTCTTCAATCTTCAGATGAGATCAGCCGCATTCTCCTTGGTTCCAGCTGTCTGACTTCATTTCAAGTGTTTCAATATGAGATTAAATGACTTGTCATAATGGACATTTCTAATTGGGATCGATGTCAAGACTGATGAAAGTAATCGGACGAGGTTTTTTTAAACGTGTTTGCTGGAGAGACAGAGTGACAAACGTAGAGGCAGAGTGAGTGTCGCTAAGCCTCGCAGTGAAATGAGGCCACTGTTGCTACATGAATGGAAACTCTAACCCTAATCTCCAGATCATTCAGCATTACCACCTCACCTCCTTTTAGCTATTCTTTATTGACCCAGAATAGCCGAGCAAGTATGCATGGCGCACGGTTACGGTTCACCAGATGTCAGGGGAGCTGAGAATTAATGTTGGATTTGCAATTTAGAAGTGTAGTCCTAAATTCAGCATCTTGTTTAAGGACATGACTGTTTTCACAGGTTCCAAAGGTCCATTAGGTCCCCTTTAAATTTAAATGCTGGTGATGAGGCAGAAAAAGTAGCACGACCTGATATCTTTTGGCTCCTTGAGTAAGACGGTGCTACATGGGAACACGATGTCGAATGCAAGCTCCAAAAATGAATGCTTATCTTTCTCAATGTTTTTTGCTAACACACAAATGGTAAATGGCCTGTATTTTATATAGCGCTTTACTAGTCCCTAAGGACCCCAAAGCGCTTTACATATCCAGTCATCCACCCATTCACACACACATTCACACACTGGTGATGGCAAGCTACATTGTAGCCACAGCCACCCTGGGGCGCACTGACAGAGGCGAGGCTGCCGGACACTGGCGCCACCGGGCCCTCTGACCACCACCAGTAGGCAACGGGTGAAGTGTCTTGCCCAAGGACACAACGACCGAGACTGTCCAAGCCGGGGCTCGAACCTGCAACCTTCAGATTACAAGGCGAACTCCCAACTCTTGAGCCACGATCGCCCCTAACACAAGTTAAAAAAGCACCACAAGTACTAATCATGTAACTCATATTAACTGAAGCAACTCATAGAGGGTTTGTGTGTGTTTGTGTAGGTAAATTACTATGAAGTGTTGGCATAGTATGGCCCAACTCCTAACATATTCCCTAACAAAAATGACTGTTTATTGCAAGTACTAACTTCTAACTTCTGGTAATTTATTGCTCAGACTGTCCTGTAGTTATTATATTCACATTTATAATATATTTTTATTGTTTATATGTTGTGTAGTATGACTGGCAACGGGGTTGGGTGGGCAAGAAAATACAATTTCAAAAATCTATGCACGTCACATTTTCTTAAGCTGTCCACTGGGCTGGATTGGAGTGCTCACCAGGCTGATTCTGCCTCCGGGCTTTATGTTTGACACCCCTGCTATTAATGTTTTGTACCAATTAAAAGGAAGATAATTGGTGAGTTTCTGAGGTCTTAAAGATGCATGTTAGCATGTTTCAGTGTTTGTGCTAAGCTAAACTAGCTAGCCACTAGCTGTTGCTTCACAAACTGTATGCAGAGAAGTATTAATCTTCTTTTTTTACTCTTGGAAAGAACTCAAACGAGCCCAATTCCCAAAACTATTCAATTAAGCAGCAGACTGAAAAAGGAATACTGAAAAAAAAGATAACGGCCACTTTGTTCAGGCTCTCAGATGTCATGTTCCTACAACAATGACAACCGTCCTTAACTGCAGAAAACTGACTCCACAGAAGCGTAGTATACCTGACGGATTAATGTTCCGGCTATGGGTGTATAATTTTTCTGCACTGCACTGCAGCATTCAGAGGCGCTCACCAAGTGAGGGAATTGTGTTAGTATTGGTTTCAGTGGAAAGCCTCGGTGCCTCCCTGCCAAGAACAATGCTACGGGTAAAGGGAAGTGGTGCAGTGTGTCATAGTGTGTAGAGTACCCAGTATTTTCCTGTGAATCACCACAAAATTTAACCTACAGTTTGACCAGTGTACATAGAGCCACTGTGCAGTCAAATTTGTGGTTCTCCCGTGTTTCTCAGGTGATTGTATTATATTAAAAAAAAAGCTAGTGACACTGGTATGAGTCACACCTTTGTCCAGGCTGTGGTGTCATGGCATTGAATGTCTCCCTATATATTTGTTTTTCAGCATTAAGTGAGTTGTTTCTTTTTCCATTCATCCTCCTACACAGCTTTCTTCAGGGAAGACTTACTGCCAGTAACAGAAAAGGCAGCTTTATCATTTCAGTTGACGCCTACTCTTCTTTCCTCCATATCCTCCCTTACACACACACACACACACACACACACACACACACACACACACACACACACACACACACACACACACACATTTATTATTAGTCGTGTGAAGGAGGAAGGGCCTCAGCAGCATGGTGCCTGGTGAAAATCCTTAAGTCAGATATCACAGTGCTTTTCATTGTGCACGAGGCAGTTAAATGGCTCTTCTGACGTATATACACACTTTTTCATCATTTAGTGCCATAGGTGCTTCTGCTCCTCACTTATCTCCTCATTTCTCCGAGTACCAGAGGGTGTATTTTTACTTCTGATTGAACCTGACGTCTTAAAAGCTTTTTTTTTGCACGCCTTTAAACATTGATCTGTTGTTGGTCAACCTGCTTTCAGACTATCTGTCTTGTCAACATCCCTCCTGCGGCTGTGCATTCACCATCAACTTCATCCATGTGCATGTGTGGGCTGCGTTTCTGTCTTTCTGTGTATGGTTTGGAAAGATTTCAAAAAACTGTTTTCATAAAACGTTTGACAAGATTGCTGACAATTATGAACCTTTTGATCTGACGTTGAATATTCAGACCACAAAGTATTGATATGTGCTTCCTTTTGAAGTTTTGCAAAATTATATTCTGCTTTTTAAAAATCAAAATGAATGTGCACAGGCAAAAATTATACCATAAATCAAGGATTTTTTCATCTGCAATGAATTGGACTTGCGATAATACCACAAACAGCTGGAGGGAAATAAACTGAAAGGTTTACGTCAGTTTTCACATAGATTTTTGTTGATATTCCTAAAAGTCCTTTTTTTCCTATGTGTATTATTTATTAGATGTTGAGTTTAGTTTGCTGACATATTAAACTGTTGCATTCTGCTAATCGCGGCTTTTTTAAATTTTCTGTCATCATAAACTGAAAATCTTTTAGCTTTAAATCATTTTTTTCTTTTAACTTTGTCAAAAAAAATATGTAAATGTCTATTATGTTACAACAATCTTCTGAATTTTATCGTCAGTGTCATCAAGGCTGGTTTTGTGGCACTACACTTGGCTTGCGCATGCTTATTAAAAATGTAATGTAGAACTTTTGTCATAAAAAAAGAACATGAAAATATTTTATTTAAAAAAATAGCAGCTATCAAAATACATTGAAAGAAGAAAGCCTCTGTCTCCGTAAGTTTTATACTGCGGGAAAAAAATAGATTTGCCACCTAATGGCAAAGATCCTAGATTTAGATCATGGCTGACGTCTAATCAATAGCTTTATAGCTCTGGATCTATCCAATTTAGTGAAAAGGAATTCATAATTTGGGTGTTTCCTCTAGACAGAGAGCCAGTCAAACAAATGTACTGCATGAAAGTAGTGTCTTTGGCAGAGGCTGCACTTTAGCCATCAGAAAGTGAATACATGAGTGCAACCTTTGCCAGCAGCTTGTAAATCAATATCGCTATTTAAAAAAATCACCACACTGCCAAATTTATAATTTCTTTACATCTGAAGACACACCTTTTTAATAGTCTACATTTATGACAAAATAATATCAGAAGCACATCTTGGCAGGTACCAATAAATATTTACTTTTTGGCATTGAGTGTGAAACGGGACACAAAATAACACGAACACGTTAAATACAGTGTGAGGCTGCAGCTTAGTTTAATATAAAATATCAAACAAAACAGCAGCAAGCCTGTTTCTGTTCACAATTATGGCTAAAATATGGCCCATATATCTTGTATATTAATGTTCTCATTCTGTGACAGGAAATACTGCTGCTGGCATCACAGAGATACACAGTAGTTTTCTTTTGAAGAGCGCCAAAGGCAGAGTTACACGGGAGAGGATTAGGACCATGGGGAAAAAAACAAAGTTGGCATGTCTTTTTTTTCTTCTTTTCCAGAATTCTGAGAAAAAAGTCCGAATTCAGAATTTGACCCTTTTTTCTGACTTTAATCTCAGAATTCTGGAAAAGAAAAAAAAAGATGTGCCCACTTTTCTTTGTTTTTCCCAGAGGCCCAAATCCTCTTCCGTTGAGTTACTTTAATTAGAGGAATGGTGAAGTCACAACTTTGCCTTCATTTATTGATTAAATTAGGTTTCACATGTTGGTAACATGTAGGCATAAAAAACTGCTTGATTAGATTTAGGAAAATGTTGTGATTTGGGTTCAAAATATGTAGTTGTTTTAATATCTGTTTTGTCCAATAAGTTATTTGAGTTTTTTGATATAAAATGCGACAGACGTGCATACCAACACTGTCAGTAAAACACATCAAATGTTTAAGGAGCTTGCAAAGAAAAGCATCTGGACTTCTTTAAGTTGCTTGAAGACGTTTCACCTCTCATCTGAGAAGCTTCTTCAGTTCTAAGGTCAAATGGTGGAGAGTCCCAGATTTAAACCTAGTGGGAGTATCCCCCCACAAAGGGACAAAAGGACCCCCTGATGATCCTCTAATCGCCTGAGCCAAGGTGTGAAACTGGGTGTGGGTCCCAATCAGCCAGAGTTTCGCCTTGTCTCAGGCGATTAGAGGATTATCAGGGGGTCCTTTTGTCCCTTTGTGGGGGGATACTCCCACTAGGTTTAAATCTGGGACTCTCCACCATTTGACCTTAGAACTGAAGAAGCTTCTCGGATGAGAGGTGAAACGTCTTCAAGTAACTTAAAGAAGTCCAGACGCTTTTCTTTGCAAGCTCCTTTGACTACGATGACCTGGATGACTGAGAACCTTCACAGACACATCAAATGTTTCCATAAATTGTTGAAAATCACATCTGTTGCTGTCTACATGGACTTGTTACATTTGCACTGAGCAACCATCTGTTCTATAGGAATATAGACAGAATACAATGAGGTAACAGCTACTCAAGTCCCCTCGGTTGTGCTTATTGACAAAGACTCATTCAGACTGATGGCAACACGTTGGCTATCTGTCTGCATTTGAAAATCAGACAGCAATTATTTGCAAACCTTTGACAGTCTCTCAGAGGGTAATTGTAGTCACTCCAAGTCAACTGATTGCAGAATGGTTGTTTCCAATCAGATGACCTCTGCAATCGCCTGAGATCAAAAGTGGTCATAAGTGTGCAACACCCTCAAGCTCTAGGCAACCATTTACTTGAAGCTGCAACTGATACCAAAATGTGAAAATGTTCAATAAAATCACCAGTAGCCACCGGTTTGCTATTTTTGGTTTTTGTTTGGTTTGTTTTTTTTTTTCAATAATGTTGCTTTCCTGTTTTACTTGTGTGACTGAGCAATTAGCTCTAAACTAGGAGGTAATGTTTAAGCTAAGTGTGTCCCGTTTGGATGCTTTTTCAGTTAATTTTATTTAAATTTGGTGCATGACATGAGCCCTTGTTAGTAGTGTTCCCAGCATATTTTCATTTATTTATTAAAATGTCGATATTTGGTGTCTCAGTATACAAAATAGCCACACAAAATACTGTGTTATTATGCTATATCAAGTTTTTTTCCCCCCAGCTCTAATACCAAGACAATTTAAAGTTTTGCTACACCACTATCATGGTGTCGCTCACTGAAATTAAATTACACAACACTAATGTCTGTGTCCATCATGCCTGAAACGACAAACGTCATGTGTTCAGACTCCTCATTAGTCGGCTGTTTAATTGCTTCTGTATTTTACTAATCTTTTACACATGGAGCTAACCTTGTCCCCCACCCTTTCCTTTTCCTTTGTTTCTTTATCTGTCGCAGGGCCGTATATGTAGGAAAGCCGGAAAATCTAAGAAAGCTTTCAGCCGCAAGGAAGCCGAGGCTACCTTCAAATCCCTGGTGAAGACCCACGAGAAGTACGGCTGGGTGTCTCCGCCCGTCTCTGACGGCTGAATGCCCCGGCACCGTCCCTCCGACCCCCGCGCTAGCCGGACAAACCCAGCTAGCCCCGACACGCAAAACGACACACCACGCTAACTCAACAATCTCTCATTTTCACCTTTTGCTGTTTCACTCAAGATTTTATTTTATTTTTCTGGTTTTATGTGTTATTTAATTATTTTTGTTATTTTGGATTTTGATCACCATCTCCAGAAGAGCTGACATCCATTCATCGCCGTCACTCCACCTACACCTAGAAAACAACTTTTGCTTCACCTCCCTCTCACCCAGGGATTCTTTCCCCTGTTTAGGAAAGACCTGAGAGGGCAGTGTTTGCTTGCGAGTGTGTGTGTGTGTGTGTGTGTGTGTGTGTGTGTGTGTGTGTGTGTGTGTGTGTGTGTGTGTGTGTCGCTGCATTGGACATCCGCTGGGAGTGTGTGCACGTGCATCGGAGTGTGCTCTACTGTGGGTGGATTTTTTTTCTTTTTTGAAATGCACACGCATGCATGTGCAGTGGGACAAATCGGACAGTGTGGACTTTTCCACCCATGTGAAAGACTACTGAATGAAGGAGACTCATCTCCCTCTCCTGTCCTTGCAATCCCGCCCCCATTCTCCCCTCCCTTTTCCATCCCTCATTCCTTTCTTCTCTTGAACTGGCATTACGTCCCGCCATCTCTCTCTCTGTAGCTGTCGGGTCATTTACATATAAATGAAGCTGTTAATGTTTTATAGAAGGGCAGCGCACTGACGTTTAAACTCACTCATTCGCACCTTCATTTCCCCTTTCTTTTGACTGTGCCGTTGCTCACAGTTCAACGCAACATGAAGATTGTAATTTACATGGAGCTGTGCTCTCTCTTTCTCTCTCGCTCTCTCTATCTGTTTCTTTCTTTAGCTCGCTTTGTTTCCTTCTCTCCATCTCTTGTGGCTAAATTTAGAGCTCACTGTTGCGTAGATGGATATTGATTTTTAATGGAGAAAAAGAGTCACATGCTGCTTTATGCAGTAACTACTGTATGTATGATAAATAGAATGACACTCAGTCACCTCTCTCTCTCTCATGTTCTTGTTAGTGTGTGTGTGTGTGTGTGTGTGTGTGTGTGTGTGTGTGTTTAGGAGAAGAATGAAGACTATAATTCTCGCGATTTAGATACCAGATGGTACAGCTGAAGGCTAGACCTCAGTACGTGTGTGTATGTGTGCGCGTTTGAGTAAGGGAGACAACACTTAACAGAGAAAAATATGATTTACTGTGAATGACACTAAGACTTGAAGGGAGTGCTGGCTTTTTGCTAGATTACCTGCCTTCTTGTCCCGCCGTCGACGTCAGCTCCCGATTGTTATTAGCGTAAAACACGCGTGTAGCTGTGACCAAATATCTGCGCGCACACAGCCTCGTCTCTCTATTGGATTCACGCGATGGAGAAAAGGTCGGCAGAAAATACGCTTTGCCTCGCCCAGACGTTTTGCACAGCTCACACACTTGGAGCGTACACCTGCGGCCTTCGGCGGTAACACCTAGAAATGAAGACAGACAGGATGGCGTGCTGGGGTGGTGCTTTAAATTGAGAGCCCGCCGGATTGATGTCTGCTGAAAGCAAGAGACCGAAGGCAGGAGAACAGAGGGATGGGAGGCAATCGCGAGAGCTTTGATCACCGCCGCCTGCTTCTTGGAAATGTCAGGTGGATTGAAAATGTCCGAAGACGGCCGTGATTACTTAAGAGGCATAGAGCTCCAACCTTTTTAAAAGGACTTAGTATATATCTACTGTTAACTGTACGGCTGCAACAGCGTCGGTCTCAATCAGCTGAGGGGGCCCGCTAGCCGCAGACTAGCTATCTCTCCATTCTGTCCAGTGAGCTCTGTTTGTTTTGCTTGCCGCCAGTTAAATGTCAGAGGGAAGGCTGCTAATTGGTCTGACATTTCAGCAGAGCGTCATTAGAGGAGACCGCGAGGGCACATGGATGGACGATGTCAGAGCTCCCGCTCGGCTCTGACATTTTGTCATTTTCTTCTCCTGCCTTAATTTTTGGAGGGATGGGGGTTTGGCAAGGTGAAGGCAGGCAGGTGAGGGGTACTGGAGCCAGCTCCCAGCTCAGCGGTCCTCGACCATGGGATTTTCAAAAATCGCAGAGCCATCTGCGATTCGGATCAGGTCATATCTCGTCCCGACGCTCCCTTCGAGTCGCGGTCGACAGCAAGTCTGGGTTTGAGTGCACGTGTGAGCACATATGTGTGTCACACTCCCATCATGAAAAAAAAAATTTAATAAAGAAACAGAAACATCACCATCACCATCTGGTATGTGATCATGTACGAAAGCGCGTTAGTCCTCTTTTGAATTTGGCTAGTCATTTCAGGGTCGGTCGTATAGTGATCTCTCGGCTTTGTCAGCAGAGAAAACTGTAAACTGAATTATTATGACAAAATATCTCAAACAGCTGAGTGTTTGCTGGTTTCAAGAGAATACTTTTGTGATATAGTTTAGATCGGTAGTTTGCAGACACTAACTGGGTGAACTGATTATGTTGTAATATATCTGCATGTGATGTGATTGGTAGCTAGCTGCTGTATCTCTTTTTTTTTTCAAGAAAAGTGAGGAAAAATATGGGGAAAAAAACAAAAAAATGCAAATGCTTCTCTTTTCTTGGTATATATTTTTTCTCTCTCTCTTTTTGGTTCTGTACTGTATGTATTTTTCTTTTCTTTCTAAGCGTCCTAAAAATGTCACATTGTGTTATATGAATGTTTGTGTTTTAATTTATTTGTGGTTTGCCAAAATGAAGATTTGAAGCATGTTGCAGGTACTGTCACAAGAAAACGAGAAGAAAAAAAAAACCTACTAAGAATGATAGCCTATGTATTTGTGTGATCAGAGATTTGGGGAGGGGGCTGGGGTGGAGGGTACAGGCAGCAAAGAAGGACAGAAGGCAGTGAAGCCTCGAGATTATAAAGGGAGTATTTTTGGGAGTGTGTCAAAGTGGAGTCAAGAAAGTGACATGGTGCTCCCTTGAATACTTTCTGGTGCCCTCCATGATGTCACTACTGTCCCTTTCCCCATTGATCCTGCTCTCTAAACAGCGATTTGGTTTGTGGGTAATGCAGTCAACACAAACATCTGAAGTCCCACGAGTCACAGATCGGAGCTCAGTGTGACCTCCCTATGCTTCAAATCAAACTTCTTAAGGGAATCTGACCTGTGATGAGTTACCCTGGGTCACTTCGTCCCACTTCTGACTTGAGTGTTTAGTCCAGACCGAGGTCTTACAAGTTCAAAAAGGTGAAAGGTCATTGCAAGACCAAACAGGAATGTGCAATAAAAGTTACAGCTTATTCAACCTCTGCTGATTTGTTGGTTTGTTTTTTGAGCTAATGTCACATCTGGGAGCTTTCTTAATGTCCCTGCTATGCTCTCAAACATCCTAAAGACACACTTCCATCTGCTGTGTCCTCAGCCTGGCCCCTGCATTGGCCTACTTTCATTTACTGCAGCTGACATTCATGGTAAGGACAGACTGTAATCACCCATCCTTGTCTCCTCGGCTAGTTCCTAGACACAGTGTTCCCTCTGTATGGCCAAGTGTGGTTACCCGCATATGGCGGGTAGTGGACATCTGTAGATGGATGTGTTAAAGACAGTGCAAAGTTTGTTTAAGGTGAGATGGTTAAAAAAATCTTTTTATTTATTTACTTTTTACACTGGATCTCATTCCTGATCATTAGTTGTGATAATGATCAGAAATTGCACTTCTGGGCTTATGACAGTAAGACCATAAAGCAGAAGTGTTAGCCAAATTCAAATTAACCGTAAAATCAGACCTAATTCGCTTATCATTACAATTTTGCTGCCTGGGTTTGACCTCTTGTACTCTACCTATCGTAGCTGTGCAGCCACGTTTTCTTAGCAGTGATAAAATAATAGCATTCCTATCTTTGGTGTGTTCACGTTTACTTTCTCTTACAAAGAACGTAGAAAGCACAGCTAAGCAGAGCAAAGACATTAATTAAAAGGAGTGAGTTAAAACCCCATGTAAAACAGCTGATCTATTGCAATAATCAATAACTAATACAGCACAACTAGTTCAAACAAACAGGAAATGTTACTCATTTTAGCTGATTTCAACTCTTTTTCAAAATATTTATTCCACAAATTTTATATAAATATTCATGGTGTATTTCAATTCAGATACTTATTTCAGTAGATTTTTTTATGTACGACACCATGTATGGTGTATTTTGACTATGTAGAGCTTCAAATCAAACATAGCAAATTTTGCAATTACCAGAACTTTGACTGTCATGCTAGTTAGTTGATTTTCGGGAAAATTTGCAACTTGCCAAGCCTTTAACTGCACATGATGCTCACTTTGTCCACAATGAAGATGATAATTTTAATACAAAAACACCCAACCCAGTGTAATGTGTGGTTGTACCTTCAATAACAGAAAACAGGCTTGTCACTGTTAGCTTGCTAGCTAGCTTCGGTACCAGATGCAGCAGGAAGATGTTTCTTTCTGCTGCATCTGAAAATTGGTTGGCGGTCTCTCTATTTCCACTACGTAGACAAGATAGTAGCAGCTGAGGTTACCATTAAAAGTGTATAGCTTTTCACGCTTGGCTTTTTTACTGCATATTGTAGTAATCATACAGAGAGTAGCCATAGTTGTTAGCATTTATACATTTAGAAATATTATCTTAACTATGGAAGTATGTGAGTTCACACAGCTAACTAAACTATGGCTGTATCCCAATTCAGGGTCTGCAGCCTCAAAGTATGCAGCCTCAACGATCCTCAAGGGCCAACTTTGCAGACATGTGGCGAACAGTAATGTTTTAATGTTCTTCGTTATTAAACATTTGCACATAAATAAATGACATAATATTCAGTACTTACTTAAAGTTTACTCTTCGGGTGCCCCTCTTCCACCGTTTTTTTCAGCAAAATTATCCACACCCACCGCTGCGCTATGCATTCTGGGATATGTTGGGCCACGAAGTCTACACCGCCACATCCTTGAAATTCAGGGAAATGAAGGACGCATTTGAGGGCCGCATTTCGAGCAGCCTTCAAATTGGGACAGCCTTCGTTGCGTTGCTGTGACGTAATCGGTCTTAAAATGCAGCCTTTAAGGCTGCAGACTAGGGCTGGGTATCGTCACTGATTTCTAGAATCGATTCAATTCCGATTCACAAGGTCCCGAATCGATTCGATCCACGATTCGATTTAATTCGATTTAATTCGATTCGATTCGATTTAAATCTGGGAAATTTTGACAGTCAGAAATATTATAATTCAGATCAGTACATTTACATATTTTTGTATCAATAAAAAGGAAGCTGACACTCGCAAGACTTTATCAAAGGTGTGAGCGTTACAGCAGATGCTTTTGTGTCAAAGTAGCTGAAGATAAAACACAGAAAAACATGAAGGTGATTTTCCTGGCCTGGGATTTTATAAAAATATTCTGCAGTACATCAAAAACGAAAGAAAACCATTAATCAACATATGAACATTACCTCTGAAGTTACAGCGGTTTTATTAGAGACACGGTTAAGCGTTTTGCATTTTGAATAATTTTAAAAAGTTTAAATTTATTCAGTATTGAACAGCAGAAATGAGGTTTTCTTTTCGGAAGAATGTAAAAGGGAAAAAAACAGCGGCTGACAGCGCTGTAAGCAACAGTAGACTTGTCAGTGTGCCTCAGGGTGGCTGTGGCTACAATGTAGCTTACCATCACCAGTGTGTGAATGTGTGCGTGAATGGGTGGATGACTGGATATGTAAAGCGCTTTGGGGTCCTTAGGGACTAGAAAAGCGCTATATAAATACAGGCCATTTACCATTTACCATTTGTGTAACAAGCAAGCGAATAATGAAGAAAGGGAAACTGTTCTTGAAGTACAGAGAGAGAGAGAGAGAGAGAGAGCTGTGCATCGCGGTGGAAGCAAAACAGTAAAAGTCAGAGTGAATTCATGACAATGTTTATGTGAAGCGTTTGGATCTTCTTCTGCTGCTGGTTCGGTCAATATTGTTTGGAGAGAGATCAAACTAACAGCTTTAGAATCGGCTCATAAAGGGCGTGAACAAAAAGCGCGGACCCACCGACAGATCAGAATCAGCGAGCTGTCGGCTTTCAGCCCCGACCGTGAGAAAGGCGACATCTCACTGATTCTGATCCGCGGGTCGCGCTGTGTGTTTAAGTCTGTGCAGAATCCGTGTACCTGGGCCCTGTTTCAGGAAGCCGGTTTAGTGCAAACTCTGAGTAAGTATACCCTGAGTTAACGAAAACTCTGGGTTTTCGGTTTCACAAAGCGAGTTCAGCTGAAGCCTGAGTGAGTCACTATGACGACACACTCCGTGAAGCTAACCTGCCCCCTAGCAGGTTTACTACAACTAACCCTGACTGTCTCCGCCCCTTTGTCGGAAACCTGACTGTAGGAAGTGTCGGACATGGCGTGTCCCTTCCTTGAAGAGCCAGTAGATCGTGAAGCCCAAATTCTCTGCAGAGCTCTCCGCCGGGAGAGAGTGATCAGAGCGCGTTTGGACATTTTATCATTTCCTGATGATTTTCTGTGTGAACGTCACCGTTTCTCAGCACAATCTATAATTTATTTGGATAACATCCTCAGGCCATATATTACGCATGTGACACATCGCGGACATTCTCTCAGTTCTGTACATATTATTTGTATTGCACTTCGGTTTCTTGCAAACGGGAGCTTTCTGTATAATATTGGTGACGCTGAGCACGTTTCCAAGGCTACCGTCTGTCGGGCAGTCAGGAATGTTACAGTTGCACTGAAACGTCTCCTGTACTCGTCTGTGGTGTTCCCCGGTCACAGACCCACAAGATTTATCAAAGAGGGATGCCACAAAATTGCAGGTATCAGGATGAACAAAACTTAATTCATGATGTGGTGATACTTGGACTACTACTTAAATTGCACATTTATTTTCAGGGTTCCCAGGCGTGATTGGCTGTACAGATGGCACTCACATTCCAATCATTGCTCCTTCAGTAAATGAAGGAGACTATGTGAACAGGAAGTCTTTCCACAGCATTAATGTACAGGTACATAGTTCCCTGTAGCATTTCAAACTAACAAATTATTTCATTATAGTAATGGATGCTAATTTGTGTTCTCTGCACTGTGAAGATCATGATGCTGCCAACATTATCACAAATGTGGAAGCCAAGTGGCCAGGCTCTGTCCATGACTCACAAATATTCCGTGAATGTACACTGAGCACAAAATTTGGACATGGTGAGTTGAGAATACTTTAAAATATATAAAGACCAATTGCTTCAGGGACATTTGAACTGAAGTGTATCCTTCTGTCTTAGGAGAGTTCACTGGCTACTTGCTTGGTGATAGGGGGTATCCATGTTTACCCTATTTGCTTACCCCTTACCCTGACCCGGGCCCACAGCAGTGATATAATCTGGCTAATTGCAGGACAAGAGCCAGAATTGAAATGACTATCGGAATGCTTAAGGCCCGGTTCCAGTGCCTGCAAAGACTCAGGGTCACCCCAGAAAGGGCATGTGACATTATTGTAGCATGTGTGATTCTTCACAACATTGCCACAATTAGAGGAGAACACTGTCCTTCTGAACCAAACATCAGCAGTGATCCAAACCATGAACATCCTGACCCTCCCACGGACATACAAGATGGAAGAGCAGTCAGAGACGCCATATGTCACAATCATTTCTTTTGACCCATCACCTCAACATGTTGAAAGAAGAATAAACAGATTTTTTGTTCAACTGGCTTTATTGGTCGCCTGTATTTCCTGTACACAAAGTATTAAAAGATGTAAACCTCATAAAGTGTCTCTGTTGCTTCCTCCTCTGTAACAGCTGTCAATGTTTCTTCATTATTTTCCTGTAGTAAAGAAATAAACAACATTGCTGTTCTACTGTAAACTCATATAATCTGTGGAGTATTAAGAGTACTCATAACTGCATGTTGGTCTGGCTCAACAGGAGGCTGCACCAGATGCAGTACACCATCACCATCAACTGATAGAATATGAGGTTTATACAGGTCACTTATAACTTACAAGGGACCAAATGGCAATTAACAAACATACCAAGCACCTTACACTTCATTGTCATTATGCTCTCAAAGACAACCAAGGCTGAGGGAAGGCAAAATCAGTCGGAAAATAACTTCACTACAAAATAATTCATTATGGTAAAGAGTTTATCAAATGAATGTGTCGCACTGCAAAGGTGACTGTGAAGAAAGGATGTATGCACATCATGTATTATTTTGAATTTACCCCTTATGTAGGCACTTGTGTCTTGCGGGGTTATTGCCTCAGAGGATGTCCCCGCAGAGATGCCTTCAGCCACAGGGCGCCCACTGTTTTGGCTGAGGGCCAACTGCTCAGCCTCTGTGAGTGGTGGTGGTGGAGGACCCCCACCTGTTTTTCGGGCCTCCGCTTTTTTTCTGTTGGCTATAACGGGCCACATTTGAGCATACAGAGTAAGCAAATATGTACTTGTAATGTGCTCAGATAATTTCAATAAGTGCTTACAGAAAGAAAATTAATGTAGCCTCTAACTGCAATTGATTTACATCGGACAAACAGACCAAGCACTATGGCTCATAATACAATTACACCATACCTGTTTGGACTATATTTTTATATTTCATTTTTACTTGCTGCCAGGCACGTTTGGGGCCTGTTGGGTTGCACCTGCGCTCACATCACATCACAAAATAAAATGTATAAAATAACAAATAAAATAACATATGATAAAATAACGTGTTAAATAGGTGGAAATCCCTCGATCAATGTTTAAATTAACACTCACGCATTGACTCTGTCGGCTATGTTTTGCCATGCATGCTTTTGCAGCTGTGGCTGTGTTACTTTTTTCCGCGGAATTTGCATGTTATCAGCATATGCTGCCATCAGAATTTCGGCCTCAAGCGCTGTGAAATACATTGACCGCGCCTTCTTTCCCTCCGTCTCCATGGTGACTCGCTTAATCTGTGCTCCGCTTATCAGGGCTTTATGTATCCTCGTCCGCGCGCTTCACTTGGGGTTAAAGCAACTCCGCGTTGACTGAACTAATTGTTATCAGCCTTTCTGAAACCGAATATTCCGAGTTGGACAGTTCGGGGTTACTCAACCCTGAGTATCGTTTTTCACTCTGAGTTTTCCAAACCGGCTTCCTGAAACAGGACCCTGCTCTCATTTACTGTCTTAACTGTTTGGTGGTTCTTGAAATTTTGTGAGATGTCACCAGAGATTCTGGCATTTCGGGCAAAATAAATTTATATTAAAAAAAATCGATTCAGGATTTTAATGAATCGATTTTACGTTATCCAAGCCAGAATCGATTTTAATCGATGAATCGATTATAAAAACCCACCCGTACTGCAGACCCTGAATTGGGATACAGCCAAGGTGACTTTCTTTTGATGTACCTGCACTAACTTTTCTCATGACAGACAGACCAGAGAAAGCACAGGTGTAAAATGTATGATTGTTGAATTCAAGTTAGCTTTTTGAGTTTGAGGATTCTGGATTCTTATGATAGATATAAGTGGAATCAGTCATACCAGCCAGTTATTTATTCCATATTTAGCAGTGAGTCTGTCACGGCTGCCGAGGCGAGCCGTGTGGATTTAGAAGGAGGACCCAAGATGCAGGCAGTGGATGAGATACCGGTGGTTTTATTTACAGAGGTGTAGTGGCAAACAAACAGTGGGGCATAACAAACAACTAAAGACACCTAAACTGGGAGAACTAAAAATAACAGACCTGGGAGCATATGACAACGGATGATGAATAGCAGAGAGACGCAGACGAGGAACAGGACACCGTGGAACACAGCGTAACAGACTGACACGGAGGAACACAGACAAACCAGCAACAGGCAGGAGAACACACAGGGCTTAAATACACACACCAGTAATCAGGGGATGAGAGACAGGAGGGCAACACAGCTGGGAGGAATCTGGGCTGACGGGACAGGGGAAACGTAAACTGATCACACTCACATACGACACGGACCTTCACAATAAAACAGGAAACTCAGATACATGGAACCAGACAAGACATTGAACTAAACAGACAGATTCACAAACAGATGGGGAGACACCATAGACAGACAGATACAGACGCAGACTCAGAGGCAGATCGAAAATAACACAGAACTTAAACAATCATCTAGAAAATGATAACAAACTAAAAGCGCTGGGTCACCGACCCAGGACCATGACAGAGTCAAACAAAACTTTGTCATGTCATTAAGTTACGTGTGAGCTATTTACGTCAAATGACATGTGAAACAAATGCTGTGAACTAAACATAGCATTTGCAGAGGGATGATGAAATTAATGAAACATATGAAAATCAAAACAATTGTGATTTATGAAATGAAAAGACTGATATTTAATTTTCCTGAAACTATCTTTTTTCATGCGTATCTATATGTTTTTGTGTACAAGAAAAAGAACAGAGAGGTATCTGAGGAAATGAGGAGTAAGTTCAAGCTGAAGTATAAAAGGCCATTTCACGGATCTTAGTGAACCTGGATATATCCATAAAATTAAAACTGACCCCAGACTGAGCAGGGTGAGAATTTGATTGGTGGAAAAAGAAAAAAACAAAAGATACAAAATAACTTCCAAGATCATGTTACAAATGCTTTCTCAATAAAAGTGGACAGCATAGAGGAAAAATGCACATTGACAAACAATGATGCTTCCAGAAACCACAATGCATTCCTGTGCGTTGAACACGGTGCCCTGAATAACTGCAGAGCACACTAAAATTTGTACATTATCAAGGTGATCTGTAGTGAAATACCCTAGATCTGTCTCAGCTGCAGGCCAATTCTCCATCAACAGAATAATGACGTAAAGTATGAATTTATAAAAACGCAACATTAGATTTCGAGTCCTGATTGTAATCGGACCAAACGTGTATGAAAAAAACTGAAACTTTTTTTTTTCCTTATTTCTTTCCTGTTTTTAGTTGAAGCTTAGAGGTTAGCTCCAAAACCAAATTAGACCCCATAGCTCCCTTTTTAAAATGCCCAACTTTACAATATTGCAAAACATGTTTAGAGGCCTGACACAAGCAAGATTTCATTTTTTATAATGTCTAATTTCACCCTTTGTAACAACTGCATATGGGTGCATTTCATTAAAACTCAGTATCGTGTGTCTGGATCTTGATAAGGCTTATATTTAGGGCCACTTTGATTGGCACCCTTGCCAAACAGCTGTCTGCCGGGTCTCACCTCAGCTCATTGAAGTCACTAAAGTGGACCTCTTGGTACCTTCTGGAGCATTTTAATGCAAGGTAATATTGCCTTCAGACCGTTCCACACATTTTCACAGAATTCTGGTAGTACTTTGATGCCAAACACTAATTAGCATGGATGTTTGTCTGTGTGATCTTTTCATCCAAATATGGCCACTTCTGGCTACAAAACACCAACATAAATCCAGACATACAGGAAACCAACAATCCACTGCTTGACCTGCCAACATGGGGTTTGCATTACACAAAACCCAAAGTGTCAAATTGTCACATGATGTGCAAGAGCACAAAAAATGAAATCACACCTGCTGATTTATGCAAATTGACAAGAACTAAATGAGCACATATATGCCTTATACTCACACACTGCTATCATCGTTACTGACATATAGTGGTTAATTGATCCCTCAGCTCTCTTGTTTTTGTCTGGTTGATATTTCCCCACTGCTCATTAGTCTGAGGGAAACACATTGGAGCGCACAGATCAGAGAGAGCTCGCACAATATTGATGACACGATGCTGAATACTCTGAGGACACAGAGGCGAGCAAAGGAGCTTAATTTTCTGATTAGTTAACACAGCAAACGTCCAAAATGTACGTGTATGTGTTTGAGCGCACTCCTGCTTGAGTGACAAAAACAAAAAGACAAAAACATTCATTATTCAGCCGCGAGACAAGAAGACTGAATCCCCTGAAGGTTACCTTGACACAGAAAACATTCAAAACAACCTCAGCCAAGCTCGGAGACAAAACAAAAAGGAGAAAGAGAGAGAGGGGTGTTTGTGTTATTTGTAAAGGCAGCGTGCAACAAGCTAAAGTAACACCATGAAAATCTGGACGCTGCAGCTGTTTTCATGGTTTAACTCGTCTGAATGAGATTTTAATAGGAGGAAGGACACAGTGATAAGCTGTTTTATATGGGTGGTGTCACAGCTTTGTTTAGGCTTATGGGTGCAGTGCAATGCGGTCAGCTCTTCATCTTTGACTGTATCAGCCAGTTTAGTGCTGCCGTCTTCACCATCATTATGACCTTACGGCAAGCTTAGCGCCATTCTTCTCTCGTTTCTCTCGTGATGGTAACACTGCTGAAACAGTCCAGCCACATACTAGTTTACCTTGCTTTTCTGTGTGAACATAAATCTTTATGATAAAGTGGGAGAAGAGGATATATCGCTGCAATAAGGATAGTGGAATATAGTTATGTTAGAAAAAAAAAAGTTTGCTTCTCAGTATGAAGAAGGCTTTTATCTGTTTTATTTAAAGCTCTTTTATGTATACTTCATGTATAAGTGTAACCTAAATATATACACGAAATCAATTTCCAGGCCAGTATAGGAATAGAAGTAGCAGCTATGCAAACTAAGCACAAAAAGTAAGGAAATTTGTGTTTGGTTGATATTTTCTGTGTTGCAAAAATGCTTCCTGGAAATAATCTTAAATAGAACTACAATTATGATCTGCTGTATCAGTTGAGGGTTATGAATTATGTGACTAATTTGAGAGAAAGAAAAAAGAAAGAAGATTAAGATTAATCTGATAGTCAAAGGAGCTTGCAAAGAAAAGCGTCTGGACTTCTTTAAGTTGCTTGAAGACGTTTCACCTCCCATCCGAGAAGCTGCCTTTCCTGGACTGCGCTGTGCACATTGAAGAGAATGGCAACCTCAACATCGAAGTTTACCGGAAGCCCACACAGTGCAGCGAGGAATGCCCAGACCTCTACATTGGAGAGACCAAACAGCCACTTCACAAGCGCATGGCACAACACAGAAGAGCCACCTCCACAGGACAAGACTCAGCAGTCCATCTGCATCTAAAGGTCAAAGGTCACTCTTTTGAGGATGCCAATGTTCACATTTTGGACAGAGAGGACAGATGGTTTGAAAGAGGAGTGAAAGAAGCCATCTATGTCCACTGTGAGCGACCATCTTTGAACAGAGGCGGTGGTTTACGACACCAACTCTCTGCCATCTATAATCCAGTTTTGAGATCCCTTCCCAGACGCCTTAACGCCCACTCACATCCTGGGCCATCTGACCTCAGGAAATCGCATGATAAGGTGGGGCCAGGTTTCACAATGAACACACCCGAAACTCTGGCTGATTGGGACCCACACCCAGTTTCACACCTTGGCTCAGGCGATTAGAGGATCATCAGGGGGTCCTTTTGTCCCTCTGTGGGGGGAAACTCCCACTAGGTTTATATCTGGGACTCTCCACCATTTGACCTTAGAACTGAAGAAGCTTCTCAGATGAGAGGTGAAACGTCTTCAAGCAACTTAAAGAAGTCCAGATGCTTTTCTTTGCAAGCTCCTTTGACTATGATGACCTGGATGACTGAGAACCTTCACAGACATTAATCTGATAACTTCACTCCCATTATTAATGATAGGTTTGTAGCTTGAACCTATTCGCTGGAACGTTGAAGACAATCTAATTACACAGCAAAGCAAGACACAAAGTAGGCAAAGTTCTTCATGTTTCTCGTGCACGGGAGAGAACCGGACAAACGCTGTTCCTTCACTTGACCCCAGTTGCTCTCGTCCGCTCCCCCGTAACACTGCTCTTTTATTGAGGTTACATGAATATGCATAGGTTCATTAACATACGACGTATACATACACACAAAGAGTACCTTGCCTGTGCGTTGGGTAAGTGTGTATGTGTGGGGTCAGAGTGTGACCCCATAAATGACTTCCCTAAACCTGCTGGTCTGGAAGTCCAGCAGTTCATCTAAACAAAAGGCACTTAGACTAAAACAGATATAGATACGTTTATCCTACCATAAAACAATAAGAGAAGGTACGACCTCTCCCATGCTCCCAGAGTGCTCTGGAATGCACAAAGTTTACAGACTATTAAGGATCAAACCTCTACCAATCTACAACTAATTATAAAACTCTAAGCCTATATAAGTAGATATTTCTAAGCATAAATGACAATCAACAATACAAAACCTAACAAGTACCAGTAGACACTCCTGATGGTGTAACTGAAGAGGCTGTGTATACTCAGTAAACTGCACTTTCCTCGATCTCACACAGTCCTGACTTAGCCATCCCATCTGGAACTCTATCTTATGCTTGGGGTTAGCATCTTGCCCAAGAATATTTGGCATGCAGACTATATCAAACCACCAACCTTCCCATTAGTAGATGACCTGCTCTATCTTTTTAAGATACTGTTCACTGCTGTAGATAGTTTTTTTAGGCCTGCTACTCATTCTTCTTCTTTAGTCCATCTGGCTGTAGTTCAGGAGATATAACCAGTCATCTACTAAATGCATGGTTGGTTGTGTGATCCCTGCCTCTCCAGTCTGCCTGCCAAAGTATCCTTAAGCAAGACAAACCTATGTTTGAACCCTGTGTTGCTCTCAGATGTGTTTGTGGGACTGTGAATGCTAGATAGAAAGCACATAGGTGTAGAAAAAATGTCTTGTATGACTATGGGTGAATGAGGCATGTCAAGTGTATAAAGTGCTTTGAGTGCTTGAGTAGAAGAGCGTTACATAAGAACCAGTCCATTTACCATTTACAGTTCAATTTCCCCAAATTTTTAACGGACACATCATACACACCATATTTCAAGTTTTCAGCTAATAGATTTTTGGGAATCATCCTGCTGGCACAAGAATACCTGTTATGTTTTGCATTTTTCAAAGATTCATCTAAAGAAAAGGAAATGATTCAACAAACAAACAAAAATATTCACCTGGAAATGATCAGGTACAAGGACTGGACTGAAAATGGGGGAAGAAGCAGCCCATGTCCAAAGAAATTCTTCAGACCTTCAAGTCTTCAAAAAGCCCGGAAAACCATTGTTAAAGACTGCTTGGAAGTTGAATATAAAAAAATGAGGGTAGACTCAGGACTTTTGCAGAGTGTTTTAAGTCACTCTGTGTGGTCTGCAACTAACCTGATACCACATATTAAATTATTTAAATTACACTCATAGGAAGTATCTGGATCATCTATTAAACATTTTTTTATCACCAGTTTACTTTGATCAAAGTGTGTTTGCCTCTAACTTTAACAACTTGATGACTCGTGTATGGTTTTGTTTTTTGGTTTTGATGATTTTCCAAGTTGTTCTGACTTGAGGGAAGCCAACATATTTTTTCAATTTTTTTTGACAAATACTCCTGTTAACAAACCATTAAAACTCTAAAAGATTGATTCTGTTCATCTGGACGAAGCGTTTTCAGTGGGAGAAACGTTTCGTCACTCATCCAAGTGACTTCTTCAGTCTCAGCTGACTGCAGGTTTCTCCAATCTTATAAACAGTACATTTGCATAATGACTGAAACCAGCCCACTGAGGAACAATGGGCTGGGAGGTCACCTTCATCATAATTATGCAAATTCTCATGACCATTGATCAACAACCACTGATCAAAGACCACTAATCAATGGCCATGAGTACCATTCACAGAGAGTTGGGGAATGGCTGCAATCACAGCATTGTACGATGGTGACAGATGTACCCTTAGGCCCCCTCCTCGATTCAGGGATGGTCTTTCCCTTTTCACGTAAACCATTAAAACATCTCCCTTTGTATAATCTGTGAATCTCTCTGATCTATAATTAAAACAGGGATAAAAGCCGACTGATAGCACAGTTGTCTCTTTATCCCAAGTGTGGCAGCAACCTCACAAAGTGACGGGTTACAAAAGTCAAGAGGTGCATGACCTGCAGAGTTTGCAAAGTACCACACAGGGTTTATATAATGGCACTAAGCTCACACTTCAGCCTCTACCTGCACCAACTCTCTGCCTCGGGCAAACTTTTATAGTATTTTTCCAAATTATTCAGTGGTGGAGTCAAGCTAAGAACTGGGTTAAAGGTCAACTTTAATTCATGGTCCAATAAAATAAACAGACATGAAAACATTTTTTCTTTAACTAGACACACTGATTTTAGACTGATCCATACTATAGATGGTATAAAAGATAGGCCTGGCTTCTGGGTCTGAGTAATGAAGCCCACACATTTGTTTTCATGCCCACTAGGGGGGCGATAGCTGTGGTTGCAAAAAGACTTCCAGTTATTTAGAAGTCTATGGGGACGGCCCTCATTCTTGACCTCTGTGAACACTTTTCTGATGAGTTTATGGACTCAGTCACTCATTTTGGGTTACACTAAAAAAACACTAACTTTATTCTGTATATTTTGATTATTCAAAGTAACAGAAAAGAGGATTATCCAGGGCAAATGACATAATGGCATGGCATGATTTAAAAAGGGGGGGGGGGGGGGGGGGGGCTTGCAAACAAGAAAGGAAGTAAGAGATATAAGAGAAGATGGGATGGCTATGCTGTCCAACCAAACCTACCCTAATTCTTACAATCAGTCGCCGCAGTCCCTAAGGCTGATCCGATCTAGCTAAGCAGTGATCCAAGGGCACCCAGCCAGTGTCATGGTCCTGGGCCATGTGGGCCCAGTATTCTTAGTTCTTTGTATTCTCGTATTTCGTTCCTTATTTAGGCCATGTCTTCTGCGTTGCCCTGTTGTGTTGTTCCCTAAGTGTTTTTCCCTTCATGGCTCTCTCCCCCCTGTGTGTCCTCTATGTATTGATGAGCCCTCGTCTCCCTTTGTGGTTGTTTCATGTTTCCCCAGCCCGTTATGTCTGTGTTTTCCCCGTGCTCTCTCTCCTCCTGTCGGAACCTCTGTGCCTCTACATGTCATGTTCAGTTCACCCCGCCCTGTCTCGTTATGATTATCAGTGTCACCTGTGTTCCCCGTGTGTGCCCACTTTCCTCGTTTACCCTCTGGGTATTTCTGTCTGAGTCTCCCTCTGTTCGGCGTCGTGTTCTCCCTCATGTTGTGTGGATCTCCCTGTGTCTACCTTCGAGTACTAGTTTACGTTTTTCCGGTTTAGTTTTGCATGTCCTGTATTCTGTCCTGCCAGCATTAAAGCTGTGTTTCTTAAGTTCATCCCCGTGTTTGTGAATATTGCTATTGGGTCCTTCTCCTGCCTGCCACACAACGTATCATGACAGAAGAACACGACCACAACATGGACCCAGCAGTTCACAACCCCTCCGCGGACCGACAGTACGACGCGACCATGCCGGACCCAGCGACACAAAGACTGGAGATTGTCCGGACAGTGGAGTCGCTATGCGACAAGTGGCTGCACTGTTCCAGTGAGGAGGAACGGGAGGAGTTCGCCCGCCAGGTAGGGGTGTGCGTGTCTGTGTTCCCCTGGTTATGGGAGACGCTGCACCCCCTCGTCAGCGACCTTCTCGTCTCCGCTCTCCGACTCCGTCCGCAGCAGCAGCGGCCCGGTGGGCGTGCACCTTCACCAGAGCCGTGCCATCGCGCCGTTGCCCCGCCGCCTCATGAGCCAGTGGCGGTCAGAGTCGGAACGGTGAGGCTCACCACGGACACACCATTGGCTCACACTTCATCAGCTTCCGCATCTTCGCCACCGCCTGCCTGCACGGAGATGCCCGAGGCTGTTGACTTCGGTGAGGAGGAGCGGCAGCAGGTGTTGCGGGCTTATCGGGAGGACGAGCTCCGGTGGAAGCCCTGGCTCATCTCGGAGCAGGACCTCTCACCTGCTGCACAGCCTACCAGCCGCTCGCTGTCTCCAATCCACTTAGACTTTACTTCGCCTGCCTCATTTCTGGCAAGGATGTGGGCGGACGACCGGGAGATCGCCGCTACATCACCCCCTGCATTGGTGCCATCAGCGCCCATCGCGCCAGCTACCAGAAGGGGGCGGCGCCGGCGCCGCCGTGGCACCGCATTAACTCCGGAAATCATGGAGCCCGGTCTCTGTGAGCAGCAGCAAGCAGCTTGCACCCACGTAGAGGAGGAGCTCCGGAGAAAGCCGTGGCCTACCCCCGATTGTCAGCACATCTTTCGGGGAACACGCCTGGCTCTCGGGGGCCCTCGGAGCCGCCAGGGTCTGCAGCCTCTCACAGTTCAGTTAGCTCCCTCGCAGCCACCCTCAGTTCAGTTAGCTCCCTCGCAGCCACCCTCAGTTCAGTTAGCTCCCTCGCAGCCACCCTCAGTTCAGTTAGCTCCCTCGCAGCCACCCTCAGTTCAGTCTCCAGTAGCTCCAGTGCCGCCTGTAGCGCAGGCCCCAGTAGCTCCAGTGCCGCCTGTAGCGCAGGCCCCAGTAGCTCCAGTGCCGCCTGTAGCGCAGGCCCCAGTAGCTCCAGTACCTCCTGTAGCCCAGTCCCCGATAGCAGTACGGTCCGCTGGTCGGCTTAACATTCAGCCAGGGGTCTCAAATCTCTCTGGCTCTGCATCAGCTCCTGCTGGGAGCTCGGATGAGCTCATCCAGGACTCGGCGGCTCCCACACCGCCGAGTCCTGGCGGAGGGTCAGCTGGAGGGTCAGCTGGAGGGTCCGAGGGGCCCGTTCAGCCTCCTGTCTCCGCTGGAGGGTCCGAGGGGCCCGTTCAGCCTCCTGTCTCTGCTGGAGGGTCCGAGGGGCCCGTTCAGCAACCTTCCTCGTCAGCTGGGGGTTCGGGAGAACCGCACCAGCCTCATGCCACGTCAGCTGGAGGGTCCGAGGGGCCCGTTCAGCCTCCTGTCTCCGCTGGAGGGTCCGAGGGGCCCGCTCAGCAACCTTCCTCGTCAGCTGGGGGTTCGGGAGAACCGCACCAGCCTCATGCCACGTCAGCTGGAGGGTCCGAGGGGCCCGTTCAGCCTCCTGTCTCAGCTGGAGGGCCCGAGGAGCCCGTCCAGCACCATGCCACATCAGCTGGAGGGCCCGAGGAGCCCATCCAGCCACCTTCTGCTACGCCTGGTCCAGCCTGTGCTTCGTCAGCTGCAGCCTCAGAGCCTTCGTCCGCTGCAGCCTCAGAGCCTGCGTCCGCTGCAGCCTCAGAGCCTTCGTCCGCTGCAGCCTCCGAGTCTTCAGCCTCGTCTGCCACGGCTTCGGCCTGTGCTTCGTCTGGTCCTGTGCCCACCGGGCCATGGCCAGCACGCCTGACACTGGAGAGCCGCCGCTGCCTTCCGCGCGGCCGGCCCCCTGAACTGCTCCGTCGTCTCCTCCGCCGCCGCCGCTGCCTTCCGCGCGGCCGGCCCCCTGAACTGCTCCGTCGTCTCCTCCGCCGCCGCCGCTGCCTTCCGCGCGGCCGGCCCCCTGAACTGCTCCGTCGTCTCCTCCGCCGCCGCCGCTGCCTTCCGCGCGGCCGGCCCCCTGAACTGCTCCGTCGTCTCCTTCGCCGCCGCCGCTGCCTTCCGCGCGGCCGGCCTCCGGACCAGCTCTGCCACCTGTGCCACCCGCCTGGTCGGCCCCCCGACCGTGTGACCCGTGAACTCTTGTTCCTGTGGGCTCTGGGTCGGCCCCCTGAACTTTATTTTGACTATGGTCGTGTGCTCCCGTGTTTTCTGTTGTTTATTTTGTTTCCCGTTCTGGTCCCTCCGTCCTGGTCCCCCGCCTCCCGCCCTGGGTGGGTTGTTTTCTGTTTTTGTTTTTGTTTCTCGGGTTTGGGCTGTCGGGAGCCAGCCCTTTAGGGGGGGGGGTGGTGTCATGGTCCTGGGCCATGTGGGCCCAGTATTCTTAGTTCTTTGTATTCTCGTATTTCGTTCCTTATTTAGGCCATGTCTTCTGCGTTGCCCTGTTGTGTTGTTCCCTAAGTGTTTTTCCCTTCATGGCTCTCTCCCCCCTGTGTGTCCTCTATGTATTGATGAGCCCTCGTCTCCCTTTGTGGTTGTTTCATGTTTCCCCAGCCCGTTATGTCTGTGTTTTCCCCGTGCTCTCTCTCCTCCTGTCGGAACCTCTGTGCCTCTACATGTCATGTTCAGTTCACCCCGCCCTGTCTCGTTATGATTATCAGTGTCACCTGTGTTCCCCGTGTGTGCCCACTTTCCTCGTTTACCCTCTGGGTATTTCTGTCTGAGTCTCCCTCTGTTCGGCGTCGTGTTCTCCCTCATGTTGTGTGGATCTCCCTGTGTCTACCTTCGAGTACTAGTTTACGTTTTTCCGGTTTAGTTTTGCATGTCCTGTATTCTGTCCTGCCAGCATTAAAGCTGTGTTTCTTAAGTTCATCCCCGTGTTTGTGAATATTGCTATTGGGTCCTTCTCCTGCCTGCCACACAACGTATCATGACAGCCAGGAGTGTAGGGGTTTGGCTTCTCATCTCTATCTCAATTATATTAGCATCATTAGATGAAATATGATTTGTGCCTCTTCCACTTCCTCTGCTCCATCCTCAGACGCACAGTACTGAGTAAATTTCCCAGAATGTGAGAGAGAACACAAATACACCCTATTAGGCACATGGGCAGTACATCAAACTCTATCAGCGTGCACAAAAACACTTGCTGCTGAAGTAGTGATGGCATTATTGTCAAGAGGATCCAGAGAGGCAGGGAAGGGCCTGAAATTAGAAGAATGAAAAGAGAAGAAGAGGAGCAGAAATCTGCGGGGAGATGCCATCAAAAAGCCTGTTTTGAATTATAGATCACCTCTGCCTCAACATACGTGAGTCAATCCATGATTTCAAAAAGTATGAACTATTGGAAGTGCATCAATGATTTACAGATCAAACACTATATATTATCTGTTGATCATGTTTCCCACAGGGTGTAATGATCTCTTGGGGGAAAAAGATGAAGAAGGCGTCTCCTCCACAGCAGGAGGAAAAATAGCAGGAGGTACAGCGAGATTCAGTGATGCTCAGCTCCATCCATGAAGCTTTACAGTGCCGAGACACTGGAGATCGGATTTTATTTGATGCAGGCTGCACACATTATCCTTCCATGTCCAACACACTGGTGTTTCACTTGGTAATGTGGTGTTAAATAATGGATTTGTTTCCCCTGTCAGTGTATCAGATGTATGGATAGGATTCTGCATTCTGCAGCCTGATTGACAAATCTGCTCCGTGTCGTGTCTCCTGTGCTTGCCAAATTTATCACGTTTGGTTTTGATAACCATCACGTCCAATAGAAAAAACAGCACAAAAACACCCATAACTATGAGCCTCATTCGGAAATACACACCTGCACCGCGAGGGAAAAAGGCGCACGAAAGTGGCGGGCAGATGAAGACAAACCGCGGCATAATAATACTTTTACGTTTTGCAATCTACAAAGGTTTGCACTTTGAGAATCAATTGTGAGAACTGTGACCAATGTTCATGTGTGTAGGGAAAAAAGTGTATAAAGTGTGTGGCCAGGGGCTAGTTATTCTGAGAACCCCTGCTGCAATAAATGAGGGACAACTGTCTACTCTACGATTATTATATTCAACCTGTTAACATTTAATACTGTATTGATAGAGCCAACTGATTCTGCAGCAGAGCATCCCCTGTTGCTTCTCCTGGCTCCCCAGTCCCTGAGCTCCTGCTGCTGCACCCACAGGTATGTACAGCAAGCACTGATACCTTTTTAGTCGGTGGGATTGCCTTGTGATCACCTTTACTAAATATCTACAACCAATCTGATTATATCCTGTTATTGTTTTTTTTTGTTTTTTTTTTCAATGTTGAAATTAAAATCTAGTAGCAGCCTTCTCATTTCTTTGTGTTTTGTGCTGTTTTACAGGCCCACAGGGGAGGACGGCTCCGAGGCAGATGAGGGACGGGTCCCAGGACGGTCCATCGGCGGTGGAGCTGGCCATCCTGGTGTCCCTGAAGAGGCCACACCAGTCTCCAATGGAGCATTTCCTCCTCAGCCTTGTTCCTGCTCTGGAGAGCAGCTGGGTCCTTTTTATTCCTGTCTTATTCCTCCCACATTTCCGGTTCACGCGCGTCAAAATATCATATTTTGACGCGCGATGGATTTTTCTTGGACACGCGTTGAGACGCGAATGTGCACGCGTCAAATTAGGGGCGTTTGGGGCGTTTTATTCGCGTCCATCGCGTTCGGTGTGAACACACGTTTAGTCATGGCATAAATGTTGTCCAAACTGAGACCATCTGCACAGACTGACATTGACAAGCGCAGGAGACAGCCGATATCAGTGTCAATTGTTTTACATAATTATGGCAGAGTATGAGAAGGACATTAGCAGAGATTGGATTGTTCTGAACTGACATCTGAAAAACACTTTTAGTCATTGATTCAGCTATTTTTGGCTCTTTGAGGCAGAAAGTCTCGACTTCTTCATGTTGTGCTTGTTTGTTTGTTCTGAAATAATTCAATACTTTTTAATGGAGAAAAGGGTTTTCTACTGTAAAGCTTTCTAGCTGCATACTGGTCTTTTATTTTAGATGAATTCCAGCATGTCAGGTTTCTGACGAGTAATCTTTCATGAGGCATGGGAGCCCATTATTGTCCAGACAATAGACACACTTAAGTAGATTGGTGTAAATCGTCAGGTAATTTTGTAGTGTTCTACCTTTCCTACCTTTAATTACAGTTAAATATTATAATTGCACATGCATCTGGAAGAACAAAAATATTAACAGTAACAATTTGTACAATTTTATTGAATGAAATAGAACCTGAGGAGCACAAATTATACAGTTTTGTCCTGGTGAGCATTCTAAAGAGTGTAAATGTTTCATGTTCAAATAACTAATTTAATAGCTGAGGCTGGTTCACTGTGAGAGGCAAAGCATGTTGTGTACTAATCAGAAGGTCAGTGTTTCGATCCACATCATGCCAAAGTGTTCTTGGGCAAGTTTGGAGAAAACCAAACACATCAGCTGTCAAGCGCGGCGGTGGTGGAGTGATGATTTCAGCTTGCTTTGTAGCTTGGATCCAGTTTGGATCTTACAACTGGACATCAATCTCAAGCACAGCGGCAAATCTACAAAAGAAATACTGAAAAAGAAAAAAGAATCGAGGTGCTACGATATAGCAGTCAACGTCAGATTGGAGGACCTTAAGAGAACTGTGCACAAACTAACGCCCACAAACCTCGACGAACTGAAGCAATGTCGTAAAGAAGAGTGGGCTAGAATTCCTCCACAATGATGTGAGAGACTGATACAAATGAAAACTTAAGATGAGCTGTGCATCATTGAATGTCTGTAAATAGAAAATCATTTCTATTGTTGAGTTCTTGCTGTTAAAGGTGATTCTGCAAGTTATTGAAACATAGTTTGTGCATCATCATTTTGACAGATACAGACTTAGTAAATGAATATCTTTTAAAGTATGTTTTATGTATTATTTACAATATTTTACTCTGAATACTGCATTTGCATTCCAGTGTAAGAGCAGCATATTCTGCTGTGCAGGGCTACAAGCTAGGACCTGGATTTGATGTTATCCATATGTAACAATGTAAATAATGTAGTAATAAGATAAGATAAGATAAGATAAGATAGAACTTTATTAATCCCTCGGGTGGGTTCCTCTGGGAAATTCGACTTCCAAAAAAAAGCACAGCAACGACCGAAGTTACAGTTACAGAATTGTTATATATATATATACACACACACACACACACACACACACACACACACACACACACACACACACACACACACACACACACATACATATATAAATACAGAGACAAATATAAATAAAATATACAAAGGGGATAAATAGAATAAATAGGAATAAAAAATAAAAATACAAGTGAATTGCACATTTCAAGTATTGAGTCTATTGCACTGTTGACTATTTACAAAAAGTATTGCACAAGGTATTGTACAGTGAGGTGAAGAGGCACTACAGCTTAGTTGTTCCCCCCTCCTTTGTCCTCCTGTTTCCTGTTTCCCCTCCCTCTCCCCTCCAGAGAGGAGTTAAACAGTCTGATGGCGTGTGGGACAAAGGAGTTTTTAAGTCTGTTAGTTCTTGTCTAATGACAAAGTCCAAGTTATGATTTTGGATGCTTCTCATACACGTTTCTCTTCCCTTGTTATATTTGGCCTTGGGTGACGAATTACGCCCACATACTGTAAGCTTGGCAAAATCAGGACGTGCATAGTAGTGTATAAAAAGGGATCTGACAAGAATAGATTCCTGTAGAAACAGATAGTAGAATCAGTCCTCTGCCTTCCTGTCTGTCTTTTTCAGTCACTCTCTGTTTAAACAAGTGTGTGTGTGTGTGTGTGTGTGTGTGTGTGTGTGTGTGTGTGTGTGTGTGTGTGTGTGTGTGTGTGTGTGTGTGTGTGTGTTAAATACAGATAGAGAGGGTAAAGCCTCTACTCCTCTCTTTCAAACTGCAGTTAGCTCTTATGTAAGCTCTGGCGCCGAGATGGAAGCTACAGCGAGCTTTGGCAGCTCCTCCCTCTCTTTCTGTGTAGCATCTCTGCCATACTTAGCAGACTAGGACTCACTATAAATATTTTATATGGCACAGTGCATGTGGGAAAAATGTATTTTTAGCCTCTTTCGGCGTATTCACAAGAAGCCAGCTTTTTGTGGAGCCAGACAGCTTTTTGGTGTGGATTCGTTTGACTCTGCACGCGTACGTGTATTTGCATCAAGGTCGAGCCTTGATTAATTCAATCAATCCTGACTGCTTTCCACTGGCGGTGGTTACATTGATTTTCAATTATGTCTTTTAGGGCGGGATGTGCCTGTGTGAGCTTTAAAGCAGATAAAGTTTGCATTTTAAGGAGCTGTGTTTCAACACTTCAGGGATTTAACACAGGATGATGCCTCTGTCTTCAAGAGGACAATCAGAAAGACAGAGAAATGATAGCACACTGTGCATTTTGCACATGTCTGCAGTGAGCGGTGGGATGTTAAAATGCAAAGCACACTCTTCCCCTGCCACCAAGACATGCATGCATGAACATGAGCAGCAGACGGCAGTCAGACAGTCATAGAGGATGTAGCCTTTCGCTACATCTGAAAGACTGAAGTAATATTTAAAAAGAAAAAAAAGGATATTCTCATTAGTAGTCCAGACATTAGACTTATCCCTGGATCATTAAGCACATCACGGCTGCAATTTGTGTGTTTCTGAGCGTGATTTTTCAATTTAGACATAATCAGGAAACTTCTTTCAAATATGTGGCCACATTTCTGTGTGTGTGTCTGTGTGTGTGTGTGTGTGTGTGTGTGTGTGTGTGTGTGTGTGTGTGTGTGTGTGTGTGTGTACATTAAACACATTATACCTGATCAGCTTCGATTACAAGGCTACAGGTAGCTAGACTGGTCAAACCCTGATAAATAATTTGAAAGAGCCATGATTGGATGGAAGATCCAACTGCACATCGATCAGTCTACTGAGCTGCTTTCCTCGCTCGTTTTATTAGGTCTCCAGTACCATGCAGAATATAAAACAGACTCATTAAGACGCATCGTGCTGGATAGATATGACGAGTGTTTGAACTGAAGAACACCCATCTGAAACGCTCTTTCAAACAGCAAAATGAGGAACAGAGCAACAAATGCTATGGCAACAACCTTGATGAATGTGTGTGTGTGTCTGTGTCTGTGTGTGTGTTTTACACTGCATTTTCTTTCCTCTCTGTCTGTTTCTCCTTAATTCTCTCCTCCTGCCTCTCCTTGCCCTCCTTTCCTCGTCTTCTTTCGTGACAGGAGGACAGCAGCCATCCTGACTGCTAATGAGGGATAGGGCTTTTGCTGTGACAGTGTCTAAGGGAGAAAAACACATACACACAGAGAGCGACTGTGTGTCTTTGTTTGTGTGCGTGCCTGTGTTGGGGTTTTGGAACAGACTAAGGCCAGGAGCAGAAACAGAAAGAATGAAGAAAATAAAGGGAGGTGTGCTCTCCAGCTCTTCCCTCGATCTGTTTCCTCTCTGTTACTAGGCAACACCTGCAGGCATGCACTAAATAAAGCCTTGTACCCACTATTCACCCCCCCCCCACCACTCCCCCACCACTCCCCCCCCCCCCCCATCCACCCACCACCCACTCCCCCTGCCTCCAACTCTCACTCTGTCTCTCTCTTCATCAACCTCATCCATCTTGCCTTCTCTCATTTATCCCTTAACTCACCAGAACCCCTAACTTCCATCCCATCATCCCAGCGCCGATATATTTCAGCCCTTCTTGCACATGCCATTCTTTCTTATGTCATCCTCTTCCTCCTACATCACCTCCTGACTGTACTGGAGTTTGGGCTTTTTTCACCCTCTCACTGTCTCTCTCTGTCCTTTTTATTTTGACATTGAGCAGGAACAACAGAACTCCATGTTTCAAAGAAAATGAATAAATAAAAAAAGGTTAAGGACACAGATTGCAAGGGAATTATATGACTGGTGCTGGTGCTAGATTTTAAGAAATCCTCTTTCAGTGTTGAAATTAAGTTACTCATTCTTCAGCTGCAGGTGGTTAATCAAGAGGAACAAAATAACTCACCTTGTAAAAAAAAAATGCTTCTAAGATAAAGTTTGCATTTCCTTATTAAGGATCATTAAGGACCTGTCCTGTCTTCCTTCTCTCACCAGTTGCAGCAGATGGCCCCGCCCCTCCCTGAGCCTGGTTCTGCCAGAAGTTTCTTCCTGTTGAAAGGGAGTTTTTCCTTCCCACTGTTGCTAGAGTGCTTGCTTATTGGTGGGTTTTTCTTTGTATGTATTATTGTAGGATCTACCTTACAATACAAAGCGCCTAGAGGCGACTGCTGTTGCTATATAAATAAAATTGAATTGATCAATTAAACAATCAAGATCATTGTTGTTTTTCAAAAGCAATCTCACAAAAATTGCAAAAAAAAAAAACCCTGCAGTTCCTTCAATGCCCACTGGAGGCTGGCTTGAAAAGTGACTTCTTAAAAAGGCCAATTTCACTGATAAAATAAACATGTTTACAGCCTTATGCAAAAATTAATTTTGGTCTCTATAGCTAGTGTCACACCACTATATACGAATGGATGATTTAGTCAATAGTCACCTTGTTGGATTTTGTTTAGTTTTAAAGCAGGGGGTGTGGCCCCTTTGATTGGCATGTGTGCTAGCACAGAAGGCTACAGGCAGCAGTTGCCTGCTAGGCCTCAACTCCACCACTGGCTACAAAACACTAGTGTTAAGACTTCAAAGGTGTCAAACTCTAGTCCTCGTGGGCCTGCATCCTGCTTGTTTTTGAGATATCCCTGCCCTACCTGCTACTGATTACTTGGATCAGGTGTGCTTTGCCAATAACAAGCTACAAGGGCAGGTTAGTTGGAAAACAAGCAGGACAGCGGCCCTCGATGCCTGGAGTCTGACACCTGTGAGATAAATCCTTGCTATGTTGTAGCTAGCAGTAGCACCATGTGCACCAATTAAACATATTGGCTACATTTGCTAAGAAAAAACAGCTTAATTTAAGTTAATCTTTTATAATAAAAAAAAATATATATATATATATATTGTGAAAGGTTTGTCACTGGGTCATTTAGCAAAATATCACAGTTTAATAACCTGAGGTGTGCTGTAACATTATGAAATATTGAATCTTTTCACATCACTTTTCAATCACTTTATCTAACATTCATATTTAATTTCTTTGAGTCTTCATTTTAAACGGTCTTTTTGGCATTCTCTGGATATTGTATAAATCCTCCTGGTTATAAGTAGGTCATGTTTGAACATGGAAAAATGCAACTGGCGCCAGGTCGATTGGTTCTAATCAGTTCTGATAATAATAGACATGGAACCTCCATGAAGACTTAATGAAAATCCCACAGTCTGTGACTCACATACGCACATTTAGATTGCCTCTGAGACGCTGCAGGAAGTGCTTCAAGGCACTTTTAAAGAAAAGCCATGAAATGCTTTATTGAATGGCCCGCACCAAAGAAAAACGATAGTGGCTGCAGTCGCAGAGAAGCCAACTATGAGGAAAAGAGTGCTGAGGTGGGCTGATTTTGAATTAAAGCCTACAAGTTGATCATTTGTAACACAGTGGAGGCTTTTTCTTTTTTCTTTTCTTGAATGCATATTATTTGCATACAAAGTGCATCAGACTCTGCAATACATTCCCTCCACTGACATCAACAGAAATGCTCTCGAGCTTTCTCTCTTTTAGCTATATATAGAGCATTTCATGCATTCTTAAAGGATTAAGTGATGGCAAAAGGCTGTATGTGCCTCTTTTTGCAAAGTTAAGAGTAGAAAAGTTAAGCTGTACCTGTTAGGAAAGATTAATCTGAATGGAGGCGTTTCTGCTAATTTAATTCTGGAGGATCCCATGAGCATGCACGGATTAAAAAGCATGCAGTTCACAGGTTCCCTGACCCTCACCTGCATTTTAATTGACTTTAACTCAGGGGTGGGGAGTTAATTTTACCAAGAGACCACATGAAAAACTGGGACTGTTGTGGAGGGCCGTATCAATAAGCTTATAAAGAGATGTGCAGCCCTTCACACTAGTCCCAGTTTCTCATGTGGTCCCCTTGGTAAAATGAACTGCCCACCCGTGTTCTAACTTGAGATTATGAGCAGTTCTCTTTTGGCGATTTATCAGCAGAGACGGGATGACGGCTCTGGGGCTCTGGAGATGAAGCAGGCTCACTTCAGGGGGTACCGACAGGTAAAAATTAACCCCAAACTGTCATCTTGACGTACTACCCCATCTTTCTCGCTGTACTGCTGAGAAGGATAAATCTTGGCACCATGTATAAGATCAGTCAACCTGACAGGCTTAGAAAAGATTTTGTAAGAAATGACCCCTGTTCGATTGACTCTTGGTTAGTTTTAGGAGAAGACTGTGCTCTGTGTAAAGTATCCAACGTGGCGTCACTTATTGAATTTGGATAAGCATTCTGAAACTTTGACAACCATGGAAAAACACGAATAAATAAATAAATAAAAACGTATGTAAAAAGTGTAATACAATGTGCAGATAACATACGTATGATATCAACAACTTACATGTATTGTAACATGCATAATATAATGTAGCATATGCATAACGTCAAACGCATACATGTAACACAACCTACTTAATATATCTAACATATATGTAAGGTAACGTACACGTAACATCAGCGACGTAGACGTGATTTTGCTGTTCGAGATCAGCTTCTAAACGTAATTACATTTATATGTTTTAAGGATTTGAATGTTATAAAATAAAAAATAATCGACGTTAATAATCCTGGTACCCTAGTTTATATATGTTTCATACATACTGATCAACACGTTTTGGGGAACTTAGGGAACAGACATTTGATTTACATAACATTTGGTAATCATCAACACAACAAACACAAAACATGATATAGAAAATGTTAAATGCAAAGTCAACAGATTTTTATTTTTATTTTCTCTCATCGATGAAACATAAACTACATAAACCAATATATAATTCATAAGAATATTTAAAGCCACAAACTAATGACATAACATGCATAATAATTATCGATTATTAGTGCATGTTATTATCAATATATACTGCTAAAAAACACTTAAACAACACAATGTAACTCCAAGTGTTCCCTTTATTATTTTGAGCAGTATATTTCTGATTATTATAACATGGTATTGTCTAACATTTGACGTTTTTGTTGCTACTTTTAGGAGCCTTGTATAGTGTTAGAAACATTGCGTGTGGGCTCTATTTAGCTGCTGGTTCCAGTAATTGTGGGGAGGACTTAAGTTTTCCTGCTACCCTGTGCAATGTGGATTTAGGTGAGATGAATTTAAGGCGATGCAGGGTTTAAACTGATATGGCAGCATTAATCGTGCCATATCAGAAATGTGCATACAAGGACATGCCCACATGCCCGTATGGGACAGAAACAGAGGATGAGGGAAGAAAAAAATGAAAGGATTAAAACCTGTGAAAGCTGCAGCATCATGCACTGAAGAACAGAGTGTGTATCAGAGATAGAAAGAAAATAGCACGGGACGGGCTCTGCCTCGTGTGCATGTGTGGAGTGGGACGAGAGCCTGCTGTGAAATTGTTGTATTTTGAGTGTGCACGTGCACACATGGACACAGTCACACTCCGGCTTTGCACAATAGCACTATCAGGCAGAGCCAACAGCCATAACCAGAGATTTACCAGCGGATTTTAAAAGGGCGAGCAGTTGTGTGTGCATGTGTGTGTGAGTTTGTGAGATGAGTGGGATTTGGTTAAGCCAAACATGAAACTATATTCCCTCAACACACCAGCCCTCCTCCTCCTCCACCTCCTCTCTGTCATTCTCTCTCCTTCTAAGTGTGTGTGTGTGTGTGTGTGTGTGTGTGTGTGTGTGTGTGTGTGTGTGTGTGTGTGTGTGTGTGTGTGTGTGTGTGTGTGTATTTGCCTCCCTCAGTCCCTTTTAGTGTTGCATAACAGCTTGATTATATAATCCCAAACATATATGCATGGCCACAAGGTTGAGCGCTAGAGGGCACGAAGCATGCAAGAGCATCGAAATGAAGTGAGGGTGACATGCAGGAGGAGGTGGAGGAGGAAAGACAGAAAAGAAAGAGGTGAAGGAGGGACACTGTGAGCATACTTCCCATCTGGATTAGATCCCACATTTACTCCTGTAAATCCCTTCATGTTGATGTAAGCTCTCACTACATGTTGGCAGAGGAGCCGCCATGTTTTAAATCATTCATTTCTTTAATTAGTACAAGGTGACATGCAAAGGATTGTGTAACAGCCAAATGATGCAATAACCTGTTACAGCATCCTTCAAAATAAAACAACCCTTCAATCACTGACCGTGCCCGTGGAACAGATATAGGATTTATTTGTCCAATACCGAAATTTGTTGATTTAAAAATATGATATTTTGATAGATCAGTCGATATTTTATTATATTCCTCAGATGTAGTTTGATTAAATCATAACTAATTTTCTTTTTTTTACATTTTCATATATCAGCTGTTATAAATGATACCATTTATTGACTTATAACATCAGCTGGGCTCTAGTTTCAAGTGATTCATTTTTCAGTGTTGGGTGTAATGCATTACTGTAATCACATTGCATTTTTCAGTTGCACAGTAATGTGTTAATTACATTACAGTTATGTCGTTACTTGTGATACAAAGTTTCTTCAGTTATCTGTGCAGCTCAAAAGTTTGGGTTTGGTTTTTTTTTCTTTTTTTTTGGGGGGGGGGGGGGGGGGGGGCTTATTTGGACATTTTACAGAGTGGCCATCTTTTGATCTGCTGAGCAACTGAGATGCAGGAGCGAATGTGGCAAAGTTGAAATCCTGTGTGAGCAGTTAATGGGGTAGCATGCCTTCAGATATTTGCATCTGAAGCTGACACATTCAGATACCATCAGATTATTAGAGAGGGGTGAGTAAGATGGCCCAGTATGCCCATGTGTCCTGGAGACAGGATCTATAGCAACACACATTATAATTTGAGGACTTACGTTACTGGTAGAGTAGCCAAAAATTAGACTCAAGTAACAATAGCACTACCTCAACTCAGTTTTACTCAAGCAAAAGTAAAAAGTAGCCAAGAAATTACTCGAGTAGCAAAGTATTTAGTAAAAAATGCCACTTGAGTACTGAGTAACTGATCATAACGTCTGATTTAATGTTTAAAAATGAGATAATCAGACAGACAAAAACAAAGTTTAGCGCCAATTTTGGTATTTTAAAGACTGAAAAACAAAACCATGATTACAAAATAATAAATCTAAGCAGAAGAAACACTTTTCCACATCATTATTAAACTAATATTTCGAGTACATATACATTACCTACCAGTTCTACTCTACATCTCCAAATGGCACAACAGGTTCAGTGGCTAGAATAACATAAAAACAACAAACCTCATGTTCAAACAAGAAGTCTCACTTTAAGATAAACTGTAGGTTTGTGTCTGTCGCATGCAGTTTTGGTTAAAACACGTTTTTTTTATTCATTCACTGAAGTTACTCACACTAAGTAGAGTATCCAGAATTTTTTCTCAAGTAAGAGTAGCGATACTTTTTTCTAAAAGGTTAGTCAGGTGATTGTAACTGATTACATGTAATTAGTTACTACCCACCTCTGCTGGCCACTCACAGAAAGCCAAAGCCTAATATTCAAGCTTCTTGTTACCTCTGATAAAAACTGAAACAGAACAATGTCTCTGTAGCTGCTACAACTTTTCACATCCGATGCACTGCTGGTGCAGTTTTTCCACCACTTATCCTGCTTTTTGTATGGTTAAGAAATGACATCATTAATAAACGATGAAGGGTTTCTTTACTCCTATGAGGACATTTTACTAAACCTTTTAATCTGCACCACAGTGCAGAAGGGAAGGGTTCACAGAACTATTCTAAACTAAAATGCTCCCTGAAAATACAAAAACTGTGGAGGATGAGAAACATCAGTCAGACAGTTGTTTCAAACCTGGAACCATCGACCTCTCTGACACAGAAACATGAGACAAAAGGGAGAGACTGGCAGAAAACAACCACAGAACTCGAGTGTTGGGTTACATTAAAGTCATCGCTAGAAAATCTCAGTGAATCACACAAAAAAAAAAAAAAAAAACAAAGCACAACAGCGCTTCAGTAAAATTGGCGTTCTCAGGGAAAACCAAGAGCAGCAGCTTAAACTGAGTTGACAGTATGAGAACATTTTAGAGTGTGAGCTTTTGGGAGGCCGCGAGTGTTTTTACAAAGCTCCTCTGAGGGAGAAAGATAATCAAAATGGAAAGACATGGTTAGTGGTATGAATAAGGTTTGAGACAAGGACTAAATGGAAATTTAACTGCAAAGTAAAAGGCAAACAGGGAACAGTGGGGAGCTACAGTAGGAGAGGAAGGAAAAGACGATGTAAAGTTAATGTGTGTCCCTGAGCACAGCTGATGTTATTACCAGCATTATTAAGCTGGCAGTAAACGTCACAGCTAAAAGGCATCCCTCAAGCTGCCAAAACGCACACACAGGACTGTGACTCAGTAACGGCTTTTGCCTCATCTCCAAACCTTTCGCTATCGCTCCGATTCAATTTATTCGTCGCCACCTTTTCTCTAAACCTCCATCCATGCTCCCATCTCTCGTCATCCTCTCAAGGCTCTTATCATTTCCAAACTCTTTCCAATTTCACGTGCCATCCTGCCTCGGCCTGAAGAAAATGAAGCATTTTTCCTTCCCTTCTTTCATCCTTGACTGATAGCATTTTAATGAATACAAACATCTAACGCATTAAATTAAATGTCAGCACTTTACCCACACACACTGTTAATACTGTAGATCTGTGTCTGTGAAACTACCATAAAACATTTCATGTCCAACACACTGTATATAAAGGATGGAAGTGCAACTAATGCGACACTCGCTGATTTCTACACTCTCCATTGTGAAGACAGTGTTAGCGATTTGGCTGCTGCAATTCTGGCTCTTTGGAAGCAGAAGTGACCATATTTAGATAAGGTGCTCGATTTTCAGCTACCAAGCTAGCTAGCATTACTGGCTAACAATCCCATTATGTGTTATTGTCGGTGGCCATTTTGTTTATTATTATTATTCCTCTGCTAACTAGTTTCACACCAGTTGCCATTCGTGCACTGCGTGCTTTTCTTCAGATTTGTGAAATTTTGTACAGTTCCTGAAATATTCTACTTTTTCTGTCGGTAGGTTGACATTGACTTTGAATAGAGAGACCAGCCTCTCTCAATTTTCTGCTGTGGGAGTAAATTGGGCCGATGTTCTCCCACACTGCTGACCCTACAGACACCGATGTCACACATCTTTTTTATTTTTCACTGTACTTTCTACTTTTTCTGTTATTTTTACTCAAATCTACAACCCTACAACCATTATTTTAGCCTCAAAATGTAGCTACAGTTGCCTTCTTTCACACAAACACTTCCTCAGAAATGTATACTTTTTGAACAGAGCCATTTGTTTCAGAGGAATACCATCCTGTGCTCCCATTCACTCCCTGTTTAATTTTTCCAACCAGTTTTGGAGAGAAAGAAAATAAACTCAGTTTTGAAGTTGCGCTCCTGACCTCAACTGAAGCACTAGACACACCAAAATCCACAGATGTGTAGAGCATCTTGTCAGGATGCTCACACCTTTTAAAACCCACCAGAATCACGTTCTGTTTGTAATAGGAGTGGAAAGCGCTTTTCTCATATATAAGTATTATTTGTGGATTGGTCGGCCTGTGTCTGGCCATAGTCCTACTGATATGAGTGGCTCGGTGGGTAAACTGCTACTTCCCTTCTATTGAACTGAAGGTTGTAGATTCAAGTATAGCATGAGCTGTTTTTCTTTTACTCGACATCGCACAATGTTCAGCATTTATAAAAAAAAAAAATTAAAAAAAAAAATCATACTGCTTTTGCAATGTCAGCCATTTACATTTATTGGGTACACCTGTTCTGTTTCTCATTATGAAATTACCTTATGATTAACAGAAACACATCCAAGAAAATCACAGTCTGCAAGTAGCAACAATCCCACTGCAATTTCTCCAGCAATCGCAAATTCTAGTTAATAACCTAAATAAATATTAGAAGTTCACATAACAAACATTTCAAACTTATGAAGAAGAGCATCTGCGACTGCATATATTGAACCTTAAAGCAGATGAGCTACAGCAGCAGAAGAGCATACCAAATACCACCAGACCCAAATTTACTAAGCCTGGTCTGATGAGTCTCAATTTCTGGTGCAACATTTGAAAGAATTTGGCGTAAACAACATGGTCAGACACGTGCAATCCTTTAGGACCACAATGTACCAGATAACCAGTACAAGGCTAAACATGTCCATCACTGATGTTCGGTACTTGAAAACAGGAGTCTGTGGGGACTGTTTAGCTTTGGCTGCCAAACTCAGTCGGCTACCCAGGAATGTGAGTGCATCAGTGTTTAGTTCTTAACATCTAACACCAACTCCTATCCCATACTTGTCCCCTTTTACCACTGCAAACACTGTTATTACATACCCACAGCTTTAGGAAGTGACATGAAAGCTGCTTTCCTGAAAGGTAATACCCAGCACTCTGCACTTCAGGGGTCACAGATGAAAAAGAAGGGAAGAACAGATTAAGGACAGTTTGGAGCAGAAAACAAGAAGAGCGGAGGAGTGCAGGATGCTCTCCGTGGTCCCTCTGTTCTATCACCAGACAGAGGTAAGGGGGCTGGTTGTCATGGCAGCTGTTGTCATGGCAGCTGGACTGAGTAATAAACATAAGGAGGAAATGTCCAGCCAGCCAGTGAAGTGAAGGCGCCGTGGCAACCGCTGCCTGAAATGTGGTTTGACCTTCGCTTTAAGAAGTGGACTTGTTGTTGAAACTCAGCATTATGATGCATCAGTGTTTAAATACTTTTCTCAAATAATATTGAGACACATCTACAGGAGGCTTTTTGGTCATGTCATACACACTTTGTTTTTTTAACCATTTTGGACCAGAGTGAAATCCCACCCCCACCTAACTTTTAATCTTATATAACCTTAAGGATTCTTTTCTCCACTCCATAAAATAAATGAATGTGTAGCTATCACCAAGCTTGCCAGTATCAGATTTAATTTGGCACATCAGCCTGTAATCCAAATGTGGCTCCTTAAAACCGACAAGGTGGATGTGGCCATCTTTTATTTACAGTCTATGCCCCAGCCTCTGCGCCCTGTGTTCTACAACCAGCTGGAAACTTGTTACTTGTTCATTTTTATTGTCTTTGATAGCTGGAAACCACAAGCATGTCACTGAAAGTAACTTACCTGCAAGAGTTTATTTAATATCCAACCTTCACCATCTACTTCTAACCAATCCCTGCTCAAGCGCCCTTTTGCAGATCAGCAGGGCCGCATTAATCTTAAAATGAAATCACTTGACTAGTGACACAGTGAACCTTTTAAGCATTTAATCAGCTTCGTACTTCTGCTTAATTACAGGTGTAAAAAATAAAACAGCAATTAATAGAAACCTCCTGAAATGTGAGCAATTGAATGAAATGGATCTGTTCCACTTATCGGTGGACTATATTTGTTAAAATGCAAAAAAAAAAAGTTTATAAAATAATATAAGCCATTTAACTAAAATGCTGACTCCTAGAGAGGCTCCAATAAATGAAAAATCCCACGGGAGTGCATCTCTGGGAGGGAATCCTTGTGCACTGGCAGTGTGGTGAGCAGAGGAAGCCGTAGCGGTGCGTTACCCTCCTGTACCACGGCGTGTGGTTGTGGACCTGGTCAACAGCTCTTAAAGCTCCGATACGTCAGTCAGTCCTTTCTCATTACAATCACCTTCACACTCTCAGCTACTCGTCTCTTTGTCACCACAGTCGGTCTTTGATTCTGATGATCCATTTTCATTGCCGTTCTCCAAATCCACCTCTTTGTCTGCTGCTCTTTCCTCTTCCTGCTCTTCGTCCTTCTCTGCCGCATCCTCTGCTTCCTCCTTTCCGTCCTTTTCTCCATCACTCCGTTTCTGCCCGAGGCCCTGTTTGTCTCTGAAGACCTCCACACCTAACATTCGGAGGTAATGAAACCTCTCGTTGCGGGGGACGAATGCTCGGATGGACGTCTTTCCCCTCCAGCCACACAGCTGGATGGGACACTGAGGTTCCCCCGGGTTACTGAAAAATAAAGGACGATGGTGGGTCGCACAGTTTAACCAAACAAAAAACAGGCTGTCACTTCAAAATGCAAACATCAGAAACACTAAAAACATGTTACACGCTTACTTTGGGTTTGGGATGTACTTCAGCACAATGCTTCCCATTCCTGTGGAGAGAAAACTAAAGTTTTACAGGAAGTAGAAAGTGATACAACCTACCGTGACGTTAGGTTATACGGCAGGAAAACGTACATAAAATATGACCACTGACAGGTGACATGAGTAACACTGTGGGTGGGTGGGATATATTAGAGTGGGAGTGGGAATTTGGTCAAAGTTGATCTGTAAAAATATTTTTTTGATGAGAATTACTGATTCCATTTTCACTTTCATTCGTTGTCACTTATCTGCTGCTTCCTAACTTACATCATTTCCATTGGGAAGGGGAAAAAAATTACATCATAAAAATCATACTTAAAGGTCGACAGTAAAACCCAGTTGTGAACTCAACAGGGTCAAAATGAACCAGTGAATCACTGTTTTCCTGCTGGTGTCGCCTCCTGAATCGGCGCATGGATGGGATTCTCGAGCACGACCCTAAAACTTCAGCCACGGCGAGTGACTTAAAATGTGTCGAGGAACAAAAATAATTGCGTTCTCAGAGTGATCCGACCCACCCAAACTGAATGTCCCGTGATTTAATACGCTGACGCCATAAATGTATATCTAAGACAATTTAAAGACCAGTGTGCACCCTGGATATATTTTCCCCGAACACACACAGTTGGAGAGCATATCTATATTTGACTGTACCAATTTTCTGGGCCTGTGCATGTGCTTCATCCTCCAGCTTGCTGAGGTAGGGGTTCTCCTGGGTCAGCAGCACTTTGATGTCCTCCACACTCACCCTAATGATCCTGGAGCGTATATATGGCTGCAGAGTGTAAATACCCTGGTAGGACAGAAAGTACATGTGGCTGACAATCGGCACAAAGAAACTCTTTCCAGTTACACGCAGCATATAAAATGAATTCATTATCAACTCGTTTGAGTGTGAAATCGGCCGTCTGGCTCACTTGTTATTCGGCTACAGCTCTGCGTTGGCAACAGTAAAGACAGCAGGAAGGATTTCTTGCATATTTGAACATTAAATTAAATGTATTATAACCTCAAAGTATATTTAAGTTGATAAAATAATAGAACTATAAAGTTTTTGTGCATCACGTCACTGATGAATGACTGAACAGTCTCCAAATCATGCAGCTTTTAGTCAAGATGACAGCCAAAGAACAAATGGAAACACAGATTTATATACAGGACTGAACTGTGACTGCCTGAAAACTGTGTGTGTGTGTGTGTGTTACCTCCTGAGCCAGTCTAAAGGCACAGCCAAACTCCTCTCCTTCACTATTGCGAGACCACACCTTCACCCCTGTGTTTATGACCTGAGAGACAAAAAACAGAGTGTAATGAACCACGTCCATATAAAAACACCACACTGAAATAAACAGAAAAAAAGAGACAGGTTATTTAAATTCCAATCAGTGACTAATTATGTTTCTTGTAGCTTTCCTGGTGATGCAATTGTAATTACACTGAACTCTCTTCCTCCAGGCAACGACTGTACAAGACATCGGCACACAGCCCAGCCAGTCTCTGGGGTCCCAGCAGGTGTGGGAGCAACTGTGTCAGTGATTTGCATAGTAAAAACTCTACCACACACATGCTGTTCTTTTTATAAGGGAACTAAAGTCAATTTAATGAGACTACTAAGGTCAAGGTGATCCGCAAGGCTTCAATCATCAGGCCTAGAGACTGGTCGGCAACCCCTTGGCAACTGATTGACGAGTGGTTGCTGGAGGTTGCAAAGATGCTGGCGCACCAAAAACCTCATCATTGCTTTGATCACTAGCAGACTGCTGCTGTCACCTGTAGTTTGCATGGAAGACGCCAACTTGTATGCAAACACTCATGTTTTACTCTCAGAGGTGACGTGAAACTTGAACAAAACTGGAAACAGAAAATGTTGCCAGTGTCTAGGCTTGTTTCACCAAGGTGCAATCAGCGCTCAGGTTTTCCTGTGGTGCTGTTTACATGTCAGGATTATTTTGGTGTGAGCTGAACATTATTGGAGATGCCTGCTGTAGAAATGTTTGCCTTCTCTTGAACATAATGGAGCCAGAGGCCTGTATAGTAAAGCGAGGCTGTGAAGGTGATTCACCTCTCAGCAGGATATATCACGACCGTAACTTTATGTTCCAGATAAGAGGGCTGCAAGTACAAAATAACCATCTACTCCCTAATCGGTCCTCTAGAAAATAGTCCCCTCATTCCTGGAAGACTCCTCAGACTTCTGTGTACAGTGAGCCTAAAAGCCTAAAGACCCGATGCCAACACAGGTCCTACTTACCAATTAGAAACATGTTCTGATGTTTATTTTTTAATTTCTCAGACCATTTAGCGCCCGCTGAAAGAATGAGGCTGAATTTCTTTCAGCTGGTCTTACACACCATTACAATGCACTGAGCATCTCATTAACTCAGTGAAACACACAGCTGTAATTTTAGTCGGATACTTTGTGTCTTAATGATGGTGCTCTGAAATCTTTACATACACTTTTTCTCTTGTTGCCAGATTTAATTCCTGGTTTTAAACAGATACTTTATAATCATGCTTTTCTAGTTTTACTGACCACTCAAAGCCTTAAGTATACAAACACTAATACATGCTTTTAAAATGAAATAGGCCTACAGATTATGCATGTTTTTTTCCTACCACACATACACAAATGGCCTGGTATTTATTAGAGATGGCACGATACCACTTTTTTTATGTCCGATACCGATATCATAAATTTGGATATCTGCCGATACCGATATGAATCCGATATAGTATTTTTTAATCAACAAAACTGTTTTTTAAATATCTTGCTGCATTTTGTATAAGTTCATACTCAAGTTTAAAACAACAACTACACTAAAGCTATTCTGTTATACCTGTATGCAAAAAAAAATATTTCATAGTTCAGCAATACTGATCAATCTAATAAACTTAAACCTACACCATCCTCCCTATTCTGGTATTTTAAAGAGTACCTAGCGTAAATATTAAGCAACCTAACTAATAGGGTTCCAACTCCCAGCAACAACAAAAATAAATAAATAAAAAATAGGGAACCACCCCTCACGCTCCACCTCATGATGCTTAATCGACGTAATCAACCTTAATTTGATGCAGTGTGAAAAAAAAAAATGCACAGAGATCAATTATCTTTCAAGAAATATTAAATAGATTCAACATCTTTCTTCAACAAAATTGCAGACTGCACAGATGGTACCTTCCCAAAGGAAAAAGTACTATAGCTTACTAGGGTATATTAGACTTAACAGTTACTATATGCAGTAATTGACTTCTATTCATTTTACAATTAAAACTTTGGGTGTCAGATAATTATTTATTAAAAGCTCGACATTTTAAATGAGAATAAGAAAGAAAAGTATGTCTTTGTGCCCCGTCTTCCCTGTTCATGCCCTATCGGCCCCCCTGGCTAAACTTTGCTAGATGCGCCCCTGCACAGTTACCAGCCGTCAGCTACATAGAAAAAGATCCTGGTGTAGAAAGTAATATTAAATACATTCTAACAACAGCTTATCAAGCTTAAACGTGCTGCTGTTGTTCAGCCGCTGGTTTCCTCTTTCTGGTGCAAAGTGGGCCAAAAGCAAACTAGAGACACAGACTTGCAACAGAAAAGCCGATCAGCTGATCATTAAGCAGTTTCATGATTGAAGTAGCAGCCGGAGAGCGAGAGGCAGTCGCTCGTTAAGCTTAACGCAGGAATGCTTTACAAACATTCAGAGATGGACTTACACACTTGCTTTACTTCTCTCGGGGATAACTTTGTCGGAGATGAAATGCCGGGTTGCTAGCGAAGCTCCACATGCTATCCAGACCACCGACAGGTCCCGCATGCCACAGCCGCTCTATCACGTGATGCATACTGCTCCGACGTGCTAACGTTCTGAGGTGAGTTACGGCGTGTTGCAAGTTTTGTGAGGTGCTTTCGTGATATTTAATGGATCGGATTACATTTTTTATTTTTCTCCGATATCCGATCCAGTAATTTAGGTCAGTATCGGACCGATACCGATACGTAATATCAGATCGGTCCATCTCTAGTATTTATACAGTGCGTTTATCCATCACATACACACCAACACACCTGGATATCTGAATGACAACAATCTGGGTTTCAGCATCTTGTCCGACAACATCTAACCCGGCCTTCACGAGACACATTGACACAGCAATCAACAGACACCCTCCGCATTTTCACTGGTCATATACTGCACTACATGACAGGTTAGCTGAAGGCACTCCACACCACACACGGACTGTCATTTACTCCCACTATGTTAATGTAGACGTTTCTGCACACGATCGCTCCAGAACTGAGCAACTCGTAACACATTTAAATGGATAAACAGGAAAACAAACCAGAGGAAAAATATGAAAATTAAGATCTTGAAGTTTCCGGTTCCTTTAAGACAAAGTGACTAAAAATTGAGAAACAACAAACACCGGGGAGAACAAAGAGCCCGAGTCCCCACAATGCCACCTGTGCAGGTCCTGCAGGGTGGAGGACCAGAGGGATTTGGGAAAGGAGAGGCTCCCATCTGTTTAAGCTGCTTCCCTCACACAGAGACAAACGCACAAAAAGAACGGAAAAATAACAACAACACAACCAACCAAACAAACGAATCAATGTAAAGCCCATAAATCAGCACTTAGGTAAACATAATGCTTCTTCCTCCAGAGGATCGATACAATGTCTCCAGGACATAACTGATTATGGATTGGCTGTATCAATTTTCAAAAACACAAATGTTTCATCTTCATTATCAAACACGTGTGCCTACCTTCATGCGTTCGCTGTTATTGAGCAGGACATTACGGAGCTCTTTGGACACCATGTACAAGTTCCTCTTCTTGCCCTCATGGGTCCGAGTCAGGACGTTGAGTTTGGGGAAGTCGGGAGACAGATCATAGAAAGACCTAGAGGAAAACAGGAAACACGCATTTATGCTGCAGAAAAATGTTGAAAACACCTATTTTACATTGAAGACAAGGGTGCACTTACTGTATGGTGGTGAAGACGGGGTCATCATCACTTAAGAACACAAAGGGGTCTTCTTTATATCCAAACAGCCTCATCTTCTTTGAGGGTGGAGGCCTGAAAAAGGACAGATACAAAATGTTTACTTACATTTTAAAGAGCTTGTTTGTGGGTCCAAAACTGCTTTTGTTTTTTTTATCTGTATTTATAACCAGTTAAGAGTCATAAGTTTCCATTTATTAGTTCATGAGCTCAGTGCGACTCACCCACACATCCCCTCTGGTTTAGCACCGGCATCCTGACCCACAGAAGCTCCTTCGGGCGTCTCATCTGCCTCCTTGTCCACTTTTTCCTCTTGGCTGTTCCTCTCCACCTTCTCAGTGGAACCTTCAGGGGGGAGATGTGGAGTGTCTCCTGGTGACGGAGCCTCCTTGGAGCTGCTGGTTTGGGCAGCTGAGCTCGACAGCTTGGAGTCTTTCCTCAGCTGGAGATGGAAGAGGAGGAGAGTGAACGGACAAAGAAAAAACAGCTCCAGGTGTGGTTAATAACCTGACCAGGTGGGCGAGGTTAGGTGAGGTGAGGCACGTGGGGTGGGGGGCATCGTGTGTGAGTGTTTAAGATGAAGTACCTTAGGATATCTTTTGTTCCAAGGCATCGGGGCTTTCTTCACCAGCACAGCCACAAAGAAACCTCCAGTGTTCTGGTGATGTGGCAGAATCCTCATACTGCCATAAAACACACACACAGAAAAAAATTAATTTAAAATAAATAAATAAATCACAGCTTGGGGTTTGATAGAGCCCCTGCTGTGAAGACAGCATGTGGGAAAAGAAAAAGCGCCTTAATCAACATGTGACAACAGCTCCCTCTGCTGCCAATATCAAGTCATTGTGAGCACTGACGCTTAAACATGACATCATCCTCCGTAATGTGAGGTTGGCAGGTGCGCCTGCATCTACTGCACACTGGATGTAAGTTCAAAAAGCACAGTTTACGGTGGTGAGAGGTGACGGTGTAGGATGCGCTCTACTGTACTCCAATTCTGTAAAATGAAATTCTGTATTTTAACGATTCTTGAAAGAAATCAGCCAAAACAAAGCAGGCTAACAGAAACGTTTTAAGGACACTTGTCATGCCAAGATTGAACACTTTAATAAGCTATTTCACACTATTTTTAAGAGAACACCTTCAATTCTAAAACGCATTAGCATGGACCTGCATCTGTTTGTCTGGGACTGCTCACTTACCATCTCTCCAGATGAAAGCTTGCCAGTTTCTCTGAGTCTTTTTGCGGGAACATGGTGGGTCGGATCTGCGTATGACGACTACTCGGGACCTCAGACCAGTCCGTGTACCACTGGCCTTCTTTAGTCATCAGCTACAAAGAAACAGAAATAGTCTGGATACAGATCTACAATTCAAAAGTAACGACTGGCATTAAATAAATAAATAAATAAATAAAATAAAATCCAGTACCTTCCAGGAAGTGACCCCAGGCATCCACTTCAGCCCCGGCAGGTCAGCTGAGCAGTCAGCCAGCTCCAACGCTCCTGGTAACATGAAGCAAGAGAGCAGCCAGTCTTTATAAGATATGACATTTACACATAACTTTCATAAAACAAAGTGAAATATTTAGCCTGTTGAAAATTGAAGAGCTGAGGTGTAGCTGCTGACACTGACAGATCATTTCCTGTGGATCTGACGTGGATGAACTTTAGGGAATGTCCACGCTCATGTATCATCTCAGGTTATGACAGCATAATTACACATTACCATGTCCAACACACAACTGAATGCAAGGTATCCTGTCATGTCAGACTGAATGCAAGAGAAAAACGGTAGTTTGATTACAGACTTTATTAAATGATGGACAAGCCACGGTGAAAAATTTGGTTTGTGGAACTGCGAGTTTGCCACTAAACCATCCCATCTTGGTGTTTGGATGGAGATGATCTGACTATGAATTGCTCTTACAGTAGCAACCACAGATGCCACCAGAACTGATATCTCGAACAGCCACTTGTCAATAACAAGGTAAACATAGTCTAAATGATCTCCTGCTCTTAATCTAAATTTGTCAAGTAAACTTTTTCATCTCTGCTATATACAGTACAGTATATAGAGAGCCGAGACGACAAGGCTTCAGCTGCATTCAGTGGAAAAGAACAAGAAATATAGGAAGAGTAAGAATAAATATACACTTTAGGACTAAGATAAGGAGAGTAAATATACACTTTGAGGTAAAAAGGCTTAATAACAGTCTAAAATTTACAACTGAAATTTAAAGTGACCTTGAAGTGGTTTAAAATGACCAACATAGCAGCTTTACAGTTTACAGTATGAATAAATAAAAGAATTCCTCGGTCGGGAAACCAAATAAAACATCTACGCCGTAGAAAAAAGAAAGAAAAAAAAAAAAGAAAAAACACTATTTTGCTGGAGCGCTATCAGCCGCTGCCTGCTCATGGCACCGCCGAAAGTACCATTTGACTTTAATTTACAAGATTCAGTTTAGAAAAAGAAATTAAAAGAAAAAAGGGGGGGGGGCACACTGGATTTACAAAAATGAAAAATGTGCCACCTTAAACTTGGTCAAAATTGTCAATGCTTTCTAATATTCAAGGAAATCTTAGAGATAACTTTGCAAGAGGGACTGTAGTCTAAATCTGACTGTGTGTGTGAGCGGCTGACTTGGGTTTCAGTGTCTAAACACAATTTACGATGAATATTTGTCAATTTTTCTGTCACAAACCTAAGTACAAGTCATTGAGCCTCATTTACTATAAAAGTGTGTAAACAAATGTCTGTATCCACCCAAATTATATCATCACCAATTTCTCTTCTTCACCTGGATGTAAACGTGTTTCCTTAGTACGCAAATTGTATGAAGATCCACAAGGTTGTTGTTTCATATCGACTCAAATTTTGTGCACGAACTCATTTTTTGTCCACAGTAAGAACGATTCCACACAAATATTAGTAAATGAGGCCATTGTTTTATTATCAAACCCTGCTCCACAGCAACAGGAGTTCAAAGTAAGAAGCATGAAACAGCTAAAACATTAATATGAATGCTGACCTCTTACTGTGTGACCCAGAATGTGTGTTTGTTACCTTCACTTTTCTCCAGCAGTGCTGCTATGACAGCCTCGTCCTCTATGGGGTTGAGTGAACAGGTGGAGTAGACCATCCTCCCTCCCACAGCCAGCTGTTCCACACCACGCACAGCGATACGCAGCTGGAGCCTGGTGAAAACACACGTGTGCGCTCTGTAATCCTGCCAACGTTTTAAATTAAGACCAAAAGCGACACACTCCATTCCCTTGCTGTTTAGTCAATTTGGTGTACCACACGACTGCATTCCTGTGTTGTAGCTTAGGTGTGAGCGCGCACTCTCCTCCACTCACCCGTGGAGATGCAGGCTGTTGCTGGTCGTCCATTTCTTCCACACGTCTATGTTCTTCCTCATGGTGCCATCCCCACTGCAGAGCACAGAGCAGCAACAGTCAGAACACCCACCTCGTCTTGGCCCGAGGCGGTGAAACCTCCACGGAGCCTTTTTTCAACTTGTCATGGGGCAAATAAAATGTCTGCGAAGCACAAACGGTCTGCTTCTGTCTTCATTACTGCTTTTCCTCCCCTCCACGCCTCTCCCCTCCCTATGTTGTTTTTGGCAGGAGACTCCTGGCTTCAGCACTACAGCTGCCCAAACTCAGGCAGCATTTGCAAACCGGGGCAGTTCTGCTTTGGCCACAAAATGATGCTAAATTTCGAGAGATGAAAGATGTGGACAAATGTTTTACCACCCTACTGAAACCTGAAGGTCGCAAAGACACTAACAGCAACGTATGAGGACGGTGCATTTGATGGAGAGTGTGGTACGTCATCTACATCTGCCTCATAAAATCTGCTTTCCTGTCAAACACCCACACATAAATCAGAGCTTACTGATCATTCACTGTTTTAGCAGCTTCATAACCCCAACTCTCTGCATGAGCGATGCAGACATGTAGCGGATACGTCTGCTGACCTGCAGGGCACATCACACAGGATGCGGTCATAGAAGAGGACGTCCTTCTTGCCATTGGAGTTGATCTCCAGGGTGGGGATGCAGGAGGCGTCGTGGTTCACCACCATGATACAGGGGCTGTTGAGCCGCTTGGCTTGGTGCACGAGCAAGTAGCACCGCTTATTGTCCACGTCATTTGCAATGACAAAGCCCTCTGAAAGGTGGAGATCAGGTTTGAACTTATATACACTATTAATGCAAGAGAATCTTGGTTTTTTTTTTTTTTCAATTTAAAGACAAAACATGGATTTCTTCCAGTTTTCCTACCTGGAAACGGCACATCCATGTCAGCATGAAGCATCTCGATCAGCTGGGCTGTCTTCGACCCTGGAGCTGCACACATGTCCAGGATCTGCATAGAAACTCTTTTTAAACTTTGATGCCACTTTATTGTTACCAACACAGACTCCTGTGGGAGGACAATAAGTTCACGGTCGCTGAAGGACATTTGGCAGAGTGTAGTCTCTGCTAATCAGTTGTTCCTGTCCTGTGTTTTCCCATCTGACTGGCTCCCTAGCAAAACTGCTTTTGTGGCAGAACTCAACACAGACTTCAGCTGCCTCGTCCCACAGAGGAACCGACTCCAACTCAGTTGTCTTGCTTTTCTGCTGGTAACAGTCAGCCTTCTACTCTGGAGATCCCCTGTGAGCAAGAGGACCAATGTAACCAGAACCCGGAGTGGGTGGAGAACTGGTTCGTGTGCCGACACACTGAGCTAATCGAGACTGTGGAACAAGGACAGAACAGCTCGATCTGACTGAGGATGAGAAATAGCTAACTATGTTGCAGTTATCGTAACACAAATTAACTGGGATATAAAATATTTGACAGGAATAAACTCTGTCCTTCATCTCAGGACTTCACACCTCTCACCTCCCAGCCATCACACACACCCCCGGCTTCTGTGGACTCCAACATACACACCCCTCCCCCAAAATCCACTCTTTCTATCTCAGCACTTCAAGTGAGGAACGAGCTTCGCAAGATCAAGGTGCAGAAGGCTGCAGGTCCAGATGGCGTCAGCTCCAGGCTCCTGAGATGCTGCGCAGATGAACTGTGTGGCATCCTAGGATATCAGTTCAACCTGAGCCTGTCACTGGGGAAAGTACCACAGCTGTGGAAGACCTCCTGTGTGGTACCGGTACCAAAGACCTCCCATCCCAAGGACCTCAGCAGCTACAGGCCGGTATCCCTGACATCGCATCTGATGAAGACCCACGAGAGGTTGGTTCTGAACCATCTGCGCCCCCTGGTGAGGTCTTCATTGGATCCGCTGCAGTTTGCTTACCAGCCTGGCATCGGGGTGGAGGACGCCATCATCTACCTCCTGCACCGAGCTCTGACTCACCTGGAGAAGCCTGGAAGCACTGTGAGGATTATGTTCTTTGATTTCTCCAGTGCTTTCAACACCATCCAGCCACGACTTCTGAGGGACAAGCTGGAGATATCGGGAGTGGACCACCACATGTCCCAGTGGATACTGGACTACCTCACAGAACGTCCACAGTATGTGAGGACACAGGGCTGTATCTCTGACACGCTGGTCTGCAGTACGGGGGCCCCACAGGGAACTGTGCTGGCACCGTTCCTCTTCACCCTCTACACTGCAGACTTCTCCATCAACTCCCCACGCTGCCACCTACAGAAGTTCTCTGACGACTCTGCCATAGTCGCCTCATCACAGGTGAGGACGACTCAGAGCACAGACAGTGGACTCTGGACTTTGTTGACTGGTGTCAGCAGAACCACCTGCTGATCAACGCCGGGAAAACCAAGGAGTTGGTGGTGGACTTCCGGAGACGCAGACCCACCACACTGACAGCGGTGAACATCCAGGGAGTGGACATTGAGATAGTGGACTCTTATAGGTACCCGGGTGTTCACCTGAATAATAAACTGGACTGGAGCCACAACACTGATGCTCTTTACAGGAAGGGTCAGAGCAGACTCCACCTGCTGAGGCGGCTGAGGTCATTTGGAGTCCAGGGAGCGCTTTTAAAGACCTTCTATGACTCTGTGATGGCATCTATCATTTTTTTACAGTGTTGTACGTTGGAGCAGCAGTTTATCGGCAGCTGAGAGGAAGAGGTTGGATAAACTCATCAGGAAGGCCAGCTCTGTTCTGGGATGCACCCTAGACCCAGTGCAGGTGGTGGGAGACAGAAGGACTCTGGCCAAAATAACATCTGATGGACAGAGTCTCCAACCCCATGCATGTAAATGTTGCTGAACTGCAGAGCTCCTTCAGTGACAGACTGCTGCATCCTCGATGCATGAAGGAGCGTTTCTGCAGGTCCTTCCTCCCTGCAGCTGTCAGACTGCACAATCAGAACTGCTCCCAACAAACACAGATGTTTACATCTCCGCTATAACTGCAATAAGTTAATTAACTGATTCGCACTACAACCTGCTTTGCCTCTTATCTGTAGTTATTTTTATTTAATTTATATATAATTGTATATAGTAACCACTGTCCTTGATGTAAATATGTAAGAAAAATTGTGTATGTTTCTGTTCCATGTCCTGTGTACTGTTTGTTTGTATATGTGTCTTTTTGGCTGCTGTTACAACCAAATTTCCCCTTGTGGGACAATTAATTAAAGGATTATTCTAAACTCGTAAGGACCTAAGATTTTATTTATGAAACCATGTTCATCTGATTTATGCACACACCCCTCACCAGCACAGAGGGTAAATTTGCACACGAGTTTAAAACAGAGAAAAAGTTCAACTGCATTAAGTATAATAAAACTGTGCTTTTACCTTGTGATGGGGCTCAATCTTCAGAAGTAGAGGAGGGATCATGCTGACAGCTTCTTGTCGGCTGATGTTGCCCTGCGAGGACAAACAAAAGGAATGTCAGTCTCTCCGCTTCTTTACCAACTTCCTGACATGTTTTGGGGTTTTTTAACCCCCTTCCACTGGTAACACAAATGTGATCTTTGGGATTGTGACTGACTCACCGACTCTGTCTCGCTGACCAAAAACTGGTGGAACTTCTCCAGCAGGGGAGACTTCCTTATGATCTTCCTGCTCATGTTGGTGTGCCAGGCCTGCTCATCAGGGTACCTGAAGAGGACAGTCCACAATCTGGTTTTAATTTGAATCAGTGCATCTTTTTAGTCTTGGGGAAAACATGATATATTACCAGCTGAGAGGCTGCGGAGCTTCGATCTTCTGACCATCGATTTCCAGCTCCTGAATATCCTTGAAATATTTTTCCTTCAGACAATGAAGGATCTCCTTGGCATGGCTGGAAAAGGAAATTAGTAGCATTTACATTAGGGATCTAATATTTCTCCTTATGAATGTAATTAATGATTAAGCATTTTCACCTTGTAATTAAAAGTGGAATTTCCATGAAAAAGTTCAGAACAACCTACAAAGGGGCACATACGTTCCAATGACAACCTCCTACATGGCGTTAAGCATGAGCCCAAGTTGTAGATCTGTCCAGCTCACCTCTTGTATCCAGTGATGCGGATGGTTGCTGGCAGAGGTTCCCTCATTGCTTCCATGAACTGTTCAAACTCCCCCTCAGGTACCAGACCTAGCTCCTTATAGTAGTTCTCAAACAGCTTGTTCTCCTTGATAATGTCAGCATACCCAGCTCCCCAACCCTGGGACAAACAAATATGTTCATGCAAACTAACAGGAGACAAAATTGCTACACTGAATGTCGTTTGATAAAATCAAATTTAAACTTTACTTGCTTATGAGTAACAGCCTGAACAACATACCATACGATCTGTTACATTTAACTCTGGTGTCGTGCTGAATTTGGCCTATAGTACAACAAGCTGTTCACATATATAAAGATATACAGATCTTTGTTCAAAAAAAAAAAGGGGGGGGGGGGGGGGGGGGAATGGTGGTCACACATGGCTTTGAAAACAGCACGGTAACCAGCAGCAGTTTATATCTGCTACTTTCAGTAAAGGTAACAGATATAAATTATCCCTGCAGTCGCTTCCTTTCTGCAGTTACTTTATTTAAACATTCATGTGCGGCGTGGCTAAACACAAACACTAGCTAGTTTGTCTGGAGCAGGAGTTTTACTTACAGCGGTGTCTCTGTTGTCCCTGCCAGCATTCTGGTTTTTCTGCCGCTGTCTGCTTCTTTTCCCCATGTTGGAATAGCAGACAACTCTGGAGAAAAGTCTGCGGAACAACGTGGTGACTGGACGCGAGCAAAACAGAGCTGTTGCTCAGCTAAAGTGTAAACGTGCAAGGCGCCTGATGATGGACAGGCTGTGTATCCACGGAACGTGCTGCTCTGACGCACGTGAATGAGGACCCCTTGAGGTGGCCGCAAAATCTGCCTGAAAGAAAGCAGAAACGCTTCAACGAGCCGGTGTTGTGCCAAAAAGTGATTGTCTGCCAAAAACTGATTTCCGGTATTTGCCAAAAACTGATTGCTCGTATTTAAACTGCTATAAGTAACTTGTTGGGCTATAATATGTGAAACATATGTCAAATGCATCCCTCATGGATGACATAAAGTCATCTTGAGCCACAAACAACATTCGTGTAACAAGGTAGAAGCCGCAATCAGTTTTTGGCAGTGACTTTTATATAACCTTTATTTATCCAGTTTAAAAAAATCTCATTAACATTAAAAATGTCTTTTGTAAGAGTAAGTTGGCCAAGAGGACAGCAGAAATGGCAGCAAATATTACAATATTTCTGTAAAAATATTTTAAGTGGGGATAAAGGACCGGATTGGTTATAATGTAAGTACAATAGCAGAGAGTTGTAAAGATACTTGAAAAACAGATATTGTTTTAATTCTCTATATAACCCCTTTGTAAACCCTGTTCACCGAAGTCTATTTACGAACATACGTAAAGATATTACACATAAAAAATACACAGAAACATTGGAAATCAGTTTTTGGCAGACAATCACTTTTTGGCACAACACCGGTCTGCACTTTTCTGAAATATTATTATTACAAAAATAAAGTTTAAATTGTTTACGTGAAACTTTGCAACCATAAAAATTGAATTATATAAAATACATTGTTCTAATTTCTTGTTTACTATATACATTCCAGCTTGAATGACGATGACCGAATTTGTATAAATGTATGTTTTCCTAAATTAATGCCATTAAAGTTGTGCAAATTAAATAACTAATATTTATTGTCGAAATCACAAACTTCACTTTTTTACACATTATTTAAAAAGTGTCCCAACTCGGTTTTTTTTAAAATATAATCGTAATATGTGCCATTGTGGGATTTTATGCAAATCATTGTCTATGAAAATAACAAAGACTCCCTTAACATACATGTGTTCGTTATTTGGCCCTGAATGTTATATTAATCCTACTTCATCAAATTTCTGTTTTAAAAATAAATAAATAAATAAATAAATAAATAAATAAATAAATAAATAAATAAATAATAACCAGTGATCCTACACGATCAGGAGTTGATCAACCAAACGGGTCCCTTAAAGGTCCTATATTATGAATCATCATACTGCCTAGTAACCACCCAACAACCCATTAAATTGACCTATTTTAGCAATTATGCACTTTTTGCACCTTAAAATGTTGCATCTTTTTTATTTCATCACAGCAATTTTATACACACAAAACACTAGTTAAATATATTATCTTCACGTTGCATGGCAACCAGCAAGCAAAGAGGTAAAATGATCTGTTTTTCTTTTCTTTCTTTTTTTTATCCACCAACAACCCCCTATGAAAGCATCCTATTCTTTTATTTCCATAACAATAACATGTAATTTATATGGACAAACGCTGTATTAAACATAATATCATTGCCTAGCAACCACCTAGCAATGACCCATTTTTTGCAATAAGCCACCTACATCTTATGAAAGCATTGTTTCATTATAACTTCATGGCCGACAGCATGAAGCACTATACAAGCAGTTTGCCAAACATATGTTAGGAATTCTTTTTGGCCTATAGGGGGCTGCATAATATACTTTTATCGCTGACATCTTATCATCTTAGATATGCAGACACATAACAGACACAAATCTGTTACTATTATTGTTATGATATCGTTTGGTCCTTTGGCCTTTCTTCTCTCACACTTTCCATAATCTTCGCCTGCTGGTTGGTGAAGATGATGGCCATGTCCCCAAGTTTAACACTTCATGTTAATTTTAAAATGTAGTAAATGTGTAAACATGAGTGAAAACACAGCCACTCTTTGTGAAAAATATTGATGAACTGAAAATGCTTGTATTCTATATGAAACATTCTTTGTCTCTTTTTGTGTGTTTATATGTTAACAGCAATGAAAAGTAAAAACAATGTTTTATATAACAGTATTAAAGTGACCGTACAAGTTGCTATTTTCCACATTACTCCACATTATAGTTCAATTTTGAGAAAGAGTCATTAAGAAAGATCGACTAACCATTTGTCATTAAAACTGAACAGTAGTGGCAGCCTGGAAAGAAGGAAAATATAAAACTGTAGCATAACCCTGGCTTGAAGTAAATAACACAACGTCACATTAACCCAGCAGAAAGTTATTACCCAAGAGATGGGTTAAATAGGCAACCTCATCTGGGAATTGCTGTGATTACAACAATAAACTGCAGCAACAATTTGCGTATGTTAAACCGAGAGATGTTTAACCAAGCTGAGTTTTGCACAAAGCAGTCGATATAAATGTTAATGTATAAATTTGGCAAGTAGGGGATGAGGAGAAGGTTAAATGACTTTTCCCCGATTGGACTTTTTATAAGCATTTTCATACACGAACAGCCGGCTCTCCGGCTGGGTTATGATCTCGCGAGAGTTTAGTCTGACGACTTTATGAACTCAGAAACCTATCGGATCCAATCTAACATGCTGATGCAAAGACCGAGCGCTTTCATTGGCTGAAAGGATCGGTTGCGTAATCGTTCAAGAACTCTTAATTGGTCCGAATCGGTCGCGAGCGTATGCGCTGTCCAGGCTCTTGTCTGCAAGCTAGGGAATAACAGGTATGTATAGTTAGCTAATTGCGAACGTTTTAGTTTTAAATATTAGCCCTCAGGTCGAAATGGATGCTCTCCTCTCCCTGCTCTTCTTCTCAGAGGAAGAGGAGCTGTACATGTTGGACCGCATGGCTTACTTCATGTTTTTAATGGCAGCCTGCACTTTTATTACTTTGCTGTTTGAAAATGTTCCTTACGGGCGGTATGCTACAAGCAAGTATGGATTTCCAGTTAACGCCAGGTTCGCCTGGTTCGTCCAGGAGCTGCCAGCCTTACTGCTCCCTATGTGTCTGCTACTTTGGACATCTTCTTCCAAGACGTCTTTACTACCTAATCAGCTCCTCATTGCCATGTATTTCCTTCACTATGTCCAGAGGTAAGCAACCGTGGGCAGTCACGTTTATTTATTTATACAGTGTTATAAGCAGGCTTGCGCAAGGAGCAGTGCTTAAGTACCCCTTCAACTGGGCAAAGAAACGCCTGATTGATTATGCAACTCAGATACAGGAGATGTCAAAATGTGCACAGATGAATACATTTCAGTATAAACATGCCATTACTCAAAATAATGTGTTCTTGTTGTGTTTTTTCTTCTTCTTCTGCAGAGCCTGCATTTATCCATTTTTAATCAGAGGAGGGAAACCGACACCGTTCGCTTCATTCGCTCTGGCCTTTGTGTTCTGCTGCTATAATGGCTTCATGCAGATCAGGTACCTGAGCCATTATGCTGAGTACCCAGCATACTGGGTTACACATCCATGCTTCCTCATTGGTAGGTGTCCTGTTCCCTGACTGTTTGCAACAGGAATGTGAATTTTGTTGTGTGCAGAAGTTAAAATGTTGTACTGAGTGTAATTAGTATTTTATAAGTGTACATAGGGATGGGAATTGATAAGAATTGAGCTAATATCCATATCACTTATCAATTCCATCCCTTATTCATTCTCTTACCGATTCTCACTGGATCTTCCTTGAGAATCACCCCCATCGCTAAGCAGCATATCAAAGACATTAAAGTCATGCAAATTAATTGCATGTTGTCTGGTCAAATGTTTGTCCATGTTGGAGGTATTTCCCCCTCTTTGTTGTGATCAGTGTTGGGGTTGTTACTCTAAAAAAATAATTATCACACATATTACAAATAAAACATTTATTAAAAGTAATGCAGTACGTTGATTAATTACTCCCAGGATTCAGTAATTTGTCTGAAGCAGAATCAGAATACTTTATTAATCCCCAAGGAAAATTCTGTATTTAAGTTAAAAGTAAAGGACATAGAAATAAATAAGAAAAAAAGTTAAACTAAAGAGAAAAGACAGGAGCAACTATAACAGGCTGCATGCATGGTTGACGCATGCGCACTCAAGATGATTTGTTATCCTACTTGTTACATTACTTTCATGTTACTCTGTAAAATGACCCGTAACACATTGTTTCATAATTACCATTTAACAATATAAACCTGTAAGCTATAGTTTCACATACCGACAAAAACCCCTGTCCTAATGACAGGGGTTTTTGTCCTTGGTATTGCACAAAACAAAGATAAAAACCAACACAGCGACTTCAAAGCGATCTCCACTGTGATTTTACTGTAGAAACAGCGACTGCAGCCTGACTGCTCATCAATTTGTTACCAGTTGAAGTTCAAGGTCTGGTTGATGGGCTGGCGTCGGCATTCACTCAGCTTTCACTGTGGTTCTTGGCTAGCCAAGCGTCCTGGATGTAGTTTCCACTTTACAATTGCACTCTCATCCTCTTGTGCAATTAAAAAATAACCACGCTGTAGACTGCATCAGTTGGATTACATAGTATCAGTTTTAAGTAGGGGAAGGTGAGGCTCTGCTGATTGCATAGTCCTCTACATGCACTGTGTTGTGCTGAAAACTGTCCAGCAGAGCATCTGCTGGACAGTTTTCAAAAACCCATATAAAGCAACATATACACATGTGGCAGTATATCTGGGATAAGTCCAGCCATGTATCTATCCACCCATTTTCTGCTGCTTATCCGGGTCATGGAGGCAGCAGCCTAAGCAGACGAGCTAAGACCTGACTCACCCCTTCCTCCAGCTCATCTGGGAAGACTGGAGGCATTACTGAGCCAAAAAAAAATATCTGTGTTATCTAGTAGAATGGTTACGAGCTGTTCTGTTTCGGTATACACTGGAAGCCCAGATGTTCTTGTTTTACATGTTGAATGCCCATGTGGGCATTCTATGTGATCTGTGGGTATCAGGTGATTCGTCCACATGTATTTGAGTTTTTCTAAGTGAGTGAGAAAGATGTCATGTATAGTTGTTGGTGTTTGTACACACATAAAGGTTTTTGAAAGGTAGAATTATCAGATTTGTCAGTGGGGTGGCTGCATGCCAAATAACCCCAGGTTCAGTCATCAACTCATCAACGAGACTCAGAGATACAAGGTTACAAAGGTGCACTTTGCCCACAACAAAGTGACCTGTTGTGGGCACTTTGCCCTCTTTCTGTCTGAGAACCACAGCCGGAGTGTGAGCTATTTTTGAAAAGTCAGGAAATGATAGATGTGGGTGGATATTTGGAGAGCTGTACCTCACAGATGACAGTGATTACACAGTTTAATACATTCGCCAATTTGTGCACATTGTCTAAAGCATCATGTATGTATGTATTTTATTTATAACAACAGTTTCTCAACGCAGTTTTTCTTTTAAAACCTTCCCTTTTGTCCTGTTACAACTGGGAAAATATCGAGTCTGTATGTGACCCTAAGTTGGATTAGCAGGAAAACTTAAAATATGATATTTTAAGGTTGCTTTCGGAAGGAAACCAGGAGTATTCATCAAAATGTGGAAATGCTAAAAGAAAAAGAAACGCAAAGGTTTGCTCTCTGGCTTTTTGTCAGTACAGTCACTTGCTGAAACAGCTTTTGCTTTTGTCTCCAGGCTCGGTACTGTGGTTCGTCGGCTGGTTTATAAATGTACAATCTGACCACATCCTTAGGAACCTGAGAAAGCCCGGAGAGACTGGTTACAAGGTTCCCAAAGGTAAGAGCTTCAGTCAGACTCTGACATTTTATTTAGACTTGGGATTTTAAACTCATTTTAATCTCCAGTGGGTCAAACCAGTGAAACTCTTTCTGTCAGCGTAAAGGAGTTTAGGTACACATTTTGTCCCTGAGATAACTTCATAGGAAAAAGTGGTGTCGTTTCAAGGTTGTCTCAGTTCTTCTATCTGTTCTAGAAATGCTGTGTTGAAGAAATAATCTGTCAGCACTACTCAAGCTCAGTTTAAGCTGTAAGACATAAATGTTTAAAATTACATAAAGTTTGTCACCCAGACTGTCCTGTAATTGTACAGCAGAAAGTTTTGTTAATTCGCAATAAAATAGCCTTTTAAAAATTGTGGACTTGTTGTTAAAAAACAACCAAAAAAGTGTAGCGTCTGTGTTGAGGGGGAGAAAAAAAATGAAAATACAGTTCAAAATGTGTGCACTCCTTCATATTGTCCAAAACTGTCCATTGGGCCTAATTGGAGTCTGTGCCAGGCTGATTCTGGGCCCCAGGCCTAATGTTTGACACCTTTGATTTAGACTATTTAATTTTCTGTTCAGAAATAAATTCAACAGCAGGTGTCCAGTAATTAAGGATAAATCATTTCTGTAAGTGTAGTCTTAAGTTTTTGCATACTCAGCCTAAAGTAAGCAATGCAACATTTTTGTTAGTAATTTGATCATTAAACGACGAAAGAAAACAATATATAATGAAATCATTTCATTAGGTTTTCATTGTACTCTGTAAAGTAAGCTATAAAGAATGGGGCAATGTAATTTCTCTCAGTCCTGGGCGAACTGTACATCGATTGTGCTGGTAAACTTTATTTATTTATTTAAGAGCTTAACTCAGAACACTGTCACACCAAGTTTACCTTTTATACGTTGTGTATGCATGTAAAAACTGGCATATGCATACAGAATGTAGAGGGGGAAACTGATCAAATCGATTACGTATTTGTGAAACATAGTTTCAGGCAGAGGAGTAACTGAGGGGCCATGCTAAGATTAGTATAAAATAAATAAGCATGGTTTCCAATAAAGCTATTCTAGCAAATTCCAAAAATAAAAGTATACAGCTTGAAATAAGCATAAAATACTTTCATGAAATTCTGAGACAGGGCCTTCTTCAATTTTAGGATACAGTCCTTCCTTGTAAACGGTGCCGTTTTTACATTGTGGCGCTACTTATTCTTAGGTTTAGACTCTGAATGTTTTTGTTGCAGCACACGTGATGAGTGAGAAGGAAGTCACAAAACCTGCAATCACATAATGGCCCTCGACGCTGCGGTCTCTGTGTGCTAGATGCTAATTTTCCAGTGTGGTCTCATGATTATACAGATCACACTAAGCAGAATCACAGGTTGTCACTAGCTGTCTTTGCCTGGGCCTCTGTGAGCCCTTACATTACTGTATAAACAGCTCTTGCTGCACATCCTCTAATACGGTCCAACTTGTAGGACTTTTAGTGTGTTTGCTTTCACTGACACAAACATGGAAATCTTTTAAACCACACAGAGTTGACAGTAATTGTTAGACAGTTAGCCAGGCGTACAGTGGAAGATGTGTGTAAATGTGAAACCCTCACTTATTCAGTATTCAGGCTGTGTACATAATTCATCTTTATGAAGTGTTCATGTTATTTGAGACTAATGTGCTTTCAGATTGATGTATTTATAGTATTTGTTTACATTTTTAACATTGGAGTGTTTTAAGCACAGAAGGGTCAGTTGACAACACTACAAAAGCAAAACAAAAAAAAAAAAAAAAAAAAAATCACATTTCACATGGGATTTCTGAAACAAGCTGTTGGTGTTTTCACTTATTACTTTCAAGTCTCATTGAATATAACATGTTCATTTTGTAAACCACTGCCCCAGTTGGTTAGAAGGGAGGCTTAAATGCAGAGCATGCCTCAGGCTGGGTCAACCATGTGACTGAAAAGTCCGTAATGTAAGAACATATGATGACCTTTGGTTTCTCAGTCAGAGTTGCCTCTTGATCTGTGACAGACCAAGTTGCCAACAGCCAAAATATTCTGCACGGCTCTTCACTAACCACGATAAAGAGGCTGCAAAGGAGAAAACTGTTGTTACGTTCCCCTGAGGGGTCTAGGCGGTGAGGGGGAAGTAACAAAAGGTGTCCAGGTCAGAAAAAGGAGTCAAGGAGGCAAAAGGGTTAAATTAAAGAGTTTTATTAAAGTAGCTCAACTAAGAGAGATGGACAAGCCGCTATCACCATTTAAGAAAAACAAACAAAACTCAGGCGTTGGTCAATAAAGCAAAGTCAAAAGGAAAGCGCAGCTCACTAGCTGGAAACACCACAAAACACACACAGCTCACTAGCTGCAAACATCACAAAACACACACAGCTCACTAGCTGCAAACACCACACAAAATGGCACTCTGGCCCAGAGCTCACCTTTCCCTGGGCTTAAATCTCCTTGATTACTGACGAGAGTCAGCTGCACAAAAGGGAAAGGTGGCACCTCAGGCAGAAGAGGTAGTGTGACACGCCCACACAGGCACCTTCAGGAGGAGGCCCTGCTAGGGCCGTAACACCCCCTCCCATAAATACAAACCCGTGGTTTGTCAAATGATTATGATAACCAAAACAACTAATCAAGTCCGTAACCATCGCATCAACAAATCGCAGGCTTTCCACCTACCAAACCCCATAGCAACGGTTAGGCATTGCCTGCGGAAGCTGCCAACCCCATCTCAACGGGTTCAAAATACTGACTGAGGGTGGCCGCAGACCCTCAAAACAATGTCTCATGTGGTGGCTAGGGCTTTTTTGAGCCATCACATGTGGAGAACACAGCAGGCAGTCAGAAGACCTTACTGCAACAGTTTTCAGACGATTGCTCAGGTCACGGGTACAGGCATGTTTGTTAGTCAGGGGTGCAGGTCTGAGTGGTGGTGTTATACATGATCTGTCCACCTGCAGGTCATGTTGAGGAACGGGGACATTGTCAACCAGCAGCAGCTCAGGGTTAGTTGACCTCTCACACTGACTACATGACACGATTGAGCAATTATGCTCCAAGTGTAGCCTTTTACTAGGCCTGGCAACCTGGTCGGTTTGAGAACCACGACTAGCTTTTCTCAAAGCAGGCACTTGTTGCTTTGAGTCGGCTTTCCGTTTGAGTTTCAATTTTGAACAGTCAGCAATGAGGTGTCCAGGGTTGTGGCAGAAGAAACAAAGCTTTGTTTTGGGTCTCGAAACCACAACTTTTTCAGCCTTGTTAGCTGGCTCCCTCCTAGCTCTCCAAGATGTGTTACCGTGAGAAGGGATGTCACATTCCACCGCGTTTGTTTTAGGAGTTAGGGTAAACCCATCCGCCAGTATGGCAGCCTGCTGTAGAGTGGAAACCCTTTGCTCACTTAAATAACAAGAAATAGACTCAGGAACAGAGTTTTTAAAATCCTCCACAAGCATGAGCTCACGTAACGACCCCAAACTTTTAACCTGGCTTGCAGAGCACCACCTACCAAAAAGCTTTGCCTTCTCCCGAGCAAAGTCAAGGTAGCACTGACCCTGTGCCAACTCCAAACCTCGAAAGTTCTGCCTATAGGCCTCAGGCACAAGTTCATAGGCTTGGAGGACAGCACTTTTAATCTTTTCATAAACTAGGCTGTCCTGCATAGACAGACCAGAGCAAACTTCCTGAGCCTTACCTGTGAATTTACACAGCAACATCACCCCCCACACGTCTTCAGGCCACTGTAATGCAGTTGCTATGCTTTCAAATACACTGAAGAAGCTCTCAACACTGGATTCACAGAAAACGGGAACCAGGTGGATGTTATTGCCCACAAACGAGCTTCTAGACACCTGTTCACCAACAGATGTAGGCCCAGTGCTCGTCAGCTCCAGCTGATTCAACTGGAACGCCATTTCAGCCTGAAGAAAACCACCACACACCTGTGCCAGTTCTCACAGGCTAGCCAACAATTAATGGTAACCAAACAACTTACTCTTCTTGACCAACTTACCTTTTGCTACACACACATTAACAAATACAACCTACCCAGTTCCTAAGCACAGCAAACTTTACCTACCTATCTTCTGGAGCGTGCTGGGCTCGAGGCAACTTGAAAGGCAGAACTTCAGCGACCGGAGCCCTGAATTGCCTACCCCCAACAGGGAACTAATCCCCGCCCAGGATTACTCCGAAAATAAAAAAGGCAAAACAAAAAAAGAGTGCCCGAAGGAAGAACTTTATAAGCTCAGCTGGACACTCACCTAACTAAACTGGGAAGTTGAATCTCCAAAGGTAAAAAACAGCCAGATAATCAAAAACCAATTCCAACTCAAAACTCCCTTTTCAACGATCCCGGACGAGCCCCCACTTGTTACGTTCCCCTGAGGGGTCTAGGCGGTGAGGGGGAAGTAACAAAAGGTGTCCAGGTCAGAAAAAGGAGTCAAGGAGGCAAAAGGGTTAAATTAAAGAGTTTTATTAAAGTAGCTCAACTAAGAGAGACGGACAAGCCGCTATCACCATTTAAGAAAAACAAACAACTCAGGCGTTGGTCAATAAAGCAAAGTCAAAAGGAAAGCGCAGCTCACTAGCTGGAAACACCACAACACACACATAGCTCACTAGCTGCAAACATCACAAAACACACACAGCTCACTAGCTGCAAACACCACACAAAATGGCACTCTGGCCCAGAGCTCACCTTTCCCTGGGCTTAAATCTCCTTGATTACTGACGAGAGTCAGCTGCACAAAAGGGAAAGGTGGCACCTCAGGCAGAAGAGGTAGTGTGACACGCCCACACAGGCACCTTCAGGAGGAGGCCCTGCTAGGGCCGTAACACTGTTCACTTGTCATTCTGCAGCTTTTTGCCATTCACTCTGCAGCCCGTCACCTCCCTCAGCTCCTCAGGCCCGATTCAGCTACTCTGATCTAGGGCTGCTCGATTATGGCAAAAATGATAATCACGATTATTTTTACTGAAATTGAGATCTCGATTATTTGACGATATTTATTTAACCCTTTAAGACCTACTATAGAACCAAGTCCGCCAGAGCTTATATTATTTTTTTACATGTTGTAGTGCCATTTGTGGGAGCATTTCAAGTTGCTATACAACTGTTATAGCCCATAAACGGGCGATCGTGGCTTAAGAGTTGGGAGTTCGCCTTGTAATCGGAAGGTTGCCGGTTCGAGCCCCGGCTTGGACAGTCTCGGTCGTTGTGTCCTTGGGCAAGACACTTCACCCGTTGCCTACTGGTGGTGGTCAGAGGGCCCGGTGGCGCCAGTGTCCGGCAGCCTCGCCTCTGTCAGTGCGCCCCAGGGTGGCTGTGGCTACAATGTAGCTTGCCATCACCAGTGTGTGAATGTGTGTGTGTGTGAATGGGTGGATGACTGGATATGTAAAGCGCTTTGGGGTCCTTAGGGACTAGAAAAGCGCTATATAAATACAGGCCATTTACCATATTTTAATAATATGTATGCATTAAGTCCATAGTAACTACATTAATTGCAAAAAAGTGCAATAAACTACAAAAAAATTGAAAATCGTTTTTGTTTTGTTTACATATATTTCTACTTGGAGAAATTTAAGAGGTTTATCCCTCAAAACTTTAAATACAATAAAGTTGCAAAAAATAGTTTACAACAACAGGAAATTTATTTTGAGTGTCTTCATAGTTTTATTTTGGAGATACACCAATTTTTATTGCAGGAAAAACGAAAAAACAATCCTATGATGCAAATTTGCAAAGAAAACAGCAGGTGCATCAAAATAAACTATTTCCAGCAGTGCAACTCGAGTTCTAAGCATCCCAGCAACTATTCAGAAAAGTCAAACATGACCAGTATAGGCTTTTAAGGCCTACAAGTAAAAAACTACATTTCCGCGAAAATGACGTCAGTTCCGGTTTCAGCCAGGAAATGGCGGACATGCGATAGTTCGCGCTGACGTCTGTTTCAATGTGGGAAGTGTTACGAACAGCTGATCGGATCGGCAAAGCGTGTTTCTGGAATATTATGTTTTTGTTCCTGCAAGCGCTTTTTATGCAATTTTTGTAAAGCTTTATGTGGAAGGAAACCGTGACCGAGGACAAGCTGATGGCATCAGATGTAAGTACAACTCCTCTGGTTTCATATGCAAAATAAATTATTGCGCTAGCTTACACGGTCCAGGTTCTACAGGGATTTAAAAATAGTTACACAAAACGGAGCGTGCTGCTCTGACCGGCTTTAAAGGGTTAACAATGACTTTAAAAAAATAATATAAAATAGTGTGCAACACCACTGAAGTTTTTTTTTTTTACCTCTCTTTTCAACCAACGGCAGTCACTCTCCTCTCCAAATAACTTCTGCTTAGCTTTCCGAGCTTCCCTCGGGTCCTCTTAATCAGCGGTCTCCAACCTTTTTTGCGCCACGGACCGGTTTATGCCCGACAATATTTTCACGGACCGGCCTTTAAGGTGTCGCGGATAAATGAGGGAGGGGCTAATAATCGGCTCAGTCATTTTTAATGATCGTTGAAAGCCCAGATCGTAATCGTGATTAAAATTCGATTAATTGAGCAGCCCTACTCTGATCTGGACTTCACTCTTTACTTTCTACAGCAGGGGTCGGCAACCTTTCTGATGGCAAGTGCCATTTAAAATTTCCTCAGAGGTCAGTGTGCCATCCATATGATTGCATTAGCAATAAATTGAATAACGCTCTATATTAACAGTTACACACTATATAGAGCCACTTTATAGGATTATATTTGTTCGTAGATGTTGGCAGCTGTCAGCGAATAGTTCTCAGCTATTTTGAAACAAAAAAAGACTTTTTATCCATAACAGCAAATGAACTGAACAACAGAAAATACAAATGCTATTTATGGTCTCCTCACAACAATGATAAGAAAAATAAACTGGGCCAATATGGCATGTTTGTTAATACAGAGTCACACATGTTAATGTGATCTCTGGTCTCCCACTCAGAGACTCGGGTCTCCGAGGGTCCAGCATTCAGACCTGAGGACTCTCTTCATGTGAGAGAAAATCTGCTCACACAGATATGTAGAGCCAAATACTGTCAATAAGGCCTCTGCAATGTTCTGAAGACAGTTAACCTTGTCAGATAGTGATGTCCAGCAGGTGAAAATCCAGCTCCATGAACACACACAGCTGTGGATTCCAGCTGCTTCGATGTTGCATTAACTGGCATTAACTCAGTTAATGCGAGACAAATCGAGCTGCTCATTAAAGATTTCTGGTTTGATCAGAAAATAGAACATTGGTCCAAACACCTGAAAGTCCCAAAATGCATTGTGTCTCGAGTCTATGTATGTATCAGAGTATTTCCGTGGTGCTGATGCTGTGCTGAGCGGAAAGCTCCAGAAACCTTTGAAGTGTCGGAATGTGGAAAGCCAACAGCGTCCCTCTCACCAGTAGGCTAAGTTATTTTTAGCCAATTACAAGTTGAATCTGGTAGTTGGGTTTTTAGCTAAGATACCGTCATTAAGAAGAGGCACAACTAATGTGTCTATGAGAGCTAATTTGCGATGTGCACTGGTGGCGCGACCATTTATTTTTTTTGATGCACCTTCTCAGATTAACTCACTGCGTGTCGTGCCCAGGGCTGGACTGGGACAAAAAATTGACCCGGGCATTTTGACTAGAGACCGGCCCCCCAGGTATTAAAGCCATAAAGCCTTTGAATGAAAACAAACGCTGTTGTGACAGTGATGTACAATGTTGTTGGTATATGTATGATTTCTATACATTTTACATCAGATAAAAACTTTCATTGTAAGCTTCAGATAATTTAATAACAGCCAGACATTTTAAATGAGAATAAGAAAGTATTTCTTTGTGCCCCCCTTTCCCTGTTAATGCCCTACCTGCCCTCCTGGCAAAACTTTGCTAGACCTGCCCCTGTACAGTTACCAGCTGTCAGCTACTTAGAAAAGGATCCTGGTGTTATTTGTCTCTCAGAAACAGTTCATAACTTCCCTTCAACTCATCCATGTCACCTAAAAGGTAAACCTGTTTCTCCATCACCTGTTCAGCTCTGATGATTCAGTAAGGACATCTCCTGGTTTCATCTTCATGTTTCCCTCTCACCACACATCCAAACAGACATCATGACCAGCAGCTTTACAGCTGTGGCTCCAGCAAACATCAGCTGATACTAGAAATTAATATTAAATAAATTTAACAACAGCTGATCAAGCTTAAACGTGCTGCTGTTGTTTAGCGCGACATCCACTGGTTTCCTCTTTCTGGCGCAAAGTGGGCGATAAACAAACAAGAGAGACGATCAGCTGATCATTGATCAGTTTCATGATTGAAGTAGAAACAGGAGAGAGAGGGGGGAGAATGAGAGAAGAAGAGGCAGCTGTGCAGCAAAGACAGAATAAATCCAGCTTTGTGTCTTTTTCCATCCTAGACATCTCAGCTCAACACGAAACACGTAATAATGTCTCTGAATACGGGATGATTCCGTTTGTACGGGGCGGGTGGCAACTCTACTAGCTGACCTTATGGATAAAATAAAGTTCACTATCAGTAACATCATAGCACCACCCAGCTGTATAGAAACTCCGTCATGCTAGTTAGCACGCAGTACGAGTTATTGTAACTGACTGTAAAAAGTCAGCATAACGAAAATAAACTCCACCTAAACTTGGTTTATATCTGACCCAGATAGACTGCAGGTCATAACTTCTTACCTGAAGTTCAGTTCACCTGACACTCGGACTGGCGGCCGCCTCGGGTCTCTCCTCCTCCTGTCTCCCCTCTCCCTCATCCACCTGCTGGCCTCCACCACTTGTTAATTTTACTGAATCTGCGGAAGCTCCGCCATAGCCACCACCAAACAACTGAGTTATTTTTACACACCGACCAGTATCTAGCCAATCCACCACCTTTCATTGTTTATACCGTTCCAAAAAAAATAAATCATCGGCCCACCGAGCAAATGTCTGGTATGCCCGTCCAGCTATGGTGCCATCAGTTAACCCTGCCTAGGGTTGCCGACCCCTGTTCTACAGACTCGACTCTGTTTAGTTCAGCTATGGTTCACTTGCTGCTCTACACAGGCAGCAACTCGTCTAATTCTCCACACATCTGTTATCCAACACCCTGGATCAGAATTCCATCCCAGATCCATTCAAACCCTGTGATAATTACTAATCTTTTATCTAACGACAGTGCCTTATATATTGAGCTATCTAGCTAGATCTGGGTCATGCTATACAGCCTTCATGTTGTTAGGCAGTCAGGACTGCAGCATTTAACACTGAGTGTCAAAATGATGGTTGGTGGTTCTCCGTACAAATGGTCGATAAATGTTTTGTTTGTTTCGGTGTTTTTGGGAGGGGAATGCAACACATCAACGTTCTCTGATGAGTAAACCCATTTTAGGAAGAGTTTGCTGTGCAGCCCGCCCCAGCTTGGCTAAAACAGACCTAACAACTGAAACATGAGTGGATTTATGGTTTGGTTTTGGTTTTTTTAAGTGTGTGTGTGACCTTGTACTGCATTTAACTGGCTGAGCACTGTATAAGATGTGACGTGTAAGGAGGGGGTTGGGTAAACAAGGCATTGGTTCACGTCCAAATTCCTTTTGCAAAACAGGCTGTACGGTGGGTACATGGAATCAAACTGTTTTCTCTGAAAAATCCAAACCATAAGTTGGCTTCTACCTCTGTTAAATAAATCTGTAATCATAACGGGTTCACAAAGTGAGCGGCTCCCCTGACTGGGAGCGTAGTCACAACAAAAGCACCTTGAGCCTGAACTTGCACTGAACCTGTTGAAACAATCCTTCCCTGAACCTTAAAGAAAATAGAGCAGAGAAGGCAAGGTGTGAGGAAGCTGTGAGCTTTGTTGCTCCAGATCAACCTACAGGCACGTCTGGAATCCCCTCAGCCAAGAATCTGCTATTTTCACATAAAGGGTAGCAGCACTGCTGAGCACATAGCCTGCAGTCGCATACTGAGTGCTCAGCCATGTATGTGTGGTATGAAGCCAGCTCTGTGAATGCCCTTTGCATTTTGTAACTGCATGTTGCCTCCAAATAAGATTCACAGGCAGTGGAAATGTCACCACTTCTTCAGCTTAGTATCAAATTGTATTCTGCAAAAAGTCACTGGATTTTATTTCCCTCAACATTAAAATGTTTGGGTTATTTTTGCATCAGTGAGCACATCAAAGGAGAAACCCACCTGCTCTAATGTCGCTGTCTTCCACCCACAGGCGGCATGTTCGAGTACGTGTCTGGGGCCAACTTCTTGGGCGAGATAACAGAGTGGGCTGGCTTCACTCTGGCTGGTCACTCTGTTCACAGTGCAGCCTTCGCCATCTTTACCGCAGTGGTCCTCGCTAGCAGAGCTGTGGCCCACCACAAGTAAGAACAAAAACAGGCAGCGTTCTCACACTCGGAGCAATTTTCCTGGAGTGTGCACACTGTACATTTTAAACAAAATTCAGAATTAACACAGGAAAATTTCTTGTTCCTTTGTTCTTGCTCTGCAGATGGTACCTTGCCAAGTTTGAGGACTACCCTAAAAGCAGGAAGGTGTTGATTCCCTTTCTGTTCTAGAAAGCTGGACACCTCGAAAGGTAATGTGTTCTCCTGCAACGGCGAAGAACATTCCTGTGATCATTTGCCTAATTTAGAAATTCTCTAATGTAGCAACAAACCTTGAACACAGCTTATTTTTTTTCCACTGAAAACAAGCGCACTCTTGGTGTGAAGAAGCAATTGTTAAAAGTCACCATCTCAGAAAGGTTTTTATCATTTGTTACGTTGGTAATAACATCACAAAGCACCAAGGAACCTCAACAAGCATGGACTGAATGTGCTGGAGGTGTTGCGTTTGCAGGAGAGGTGGCATTCAGCTCTCCTCCAGAGGAAATAAAGGTTGTGAATGGAGTAGCTCCATGGTAATATACGGGATTTATGACAGTCTACATCAGCAGTAAACAGCTTTAAGACTCTCCTCCTGCTCTGCATATTCTCCCAGTTGGAACATAAAGTTGGAAATGCAAAGCAGACATTTAAAATGGTCATTTTATCCTCAAGATTCAGCTGTTGCAAATCTTTTTAATGTCGATTCACATCAAATAGACGAGTTCTGAATCACGTAGAACGTGTTTTCTACTGGATTTTGCTCTGGGTGTCATCTACTGACCTCGTCATCTCAAAGTCCTGAAAGAGAAGCAACTTTGTGAATGTAACTGCATATCTGGACTCAAAAAAAGACTGGTCTGCAAAATTAGAATAGGAATGAAACATTATATATTAAACAAAAGTGGGAATCTGAATTATGTCAGAGGATGACTGGCGATCCGTTTGTCTCTCATAGCATAATTCCACCAGCTCTAGACGATGGAGAGAATATGGCTGGAAAAATGTGATTAGGTTCTTTATTACACCTTATATCAAAAGCAAGCAGCTGAAAACACCCCAACAATGCTGGAGATTATGTGGAGACTGGGACGCCAATCATTCTCATGTGTTTTGGAAGTGTAAAAATAGCAAACCTTACTGGGAAAGCATGTCATGTGAGGCACGAGTATTGTATTTTGGAATATGGGAAAATGTAAGAAAGGAGGACCATTACTTGTTTAAAATTATGTTGTTGTCAAGCAAAAAGATAATAACAAAAAACTGGCTGAAAAGTGACCCTTTAAAATTGGAAGAATGGACTGATGTAATTGAGGATAGATATAGATAGATCTCTAGAGATAGAGATGACCTACACTTTGAGACTGAAATCTGATAAACTGTGGACAAAATGGATAGCCTATAAGACTCACTCAACCCCATAAGGCAGGGACCTCTCCTCTGAGGGTTTTTTTTTTTTTTTTTTTTCTTTCCTCTTCTTAATTCAAACAGCTTTTGGTTCTTGGTCCTTTGAGGCATAGGCGGACGGCCAGACCCTGAGAGAATGGGGTCCTGCTAATACCCGCTCCGGGTTCAAATATGTTATGATTGTGAATGGAACTGGACCTGTCGGGGAGAGGACCAGACTTCGGGCCCTGTCTGGCAGCCTTCATATGGATGTAAGAGTCTGGGTGGATGGTGTTTTTGGGACGGGATTGATAAGACAGTACTTCTCTATACATATGTGTATAATTATTCTTTGTTTTCTTCACCCCACAGATTAGGTGCGCTTTATTCCTTTTAGTTTGTTTCTTTTGTGTTCTTTTTTTCGTATTTTTTGTTTGCATGTACTACAAAGTTGGAAAAATGTACAAAGTAAAAAAAAAAAAAAAAAAAAAAAGACTGAGACTTGCATCAGGCCTGTCCCCCACTCGTGGACTGCGGGGACAGAGAATGAAGATCAAGCACAGGCGTCAATAAGTCACCCATGCCTGAAATTAGAAAATAAGAGTTGCCCCAAAACATGCCCCATGCTGGGAGTTTCTCAGAGAGATGGTGAAGAAGTGGAGAAGAAATTAGAGAAAAATATTGGCCTGGTGAAAGCAGGAGGACAACGCGTGCTGAATGAATAAAGCTGTGCGAGATGTGTTTTTGAAGGGACGGAGAAAAACTGGAAGTAAAGACAGGAACAGGAAATATTGGACTTGTCTCTTTCGCTCCATTACGGTTTCATTTTTGTTACTGTGAGTCATAATCTTGTCAGTGTAAGTTAAGACTTTTCTTAAATCATGTCATGGTTTGTTGGTACTCAGGTGCCCTTTTTTTGGGTGGGTTTTAAAAATGACTTTTTATTCAAAAGAAGTGCAGTTATCTTTAAAGTTTGCTCACTCATTTTCTGATGAAGTCCTTTTCCTGTCACAACTGAGGTCATGTCTTTAGGAATTTGATAAAGGGATTTTTACACTTTGTCACCAATAAATACTTTGACTGCTGCGTCTGAGTGTGATGATAAATGATGGCTGCTTTGCAGAGAGACGTCCTTCGTGCCCCCACCTTCTCTCTCTTTTTTCCAGGGTGTTTTTTTTTTTTCTAGTTGTGCATCCTCTGTCTGGGCTCCTTGTAATTGCATCACTATATTACACAGACACTATTTACAACTGAGTGTGCCATTTGCCTGTAATACCATTCATCTTCATGCACTGTGTAATGGCTTGTTGGTCCCAAACTTAGACACACAGGCTCTGGATACAAGTAATATTTAATATACGCATGCTATATAATTTAATGTAACGTGGAAAAGCAACAACTAAGCAGCATTAACAACCTTCAGCCTTTAAGACTGCTGCATGCGAACAAACACACGTCTGTGGTAGGAAAGTAAAATAACAAGCCACTGCTGCATGTTCTGCCCGTCTTGCAAGCCATAGACTGTATATAAAAGATGGACACCGCTTTCCGATGTGAAAAGTAAAGCCAGCCTGGAAATCTACTTTCAAGATTTATTGAAAACAATAAGATGTTCATTTTGTAAACTGTGGACCCAATAAGAGGGAAATAAGGATAAAGCATGAAATGTTTATGACTGGATCAACCTTGTGATTGACAAGTCACTATTGTCGCCTCTGTCAGTGCACCCCAGGGTGGCTGTGGCTACAATGTAGCTTGCCATCACCAGTGTGTGAATGGGTAGATGACTGAACGTGTAAAGCGCTATACAAATACAGGCCATTTATTGTATGAGTGGCCATTGGAAGCAACAGTGAAAATGACGAAGGGTTCAAAACAGTCAAGTCCAGTTGATAAGTTAGCGATCCACCCTCTTCTTCAAATATGGCCACTGCTGGCTATAAAAGGGGGAAAACCAACATGGCAACATGGAGTCCTAAGCCAGCCGGTAATGTGATAGCTGCTTTAGTTATTTATTTGTTTATTTATGGCTCCAGTCTTGCCTCCCATGGATAGGACTAGACTTTGTACAAAATATTATCTCAAAAAGTCTGAAATTAAAGGAAACATGAAGTCCTAGTCTTAGATTCCGTGTAAAATTTCTGTGTAACAGTGCAGGTGAACTTTATAATATATAAAGTTTTTGTTTTATGTCAAATTGTTTAACATTAACTTTAACAGAAATATTCAGTTTATTGTCATGCATGAAGAAAAACAGCGTACTTGGTGTTGCACTGATTTCTGCCCTGTCATAACTATCAGTATGATCTCTTGGTCTTCCTTTGTGTTTACTGAGGTCTTAAAATCCCTTGGTTATGATTTTGTAAATGGTGCAGGATCCCTCCTTTGCACCCAGAATGCAGGCGATGGACAGCAGTTTGAAGATGTTCTCTTTACCTGTAGATGGCGCATATTAACACACCTACACCTCCTAGGTTTAAACTCTTTTAACCCCCCCATCTTGCATTCAGGTGGTACAGTTTGGACTGTACCACTGCATATAAAGTCGATGGCCCAGATTTGCAGTTTTGAACCTGCTCTGCGGTTAGATGATAATCAGTGGGTTCATTCTAATGATGTCCTTGTTATTACTGTACCTAACTGCACAGTGGGGGCAACGCACCACAGGCAATATGCTCACATGTAGAAACAGTGTAATGGCTGCCGACATTGTAAGCGCAGCTTCCCACTAATGTGGGTTAAATATCTGGAACATACTGCAGCCTCATTACTATTCAAGCCACATGCAGCCTCAGACAACTGCCTGCTTCCTTAATATTATCTCCTATTACTGTTCTGCCTGTGAGCATATTAGTGGCTTCTCCAGCTTCTCCTGTGTTGTTGTTTCTGTGCGTGTGTGTGTTCGTGTGCATCTTTTAGGTGTCTGTCAGCTACGGTCCAGTCGTCACCAATGTTGTAATCCCATAAAAGCTGACAATGAGGCAAACCAGCCTTGAAACGACACGCACGCTGAGACATAGTCGGTGTCGGCGCTCGGCTCGAGCTGAGTCCATGACATGAGAGATGAGAGGAATAACCTATTCAGTGTGCTTTGTCAGTGCCCGTGTTTCATGCAGTGTAAAATGGAAAAGATAGGAAGAAGAGATTGGCTTTCTGCAGGCGTACAGTGGGAGTAAGCATCTGTGTGTGTGCCCGAGTGTGTTTTATGGCGAGCTGCATATCCTAGCCGACACATAGTTTGCTCTAGGGGGGAGTTTCTTTGGCTATGTCACATGCTGCACGTGAGTAGCAGAGGTTGGGGGCAGGCATTATGCAAGATACTCTTTAAAAAGAAATACATACACATCCCAGAAGGTGCTGGTTATCCTGCCTGCCACTCCTTCACCGTAGTGTTTAATGGCTTGGGAAATTGCTGTTACCGGTGGGGCCTGGGCAGTACTGAGATACTGGGATGATGAACACCACCTGCTGTGCTTCACTTCAAAATGAACATTTGGAATCCAGGTCCGCAGTGTGCATCTGAAATAATAAACGGGGGAAAAGGAGGCCCTTTTAAGCTTAGACGGGGGGGGACCATGTTACTGTGTTGTTGTACTTAGATCGTATGAAAAGCCTCTATGTCCTTATATACAGTCTGTGTTTGCACTGCAGTGTAGGCTTACTGCTGTGTGTATGTGAGCAGCATTTCAAGGGCCAGAGTTTGTGGCCTCGAGCAAGTGTTTGGGATGCCGACAGTCTCATGGCCTGATCTTCTTTTGAAGTAAATTATACTTTCCTTAAAAGTTACATGGTTCCAGTTTTTGTCTTTCAGAGGAAGCTGCGGATCCATAGCTACATCACCCACGGAAAAGGTCAGGTATTCTGCAGGGCCAAATCTGTTAATGTCCCCGAACTCTAGTCTAATGAGTATATAACATATAAATTGGGGAAATCTATATATCTGATTTCTCTTTAATCCGTGAATATTTCAAGACATGCATTCGTGTCCAGGACGTTAATAGTCAATCATTTGTGCAACAATAAGCTTCTGTCCGGCCTCGTGTTGATGGGGATCCCCTCTGAACCCACCCATCCATTCCTCCACCCACTGGTGAAAGCGGGGAAGTTGAAACTGAGCGCACAAGGATCTGCGGACTGCCAGGCCCTGCTTTATTTAAAAAATAAAAAAAATAGAAAGACCCCAGGTCATTTTATTCATTATCGACGTTTACCGTGTACCTCATTTGTTGTACAGTGAATTATTTATCAAATAAAAATTCTAATATTTATCCCCTCAAATCATCAGTCTCCCGGCTGAGGAGCGATAAAGGAGTGGGCGGATGGGGGGGGCGCAGTAATCATTTAAGAAATCCCTGGTAGGACGCATGCGTGTGGATTTTGAAGAGCATACGCCATATTGAATTCCCGTAGGAATCGGCTAGCAAATTTTCGAGCTAGCGGTGTAAAAGGGGGCCACTTTATCAATGGTCCTAATTCGGTTTAATGTTCAAACGTGTCTGTTCTCGTAACCCCGGACAGCGTAGCGACCTTTGAAAGGTCCGAGAAGCGGCGCAGGTTCATCACGGGCTCGGAAGTGTTGGGGACTTGTCGGGGGGGTTACCAGAGAAAGAAGTTGAATGGATCCGAGGGTAGCTTGGATTCAGCCCGAACAGAAAGGACCTGCGAACGCCTTATGGATGCACGTCTGGGAGACCTCTCAGGGAGTACGGACTCTCTCCGCTCAGCAGCAGCTCCACAATCAAAACCACAACCAGTGTGTGAATTACGCGGTTTTAAAAAATGTGGCGACCGCCGTGGCTTCGAGCAAGAGCATCTGCAGCAGCAACGGTAACGTTACAGGAAGCCTGAGCAACGGCAGCAGCCATCGTAGCATCACGAACGGCGCTGCACACAGTAGTAGCGGTAACGGCAATGCGATTCCTCCGCTAGGGAGAGCACTGTCCAACAGGAACGTACACAACTCTTTAACCCCGTCGAACATCAGCGAGCCAGGTGAGGGGAAAACTGCGTCCCATAAAACGGGATCTGCCTCGTCGTCTTCGCAGGAATCCGGGACGGACAGTCCCCCCTCCAGCTGCTCACTCGAGAGGACTATGGATAGAAATGTTACGGGGAGTATTAATAATAACGTCGGGGGTGCCAACCTGCTCTTCAACTTGAGAGACAGCATGGACAATAATGTCAACCTTTACCATCACCGTCACCCGCAGGAGCACCAGGCTTTCAAGTTACAGCAGATTTGCGTGAACCAGCATCAGGTTCACCCCTCTGTACCTATTAATCAACCACACAGTCACCACCCGGGCCGAAGGAAAAGTGACAACAAGGCGAGCACTTATGGGATGAATTATTCGATTTCTAACTGCACTAATGGCAATTATGCGAGCACTTGCACGCCCTGGAAGACGAGGGAGTACAGCCCAGGGGTACTCGGGTGAGTGACTTAACCGCATCGCTGATTTGTGGTGAAATAAGCTGTAATAAGTTGACAAACGTCTCCTGACGCTGTCGTCTGTTTGGCAATATAAACCGTATAGTTATATATTATACTCTTGTTTTGCAATGCAGTTGGATTATGGTGGTACACTGAGTACTGGAGAGTAAGCTGGACATTTTTCTTCTTGCCGTTGGCTGATTAGCTAACCGTTACAGCTGCGTAAAGGCAGCCGCAGACGGCCAGAAAAAGACCGGAAGTGCCGTGATTTGGTATTCAGAAGGTTAAACTGGGCCGTTACCGAACACGATAATTCCAACAAGCTGTCGAGCCCAACTATTAAGTAAAGCAATAAAATGTATTCTGAAGTGTTGAATAATGTGTTGGCGTGAAGCGAGTTTGAGTAGATTTTCTTAATGGTTTATTTATTTAGAAGGTGCCGACCGGATACGCTGCTTTTAAATGTAGTCCGTTAGTTAGCCTAAACGAGGAGCCTAAAGCTAATTTACCCAACGGTTTCCTATGCAGGCTGGACTTAACGGGAAAAACTGTTTAAAACAGAATTACAACCTTTTTATTCCTCCAGTGAAATGTAATTACACAGAACTAGAAATTAAATATGATAATCTATTTACAACATTTTTTTTGTTGACGAGGTTGAAACCAGCTTAATTTGAACGATATGGACAACTGCACTTAACCTGTTAGCAATCTGCTGTGGTGAATCCGAAAAGTAATCTGGCAATCTGACAGTGAGCGTGGGAGGTGAAACCTGCGAGATTAATTCTCAATATTGACTGTTTTAAACATAATTCGATACAATTTGTGGGGGAAAGGACTAGTTATGTGCAAGGTACGTGCTTTAGTTCAGAATTAATTACCTTTGTGCCCAAGTTAATTTGGGTGCACTCCCTATTTGCAGAGATCTGCCAATATGACATAACATACAGGGTGGATCCCAGAGTACTGAAGTATGATTAAAATCAGTTTCCAGGAACTCGCTTTAGCCACAGATTAGCTATATTTTCTTAGTATTGAGTTCACCTAAAATTAATGTCTATAAATGGTAAATAACGGTTGTTTAAATTTGCAATATCTGCATTGTTGGTGTAATAAAAACACTAACTGAATAGCTTTTGATTTTCAAGTATAACTGAGCACTAACCGAAGCCCTCCTGAAACAAATGAGCGAAGAATTTCTGAATGTGTTGCAGGAATTTGTGATATTTGTAATGGCTGCTTGCACCCATCTGGGACTCTTCTGTAACAACGAAACAGTGTTTGTCACGAAAGCAGTTCCACATGCGTGATGCAGAGTTTCCCAATTGCAGTGAAATCTAAGTGAGCTGAGAAATTTGAAGTTGTTAATGAATGTTTTCTTCTGAAACCACAGTGAATTTCATCTTGTAATTCGTGGTTCTACAAGTTTTCTGACACAAGTTTCAGCTTGTGTGCCGACTAGTGTTGCTTTGGTTTGCCTTCAGGGGTGCCCTTTAAAGTTCTGCACAGAGAGGGAGTTTCACTACAAACTGGAACAGTGTGAACATAAAAATACTTGTATGTTGTGGTGGAGTGTTTACTGTAAGATTGCTTGTCAGGGATGGCTCTGGTAATAGCTATTATTCTAACTGTGGGCTGTGTGGAGTGTAATCGTTGGACGGTTAGCATGGATACATGCTGGACTGACTGGTTTGCTGACAGAGTTTTCACCAAGGAGTGGGCCCATGGGGCTGAGTGCATTTTCTTCAGGGCTCTGGTAATTGATTGTGACAGTCCCCCCCTGTTCTGTATTTCACACTGGCATCGTGGCATGCATTCCTAGGAAAAAAAAAAAAAAGAATGGGTCAAACAGACTTCCTCTGTTCGAAGGCATTTAACTGGTCAGAAATCTGTACATTATGTGTGCCCTGCTGTCAAACACAAATCCATATCAACAACGGGCCTGGGAGACTCCCAGGCCTACTCTGGCCCTCCAGTGTTTTGCTTAAACCTTGGTCAATTTCCACTCAAAACCTCAGGTGTGTGTTGTGCCGTTGTCTTTCCGTAAGCCAAATGTATTCAGTGAAGATGAGTATTCTGCAAAGCATAGCTCCTCTGCACGTTGACCACTTTAGTTCAGGCTTATTTTTGGCCTGGTGGTTACAATATGGGGCAGGGCTACAGTTAGCCGAATCTATGATGGTTAAATTGGTACTGATCTAAGAGACTTCTCATAAAGGCATAGAAAAACTTATGTTTTGTCTTTTTAACAAAAACCAAATATATCAAATTATTTCAGTTTGACTGTTACTGAAGCAGGCAGGTTTAGCAACGTGGTTTTACAAAGTTGCAATTTCAAAATATATTTATATCAATAAAATCAGATCAATAAAATAACAAAGTAACATCTACGCAGCTTTTTTTTTTATTTTATTTTTTTAGTTTTTTTATTTAAAAGAAGGAATCTTAAAATTTTTGCGACACAGCCAATTACAGGTGGTCAGATCAGTCTAAATGACCCAACCCCAACCCCAACACTGGTATTGGATTGATACTAGCGGAATAGGATTGATCGTTTGTTTGTATTCTCCGAGTTCAGTATGTAGCCCACTGAACTGTGTTAACGTTTTACTTTTGGGGGAAATGTAAGAAACCCCCTCAAAAATCTCAAACATCCACTATGAAAAATTAAAATGTTCAGTTTACAAATTATTGATAATTAATCTCATAAGTCATGACACAGTGTTCTCCACTGCATAAGCCGTTTGATGCACTAAACGTATCAGTGTCTGCAATATGGCTGCATTTCCTCGGTATTGGATCATAACAAAATTTGCAGTATCGCACAGCACCACAGCTGATGCATATGGGCCAGCGACACTGGTTAATGGCATTTTATTTTCCAGTATGTTGATATCAGTCAACAGGGTCACTGCTAGCTAATGGATTCCTAATTTAAAGTGGGCCCATGCTAGTCTAATGTGCCGTCAGCGATTTCAAATAAAATTTGCCTAGATGTCCAAAGAACATAATATGCAACTGTTAAATGTAAATCTTACTCCACTGGAATATTACCCATTTTAATCACTTTAACAATATAATATAAAACTTACTGTCTGAAAATACTTGGAGACCTAAAATTCTTTTCTCATTGTCTCACATATGTAATGCTTCAATGATAGAAACGTTAAACAAAGTTTGAGGTCAGTTTATGTACCTCTGTGACCTGAAAGCTTGGCCTCAGATGGTTTTAAACACACTATTTTTTTTTTCTACTCCTGGCTCTCTATGATGTCAGTGAGAGCAGATATCCCCAATATGGTCATCTCCCAGCCCTCCCACCTGCTGTTCAAACCTTCTGTTCACCCTTCAGACAGAGCATGAACTGGGGACCAGTGTAAGATGATTAAGGATTATATTGATGTGTGAATTGTGAAAAGCTAATCTGGAGTCTGAGAATAAGAATACAAAGCTGGAACTGAGTATAAGTCCCCTTACATGGCAGCTTATTTGGGATAATGCGCTTTCTCAAATGACACTGTGGTGCAGAGAAGAAGCATTACTCGTGATCTGGTTTTACCGGGATGTTACAGAGTGATGCTTTTTTGGGGGTGGGGGCTGTCATCAATCACTTGTAGAGTTGAGGTTCATTAGCAACAGCTGATACAATCCGCCACCTGCCGCATTTGTCATATTAAACACTGAACATGACGATCAGTACCTGCTAAAATGAGAAGCCACTTCCTGAAGGTTTTGAACCCTGTGACACTCTTGCAAGTCGAAGTTCATTTTCATTAGGGAAGCTTTCATTAGTGCTGTAACACTACCAGGCTGAGGTGCATATTCATTACACCTTGAGATCTGCTTGTGGCATCGATTATGCTGTTGCAGTGTTTCTCAGTTTGCAGTGTCCATGTAATCATGAGCTTTGTTAGTACATGTATACATCGGCAGTAGCAGTGTGAACCTTTCCAGAGCAGTGACCACGTAGTTGGATTATTTTTAGTTCATTCTTGTACTTAACCCTTATTTGTCCTTTTGTCCAGACTCCACGAAGAGGTGATGGATTTCTACAAATACATATCTCCTCGGCCGGAGGAGGCAGCTATGAGGAAGGAGGTGGTGAACCGGATAGAGGTGGTCATCAAGGAGCTGTGGCCTACTGTTGATGTATGTTACGCATGCACACGCACACATGTTTGTTTGGATCAGCATAAATCAGAGACTTCACCGATATCCTGTCAGTGTTCCTAAATCATAGCTGAAACTATCAAATGTTTCAATACAGTACAGTGTCTCCCCCCCCCCCCCCTTTTTTTTTTTTTTTTTTTTTAAATAATTATTATTTTATTTTTTCTTTCTCTGTCTGGGAAAAAGACGCTACCTTTGATCTTTTTGGGCCGCAGCTGGCAGTCTTTGAAACTAACCTGGATCCACAGCAGGTGGAGCACCAACTGTTTGTTTTTTAACTGTGCACATCTATGCATACCAGCCTTGCTCTCACTACACCCTCCTTTAACAGCTGTACATTTTAATTCAATGATTTTATTATTTAAAGGAACATGCTTAAATTTTGAAAATTCGGCTAGTGCTTTTTAAAAACTATTTATTTTTGACTGAATAATTTCATTAGGCTACAACCCTTAAAAATGAGCTTAAATTAGGCACAAACATTTCAAAAACTATAAAGACAAAATGTATTAATATGACATTTGAAATATCACTGGACAAGAGATGACATCAGTTATTGCGATCAGGAAGTGTGATTGGGCGTGAGAGATTAGTCAGCTCGGATGTTTTTTGGCCAGGTTTAGTGACTTAATTACCTGGCAGCGTCACAGGACCGTAGGTGTGCACGTCCAAGTTTCAGTCTGGCACATGTCACCCCTCCTCCTGTTAAACCGCAAGCTAACAAACAGACTCCTAGTTTTAATTTTCTAAATAACAGACAGACGTGAGATTGGCATCGATCTCTTACTCACACTTTTGACCAAACTGTTCCTCTTTAACAAAAGTACTATGTGTCAGACCCAACAAAAACTGACCTCATACTACCACTGTTTTGTAGTTTCCTTAGAAGGAATGAGAACATAATTAACTAACTGGAAAGCAGTTATGAGACACTCTTTAAAACAGAAAAATTAGTGTCTGTACTCGCACTTGAGAGGTGTAGAAATGGTGATGGAGGATCTTGCAGCTGGTTGAGAAGAGTACAGCGAGGCGCGGTTGATGCACCGCCTCTCTCGTTGCTTAATCATGTAAAACACGCGCAGCAGTGATTTGTTGGCTGCCAGTCTTCACCACTTCTGCTGTGAGCCACATTGTCAGGTAAATGGATCAAGCCTCAGATTGTCCCAGCCTCCCTTTTCATTTCCATGTATTTACCCTGGCCTGTCGTGGTGCTTTTGCCTTGACGGAAAAGGAAATGACTCCGCTTCCTTTGGAGAGCATTCACTTGCAGCCCTCAAGCACAGCATTTTTGTTCTTTGCTATTGTGTACTTAATTTGGCAGCGTACTTAACTTGGCAGTGTTTACAGTCTCTGAAGTAGGGAGCCGGAAATGCCTAAGTCCTGGTCGTTTGCAAACATTTGAACTGGATATATACAGCACCACCGCAAATGAGCTAGAAGTGTAGTTGTTGCAAGTTGCCAAGCCCTTTATGGTTAAAATGTGATGTGAAGAGCTGTAACACGTCAGCTTGTATGCCATGAATGACAGTGATTTCGGTCATTTTCACACTTCTGTAACCATGTTTTACCAGGTCCAAATATATGGCAGCTTCAGCACAGGGCTGTACCTTCCAACAAGGTAAGAGCAGGATTTAAATTTATTCAGTTTTTAAATAGCCAACTTAATTTTGTTCCTGATTTGTTTTGCTGTGAGGTCATTTAAATTTTAGGACTAATGTTTGTTTAAATTAGTTCATGTATGTTTTTTGCCCTTAGTGATATTGACCTGATGGTGACTGGGAAGTGGGAGCGCCCGCCACTGCAAGAGCTTGAACAAGCTCTTCGCAAGCATGAAGTTGCCGACCCTAACTCCATTAAAGTGCTGGACAAGGCTACAGTAAGTAGAGACAAGCAGGTCGTGCTTCTCCACTCTGTGCCTGTGTGCACCTATAGCATGTCATTGCATTTGGGCCATCACACTGGAGCACAGCTGATTTATTGGTGGGACAATACTATCAGCCAATATTGGCTATTTTCTGCGTTCATAGCGGCCAGCAACTGATCCTTTATTGCAGCTGGTTGAGAAGACTTTAACGAGTTATTGGCTGGTATTTCTTAAAAAAAACAAAACAAAGAAAAACTAACACTTGATGGTGAAAAATGCTTTCTAATATATTAGTCCAAACTATCCCATAGGTTTAGTTGGATACCTGTTAGCTAGTCGAGTCGCACTGATTTATTGTTGGACCATAGATTGGCGACTTGCAAATCTAACTGTATTGTAGGGCTGCTCAATTAATCGAATTTTAATCACGATTACGATCTGGGCTTTCAACGATCATTAAAAATGACTGAGCCGATTATTAGCCCCTCCCTCATTTATCCGCGACACCTTAAAGGCCGGTCCGTGAAAATATTGTCGGGCATAAACCGGTCCGTGGCGCAAAAAAGGTTGGAGACCGCTGATTAAGAGGACCCGAGGGAAGCTCGGAAAGCTAAGCAGAAGTTATTTGGAGAGGAGAGTGACTGCCGTTGGTTGAAAAGAGAGGTAAAAAAAAAAAACTTCAGTGGTGTTGCACACTATTTTATATTATTTTTTTAAAGTCATTGTTAACCCTTTAAAGCCGGTCAGAGCAGCACGCTCCGTTTTGCGTAACTATTTTTAAATCCCTGTAGAACCTGAACCGTGTAAGCTAGCGCAATAATTTGTTTTGCATATGAAACCGGAGGAGTTGTACTTACATCTGATGCCATCAGCTTGTCCTCGGTCACGGTTTCCTTCCACATATAGCTTTGCAAAAATTGCATAAAAAGCGCTTGCAGGAACAAAAACATAATATTCCAGAAACACGCTTTGCCGTTCCTATCAGCTGTTCGTAACACTTCCCACAGTGAAATGATGCACCTGCTGTTTTCTTTGCAAATTTGCATCATAGGATTGTTTTTTGTTTTTCCTGCAGTATATAAAAATTGCTGTATCTCCAAAATAAAACTATGAAGACACTCAAAATAAATTTCCTGTGGTGGGAAACTATTTTTTGCAACTATATTGTATTTAAAGTTTTGAGGGATAAACCTCTTAAATTTCTCCAAGTAGAAATATATGTAAACAAAACAAAAGCGATTTTCAATTTTTTTTTGTAGTTTATTGCACTTTTTTGCAATTTATGTAATTACTATGCACTTAATGCATACATATTATTAAAATATGGGCTATAACAGTTGAATTGATGTATAGCAACTTGAAATAATATAAAAAATAATATAAGCTCTGGTGGACTTGGTTCTATAGTAGGTCTTAAAGGGTTAAATAAATATCGTCAAATAATCATGATCTCAATTTCAGTGAAAATAATCGTGATTATCATTTTTGCCATAATCGAGCAGCCCTACTGTATTGCCATTCACAGTGGCTGCTAAATGAAAAGCATGGTTTGTTGACACGATATCTGCAATTTCCTGGTTAGCAACAGAGTCCGGAGTAGCATAAAAGAGTATTTGAAGAAAATGGAAAACATAAATGAAACTCATAATAAACTTGATGGAAATCTGTTTTGTGGGCCTCAAAAAAAATCAGTTGTCAAATACGTCACATTGTTAAATCACCTGCTGTATCAGCTGGGCTCTACATGACATCTGTATCTTTATAGCTCAGTATTTTCTACAAAAGAAACTTGTGAAATGTTTCTACAGAAACAGACGGATTAATAAAGACAATTCAGAAAATTAACATAAATGTCAAAATTAAAAACTGCTTATTTCTCAGTAAGGAACTACATGATAAATTTCCACCCTGTGTATAAAATAGTAATTGATTGCTTTGGCCTAATGATAAAATGATAGTTCTTCACACTAACTAATAAATGCTTGTAGCTCCAGTAAAGAGAAATCAAGAGGAGAGCTGGAAGAAATCCAGGCAAACAAAATTTGCCACCAAAAAGCTCTTGTGCACTTCCAGTGCCCAGAAGTATAAAGCTTTGACTTATTCCCTTTAATGTCCACTTTAACCTGTGAGACACCATCAGTGTCGTCCATCTGTTTGCCTCACAGGTGACACATTTCCTGAGTTGTGGTGGACTTTCTGTCAATTTCTTTATTGATTAATAGTCTGCTGTTTTTTGGAAACCACTATGATGCGAATGCTGAAGTGCGTACTTTGTCTGCTCTTGTTCACCCAAAATGAAAACTTGCCGTCATCTGTTCAGCCGAGGTCAGTCATACTTTACTTATCGACTCATTTCGGTTCCACAGCAACTTCCCTTCATTGTGTCAAAGCCATCACTCTGCAGCTCGGGCTAATGTGTGCACCTACTTCGGAGGTGTTTATAGCTCCTATCCTGCAGGGATACATTTGAAAACAGCAACTCAGTGGCCCGCACAGTCGTCGTGTGGGCTGTGCACACAACCAGGCAAGCGACCACAGGCTTCAGTGCCTTCTTGACTGACATGATAATAAGTAGTTAATGGCTGAGTTTTCATTTTTGGATTAGCTTTTATTTCTAAAAGCTTGTCATTTGGGACAGTTGTTCCTTTTTTTCCTCTTTGTGTTCCAGGACACAGTGAGCATGTTTTTACAGAAAGACATGACTGTAGTGTTTGTTGAGCCATTTCACTTCATCTTTCAGGTGCCAATCATCAAGCTGACCGACCAGAGGACTGACGTCAAGGTGGACATCAGTTTTAACGTAGAGACTGGAGTCAAGGCTGCAAGCTTCATTAAAGGCTACATGAAGGTGAGAGGTGCCTTCAGCGCTGGAGATTTTACATGGTTGGCGATACAGACGGGGTATTACTTCATATATGTTTGTGTGTCAGAAAGATTACACACAAAACTAAGCCGTTTTTCATCAAATTTGACGGAGAGCTGGACAAAGCATGAAGTTAGAACCCATGCCATTTTGGTTTAAACCAGATCACTGTCCCTAAAACTGCAAATTAGATCAACGGCTTTGGTTGAAGATGCATTTGTGATTTGCGGACAGAGCTGGGATTCTGAAGCAAAAACACATGAAAGTCACTGGAAACTGTTTGACCTTTCTTTGATGATCACCCCTCCATCTTAAAGCACTCTCACAGGGCTTCGCTGGCTGCTGGCTGTGGATGTTTCTCCTATTTTTGCAGTAGCACAAATAACTACCCCACTCACACACTTCACCAGTCTGCTGCCTGGTTGTGGGCGCTGGCTTTATGGAGCTAGGAGTGGCCATGTTTGGTGTAGTGAAGGACTGACAAGTTGTTAGCTAAATGAATTAGCTCACAGCAAGGCATATTATTTGCTGTTTTTAACATGGGGACTTGCATTGCTGCTGCTTACTTATGAGCAATGTGTTAAATCGTACCAGGCACAGAGGGGGAGACTTAGTTATTTCCTATAATTTGTTGTCTAAAGTCAAACTTCATGGCTATGTGTAGTTCTGGTACTGCTTTCTTTGTTGACTTAGACCAGAAGGCAACAGTGCACAGTAGAAGGAATACACTCAGATGGAGGAAGAGAGCAGGAAAAGGTCATGTTTTCATATTTGAATTAAAAAAAAACCACTGGAGTCACATAATTGCTGTCTTGCAGTGAGGTGGAAATTGGAAATTCCCTCTTTGAATATAGCTTACCCAGCAGTTTAAACCATTACTCTTTACTTCACTCCAATCTTGTACCGGCTCATCTCATGTCCAAAGTGAAGCTGGAACAGAACCAGCAACATCGCTCCGTCAAGCCCCCATTTAACTCCGTCAGAGTCTGTGTCCTGCTGAAGCTCTTGTTGCTAAATCTGCACAGCAGAGGTGAGTTTCGCACAGAAATTCCTGCTCGAGTTTGATCCATGCCCACTTTAGTCACAGTTTTAGGAACTAATGCGGGAAAGGAATTCCAGGTGCCGCTGCTGCCGCGAGCTATCAGATTTTGTTGGGGCTTTTGTTTGGTGCCGTGGTTGCATGTTGGAACGGCGATCGCTGGGAATGCACGTCACAGCGAGAAAGCCTGCTGTTGACAACCACAAACTACACCAACCCAGAGAGCTGATGTTGTGAACATGTGGGTGTGACAGACTCGGTGCAGTCTTGTCATTGAAAGGTCACCTCAGAGTTGATTTTCACATGGTGGCCAGTAGGGGTGCAACGATACTCGTATCGATATTGAACCGTTCGATACAGTGCTTTCGGTTTGGTACGCATATGTATCGAACAATACAAAATTTTTCATTTATTTTATCAACTTTCCTTCTGACGATGCTGTCTGTGTTGAGCGCTCAGTGGATCTGCGCTCGACAGTGCAGCCTAGGCGGAGTAGTCGAATGCAGATTCACTGAGCGCAGGGCAAGCTAGCAAGACAGAAGTTAAGCTCTCCTTGCAACATGGCAAATTGAACCTCCCCCGCCCTCATTCAGATCTGGCGTTTGGAACTATTTTGGTTTTCATGTGGCGTATGACCCTGAAGGTAAGCGCGTCATGGACTAAAGTAAAACAGTATGTTGGATGTGCCACGCAATGCTTAATTACATGGGTGGGAACTAGTGTGTTAGCACAGTTAGCTCGTTAACGTGTTGGCGGTCTAGCCCCATGCACGGGGCTATCAGGGGTAGCTCGTTAACGGATATTTGCCGTGTTGTGGCCTTAACGTCATTTTAACGAGATTAACCTGAAAGCACTAGTGGGAACACAACGAATATGACTGCACATTTACTCCGACATCATCCTAGTGCAAAGACAAAAACAACAAGCATGCTACTAACTTGACGCGAGTCATTTAGACAGCCGTTAGCACATGATTCTCCTTATGGGGACCTGATATGTTTAATATGCTGCTGAGAATATAGCCCAGAAGAAGCGTATAGTATAGCTTTTATTTTGGAAAGAGCCATTTCTCTGTAATAAACTCTTTTCCACAGATGAGTGATTTCTCAATCAGATACAGGGCTTGCAAAATCTCTAGCCCGACGTCCCGGGGCTAGCGATTTTTTTCTGTCGCGCTACCAAAATCTATCTCTGCCCTGCCCGTCGGGCTATTGTAGGAAGGAAAAATATACGTCAATGCTTTTGCATTCTTTCGGAAATGTAGCTGGGTAATTATGTCATTGGCATCGGTGAGCCACTGTCAATATGTGACATATTGAAGTCGCGTTTGAATTTGCGCTTGTTTTTTGCTTTCACTTTGCAATCGTGCAAACTGTGTATAGAGAGCGACAGCACTGATTGGTGAGTGATGATAATTTGTGCACCAATTCCTCTGACATCGTCTTATCAATCGTTAGCTTACTATGCAAACATGACAAGTGAAATCTCCCGCAGCTTAAACATGTGAGAGGTTGATCGCGCAGAGAATCGCTGAGCTTATGTGAGTGCCTGTGTAAAAGCAGCAGGATATATATTTTAGTTCTGCTGAGCCAAATAAGACAGGTCAGGGTGAAGAAGTGACAGCCAAAGAAAAGCTTACCACAAAACAGAAAAGTTATGACAAATCAGACTATAAGGCAAAAAGAAAGTGCAGCTTTATGGTTTCATGGACAAAAGAATTTCTGTGGCTGCGATATGACGAGCTAAATAACCAGGGCTGCACATAAGTGGTCCGCAGGTGCGCATTCGCTGTCAAAATAAAAAACGCGCACAAGATAAGAAGTTGCAACGCGTGTTTGCGTACATAAGATTTTCAGGAGGAGGACAGACATTTGTTTAGAACTCTTAAAGATGTCGAAGAAGCTCCTTTAAGCAATTACTGTGATGTTCCTCCACCTCCAAAGAAATGTCAGGAGTCCGAACCACAAAAGCGTATTCTCGGAAAAGTAGTTGCAGGAGCTGGCTTCAAACAAATGATGAACGCACAGAGATGTGGTGCAGAATGTGCCGTGAAAATTTAATAAATGACAAATTAAAAAGGCATGAACGTGGGTTTTTTTTTTTTTTTTTTTTTTTTTTTTTTTTTGTATCGAAAAAATATCGAACCGAACCGTGAATTTTGTGTATCGTTGCACCCCTAGTGGCCAGGTGCCTCAGTGCATCCCGCAGTCTTGTTCTTACTCCTTAAAAGGATATTTGAAAAGTTGACAGCGCTCTGCTGCTCCACTGGCACAGATACACACATTCTGCCAGGAGCTTGTGCTGCCTTTTCAATTGGAAAATCAAAAAACAGGTCCCTCTGGATTATCACACGCAGCTCATATTGATAGCTTTTTAGAAAGTTTGGCCCAGTTGGCAGCTTGACAGTTGGAAGTCGGGGTTGTAACAATTCGTACATTGAACGACTGAAAGTTTCTGTATTTAGCTTCGTTGACTTGCTAATAAAACATTACTTTCAGTAGTAATTAGGGCTGCACGATTTTGCATAAAATGAGAATCACGATTTTTTTTTTTTTTGGCTTAGAATTGAGATCACGATTTTCTCACGATTCTCTTTTCCAGTATAAATATTTATTGCACTTATTAACTGCACATCAACTTCGTAACAGTTGAGACTGAACATAAAAACAATAAATCAAGGTTCTTTATTTGTCACATGCATAGTTATACAAGTATAACACACAGTGAAATGTAGCCTGACACGCTCCTCGACATGTGCAAAAATTGGGGGGGGGGGGGGGTGTAGAGGAAGAACAATATATACATACATACATACACACACACACACACACTGGGTGAATGTGCAGTAGTAGCAGCAAGCAGGTGAATTCTGTACATTAATATGAATAGACATCTGACTATTTTACAGGATAGACAATATAAACATATTTAAAATTAAAGGAATTGAAATGTACATTGTCCCTTGGTTTAGAGTGTCTGGAAGAGAGTCCTGTCTCAGTCAATTATAGATGATGTGAGAGGGCGGGTGTGTGTGTTTAGGGCACGGATGGCTTGGGGATAGAAGCTCCTCTTGAGTCTCTCTGTCCTTGCCCGGAAGATGCGGAACCTTCTACCAGATTGCAGAAGTTGGAACAGTTTGTTGCCAGGATGGGACGGGTCCTTCAGTATCTGCGCTGCTCTAGTCCGGCATCTCCTGGTGTAGGTGTCCTGAAGCGGGGGGAGAGCAATCCTGCAGCAGCGTTCTGCTGTACGGATCACTCTCTGGAGAGCTTTTTGGTCCTTCACACAGCTGTTCCCGAACCACGATGTCATGTTCTGTGTGAGGATGCTCTCCACAGCGCCTGTATAGAAAATCCTGAGGATCTTTGGAGAGACCCTGAACTTCCTCAGTTGTCGTAGGTGATACAGGCGCTGCCTAGCCTACATCAAAAAAACATAAAAACAAAAAATGCGGTACAGTCGTCGTCTTTTTTTCTTTTTCTTTTTTTTTCTTTTAAATCATTGTCATTTGGAAATGAGATCGCACATAAGTATGAATCGAGATTGCGATATTTTTTTTTTTCTTTTTTTTTTTTTTCTAACGATTAATCATGCAGCCCTAGTAGTAATCGTCTCTGTGTGCCTGCAGTGACTGTATAAGGATATCTGCTATTCTCAAATCAAATCACTTGGATCACTCAAATCATACAAAGCCAAGAACAAAAACGGGAAATAAAAAATTGACCATCCAAATTTTTAACAATATTTATGATGAATATAAGGAAAAGCATTATATAAGACACTTCTTATTTAAAGTTGACTTATTGATTTGTTGGATTCGTTTGGGCTTGTGTTCTAAGTGTTTTTTGTTTTTTTTGGGTGGTTTCTGAATCGAGTTAGTTTACAAGATTAAACTGCGTCACGTTCAAAGTTGTTCACCGTCGCTTTGGATCAAAGCACCAGCCTGTCCCTGAGTCATGAATTAGGCTGTTCTTTAGACAAAGATTCACACCCTTAATGAGATAATGATTGACGTGCTAGTCAGCCGCATCATTTCATCTCTTTACTTATAATGTAGTCTAGTCTCGTTTCTGACTCACAGTTCTACATATATCTCATTAGAAACCCTCTTTCTCCTGAGTGATTTATGTAGCTGGAGCCCAAGTCAATTTGTTTTTATCTGCGTTTACTCTTAAGATGCTGCGCTCTGGTGTTTTCTTACTTAATCTATAGTTTGAATCAGGCATTTTCATTCCACATCTGTCCCTGCATTTTGCTTTCAGAAGTATCCAGTGCTGCCTTACCTGATCTTCGTGCTGAAGCAGTTTCTGCTGCAGAGGGATCTAAACGAAGTCTTCACCGGGGGCATCAGCTCCTACAGTCTCATCCTCATGGTCATCAGTTTCCTACAGGTACAGGGATGTCATGTCACAACAGTTGAAGCGGCTTATGTTGTAATAGTACTGCTTGATAATATCGTGTGCGTATGTATGTATTTATAGTGGCATAAGCAGAAGTAGTTTATTAGCTGTTGTAGGACAACATAAAATCGAATCTTTATTAGTGAAGCAGTTGTCTCAAATACACCCTAATCCAGTCTCTTTCCTTTCTCTTCAGCTCCATCCTCGTATCGATCCCACCAACCCCAGTGAGAACCTGGGAGTGTTACTCATCGAGTTCTTTGAGTTGTATGGCCGTAATTTCAACTACTTGAAAACAGGGATTCGCATTAAAAATGGAGGCGCATACATAGCCAAAGAGGAGATTATGAAGGGCATGACAAATGGATACAGGCCATCCATGCTCTACATAGAGGACCCTCTACTTCCAGGTGTGTGTGAAATACCATCTGTCTCTAAACAAATAAGACTTTAAGCTACATTTTCAGGTTGGCATTTATGATCCAAAGAGAGGTCATCAGTGTGTCATACTATGTTTGATTTTAATTTTTAGTATCATTTGGTCTTCGTCTTAAGACTGGCACAGCAGCTAAATGTTTAAACCAATTACCGGTACTGTAAAGGTTTAAACCTGGATTGATTTGTTTAAAACAATAAAATGATTTTTAAAGATGCTGTATATATGTAAAACGGACATAAAATACAAACATTTGGAAAACTTTTTGAATACTTTAAGATATTTTTGCTATTGAAAGCTACACTTAGCCAGTTGGCTTTAATTTAGCTATGCTATGTTACTCTGGTAGTAGTTTGCAGTGTTAGATGATAAAGTAGCTTGAAAATAAAATGTTAATTCACTATCCTGATCAGCCCAGGGAGTGTATTAACTGGCCTTATGTTACTAAGCTGGATAGCTCACAGTGTTGGAGCTTAGCTTATATCTGTGTTAGAAGGCATGCTAGCATTAGCCAGAACAGAGCTAGCTTATAGTCTAATTATATTCTCCAAATGAAATGAAAGTCAGTCAAGAAAATACCCTGCTGATGTTATCCCAAGTTTGTCCTTGTCTTGAATCATCTACGCATTTGGCCAGAAGGGGCTTTTTTTTTTTTTTTTCCTGGTTAGCATTGGCTAACAGTATACTACTCGCTAATTTAGACAATTTGCTAAATACCCACTAAAGCAGCTAGCTAGTGTGGACTCTTTGGGGAGAGTGCCATCTATTTTCGGTTTTGTCTTGTGTTGAGAGCTGATATTTGCTGGCTTTAGTGATTAGTGTTCTCCTTTGGCTAACGTTAGCTTATTGGGGTGCAGGGAAGCTGAAGAAAAGCGTTGAGGCATTTAGTGTAGGGCCCAAATATCCCATTTCGCATTTCACTCACTGACGGTTTATTTTTTTAAAGCTTGTATTATACAAAATGCTGCATAGTGCACTTTAATCACATGTATTTTTATATAGCTCACTCCAATACTCTGTCCATTGTGTGTTGAATAATACATTTTAAGATCAGTCATGCTTTGCACATTTTGCAATTAAGTAACAAGTAGTCTAACAGCCACTAACAATTTTAGAAAATGTAAAACTTGGTTAAAACCGGTTAAATTGGTCTTTTTTAAAATTTTCCTCTCTTGTTTCCCCTCCACCTTGTAGGTAATGACGTGGGAAGGGGTTCCTACGGTGCCATGCAAGTCAAGGAGGTGTTTAATTATGCTTTCATTGTCCTGAGTCATGCTGTCTCCCCGCTTGCACAGTCATATCCCAACAAAGACTGTGAAAGGTTAGAATCCAAGCTATTTAAAAGTAATACTGACACCTTAGATAAGAGAAGAGCTTTTTTATTTAAATGTTTCTATCTTGTCCCTGCAGCACATTGGGGAGGATAATCAGGTTGACCAAGGAAGTGATCGACTACAGGGAATGGATCGTTAAGAAGTGGGGGGGCAGAGATTTGGTGCGACCGGACAACAGAGGTACAAATCATTGGGTTTCAAAACAAAATAGATGCAGTTTTCCCACTGATGCTATTAAATTGTCTCATTAAGCATCAGCTTTTTTTTTTTTTTTTAAAGCATGATATATATTCTTACCACTAATCCTATTTCTTTAGTGTCGCCTCCCAAAAAGCCTGTGTCGGAGCAAGAGAACTGTGTGCTGGGAGGTGGTGTTGGGTCAGATGAGCAGCAAAGGGATTCGGTGTCACCCCACAGCGCGGACTCTCCCATGTCCATCTCCAGCCCCCAGCAGCACTCGTCCGCCTCATCAGTGTCCTCACTGTCTGGGTCTGATAACGTAAGAAACCCCATGCAGGACGAGTAACAATGCACACGCTGCTTGTATTTCTGATGTAGTTCTTGAAAAATACCAAACAGTTTCTTCTGATTATGCACTTGACATCCAGCATAAAAGGATAATGTTGCCACACACATGACATAACTACATGCCTCTTATCCTTCTCATGGTAGTACAGCTTAATTTACTGTCATTTTATTCTAGTATTCAGATGGAAATCTGTTGTTTTTTTTTTGTTTTTTAAACAATGTCCTCTGCTTTGATCCATCAGGACTCTGATTCAGCGTTGCCATGTCCCCTCCCTCCACCAACCCTGCCAGCTTACCCGCCTTTCCCACCACTCGGCCTAGCTTTAACTCCAGGCCTCAACATGAGCACCGGCAAACCTGGCATGGGGGGACACCATCTGCTCATGCCTCCAGGTTCCCAGGTAGGCACGCAGCCGTGGCGACAAGCAGCAGTGATTGCCTGAATTAGCCTGAATTTTACATGTAAAATGGGATTATATGGTGGTTAAAATTTGGACTACAAATGAAGCATATTAAATCAGTAGGGTAGAGAACAAGACATAAAATGTGCAGGTTTTTGCAGATTTTTATTGCAGTATTCGATTTAAAAAAAACTAAACTACTAGATTTCCAATTTAAATTCTGCCTCTCTTTCCCCAGGCTCGCGTCCCACTGCCCGGTGGTCTAGCAATGCACTCCATGCCTGGCAGACAGGTGTGTATAGACACCGGGCTCCCCCCCTTCTTCCACATGCACCCCCCAGCCCATGCTCATGCCCCTGCCCCTTCCAGCCCCCAGCCTCCGCCCAGTCCCCACTCCAGCCACACACATAAGGTAGGCGCTGGATGCCACAACCACACTCAAATGTACTACTGAGACAACCTTGTCTCCCACACAGGGTTTCCACTCTGTCATTTCATTTCTTGTCTCTCTTCAGCGTCTTCATCCTATGTCACGTTTGTTATTTCTCATTTTATGCTGTCATTATTCTGTACAGGTTACATAAAAAATTCAATTGCTATTTGCGTTCCAATAACTAATGACATTGCTGCAGCTGTGATAGTGCTTAAAAACTGGTGATTTTCTTGTGCCTGCCTTTATGCTAAACCAAGCTAGCTTTCACCCATATGCACCGCATTGGTCGCTGCTGTTTATTGTAATTATTGGTCAATGTGGCCGCTGCATTACCCAGAGGGAGCCACGCCTCCTAATGCATGCACCATGAAGAGGTTTGGTTTTGATACAAATGCCAGACATCTATTTATGGAAATTAGTTTTCCATACCACATGCATAATATATCTAAAAGGGAATATGACAAAATCTGCAGCTGGCTTTTCATATGTTTTGGTGACGTTTAAAAAGTGGTGAGTGCTTTAAAAAACCGACTGCGAAATGTAAAAACTGAAGAGTTTACTTCAGCATTGAAATGACTCGTCTGTCCAATCCTGTGAGTCTTTATCGTTTGGAAACGTTCAATCAAAGAAGAGCACAAATAATACTGTGCGCTTTTTGTTTGTTTGTTTGTTTGTTTTGTTTTTTATTTTGTTTTGGGGGTTTTTTCCCCCATATTTGTCACACTTAAATGTTTCAGATAACTGGAGTATTAAAGGGGAAAAACCCATCCAAACCTACCTAACATTATGTGGAAAAATGAATTTAGTTTCACTAGCCACACTCAGGTCTGATTACTGCACGACCTGATGAATCAAGATATCACTTAAAACATATCCTGTGTAACAAAGTGAAGTAGGCTAAACGATCTTAACAGGCAACATATCATCATGCCGTGAACTAAAGAAACTCAAAGGATGAAACGTGGAGTCGTTGCCGTCTATTATTTTGGGAAAGGTCACAAAGACATTTCCAAAGCTTTGTGAATCCAGCCAATTAACTGTCGACAAATGAAGAGAACTTGAAACACTGATGAACTTTTCCAGAATTGGCTGGTGTGCCAAAAAATAGTCTAAGAGCCTCAAAAACTCATCTAGGAGGTCTCAAAAGAACCCAGAACAACAAATACAGAACTGCTGGCCTTACTTGCCTCAGTAAGAGTTCCTTAGGAAAAACAAACGCTGCCAACTAAAAAAACAAAACAAAAACGTTTGTCCCACATTTTTGAAAATATTCTGTGGACTGACGAGACAAAAGTTTAACTTTTTGTAAAGTTTGAGCCTATCAAACATCAGCTGTGGAACTAACACAGAATGTTATAGAAAAGATCATCATTGCAACAATCAAAACATGATGGTGCTAATGGTGTGATGGTCTGCAGCTGCTTTACAGCTTCAGGACCTGGATGACTTGTTTTAACTGAGCACCATGAACTCTAGAAAATCCAGAAAAATGTCCAACCATCAGTTTGTCTTCTGAAGCTTAAACACACTGGGGTTATAACCAGTTTTTTTTTTTTTTTTTTTTTTTTTTAATGGTTTTGGAGTGGACTAGTCTAAGTCCAGACTTCAGTCTGATTGAGATGCTTTAGCGTGTCCTTAAACAGGCCAGTCATGGTGGAAAACCCTCCAATATGTCTGAATTTAATCCTGGAAAGAAGAGTGGGCCAAATATTATGTTTCTGTCTAATATAAAAATTTATTTGATCTGAATCATGTGCATGTGACAAATATGCAAAACAAAAGAAACCAAGAAGGGGGCAAAGACTTCTTCACAGCAGTGGCAGCTTGTATATCGGTTCCTGCCTTCTAGCTCCAGCGTGCATTTATTTCTGTGTTGTGGTTTTGCTCATGTTTAAACACAGAGCAACCACAAAGACAAGTCCGCACACAAATCTGTTGGGATCACAGCCTTGATCCTTTTCCCTCAGTCTTCTTCTCGTCTCCATCTCTCTTCAGAACGGAGCCAAGTTCAACGGGAAGGGCTTCCACAATCCGCCACTGGTCAACAACGCTGTTATGGCTAACCGTGGATACGCGCAGCATCACCGCAACACTTGGCGACGCAGGAAGAGGGACAGCCTGCCGGTTAGCCTGAGCAGATAGAAACCTCTCCTCGCCGTTTCCTCCGTCTCCTCTCCGACTGCATGCCGTGGCTCTTCGTTCGTCTTGAAGGAGGATGGACAGGCAGACAAGAGGACCAGAGACCAGCAGTTTTTACTCCGAGGGCTCCTCAACATGGAACAGCAGCCCTCAGCTCTGCATCTTCCTCCTCTCTGTACCTTCCCTCCCCTTTTTCTTTTCTTTTTTTTGCATGACTTTAATTCCATTTTTTTTCAGTATTGTGTCTTCCTTCTCTGCGTTCAGGTCGGTTTACTTTTTTGGAACTTGGCATTGACAGTATTGCTAAGCTCACTTGACCTCATCTCGACCCTTGCAGCCAAGCTGCCCACGGTTTCCTTTTTACAGTTAATACACTTAAAAACAAACGTTTTTTTCTCCATTTTGTGCAATAATGTTATTTTTCTTTTTGAAACTAAAGTAAGAGCTTATTTAATTTCGTGTGTGTGTGTATATGTAAAGGCATTTTTATACTGTTATTTTATTTTTGTAGAGTTTTAAATTTTGTTTACGAAACCTTTCCCCAGGCAGCATCTCTAAAGTGTGCGTGTGTGTGCGCATCTCTCCATCAGGTTGAGATGGACCCAGGTTGAAACTCCCCCCTCTTCTTCTCTCCTCTTTAAATGTGGTCTGCTCAAGGGAAGCCGTATCAGAAAAGCATCATCTTGGCATTTCTGATCATTTCTCTTCACATGTTTTCTGAAAATGGGCGAGGTGGGCAACAAAAGGGGGAAAAAAATTCCCTATGGAAGTTTTGTTCCTCGCTCCAGTTTTTCTAAGGCATGCTGAGGGGAAGTTGAGGGAATGAAACTCTGCCCTGGGATATCCTTGAAGCACAGGGAGAGGCTCAAGTTTTGTGGCCACCTGAGGATTGTGTGACTGCGCGTATCTGTTTGCGTCTCTTACGGGAATGTGTCGTTGTCTCATTTTGTCGTTTGGGGAGAGAAGGCTGGCAAAAGAAGGCTGGCCTGATAGCTTTGTCTTGGCCATATCTCTCTCCGCCCGGAGGATTTTCAGCCTGTTTTGTTTAGGCTTTGTGTTCATTTTTTCTTTTAAAGTTGTTGTTGTTGTTGTTGTTAATATTTTTTGTAGGAGCATTGGGGGCCACGAAGGCAACAGCTTATCTGACTTGAATTAGAAGATCAAGAATGGCGGGCAGAAAGTCACTGAGCTGTGTCAGAGGGGGCGTGGCTGTGGAAAATCTGATCCCAGGGCTGAGGTCAGCTCTCGCCCGCAGCTGTAAATTAGCGCAGACCAACACTTTAGATGCTCAGCGATAAGGTTTCTCTCCTTTTTTTGTGGTCCTGGACAAAGGAGGAGGGAGCGAGGGTGGGGGCGTGGGGGGTTTCTTCCTGAACCAAGGACCCTGAGTGAAGGGAATTATATTTTGATTCCATTAAGGAATCTTGTGTGTATTCGATTGCCAGGTACTTCCGCTAATTGTTTGCAATGCCTTTCTTTGTGTTTACTCGGGGTGTGTATGTGTGTGTACCACGTTTTCCTGCGAGCACACCGCGCCACACAAATACACACGCTGTCGAAGGCTGTGACTCGCCCAGAAACACTACACATGCCGGTGTTATTACTATGCAAGTGGATTCTTCTAATTATTGTGTCAATTCTTGTATTTTATTTTTGGGGTTATTTTTTTCCCATTGACAAAAAAAGCAAAAAAAAATGTATCCCAAAAAAAAAAAAAAAAAAAAAAACACTCACTGCTTGTTGGACTAGAGTGATGTTACTGACTGTCAGACTTCTCAAGCCAACACATGTAAACTCTAGCCCCCATCCCCTGACCCCCACCCGTGCCACAACTCCCTTGTGTTTGTATGAAGGCCATGATGTGTTTAAGACCCAGTATTTCTGCATCTTGTCAGTCAAATGTAAGGAACAAGGGGGATGTTAATGTCAGTGGTCGGGTCTGAGTCTGTGTAGTGTGTGACATAGTGAAACGTGTGTGAGAAAGACTCGTGACTCGCCACCACAGTTGAATTTTTCTTTTTCTTTGGTAATCGTACGCCCGACCGTTCACGAACGAGCGCCACCCACAGAGCGACTTGCTCTCTGCGGGTGCTCTTCGCAAAGGGCCAAAGTGTCCGTCAACAATTCCTGACTTTTTCTTACTTGCACGCATTCACTGCTGTTGCACTGTTTTGTTTTGGGGTTTTTTTTGTTTTGTCTTTTGTTGTTGAACCATGGCAGCTCGGATCTGTCGGTCAGAACTGCACAGCAGGTTTGCTGTTTTGGCCGATAGGTCACAGGGCAGAGCTGATTACGAGCTAATCATAACCTCCAGCTTACAAATTCCTTTCATACTTAATAAATTTGACCAGAAAAATCAAAATCATTGACCAATGGAAAGGGTGAGAAGTTCTTGATGTTTTCTGGCGTATACACTCTCACCCTATTATTCCCTATTACATTTTTTTATTTTTATAGATAATTTTCCGTCTGTAGGGTAATAATCAGAATTGAACATTCAGCACTGACTTTCATGCAGTTGTAGGCCAATAGTAATTTGATAACAAGAGGAATGAAGTTACCCTTTCAAACTGAGATTCTTACAGCCGCGTTTTGCTTCTAGAGCTCAGAACCAGCAATGATTTGAGACAAAAAAAATTAAATTGGGGATCGAAAGCTGTTGGCTCTGTTAGAGTTGCCTGCAATCTTAACAGCAAAGACTGACATGCAGTATCCAAGGAAGTCTATGGAATAAAGAATTGTGCATCTCAGCGGTCCGGTGTAGCCAACTCACCCCGTCTACTTTCCTTTGTTCCTTTTTCCTCACCAGAGGGTCAAAACAATTAGGTCAAAGCTTCAGTTGCGCTCTTCCACATTGTCCTGACTTCTCCCGATGGTTTTAAAAGTGAGGCGGAAAAGGAAGCGAGGAGAGTTGGATACTTGACTTGGACCGCTGAGATTTTGCCATACACATGTACATGTAGATGCAATGTAATATTAACACCCCCCCTCTTCATTGCAATACAATGAGGGATTTTAAACTGGTGGCTGCTGTTCAGAGAAAGATGGCAGCCCCTCAGTGTCCTGGCTGATTCATGTGAGCAGTGACCCTCGAAATGGACACCAGTGGCCAGAGGGAACCACTGCCCAGCTTTTCTTTTTTTCTTTTTCTTTTTGTTCTTTTTGACATTTTTATGTAAATATTTTTTTTCTATTTTATTTTTTAATAAACATTTTAAAACTGCCAGTCTGTGTGTGGGTTTGTCTATTTGATTTAAGTGTGAGTGACGGAGTCACACAAGCCTAGGAACCGGTTTGCAACCACCAGTTGCTAAGAAAACATGAATATTCCTCGATTTCTGCGAGTTTTCGAGTGGTTGCTGGGAGAAATTGGTTGAAAAGGTCACGCCTGGATTGAGTGGAAGATGTCTGCAAACACTAAATAATTGCAAAGTGGTAGTGAACCTGAAAAGTGCTACGTACACAGTCTATAGTGACCATTTGCCTTCCAAGTAAAAGTTGCCCCTTTTGAAACTGGTTTCTGCTCTAAGGCATAATTTGATTTTGAAGTCAAAATAAGTTTCCTGTTTTGCACTTTAAGTTTCTCTCCCTCTTTGTTAGTGAGTATATGCAGACAGGTCATCAAGCGCCTCAATTTGCTATTGACCAAAGCAGTCACAAGGTTTTTGGTGTAGCATCCTCTTTGTAACAGATTTCAGTGACAGCCAGCAACCAGTCTCTAACTGGTGGAGAACGGGGATCTTTCCAGGACCTTCCCATGGTGTTCCTGACACATCTATAGACCTGTGCAACTGAGGCCTAAGGTGATGGTGTAAAGAGATTACTCCATGTTTCACAAGGTGGTAAGAGCTATCTACAAAGTAACCCATTTGTAGCACCGTGGCAACCGTACAGTCTTTGGTTTGTGACTTGTGATTGACAATGACTTATTAGCCAATAAGCGAATGATTTCATAGCACAGAATATGAAACATGGTATGACCTACATTTACTAAACAGACTTTATTTTCATTCAATATTCCTTCAAACGAATGACTGCGCCCCGAAGCTCAGCAGAATAATGTTTACAGAGATAAAGTTGGAAAGCCAATTTCCCATAAACTTGTACAGGACTGGAGGTTTTTTTAGCAACCATAGATCTCCATCTGGCACCCTTTAGGTAGAATGCAGATTTAACGTATTTCTGGATTAATTTCTCTAACCCAGAATGTACAGTTGAGGCCAAAAGTTGATATACACCCCACATGGGCATCGGAGTGAAAGTAATTTAGAGCTTTTAACAATTTCTGTGATCAGTTCTTTTTCCAGAGTGGAACAATTGTACAGCATACATCTTTGCTCATTTTAAAAATGAAGACTTGGGTCCACAAATTTGACTTTATTTTGATTTTCTCTAATCCACACGAGGTCCCGGCTCAAAAGCCACAACATAAATATGGAGACGAACACCAGAATGTCAACGCCAAGATGTTTTATCTTAAATTACATAGCAAGTGGGCTGAAATACCTGGTACACCAAGGCAAAGACTAGTGAGCCTCCCTGAAAGCCTGTCTCAGGTGTGCCTTTACCCACACCTGACTAGGTGTGGTCAGTTAGCAACAGCTGGACACTCTTGCACTGCCGCTGCAGAGGGGCGTAACACCTCCACCCTCGAAAGGGTTCCACTAGGACCCCTGAATGAATTAAAAGCCCCTCTGAAGCCTTCTGGTTCTTGATCCCCCAAACCTGAAAGAACAGTAAAAGCTAGCAGAAGCAGAGTGTGTCCAATTTGGAGGTAGTCGGCCTCCATTATTTCATCCCCTTTGTTTGATGTACCTGTACCACTCGCAGCAAAACAGACCCAGAGCATGGTACTGCCACCACCATGCTTGACAGCTGATAGTGTTCTTAGATTCGAACGCCTCACCTTAGTCCTCTATGGATTCTGAGGCCAGATAGAACTTTTGCTTGCATACAGTTATTTGATCTGATAATCTTACTCTGTAGTTGTTTAAAAATGTCTGAAACAGACCCTCTAAACTTGTTTAAATCTCTAATTCTCCTCCTTAGTTCCTCCCTAAGCTACTGTTCTCAGTATTAATCCAGTTAGAGCCGTCAGATCCTCTTCACAGAGGCAAAGAGAATTTACCATTTGTAGTAAGAAGTTAATAGTTCTGGCCTTTTCAAGTTCAGTCATTGTAGAACCTTATTAAAAGATTTACGTGAGTGTATGTATTTATAAATTTGTATGTATAAATTTCACTTTGTGTGGATTAAAGAAAATCAAAATAAATTCAAACTTGTGCACCTAGTTCTTGTCTTTTTAAAGTTATAAAAGATCTATGCTGAGCAATCGTTCCACATTTCAACCAAAGCATTAAAATACCAAATTACCGTGGCATTCATGCCCATGATGAGTGGGTTTAAACTTCTAACCACAGCTGTAAATTTGTGGTTCTGAGGGAGAAATGTCAGCTAGCTGCTGCTTGGGCTGAAGAAGTAGAGTGTAACGTGTTTAAAAGCCTCTGGTGCTCATACAACACTGATGAGACTGGGTCAGTTGACCTTACATGTGACCCTTTGTTGATATAAAAACAGATTAGTGCACCTTGCCGTGTATCTCTTCACTTGCAGTTCCTTTCATCAACACTGGGTGGAGCACACTTACTGTTGTTTTTCAGAACTGGATTAAGCGAAGGTCTCCGAGGCATGGCTGCTTTGTGCCTCAGCTCCCAGGAGTCTTCAACATGCTTAAGCCCCAAACCAAATGAAGGAGTGTTGATGCCGTATTATCAGCTTTTGTCAGCTTCACAGGGCCTTCAATAGAAAAGTGTGTTTTTGCTCTGGATTAGGTGCCCTGTCTGTATCCACAGCAGTGCTTCCAGAAACAGAAAATCAGCCCAGGCAAATCTGAAATGCCTGCCGAGGAATGTTTATGACATTTTCCTTAACCTCCCCCATATGACCTCGATGTAGTAATAAAGCTGAACATAAGAGGACGCTTGAAAATAATTGACTTTTGAGCTCTGGTTGAAGAAGGTGAAAGAGGTCAAAATGTAGGAGCATTTCAATTGTAAAGAGAGGAGGTGAGACACTGGATTTAGTGTTCAAAAGCCATGAACAGCACAGACAAGGCTGAACAGACAAAAGAAGTGGAGAGGAGGTTAGGACAGAGCGCCCTTAAAACGACAAAGAATATGTCTATGCAGCCTAGAAAAGGCTGCATTCTCACAGGAAATAAACAGAAAACATTAAGAAATAACTCGGGTTGCTGGATGTGGTATATTCATTGCCAGCCAGCCAGAAGCCAAGGGTCTGTCCTCAGCCAGAGCTGAATTAAAACACTTTGACTGGAAAAGCTTCTTGCATAGCTGAATGAACAAGTCTTTCACAAGTCAGTGATTAGCTGCTTCCACACTTAGCCTGATTTTTTTTTTTTTTTCTTTTTGGACAGAAATAGCAGGATAGAGAGAGAGAGGCTGGAGCATAAATTCACGATAAAGTTTCTTTCCTGGCTGTAAAAAGGTGTTTATTTGTAGGAAAAAATACCATAAGTTTAAAAAAAAAATTATCCTGTAGACTAAATCTTTTAGAATATTGCTCAAAACAAAGCATGTCTACATGTAGCCCACATCTTAACCTATAAGAACTCAAGACTGCTATTATCAGTATTTATTACACTGGATCAAATGACGGTGAAGTTTTCCTCATAAGGAGCATTACAGCATCTTTACAGTTATCGTGTTAATTTGAAGGCCCCAATTTTTGCACTTCTCTTTGCAGCTTTGTTAGAAGCAGCGTAATATGGCTGCTTTTCAACCTGACTGCACTATGACCTAGCACTGCTAGCAGAGGGTGAGCAATGCTAGCTCCAAGCACAGTTTGCTGCTAGCTTGTGTACATGATGGAGCCATTAGCTGGTTATGAGTCAAGTATCTTTGTAGGACAATTTGGCTGGCATAAAACATCCATCTGTAAAAAGATGGATGTTGCTTCTGGGTCTGAAAAGTGCAGAAAGTGCAGAAGCTAGCCTGCTGAGTGTTATCCTGCTGCTAACTTGATCTGTGGCCTCAGTGTACACTTTTCTGGCGGGTTCATGGTCTTACTTGCCATTCTCAAGTTTTGCTCAATCATTTTGTAAATCACAGTCCCCATTAGAGTCAAAGGTGATAGTAAAATGGGGTATGCTTTATGAATGATAAGTTCAGACTGTATAATAATACGGTTGGCTATTTTCTGAGTCAGAGCTAAGCCTAGTTTTTTTTTTTTTTTTAACCTTTTTCAGATTACTCAGATCATTTTGGGCGGCCAAAATGCTCAGCTCAAGGTTTCAAAACATGATTGGGGAATGACGTGGGGGTCTGTCTTTTGTATACAGCCTATGTACACTGGTGACATGCCCATTTAAATTTCAAAAATCAGTCCATTCACATGAATCTAGGTCAGACTTTGTCCCCACTATTCATATCATGAACATAACAAAAGTGACCTCAGTTGGATTTTAATGGAATATCAGCAAGCTCTTGTTTATCTTACCTCCTCAGCTAAGTTTCACTCCATGATTTCCCCCCCTGCAGTGGCTCTGTGGGACACTGTGGGAAGTGTCCACAGACTGAGGGACTGAGTGGTCTAAAACTGGTAGTATATGAGTGGTTTATCTGTTCTTTCTGTGGTTATCTGTTGATGAACTGGTGACCTATGCAGGGTGTAGGACACCTCTCGCCCTAGAATAGGGTCCAGTCTTATTCAGGAACCTGATTTTTAAAAGAAGTTGAAGATATTTTATGTGTGTATGTAATATTTTATTTTAATACTGGCTCCTAAATCCCTGGCTGGGAAGGAAAATTGAAACGTAATTAGTGCAAATTGTACACAGCTTGATAACCTGTTAAATTATATCACATATGCAGTTGAATATGTTTATTTTTTTTTGTTTATTGGAGGCTTTCTGATTAACGTTGTGCTGTTTTGCATTGTGATGGTTTTCAAACATAAGAGTGAAGCTTACACACATTGTATTCACTGTTAACTGTTTCCTACAGAGAGATCCCCGCCTATAGCATTTAATGATGCTGTGAAGCTTCTGTATTTAAAGACTCCTGGGAGCCTTTAAACTCCAAAATTACTCCACTTCTCTACATTCTCTACAGTGGGAAACTGAGCCAAACTGCATTTTAACAAGCCTCGTAAGAAACCCCAGAACAATAGCAATCAAATGCAATTAAAAGCCTGATTAGTTCAGTATTTTGCCAATTCCCAGAAATGCTGTGCGCCTCTCAGAAAAAAAAGCCATTTTTGTCGAGGGGATCAAATGCAAAACAGACTGTACAGGGTGCTTTAAATTACACTCAAAAAAATAATTCATTGGATGAACTTAATTTCATCTTGCCACCTATATTCCATCTAAACAAATCATGTTATATCAATCCATCTTGATTGTGTTGTTTCAACACTAAATATGTTTGTAAGTGTAACATAATTTAAACATTAACATTCAGTTAATTTGATTTTTATTCAGTTAACATGTTTGTACCAAGTTAGTCTAATTAATTTAAATTCATGTTATATTGTTTAAACACTTTGGCACATCAAAAGTCAGTCTTGTTACATGAACTAGTAAAATATTTGTTTGTTACACCAATGTTAATCTTGTTGAATGAACAAATGTAATTTATGTCTGTAGTACTTACACCAATCATGTTTCAGTTAGTGTTTGTATTGCTTATGTAAACATTACTTTTAATTAAATTAATGAAACATACATAAATGATAACTTGCAAAACCATCTCTTTTATTTTGCTTGAACATTCTTAAAACAGTTGGCAGGATCCCAGTTCAGCCTAGCTTTCTCCCCTTTAACCATCTCATACTAAGACCACAGAACTTCCAGATCAAGACATGCTGACTGAAAGAAAAAATACAATAAAATAACCCTAACCCTAATAATAAAAATGAAATAAGTCTGTTGAATAGTTTGCAGACAAAAAATATTATCCCCAAAGCAACTTTCGTAAAATGTAGTAAAATATGCATTGCAAACAACAATATGAATTTTAACACAATTTAAAGCTCAGACATAACATTCAACATTACTATAATATTACAACATTACTATGTTGCTTGCATACATTAGTTCTCCATTTAATCAGGCTGTATCCATTAATAGTGACTTTATGCTATTTAACGTGTGGAGAAAACATTCAATTTTGAGTATAACTGCTCCACTCAAACAATTTGTGAAAACCAGTGTGCATTTGCCTTTGTAACAATTGCCATCTGGCAAAAATCAGTGTTTACACTTAAACTGTATAAGACTTTAAGTTATGAACAAACAATCTTTGTATAATAGCCGCAGAGCAAACCACATAGTTTATATGAACATTTTATAACTTACAATTTTAAACTTTAAAACAGTAAACACATATTTGCATTGCAAAAACCTTGAAAAAAAAATATCTGGCTTGCCTGAGTCTGTTTCAAGCTCATTCACCCCATTAGCTTGTTTTTTAGAAACTGTGCCTTGGATGACAACCTCTGTCCATCCAGCTTCATGATAATCTTTTGCAAGACTTCAAAAGTGCATTTGAGCTCCGGTGGGTAGCTTAGGTTCAGACAGTATATCAGTCCAAATAACAGAGCACAAGCAATTGCAATGCTCCTCAAACCAGTGAGAACCTCCACGCCTTCAATCAGGACACCGATGTTCCCTGGGTCATCTCCAGGCTCCGCACCCTCCTGATGTATGACATACACTCCCATCACAGTTTGTTCCATGGCTTCAGTGTTGGCCTCAGTGTTCTGTGACGTAAAATACAATAATACATTTGTTTGAGTCTAGATATGAAAAAAATAAAGGAATTGAGCAATCAGCGTGAATATGCTGATATATTTACTAAATTCTATGTCTCTGGTTTCACACCTCAGAAATTTGACATGAAACAAAACAAGGACCAATTGCAATATCTTTTATTCACACGTGGTGTCACATTTTACCATTTCATATATTGAAATTACCCATAACTCCTGGAGCAAATTACATAACACAGAACAACTTGTGAATGTAACTGACCGTATATTCCTTCACAAGTTTCTCATGGTCTTCATTCAGGTAGACACACAAGGACTTCAGGATGCATGCTCGTCTTGTATGTATTGTGTCATCCTAAGAAAAAAGGGAATCCATAATGACAATATTTAGCTTTTAGGCAGCAGTTTGAAAAAGGAATACTTCGTTTGGAAGAGTCCAAAAGGCCACATGGTAAATAGACTGGTTCTTATATAGCGTTTGTACTGAAATGACTTCCTTTGGTCTATCGATAAAAAATACTCAACAGGCTCTACAACCCTAAAATTTTGTATGTAGTATAGTTTTCTTTTATAAGGAGTGGCAAGAGGGCCACACTTTCCCAATATTTTAGCCACAGGGTTAGAAACACATACAGAATTTGCAAGCTCTTCAATAACAGCCTGACTAATATGGAGGTTAAGGCTCTTAAAAATTTCTCTAATTGTACGTTTTGTCAGAGGTACACTAGCTGAACTCAACAGAAAAACTAACTCCTCTAAGAACTCATCTAATCCTTTTGCTGGAACATGAAATATGTGTTCCAATTTCAACAATATTACTGCTAATTTCCGTTCAATTAGTTCGGGCTGATTTTCAACAGCACTATTATCACATTCTGTCACTGACTCACTTTCAAATTCACCATAGGATACATCTTCAGAACAGCTAGCCCTTACGTTATCAGAGGACTCTATCACTTGAACTGGGTCCACACGTGTAACTACCCTGTCTTTAAAATCTTTAAGTGTGTGTGGATGATGCTTCCTCTTGTGTGTATAAAATGTATTGTAAATATTTGTCTTGAAAGGGCAACCAAGAAACACACAACTAACTGTCTCGTTACTTCGCAGATGTGTTCCAATATGGACAAAAAAATCTCTCTCAGAGAAGACGTCACTGCAGTCACATAACTCACATTTAAAAGTTACTGAACTTGAAGCTGTCTGTGTAAACTGAGATGAATGAGCTTTATAGACATGAGTGTTCAGTCCACTCCAAGTCTTAATGTGCACGGACAATTAACATATATGCACAGATAATGTTGACCTATTCCGTAATGATGATGTAGTTTATAATGTTGAAGTAATTTGTACCTGCTGCTCTCTCTGGTAACACAATGCTTGCACTGCCACATACACGTCACTGATAAAAAATGAAATATGCATTAGAAAACGTCAAGGAGATTAAACTTCTGCATCATCCAAAAAAAATAAATAACATAATAATAATAATAATAAGGCAAACATGAACTTACCATGTATTGTTGAGGAGGTGCATAAGAATCTCAGAGCATGGGAATGTGGCTTTATTTTGTGATGTATTTCTGGGGAGAGAAATTAATTAAAACAAAGTTATTACTCTGACAAATTTGTGTTAATATCTACATACTGTGAAATGTGAAGACTGTTACGGTGCGTACACACCGAACGCGATAGACGCGACCAGAGCTTCAGGTTTACATGTAAAGTCAATGGAGGAGCACGATGAAGCGCGACTGGAGGTCCAGCTAAACTTCGGAAGCAGATTTGCATTGAGAAAACGCTTTTCTGCCTACTTCACACGACTGACGCCTTTGAAGCGCGAAGTAAAATACGCACTGCAGTTTGTGTGGTGCATTTTGTGCATTCGCGCTTATCACGTCTACCGCTCCAGCTGGTAAAATCTGCGGGACAGCAGCTTCTCAAACTCGGCAAGGGACAGAAGGTGGTACAGCTGAAAGCGGCCGTCATCCAGACGGAGCTTCTGGAGCAAGTGGTGAAACTCACCAAACTGCTCATGCTTGTGGAAGACCTGATGGACCCAGGTACCGTGAGGACGTCCTTTAGGCACTGCTCTGCTCTCCACAGCAAATAGAGAAGGGAGACTCTTTCTTCAAACGCTAGATTGACAGCTGCCATTTTAATAACATACCGTCTGGCACTACTTCCTCCCAGATCTCTTCTTCATACGCGTGAAAATTGCATATAAAGCTCGACCAGTTCATGCTGGACGCGCTTCGAGGTGCAAATGTGCACGCGATCAGCTAGGGGCGTCTATCGCGTTCGGTGTGAACGCACCGTTAGTCAGCCTAATGCAGAGCACCAGAGAAACTATAACCCGAACAATTATCCACCTAAATCATTCTGAATTCGAAAACTAAGTGAATATATTACAAAAAAAGAAAATGCACATGCAATTATTGTGACAGATTTTATCTTACTCCTTGTTATTAACTCCCCTAAACGCTGGTTTAGTTGAATTAAACCTTTCATCAATCCAGTTAATGCGGTTGCCCGCGACTAAACTCCACTGACAAAAACAGGAATTTTAGATAGAGCATCATAAAACACTCATAAAATCACCAAAACCATGTCGGTCAGTCTTACCACTACTACCAACAATCACCAACTCCGGTTAAGCAGAAAGTAACCTGTCATTCACGGAGCGATATGCGAAGACGTAACGGCTCTACGCGGCTTTCCCGCTCTTCAAAGTTAGCTAACTCCAGAGAAGAAAAACAGTCCTACCAACGCAGATAACCATGAAACACACCTCATTCAAAGTCGACAGAAACAAAAACAAAAAACGAACTTACCAAAATAACCTCATCAGTTTTTGCTCTGTTGCAACAATTAGCGACTCCGGTTAAGTTTTTAAAAAAACATTAAATTCACCGACTTACATTTGAAAAATGTTTGGGTCTACAACCTCCCTGCTATATATAAAACTCCTCTAAATCTCCACACTACACAGGTAAAATTTTTTAACTAATAGTATTTATCTCTCACTCCACTAACCTAAATAAATATATCAAGAAATATTACTTACCTCACTATCAGGTATGCCAAAGAAGTAACTCCACGTGCGCTCGTTAACTTCTCAACGGACCTTTCCGCATCCGGTGGGCGTGGAGCATGCGCAATACATGACGCTATCAGAGCCGTTGGTTTGATGGACCTCATTCTCATTGGATTGCCATGAACGAATTTAACTCATCAAAGTTTTCTTTGATTTATATTCAACAAAAAAGAATGAATCATTTAATGAGCATAAAAATGATTTCTTCATGTGATGTAAACATATTACTACTTTGTTAATCAAACACATGCCCTAGTTGATTTTTTTGAGTGTACCGTGTTTGATTGAGGAAAGACTTTAATTGAGAAAATTGCATACGTGTGTACTTAATGAAGCCCACGGTCGTCTATTCTCCCTCCCTCACTCCCCATCACTCTTCTTCCCCGCCACCTTCCTGACTTGATTGCTGCTTATCTAGGTCATCTCAGTGTGTTTTAATCACCGCTGGGTTGAGCTAGACCCAGTTAGGTGATGAAGCCCACTTTTTCTTTTCATCAAGGTGGGAAACTTGGTTTATTTCTAGCGCAACATCATTGTTTGTGCTGAGCTCCATCTGGGATGACATCCAGTTTTATCAATAATTCAACATCCATGGCCTAGATTGTTTTTTTGCCTTTGATACTTTCAGATGCTTTACAGGAGATACACGAGCCAATTCTGTTTTGAGCCCTTTATGAATATGTGCTTCAGTCCACATGACAGGATTGACCTCTATCACTGTTGATTTCCCATGTGTGACTCCATGCAAGAACAAGTCACATCTATGAATGGATGTGTGCTTTTGCTGTTCTGCTGCTCTGCTTACAGTAGTGCTGTTCTCCAATAAAATAATTAATTTATGGCAACTTATTTAGGGCTACATACTGAACTTATATAGACAGAAAAAAGTATTGATCCAATACTAATACCAACATGGCTATCATTATTATCGATATTTGGATTGATCTGTCCACCTCTAGTTTACAGCTGTTACACACATATCCTCTTTGTTCTTCCTGAGGTCACACTGCTCTCAGTTTTTAGACGTGCTTCAGATTTCTCTCGGCAGGCACACTGTCTTCACGCATCCTAATTTTTCATTTGATTGCGAAAGATAAGCTAAAAAAGAAGACCGAGGATGTGTCTCCAGACCACCAATTAAAACTGCACAATAAGGCATGAGACACTGGATACAAAATTACCCAGAGATGTATGGTCACATGTTGAGCCCGCATTGGTTTTGGATCTCCAAGAACCCCCCCCCCCCCCCCCCCCAAAATAAATCTACCCTATCATTAATGCTGCACAGAGGAGAATCACTTGTTGGCTGAGGAGTGGTGTGTGCTCTATCACAGCCGCACAGCGTAAACACAGACAGCGCCACAGGGGGGAACGGAACGACGAACCACGGGAGTGCGAAACTGATCAGGAACAAAGGGCTGCTTTCAAAAAGCAGCATAAATTGATATTTAACAGTGACATCTGACATATGAGTAATAGAATGAGGGGGTTTGTGATGAAAGAATTATTTTCCAAATCTGAAGTTCATAATATATATATATATATATATATATATATATAAATTTTTTTTTCTTTCATACTTTGTTACTTTTCTTAAATGTTTTGGCCTGTGGTAGACTGGTGGTGTTTGGTTTATGGTTTATTCTCCTGCCTTGTGTGTTCACTGGCCTTTTCATTATGTTCAGTTATTCAGTTGTTTGGACCACAAACAGGGCATATCAAGTATGGTGGCATCCACAGATATAAACTTGAGTGTTGCTGGCACATTCAGGTTTGGAATGATTTGGGAAGGTTTTTGTTCAACCAATAAAATTTATGTTGAGCAGGAGTTAACCACAGCAGTTTCTCTTTAAAAAAATATTTTTATTACTGTTTATTTATTTAAATAAATACAAGATACCAAAGATCAGGGTGTTTCACATTAAACATGGGAACAAACATATAAAACCTGTACAGTAAAAAGAATAAATGGGTTGTATGTACCAGTCACGATGTCTTAGCATCTTGTCACATTTTTGTTATATGTACATGGCAGGTAGGATAAGAGGAATCTGCTATGGATGTAACATGTAACACCTTTTTTTTGGAATGGGGTCAAATTGTTCTTAAAGGTTGATTAAATAAACAAATATTAAACATGCAAACCTACCTTATCTGAACAGCTGACAATGAGCTGGCTAAACAACAGCAACAGCTGGTTATAAGATAAGGTCATGCCAGCTAATGTTAGGCTCAAATGTCCTAAAAATTCACATTCTCTTTGATAAACAGTTGTGAGAAACATCATGTGAGAGTTTATCACAAAGTATCTAAGTCCTACAACATCAGATCCACTTCAAAGAAAGTTTCACCAATGCTAGCAAACAGCAGCTAACAGAGGCTAATAGTAGCTAACAGAGGCTAACAGCAGCTAACTGTAGCTAACAGAGACAAACAGCAGCTAACAGTGGAGAACTGCACCTCACAGAGACGAACAGCAGCTAACAGAGGCTAACAGTGCTTACTGACAGTTCAGCTTATCCTCAACAACTCACCGCAGTATCGCTGTCACCAGTCAGATGTGAGATTCTATAAATTATTGAATCCTTTCCAGAGTAAACACAGTTGGATGCTTGTCACCTGGCACTGACATCTGAGGTAAGAAGTGGACTGACAGCCTTCCGCAGACAGGGAGAAACTTCAGACCCAGTCCAAACAGTAGTAGAAACACGCTGGCTGTCTACAACTATCATGGGCACATGCTACATTTAATTTTTTTGATCTCTCTTGGATGACTAAGATGTGCTGATCCTACGTCAGCCATCATAGCTAGGATTATGCACTTGAATTGGAAGGGGTAAAAAAACAGAGCTCAGTGGATTGCAATTTTCAATCTACTGACAAATACAGGTGATTTAGCATCATGTTTTAGAAAATTGAGCCACTGATTTATTCATAATTCAGTCTTTCCAATTAAGTTTAAAAAAATTGTGGCTATCAAGATAAAAGTCTTGAGGTGTTTGGTTAGGGTTGGTGAGAATAAGTCACCTAGGAGTAAAGTACAATGCTGGGCATCCTCTGCACACGGCCATAATCAACCAGAGGAGTCTGTTCAGTGACAGGTTGTTTCTCCCAAAGTCAAGAATCAACAGACTTAAAAACTCCTTTGTCCCACACGCCATCAAACTGTTTAACTCCTCTCCTGAGGGGAGAGGGAGGGGGACAACTAAGCTGCAGTGCCTTTTCACTGTGCAATAATTTTTGTTAATATCCAACAGTGCAATAGACTTCAGTACTTGAAATGTGCAATTCACTTGTATTCTTATTCCTATTTATTCTATTTGTCCCTTTTGTATACTCTGTATTTATATATGTGGATATATGGTATATTTCTGCTCACATTCTGTAACTTCTATCGGTGCTGTGCTATTGGAAACTGAATTTCCCGGAGTTTTATCTAATCTAATCTAAGCGATGGTCTGGTCCTCACACATGCCAACATGGTCCAAAGTTCCCAAAGAAACTTCACAAGTCAATGGTTTGTCAGGTGTTGTGTTATGACCCTGTTCCCATGCAACTTAAAAAAGATCATCTTTAATGCTATCTCTTTTTTCACCATCCCCGCCAGCTGCGTTAAACAAGGCCTTCGGACTTTAACGCGAGCCTCTCGGTGAGACTACTAGACGTACACGCTCATCTCATAGTGGCAATATCTCCCACAGCACATGAAGGCAGCCGAGCCCTTTCGTCCTTTCTCCATCTGCTTGTGTTGCCTCGTCTTCTGTCCTGCCGCTGTGCCTTTGTCTGTATGTGGGAGGGTGTTGATGCAGAATTAGTGTGTTAAGGCCACTCTTCCTCAGTGTGCTCTCATTCTGTCAATGCCTTTGGCGCTTGATGAGTGCGTGTATGTGTGCATGTCTATGTTTGTGTGGAGTGGGTAGCAGGTGGTGAGCACAGCCACACCTGTTGTTAATGTGATGGGGAATAAAACCTTATATAGAAGACTCCATTTATAGCACAACAAACACATGTGGATCATGATTGTGAGGCAGTTTTATGACACAGGAAAATCAAGGATCATAGTAACGTCTGTGACGTGGCTTACACTCATAACTGCTGTGTGTGCGTGTGCACGTGTGCTTGACTTCATGTGTGCTGTTGTTTCCTTACATTTCTCCTCTTCCTCTCACACTTCACAGTTTAGTTTCTCCGTGGCCGGGAAAATAAATGCGAATCCCTTATTTGAGTAACTTGCTTAAGGGCGCACATGGAAAAGAAAAAAGCAAAAAACACAAAGTTCAAGTTTGATAAAAGAAAATAACACACAGTGCAAGCTGTCTCTCACTTGCACAACTGCACACGCTCTCCCAAACTGTCATGGGGGTTGCGTGCGCATCAGCGTGCGTGAAGCTCAGCTCAGCTCATTAATCTTGTCTTTGTTGTGCCAAGGAAGCAAGGAAGACCTAATTAGATTACATTGCACAGCTTAGTATAAGGGAGCTGAACAGGAAGTCTATCATATGTTGCAATATGGCATGTGCACGCACAACACACACACACACACACACACACACACACACACACACACACACACACACACACAGACGGGGATAAAACAGATATGTCGCAGAGCAGAGAACGACTTCTTCACACGTTTTCCAAATCCTTCTGTTTCCACCAGACGGGAGAGTTCATGTGACAATGAAACACAGATTCACACCAATTTCTCCAGAGTCAAAAAGGACTTCAGGACAGAAACTCAGTCAGAGGAGGCAGGATGAGCAACTCTGAACGGCTGCAAATGCATCACACTTCATGTCATAGAGATATTGGCTTGTCAGGGGAAATCTGGGTTATTGCAGTGCTTGAGTGCTGGAGACTCCTGTTACTAAAATAAATATTTGGGTTTGTACCGCTGCAGAAGAAGGCCCGATCTTCTGCAGCCGCAGTAGCGCCCTGTTTTACATTCGGGAGGTTACTGACACAGAGAGCCTGATCCGCTTCATCCGGTCATTCGCCGGAGCATCTGACCTTAATAAAGTCAATTTGCCCAATTCTGTCATTTCTCAGACCTGGGGTTGAAGTTGAACTGGGGTGCACGATGTTAAAGCTTCAGTGGCTGCACATTTTGGAGTTGGACTTGTCTCCTTTATCTTGTACTGATGCTATAAGTGTTCTTGAGTTGAATCTTCATGCTTTGACTGAATTTGCTAATCCAGCCATCTTCAAATGCCGATATTGTCAAAAGTATTCATTCATTATTCTTAATCCAGAGGGTTAAAGCAGTGGTGTCCAAATCCAGGCCTCGAGGGCCGCTCACCTGCAGGTTTTAGATGTGTCCTTGATCCATCACAGCTGATTCAAATGGCTAAATTACCTCCTCGACATGTCTTGAAGTTCTCCAGAGGCCTGGTAATGAACTTATTTTTTTGATTCAGGTGTGTTGAAACAGGGTGATATCTAAAACCTGTAGGACACGAGGCCTGGAGTTGGCCAAGCCTGGTTTAAGGTGATGTCAGCCCACCTTTGCAGCTATAACAGCTTAACTCCTCTGGGAAGTTTTCCACAAGGTTTAGGGGTTTGTTTACCATACCATCATTTATTTATATAGCACTTTTAAAACAACACATGGCCGACCAAAGTGTTGTACAGCAGAAATATCAAAAGTACAATAAGAATAACAAATACCATAAATGAATAACAGTGTCAGTTACCCACTGAGTACAAGGCCAGCCAATAAAAATGAGTTTTTAACCTGGATTTAAAGACCACCACTGAAGTAGGTTGCCTACTGTGAAGAGGAAGATCATTCCAAAGCTTCGGGGCCACAAAAGAGAATGTTCGGTCTTCTCTAAGTTTCAGATTTAGGGTCTGAGAGCAGCAGCTGCTCAGATGACCCGAGTGAACAAGGGGGGACATAGGGTTTCAGCAGATCGGACAAATATTCAGGCACCAGACCATTTAAGGATTTAAAAACCAGTAAAAGGATTTTTAAAATAGAGCCTAAATTCAATTGGAAGCCAGTGTGGGAGGCCAGAATCTCGTTACACTGATTGTGGGAATCATAATAATAAACAACGCAGCATTTTAATCATGGTTAATCAAAAATACCTCACAGCCCTGCATGCACTAAAAGAATCAGTTTATCTCTGATACTAGAATGCGATCCATTGTATGTGGTACTGGCTATTTGACAGTCAGACAACTGCAGTCTCTTCTTCAGAGCTCTGTCAGCTTTGCCTGACTTATCTGTGTGAACAAGCTGGATATTTGCGGCTTATGTGCAGAAGGACATGTTAGCACGGGTATCATTGTCACTGTCATTACCATCAATGCCAAACTGGATAGCAATTTTCTATAGATTTCCCCCATGTTGCTTTCTCCAGAGTGATTGATTTCCTCGCTCCATACCCCCTGCTGAAAATTGCTATAGAAATATTTCTTTCCTTTTCTTTCCTTTTTTTCCTGCAGCACTGAAGACGTCCTGCATCATCCTCTGCTTTGTTTGAGACGGTGCTATCGATGCTACAGGCTCTGCAGACTCCCGGACCAAGAAGCTACAAAGAGTCTTTAGAATCATTCGTCTGCTTGTTTATTTCTGTTCCAGATTTCAAAGACTTTGTTAATCAGATTTAGAGAGAGCAACACTTCTCATAGTCACATAGCTGCATTTCAGGATTTTCAAAGTGCTTCCACCGGGTGAAACTGATTTTTGGGGTAATCTGAATAGCATGAACCTGTTTGTTAATCATTCATTTCGTACATGTTCTGACCAAGTGTGCAATCAGTCAAAACAGGACAACAAACACTGTAAGGAGATGCATCTTGAGAATACAAATATCTCTTCGGTCCCATTCCGGTGCCCTTCGTTTTGAAATCTCAAAATCTTCTGCAGCGCATCCAAGTCTTTAATCACAGCTCTGATTATCAGTAAAGCTTGAGATGAAGCATTTCCTCCTTTTTTTGATCTCCAGACAATTTTCTTGTTGAGGCTGATTTTCCATCAGTAGCTTGATTATCAAACAGCTTTTTGCTGCTATAGTGATGAAGTATAAGACAAATTCAGGATCAAAAATAGATCTGAAAACATAGAACTTTCTTGTAACACACTTGCAGTGCCTTCGAGACCCACCAGGGGGCTTCAGCTCACACACTGGGAGTTGCTGATCTATGTAAATGGGACTACATTTATCTATGTACTGTAAATTGGACTAATGGCTTAAGAGTAATGATTTGTCTTTTTCACCAACATCTGAGGACTGTTTCAGTGGTCCACATTTCAGTGGTGGGCATAATATACAGGCAGCATCTGCCAATCACTGGTGAATGTCCTGTAGCCCCTCCCATAGAGGACAGGTGTGTGTGTGAAGTAGGTTTCAGATCAGGCAGCAGCACTGCATCAGTAGAAGTAGGGCACTGCTGATTAAAGTGAACTGTGCTGTATATTAAAGACGTTTTGAACGTGGGACAGCTGAGTTGCATTTGGAACAAAGTGATAGTTTTGTGTTCACATTAATAAACATATTTAAAAACTGTTTATATTTCATTTCAGTCTTTATTAATTGTTGAGTGCACCACAGGACGTTTGTCCTTACATTGCATTGAAGCTGGTAGCGTGTCCAGAGGGGAGGCATGGTGTGGCACTGCACCCAACACGCCCCACCCAATAATTTATATCAAATGATACAAATCCAGTTCCAAAAAAGTTCAAATGTAAATTGAATGCAGTGATTTACAAAATTCATAAACTCATACTTTATTCACAATGCAATATATAAAAACATATATGTTTAAACTGAGACACTTGGCTCATTTTCTATTTATGCCAGCAATATGTCTCAGAGAAGCTGGAACGGGGGAACAAAACACTGAAAAAGTAAGCAGTACTAAACAAGAAATAGGATTGCAGCTAATTAGATTAACTAATTAGCAACAAGTCAGTAGCATGACTCGGTATAAAAAGAGCAACTTAGAGAGTTTCTCAGAAGTAAAGATGGGCAAGGGCTTGAGAATCTGTAAAATATGGCATCAAATTTTGGAAGAATCTCACAATAATTTTCCTGAGAGTCAAACTGCAAAGACTTTGAACACCTCATCACCTACATTGGAGGCAAAGTTCCTAAATATACTGCTTTTCTCCTCTACTCAAGCTTAAACCATCCACTCATGCAAGCACTTTGTTCTACATCTAAGAGCTATCAAACATACACATGCAGATAAACGCATCAGTGGCAACTCTTCGCCATGCAGACTGGAGCAGCGGGGATTGAGCTGACAACCTTCCAGTTAGTAGATGACCCGTTCTACCTTCCGATGCACAGCCATCCCATTGGTACATAACTTAATCAAACCGAGAATCTGGAGAAATCTCTGTGCGCAACGGACAAGCTACATGCCAATGATTTTTATGCCCTCAGACTGCACTGCATTGAAAAGAAGCACGGCTCTGTCTTGGAAATCCCTGCATAGGCTCAGAATCCAGAAATCACCGTCTGTGAGCACAGTTCAACAATAAATGCAGGTTAAAGCTCCATCATGCAAAGAAAAAGCCACATGTGAGTATAACGCAGAAACACTACTGTCTTCTCTGGACCACAGCTCATTTAAAATGGACTGAGGAAAAGTCAACAGCTGTTCTCGGGTCACATGAATTAAAATTTTAATTCTTTTTTCATGTTCTCATTTAAGCCATCATGAAATGAAAAATACCCCAAAGAAGACCGGGGACTGTTGAGCAACTAGAATCCAACGTGCCGCTGCCGTCTAGGTCAAAACGAGCCAGTATTTTTCTGAAAACTATAAATTTAATTGGTTTATGCAGTCTATATGTTTTCTATGTTCTGGGCGGAATCAAGTAATTAAGTCATGAGTTTTTCAAATCAAAGTTACCTTGCATATACTGATAGACAGCCTATCAGCTCAGTCTAGCCAAGCTGCGTTCAGGACTGTGCAGCCTTTTCAGGTTGAATAAGTTGTTACCAGGTTTCCACTGGGTGGGTTTATAGTGGATGATTTATTTGTTGCTTTTGGGTTTCTTTTTTCATTCTGTTACTTTTGCTTTTTTTATGATTTCTAAAAATAGCCCTGAGTTCTGTGCACTGCTGGGCTTGTGTTATTATCAGAATCTGCTTACACATGCTCTTTCTGTTTCTGGAAGCTGTGGATTTGACACATTGAAAAAAACTGCATTTTTCTCACCTCGCATGAGGCTCGGAGAAGAGATTGGGATTTTGGCTCGTCACATCTCATTTTTACTCCCACTGACACTCGCCCCTCTCAAAACTTTCACTCATTACCAGCCCTCCTACCCCTCCCTCCCATTTGAAGCACTGATCTCTCTCTCTCTTCCTCCCACACACTCTCTGTCTCATGAGGTTTTTCCTTCCTGACTTTGTTTCTTCTTCCCGTTCCTCCCCCATTCTTTCCCCCCTCCGAGTGTTTGTCTTGCCTGTCCTTTTTATCTCTGTCACTGGCTGCTGGATGGTATTTTGTGCTTGTTCTCTCAACACTCCATCTCCTTGGTTTTGCACAGCTGTTACAACCCTTCTCACTTTCTCTGTCTCTCTCTCACACACACACACACACACACACACACACACACACACACACACACGCTGACACACTGTTTTTCTTCTTCTGCCAACTTCACAGTGTCTTCTTTTTTTCCTCTTATGTAAATGTCTTAAGTCTCTTTCCTTTTCTGTACCTTGTAAACAAAGACACACACACACACACACACACACACACACACACACACACACACACACACACACAGTCTTGAGTCATATACCACTTCCCTCCACATTATCTAATCTCACACATCACTATTCTCACACTGCTCTGGTAGGTACAGCACACACACTTTTAGCTCTCTCTCTATCACACGCGTTGGAACACCCTCTCTCTCTCTCTCCCTCCCTCCCAGTTACACCCCCCTCTCTCTCTCTCTCAGTTCCCATCCGCACCTCAGCAGAGTAACATGCTGCTTCGGCACAACTACATCTCTAAGCAGTGAGAAGAGACTGCTGCCAGCTCCCCATCAGACTGACCAGACACAAAGAGCAAAGCCCGGAGGAGAGGCAAGAGGTGAGAACCTACCTCCCCTCGAGTCTTCCCTCTCCGGAGCCTCTGACGGGAGGAGGAGGGATAGAGGAGAGCGCTCGGTTTCTCACTGTCCTGACTCAGTTTGGCACCTCGGGGCTGAAGGAGCGGCAGAGGATGCAGAGGAAGCTGCAGGAGCTGGAAAGTTGGCTCTGCTTCACTCGGCAGTCGATCTGTCACTCTGCAGCTTAGCAAACGTTAAAATAAATAAATAAAGCAGAAGAGGAGGCGGTGGACGCTGGAGAGTGAGGAGGAGGAGGGAGAGAGGAAGAGAGGAAGAAAGCACCCTTTTCCTTGCGCACGTGTTTTTTGGCAACGAGGAGGCATCACTATCCATCCAGAGGAGGCTACCCATGTGGCAGGACGCTCTGTGGACCCGCGGACGCTACCTGTTGGAGAAGAGCGATGGAGGCGAGGGGCCTGAGGGGCCCGAGAGCCTGGGGGACGGGTGCCCGGGGTTCCAGGGTGACGTGTGCGCGGAGGGCGAGAAGCCCCAGGACTGGCTGTACGAGTCGTACTACCGAATGAGCCAGCAGCACCCGCTGATCGTGTTCCTGCTGCTGATCGTCATGGGAACCTGCCTCGCACTGCTGGCGGTGTTCTTTGCTTCGGGACTGGTGAGAGTGTGTGTGCATGTGTCTGTGAGTGTGTGTGTTAACAGGCTGTCTATGTGTGTGTCCTGGGGGAAGTGTTTTGACAGGATTTTAGAGGTGTGGTGAATAATCCACACAGCAGTCCGAGGTTAGTTTGAGTCTAAAAATAAACGCTTACAGAGCAAAAATGTTGTCATTGTTGTGTTTGAACAATAGACACACGAGCACGTGCTCTGTGTTATCAGCACAAATTCCTGCTTTTGAGGGTTTTTTAGTCACCACAAGGACAGATTGCTTATTAACGGAGTAATTTCAGCCTTTAGCCTTCTTTTTAATAATGAAATGAGAAGATCCATACCACTCTTGCACACTTGCCGCTTATTATTTCTGCCATGTGGGAAAATGTTTCTCATGTCAAGTGAAAGACTGTTTCAATCAGCCATGGTGGCGATATGAGTCATTTAGTAAAAATATACTGAATAAATATTTCATATTATTGTGTTCAGAGAAACAAGCGGCAGCAGCAGAGGGTCAACGAAAAAGAGACAGGACAGACCGGAGGGTCCTCCCTGTCTGAGTAAAGTTGCGTAGAGCAGAGTTAGTTTTATTTCAGCATTTCCCTTTTGTTTCTCTCTCTCTTTTTTGCATTAGTGTGTTATTTCGATGGTAGGGTGGGTCCTGTGTTTGAATCCACCGGCTGAGCGGGAATTTTGTGTGTGGAGTGTATGTTCTTCCCGAGCGGAAAGGGCTCTCTCCAGGTACCCAAGCATCCTCCAAAGGTCTAGAGACATTCTTGTTAGGTTATCTGGCTATTCTAAGTTAGAAGTAACTATGGATGGCTGTTTCTGTGTGTTAGCCTTGCAGCAGACCGGTGAAGTGTGTGGGGTTTGCCACACTTTTAGCCCCATGAGAGCTCACAGCAGCCCCACTGTCAGTCTGAAGTGGATGAGCAGAAGAAGATTAATGGATGATTTGATTTTTTTTGCCTTTATTAGACATGACGGTACAGAGTAGGCGGATAGATCCAAGTATCGATAGTATCAATACCAATGTTGATATTGATATTGGATCAATACTTGATGATGATGATGACTCGTCTCATAAATCATGACAAACCGCTCTTCCCCTAGTAATGGTATCTGCATTACACAATACTGTAATTACTTAGTATTCGATCGATAACAGATAAGGTCAGTATCACACAGCATGAGGAAATCAGGAAACTGTTTTGAGACAGACTCGCACTCGGGCTCATTCAGTACCCCTCTCAAAGTGTGTCACCTGCTCAACCAGCGAGGTGCCCTTCCAGACCCAGTTTTGCTGCTGACTTCTTCACGTTTTCTTTCAAAATCTTCACACATCTTTCTTCCTTCATGATTCCTTCCACAGGTCCAGACGCATTGAAGCGTCCGCACAGCAAAATACTTCCACCACCGTGTTTCACTGAGGGTACGGAGTTCTTTAGGTTATACACCTTCTTTACGCAAATATAAGCAGCATCTCTGTGGCTAAATAGTTCTATTTTCATCTCATCTGACCAAACTATGCGCTTCCAGTGTATTCCACTGTCGCATAATCTTTCTCCAGGTTGTATTTAGCTCACTTCAGTCTGGCTTCAAGGCGTTTCTTCTGCAGAAGTGAAGTTTTTCTTGTTCTGCAGCCTCGCAGGCCATTCCCGTCTTCTTCGAGATTACAATTCCCAACTTGGTTAAGTTGTTCACTCGTGTCTTGCCAGTTGT